>NC_143584.1:91827936-93052936 GCF_048544385.1 Mastigoproctus giganteus | reverse complement strand
TTAAAAAGTAGGTTTGTTTGTTTGTTATTTGGTTTTTAGGAGCATCAGCAACTAAGGCCATATTGCTCCGGGAATATGCGGTGGTCATTCCCTGACCTTTCCGCATCCTCCGTATTTGGTGGTGATGGGCTCGAACCCCGGTCTAATCAAGAAGCGTGTGCTATGCACTGCTGCTCCTTCCCATCTGGCTACGGAGGCGCCAATTACACCACGTGTTTATTAAATTAAATTAATCCCACATGTCATCAGTTAATGACTAAGTTAAATTAGATTAAATTAAATTAAATTAAATTAAATTATGAATACAATAGGGGTAGGTATTAAACATGTGAAGTAATGCATCCCAAGATAGAAAGGAGTAACAAGCTTGCAAAGTAGTGTTAAATAGTCACTAAACTTTGTTTAGGTGGTAACAGTGTTTACAGCAGAAAAGGAGCATCTTGATTATTGCATTTGACAAACTAATGGCTCACAAGAAATAAAATTATATAGAAAGATAGGAAAGCATAATAATACAAAGTAGACACAAATAGGTCGTGCTCGGGTAGTTCGGGGTTGCTATTCCCATTCCTTTAGTTAGTTAGTACCCTGAACATAGTTCTGTGAGCATATGCCAGTGTTTGGGCCAGTTGTGTGATGTATAAAAAGATAAAAGTTAAATAATAAATGAATAATAAAAAAATAAAATAATAATATAATCCTTGGTTAGCCAATCAGTCGGTACAAGTTTTCTATGTTTGTAAGACGCCAAAGAGGCTAGGTTATTTGTTATTTGGTTTTTAGGAGCATTAGCAACTAAGGCCATATTGTTCCGGGAATATGCGGTGATCATTCCCTGATCTTTCCGCATCCCCGTATTTGGTGGTGACGGGATCGAACCCCGGTCTAATCAAGAAGCGTGCGTTACACACTGCTGCTTCTTCCCACCTGGCTACGGAGGCGCCCCAAAGAGGCTAGGAGTATAGACTATACATTATGTACAAGCCTAGCAGCTAGAGAATATCAGTTAACCATAATACTATTGATATCAATGGTGTAGTTAATCAACTGTTTATATTCGATAATAAGGAGTGCTTTTTTGATATGGTAATACAGGTAGGCTGTAGGAAATTGGTTGTATAGAAGCTTATTGCAGAGATTTCTGATATTGTTAACTGTCAATTTTTTGCTATTGCACATAATGGCTATGAGGAGTGAGAGAATGATTCCAGCAGTGGGGAAGACTGATCCCAAATTAGCAACACATACGACATACCCAATATTCTTCTTGATGAGGTAGAACATGCGTTGAAGAAAATGAAGAATCAGAAGCACCAGGGGAAGATGAAGTTACTGTACAGTTGTTAAACTTGGGAGGAAGAGACGTAACACAAAAACTGGCAAGGCTCTTTACAAAATGAATTAGAAAAGCCGTGACATCTAATCAGTAGAATAATGCAATCATAGTTTTAGCATTAACAAAGGCACATGATGCAAGAAAGTAAGCTTATATAGCATTAGCCAAAAAAAAAAAAAAAAAAACCTTTATTTCACCCATCCACTCACACTAAATGTTTGTCAAGTTCTGCCTTGACAGTTCAATAACCATTTAAGCTATCAACTTCTATAACAACAGATGGAAGTTTATTCCACCAATCAACCACCCACTGGCTAAAGGCAAACTTCCGCACATCTATCCTACAACCGTCTTTCCTCAATTTGAATTTATGCCCTCTCAGGCAATTATTCTGAGCAAGAGGAAGAATCCCATCCGCATTGAGCATGCTCAAACCATTTAAGGCTTTATACACCTCAATCAGATTACCTTGCAGGTGCCTAGTCTCCAGACACTGTAATTTGTAAAATTTACGTAAGCCTTTCTTCGTAACAGCAACCCTTTGTTCCATTCACTAATCTTGTTGCCCTTCTCTGTACTCATTCCAACAGCTCTACATCCTTCTTTAAATGAGGCCTCCAGAACTGCATACAGTACTCAAGGTGTAGCTTGACCATTGCCTTATATAAGGAGATAATCACCTCCTTATCCCTGCTAGAAACATTCCTGTATATATCACTGACAAGACACTATGAGCTACTCTTGCAGACCATCTGCACTGCTCAGAAAACTTCATATCTGCCTGCACAATTACCCCCAGGTCCTTTTTTTGTTCTCTACCACCTGAAGTATCAGTTGATACGTCACTCTGGGGTTGCTGCTTCCCATATGTAATACTTTACATCTGTCAATGTTAAACTTCATTTGCCACCTCTCAGCCCATCTGCTCAACCTTTCCAGATCCTGTTGCAGCAGCATAGCGCCAGTAGTGTCCTTAACAACCCTGCCAACCTTTGTATCGTCTGCAAACTTGGACATTAAGCTTGATATATCATCATCAATATTATTTATAAATAAGAAAACAATAATGGACCCAACACTGAACCCTGAGGAACTCCACTAATAACATTAGTCCACGATGAGCAGTGTCCATTAATTACCACTCTGCCTTCTCCCCCTCAACCACCCCTTTATCCGTAGCAGCAATTTGCCTCCAGTGCCACACTGCTCCAATTAGTGCAGCAGTCTTCCATGTGCAACAGTATCAAAAGCCTTTCTAAGATCCAAATATATGATATCAAAGTTATTCTCTGCATCCAATTCCTTTGTGGCTGCATCATATTATCCAATCAAATTGGTCAGGCAAGACTTCCCCTAAACAAAACCATGCCATGTCCAAGCTATAACTGAAGTCTCGTCTAGATGATCCTGAAGTGCTTCTTTAACCAGTGCCTCCATTAATTTTCCTGGAACAGAAGTTAAACTAACAGGTCTATAATTACTTGTGTTGCCCTTTGATCCTCCTTTGTGATTTGGGGTCACATTTGCAATCTCCAGTCCATTCTGTTTTTTTAGTCCATCTGTCATCATGTCTTCGAGCTATGTGTCCTGCCCAAGACCATTTTAGTTCTTTAGTTTTGATAAGAATGTCCTTTACTTGAGTTTGCTGCCTAATCCATGTGTTTCTCTTCTTATCTAACAGTCTGATTCCCAATGTAATTCGTTCCATTCTTCACTGTGTAGTTCTCAGCTTCTCTTCCATTCTTTTGGTGAGTGCCCAGTTTAACTTCCATAAGTCATGGTGGAGAGTAAACATTGGTTCATTATTTTACGTTTCAGACAAACTGTGATATTGCTCTTCAGTATGTGACTATATTTCCTGAATGCTATCCATCCAAAATTTATTCTTCTCTTGACTTCCAGCCATTTATCTTATTACGGCTAATAACCTGTCCCAGATAAGTATATGACTCCACCATTTCAATTACTGCTCCTTCAATCATTATTTCCCTTTCTGTGGCATACTTGTTCATCATTACTTTTGTTTTAGCCATATTCATCTTTAGTCCAAAGTCCTTACTAACTGTGCATAATTGATTAAGATTTTCCTCTAATTCTTTGGAATCGTGACTTATGACCAGTGTCATCTGCAAATCGTAAATGGTTTAGGTACTCTCCTTTCACATTGACTCCTTTCTGCAACCAGTGTAATCTTCTGAAAGCTTCCTCAAGGGCAACAGTAAACAGCTTTGAAGATATTGTGTCTCCTTGTCAAACTCCTTTCTCAATTTTAAATTTCCTACTGTCTTTGTCTAGTCTAATAAAGAAGGTAGCACTCTCATATATTTTTTTCAAAATCATAATATGTGGGATATCTATGCCTTATCTTTCTAGTGCCCGAAACATTGCCTTATGGAGTCAAATGCCTTTTCATAATCCGCAAATGCCAGGCATAATGGTATTTTATATTCATTTGCTTTCTCCATTAGCTGTGATATTACGTGAAGGTGATCCATAGTTGAGAATCCTGTCCTAAAAGCCAGCTTGCTCTTTCGGTTGATTCTCATCAAGTATTCTTTCTAATCTGTTAGTAATGACCCTTGTGAACAACTTGTAGATGTGGGATAACAAGCTAATTGGTCTATAATTTCCAATTTCTCATTTATTTCCTTTCTTATGCAGCAAAACTATGATTGCATTATTCCACTGTTTAGGCGTCACACCTTTTCGAATGCACTTTGTGAAGAGCCTTGCCAGTTTTTGTGTTATGTCTCTTCCTCCCAATTTTAACAACTCTACAGTAACTTCATCTTCTCCCGGGGCTTTCTGATTCTTCATTTTCTTCAATGCATGTTCTACCTCATCAGGAAGAATATCGGGTATGTCGTATGTGTTGCTACTTTGCAATCCATCTTCCTCACTGCTGGCATCATTCCCTCGTTCCTTGTATAATTCTCTATAGCAGTCTTCTGCTATTTGAATTATACCCTCTCTGCTGTTTATAAGTACACCATTGCTATTCTTCAGTTTCAGTATCATTTGTTTTTCTGTATTACTGCTCATGGCTCTGATTTAAATCCTTTGTTTTCCCTTAATGCTTGTTCTACTTTTCTTGTGTTAAATCTTCTTATGTCCTCTCTGAGTCTCTTTGTAATGGCTTTGCATAACTCAGTATACTCAATTTTCTCCCTGTCTGTGTTTTTCTTGCTCTTCATTTGTCGTCTTCGGTTCATCATGACAAGTGTTTCTTGACTAATTTTTTCTTCTTTGGATTTCTTTTTCCCTATAGGTTTCTTGGGCTTTGTCACTTTCAGAAAGTTGTAATATTACTCGTCGATATCTTGGTTCTGAGCAGCCTGCAGAAGCTCAAACTTGTTCTTAAGTTCCAGTACATACTGCTTTTTCTCCTCTTCTGTTATCTCAAAGACCTTTATATTATTTACTCGAGTCAGTTTTTTCCTTTCCTTTCCTACATCTGTATCAAGTGTACATCTTACCATTCTGTGAACACTTCCAACATTTACCTTATTCAGGACGGTAACATCATTCACAATATATCTTCTTTTAGTGAGGATGAAGTCGATTTAATTAGTTGTTAATCCATTTGGACTCTTCCATGTCCACTTTCTGTTCACCCTTTTCTTGAAAAAAAGTGTTCATTACTGACAGTCCTTGAGATTTTGCAAATTCCACAAGTCTTTCACATCTTTCACCAATTCCAAAATTTCCTATAGTTCCCCTTTCTGTGCTGTTTTGTCTTTTTCCAACCTTAGCATTGAAGTCCCCCATAATGATAGTGTAGTGGGTTTTCTGCTCATCTAGAAGACTCTCAATTTCGGTGTACATTTCTTCAACCTCTTCATCATCATCATGGCTCGATGTTGGTTCATACAACATTATAACCTTTAGCTTGTATCTCTTAGAAATCTTAAGTATTAGTCTTGACACCCTTGGTGATGTGCTTTTGAATTCCAAAATGTTGTTTTTAAAATCTTTATGAACCAGAAACCCAACTCCACCTTCACTCCTTTCACTATTTCCATTGGTTTACAGCAGATTTCCACTTGATAAACTTATAAGTAATTCATTTCTTCTTTTTTCAGCCAAACAGATGATATTCCAATTCATATTTTCTAATTCCTTTTCCAGTTCTAATATCCTGTCTTGTACATAAATGAGGTTAAAGCTTATTTTTTTATATTTTTTTTTAGTTGAAACTAAATAATTTATAAAAAAGAAGATATATATAAATATAAAAAAACCACACAAAAAGTAACATAAAAAGTGCTTGAGTATGACAGATGAGACACCAGCAACTCTGTAATCTGAGGATCAAATGCCAACAGCTGCAGTCTCTGTTCAGACACATGCAAGTGTTTATGTTTCAATTTCAGAGAAGAGTGACCTTGTAAATTTTAAGGAAGATCATAAAAACATTCTTCATTATTAATTATGTTTTTCTCTCTATCTTTGTTTAACATTTTGTAAATGAATTTTGTAAATCATAATTAATAAAAGACCATTTTTTTTTCAACAAAAAAAAAAGCTAAAAATTAATTTTTTCATTATTAACAAAAATTGGTGTCAGACAAATGCCACAAGTGGACTTTGGTGGCTTGAACGAGGGAAGGTTAAATTACCAGTCTCTGTCACTGTTTTACATTTTCCAAATCCACCAGCACTTTTCCTTCTGAATGAAATTTTCATCCTAACTTAACATTGCCACCACTGGAATAGGAGGTGTAAAAGGGAAACATTACATATGAGGTAACACTTAGTTTAAGAGCTACTGGATAAATAAATCAGACATTCATTCAATGGGATATAGTTAGTATGGAATAAGAAGTAACCATCATCATCAAATAACAAGCAATAAGGGGAAAATGCACAATGTCAATAAGTTAAGTCTTTCCAAAAATGCAGTAAATTATGAGGGTGTGAAAGAGGTAATAAGGATGCAAGACATATTCAATGGCTGCTTTAGCAATGGAAAAGAAAGCCGAGGTACCATTTGGACATGAAACAAGTGTTGCTGCTACAGAATATTAAAAATAAAGAATCAAAATCTCAAAAATTTGTGTTAATGTGCCAATATCTGAAACTGCCCACCTGAGAAAAGCTTAAAATACTAAAAGAAGGGAAATGTAATATTTCTCACTTGATGCTTTAAGCCCAGAGTGTATTTAACCCATATTGTTCGATCCACATCCTCTTCAAATCCCACTTCTCGGCGTTCCCTTTTTTCTTGTTTTTTCCTGTCTTCACGTTCAGCAGCAGTTGTGCGATAGAAACGACAGTGGCCTATATATAAAAAGTAAACCAAATATTTTAAGAATAACAAAAGAATTTAATCAGATATTAGTATTCACCAAATGGTGTAAGAAAAAAATCAATTAATTAAAAAAATAATAATAAATAAAATTAAATTAAATAAATGACCTATTTGACGCCCTACTTGCATAGGTGTCTATCTACCTGCCCTTTGAATTCCCCTCCCCCACTTTACAAACCTCAATTACTGGAATAAGTTACCCATTGAGGTAACTTACTGCAGTAATTAATAACTTGCTGGCTAAAAGAATAAAATTTCCTACAATTATTGATGTTAACATTGGGAGAGTCGTTAATGATCGGTGCAAAAAAAGTAGGTTTAAATTTGAAAGTGTCTGAAATTCTGCCCAGACACAATAGGAGGCAGTACATGATGAGAGTCTTGTCAATCAATTCAGCCCTGGAGGAAATGTGCAAGGCTCAAGGGGTAAAATTTTTTTCAGCATGGTTTGTGCTTGTTAACAGGAGAGACTGCTTCTACAGGGATGGGATACACTTAAATAGAAAGGATGCAAGAATATTTGCTGATGCCAGTGAGGCAGTGTTAGGTGGGTTGGAAAACTGCTAGATTCGGGGGATTCACAGACTAAAAGGTTAAAAGTAGCTGCAGGCAGAGGTGAAGGTGATTCTTGCCCTACTTCTATTAGAATAAGCAGCGGCGTGGAGCAAGGGGTGTTGGGGGTTTCAGGGACTGATGGCAGTCATCATCATGAAACAGGTGGGTATATGGGATGTGTTAGGGTAACTAATAATAAGAATAGGTACATGTATACTCGCATGTATAGCAATGAATCCTAGAAGTATAGTAAATAAATTTGATGAATTTGAAGTGTTGGTCAAGACATTAAAGGTGTGGTGTCACACAGATATAAGGAATGCAGAACTGGAATTTAGGGAGTAAAATTTGTACAGAAAGGATAGACAGGATAGAAAGGGAGGAGGTGTTATGCTGTTAATTAAGAAAAACATAAAATCAAAAGAAGTGCATCCAGTTCATATAGATGAACAGTGCACTGTTGAATCAGTTTGGTGTGACATAAGCACTGGAAAAGCAGAAATAAGAGTAGAAGTGTGTTATAGGCCTAACAACTCAAATGAGTACAATGAACAATTGTACAGAGAAATAGTGGGCTAGTAAATCAGAATGTCTTATAATGGGGGATTTTAACTTCCCAGATATAGACTGGAACTTATGGGTTGGTCACTCGCACACTAGTAAGACTTTTGTGGATTTATTGGATGATTGTTTTCTGCAGCAACATGTTCGAGAGGCAACCAGAGAGGGTAATACTCTTGATCTGGTTATCAGCAGTGATCATTCGTGTATTAAGAATTTGCAGATAAAGGAACCATTAGATTGCAGTGATCACGGTGTACTGATGTGGGATTTACTTAAAGATATAATTACATTAAGGGGAAAAGGAAGGGGTTTTTGCTTCCGTAAAGGTGACTATAGTGGTCGCAGACAGTTTTTAAATTCTGTACAGTGGGAGCAACTGATGATGTTACCAACAGCAAATTCTAAGTGGAAAGCATTCAAGGAATTAATAGTGGAAGCTACTAAACATTTCATACCTATTAAGAAATATTGTTCAAGGTTTAGGCCTAAATGGTTGTCAAATGAACTAATGAGACTCGTGACAGAGAAGAAAAATGCATGGGATGCATATAAATTATCAGGCGACCCAAAAGCCTATGATATATATAAGCTAGTCTGCAATCAAGTCACAAAGGAGGTTAGGCAGGTGAAGGCAGATTATGAGAAATCTTTGGCAAAGGATGCTAAGAAAAACAGCAGGGATTTCTTTACTTATATAAACTCTAAAAGGAAGGGGATGAATCTGATTGGTCCACTTGATATCAATGGTTCGACTGTTGATGATCCTGCTCAGATAGCAAAAAAACTGAATGAGTATTTTGCATCTACATTCACACATGAGGAGTTATTAAGGTTTGAAAATGCCACAAGGTTATCAAATTGTAACTTAATGATTTTGTCATAACTGAGAACAAAGTGGAGGAGAAATTGTTGAAGTTAAACATAAGAAAGGCATCTGGGGTGGATGGGATCTATCCAGTTATATTAAAGAAGGCGGCAAAGGAAGTAAACAAACAATTAGCCATAATTTAGAGAGCATCCTTGATCTTTGTTCTCAGGGGAGGTCCCCATGGACTGGAGATGTGCAAATGTGTCCCCAATTCACAAAGGGGGATCAAAGGGCGACACGAGTAATTACAGACCAGTTAGTTTAACTTCTGTTCTGGGTAAAATAATGGAGTCACTGGTTAAAGATGCATTGCAGGATCATCTAGACAAGATTGCAGCAATAATTCAGACACAGCATGGGTTTGTTAAGGGAAAGTATTGTCTGACAAACTTTATTGGTTATTATGATGTGGTTACAAAGGAACTGGATGCAAAAAATAATTTTGATATCATATACTTGGATTTCAGGAAACTTTTAACACTGTTGTGCATGGAAGACTACTGTACAAATTGGAGCAGAATGGTATTAAGGGTAAGTTGCTACAATGGATAAAAGGATGGTTGAGTAGGAGAAGACAAAGGATGGTAATCAATGGGTGCTGCTCTTCGTGGACTAATGTTATTTAGTGGAGTCCCACAGGGTTCGGTGTTGGGTCCACTGTTGTTTTGTATATTTATCAATGATATTGATGAAGGGCCTTAGTATCAAAGTTTGCAATGCCAAGCAGCCTTCAGGATGACTTGGACATGCTTCAAGGATGGTCAAAAAAGTTGCAGGCTTACACTTGGGAGACAGTAATACAAAAATAAATAATGCACAGAAGTTGAATTAAAAACAGTAGAGGAAGAAAATGATTTAGGTGTTACAAATACAGTCAGACATGAAGTTCTCCAAACACTGTAGACAGGCAGCAAGGAAAGCAGGTCCCTTGTGTCCTATTAATGGTTTAACAAAATCATTGGCTTGTGGAAAAAGTCATAATTCCACTATATAAGGCAATTGTAAGACTGCATTTGGAATACTGTGTCTAGAACTATGGAAAACTAATCTAAAAAAAAAAAAGACAACTTCTTGAAAGAATCCAAAGATGGGCAACCTGCATAGCAAAATCTGCAAGAGGATGATCAAATGAGGAAAGATTTCAATTATGGGGGCCACAGAGCTTGTCAAACCTGGCACCTTAGAGTGGACCTAATTTAGGCCTAAGGCTCTGGGAGGGATGGTAAAAAATATAAAGGCAAAATTTTCACTGTTTTAAAAGATTCCAGAACTAGGAGACATAAATTCAAATTACAGGGGATGAGGTTTAGACCAGATCGTTTGAAGTTTTCTTTTAGCAGAGTCATTGATTACTGGAACAAGTTGCCTCCATAGGTAGTTGAGGCTGACAGTTTAAAGAAATTAATAGGTCAACTGGATAGTTGATCTATGAATTGACCTATGACAATTAGTCTATTTTATTATCTACTTTTTTATTTATCTTCTATTTTTTTATATCTGTCTTTATATTTTTATTATTTTTCATTTATCTATTATTATTATTGGTTATAATTAACTTTTTTTTATTTTATTTCTGACTGGTACAACAAAAAGCCTGTAGCTTCCTTGCACTATATGACTAACACTAATCCAGTTTAAACCCCTCACTCGGCAAATCTGAATTCATGGTCACATACTATTTATTTCAGAATGAATTTAAATAATTACCCATCTGAGTAATCACTAGGAACTATTCTCTCTCTCTCTCTCTCTCTCTCTCTCTCTCTCTCTCTCTCTCTCTCTCTCTCTCTCTCTCTCTCACTCATGAAATGCTTAATGCTTTTGTATATATGAATAGGTACGCATTCATATCCCTATGAAAAAAAAATGAGAAAAACTTATACAGTTATTTTTAATTAAAAAATAAGGCAAGCTCTAGAATAATTTATAACAGCGAAAATTTCACCTTCATTCATTTTACTTTCATCTCTCAGTGTTATAAACCTCAATCAAATCTCCTCTAAGATGTCTAGTTTCCAAGCTCTGTAGCCTACATATTTAAAGTGCATTCCTCATAGGGATGCCCTTTTACTGATCTTACCAAGTGAGTTGCCTATTTTTGGACCATTTCAAGAAGCTAAATTTTTTTTTTATGTGGTTTCCATTATTGAACATAGCATTCCAAGTGGGGTCTTATGACCTCCCTATCTCCATGAGCCAATGCTCAATAAATCGTCAATAGAATGCTATGGACCTTCCTTACCACCCATCTACACTGTTTGGAAAACAGTGTAGATGGGTGGTAAACCTCGTCTGACCATATCTTAATGCCCTAATCTGTTTTGTCCTCTACTGTTTATAGTTCAACTCCACCAAGTGTGTAAGTTATTTTGTGGTTGTTAAACTCATAGGTACATTATTTAATACTATTTCACAGTGAATTTAAATAATTACTCAATACACACAGACATCCCAGCAAAAAAAAAAAAAAAAAAAAACCAACTTAAGAGATATTGAGGTCAAGGCTGTACTAGTTGGGTTTAGCTCCCTCAGATTTGTGCTTTTTTTGGAGAGCCTGAAACACTGTGCTGAACTGTCCTTTATACCTGGACATCAGTGGGGCAGGGGACGCTCACTCTCTCAGAGTCCACATTAGTGGAATTATTTCTAACTAGAAAGACTTTTATCATACTTGCTGAATTTATACATGGTGTTTTATAGAAGGATAGACAGTAGTGACCTACCTCCTTGTGGTGTGGGGTGTGATGGGTCCATTTGCACTACAAGGCTAAATGGCCACTTTAATAATAATCTCTTAACCATACTGTTATATGAATTGATTTATGGACTTTTGTCGTTTTATTATATGTAATCTACTACAGTTAGTTCTGTTGCAAGACACAAATGAGAACTAGTTGCATAGGAGTGAAAGTCTGAGTAGTTACCAGGATGGAAGTTCATTCAAATGACAATGACTCTCTATGATGTCTCAGGCATGTCCATTTGCCTCCAAGACTAGCTGCATAACAGAACCATAACAGTCACTACATCTTTTCAACAAACGTCCTGTTTCTAGGAGTTACCCACACAGCTCCATCCTGGGTCCCTTCCTGTGATCCATCATCCTTGACGAGTTCCTCTCTATGGTTCTGGATATGGTTGATTGTATCGCATTTGCTGATACATTCAACCTTACAATGCTAGCTAACACCAGAGCCCTTCTAGAAGACACAGCCAATGCAGTCATTCTCAAGTTGTTTGCCTGCTTGGGAAAATAATAAAGTAAGCTTATCTGCAAAAAGATCTAAACCTCCCAAACACTTCCTAGTTCATTTCACTAATATACGTGGTATCAATTCCAATCTCAACAATGCCCATTTCCACTTCCAGTCTGCCAAACCCCATGTACTTTTTCTGATAGAATCTCAGTTATCAGTTGATTCAACTACTGCTCATCTCACTTGTCCAAATTATTCACTGTATGATCCCTTTCGCCTCAAAGGTGCATATGTCCATTCCAATATTCCCTGTCAGAGACTTTGTAATTTGGAATCTCCTCTTTTAGATCTTCTCTGGCTTAAAATCTCTCTACCTCATTGTGTCAAATTCTTCTGTTGTCTCTACCATTTTCCCAACTCCACTAATCACATGGAGCTCTTTGACGTCCTCTCTTTGCAACTTGACTTTCTTCAGTCCAACTTTCCTAACTGAGGTAATATTCCTTGGTGATTTTAATGTTCACAACTCCAGCTAGCTTCCGTTTTCTAGTCACACAAACCCAGCTGGTCGAAATTTACTTTTGCAATTACTAATGCCCTTGCCCAGATTGTTCATTTACCTACAAGGATACCGGACAATCCTAGCCATACAGCCAATATGCTTGATCTTTTTCTCTCACAAACAACTCTTCTAAGTACATGATCGAAGTGAGTGGTCCATTAGGCACCTCAGATCATAACTAGGTGATTGTCTCTTCTCCAATGGAGCCTTTATCTCATGGCTATTCACAACATCGTATTGTTTGGCATTACAAGAATGCAAAATGGGATGACCTGTGAGATTTCTTTTCTTCATTTCCTCGGTCGGGTTACTGTTTCAAAACTTCTGATGTCAATGTTTGCTCAGGTCATGTCAGTGAAATTATTCTTATAGGAATGGAATCCTTTATTCCACACTCCAATTTAAAATCTCGTCCTTTATCTAAACCTTGGTTTTCCAATAAATGTGCTAAGGCTGTTCAAAAGAAGAATGTTGCTGTAGTAATTGGCTTGTTTCCAATTCTTCAGTTTCATTTTCTGCCTACACCAAAGCTCACAACAATTGTAAAGCAATTATTAATCAGTCCAAACTAGGTTTTGAACAGGCTAAGAGTAGAAAACTTGCTTCTTGCCCTAATGATAGCAAGCATTCTGGTCTCTTGCCAAAGCTATTAGCTGCAATTTTTGCCCATCTCTGCCCCTACCTCTGTCAAAACCAGATGGTTCTATTGTCACTTCAGCCAAAGATAAAGCTGACCTACTAGCATCCCATTTTTCTTCCAACTTGTGTATTAATGATCTTGGTAAAACACCTCCCACCATTCCCAACACACTCCATTCAATGCCTCCTGTGGTCTTCTGTCAAAAGGATGTCCGAAGGATTTTGACGAATCTTGATGCAAAGAAAGCTCCAGGTCCTGATGGTATTAGATTCCGTGGTAGGGCGGATTTATGGGCTGTACAGAGTGAACAGAGTGTAAAACTCATAAACCTGCGGATTTATGAGCCATACAGAGTGAACAGAGTGTACAGCTGATAAATCCGCCCTACCACGGAATATTGTTCCCACATCTGGGACGGTATCCTCAAAACCTCTCTCAGGCTTCTAGATTCCATTCAGAAGAGGGCAGTTAGGTTAATTAATGCCTCCTCTCTAACAGAGTCTCTCCACTCGCTGTCTCATAGACGTACTATTTCTTCTGCATGCCTTTTCTACAGACACTTCCATGGGCACTGTTCTTCTGAATTTGCTTCTATAATTCCCACTCTCTCTTTCAAAACAGTCCAAGCATGTGTCACCACCAGCCAACATCCATTTACTGTCCAACTTCAAACTCACAGAACCAACTTTTCATCTTCCTCGTTTATTCATTCAACTGCCGTTTTCTGGAACAACCTTCCTCCATACGTATTTCCTGAAAATTACAGTCTACAAAAGTTTAAGTCCAATGTCAACAAATATCTTCTTTCTTTCATCTTCTCAACCTCCAACCCAAGCACGGTACTAAGTATTATGAGCTCTAATACCTCTGGTGTTTGGGGTTTTCTTAAAAAAAAAAAAAAAAAAACATCTCACGGAACACTAGTGTTCCGTGCAACACAGTTGGGAAACACTGATCTAGGGACTGGACCTTCCACTATCCCCTTGTTCACTGTCATCTGAGACTTGCCACTGGGTATGGCACTGGTTACTATCTGGCTATCTCATGGGACACACCTATGGCTTTCTACTTTGGCTACCTCCATTGCCCATGTCTCACTCTTCACTTGGCACTGGCCAAATATTTCTGGCCTTCCCTGGAAAGCTCAGGTGAGTTTATAATCAGCTTTGCCAGAGTTCCATATACCTACTACCTTCCTGTGGTCTGGATGGTAACCAGGGGGTCAGTGATATTCCACATGGCCTCTAGGCTAAGTGACCTGAAGAACAACATAAGATAATTCTACACAATACCATACAAACCACAACACTATACACACATTCTGGCTTCTACAGGGTTCGGTATACTTCACAGAGTAATGAACATTGTGGACAACCACTGGCGCCACCAGCCAATCAATACTATACTCCCTACGATTCTATATTTGTACCTCAGATATACAGTCGATTCCGGTTATTTGGGACATATTGGAACTAGTGCATTTTGGCCCGATTAAGCGGCTGCCCCAATTATCCGAAGTTTCACCTAAATAGTTAAAAATACAATGGAACCACCACTTTACAATTGGTTCACTGTACAATCAAATCACATTACGATGGAGTCACCACAGTAAAGTACCGTTCACTATACGATGTGTAATAAGCGCCGGTCATTGTGATCACGTTTGTGAATTGAATTTTAATTCTATTAAACAGCGATTCTAATTAGCGAAAATAGGAGGAATATTATCCACAGGCTATAAAAGTAAAGATATATTAAGCACAAATTTACCCTTTATTACCTTACCAATTAAAAAATTAAATGATATGCGAAATTCGGAAGACTATACATGATAATCGGAATAATTAATACGTAATGTAATATGTACATACTAACTAAACTAGTTGACATTTCTGTTCACTGACATTTGTGGGTGGGGGTTAAAATTTAAAACAGTAAAAAGATAAGCAATCAATAACAAAAAACACAGCACACACACACACAAATTGCAAGTAACATGATACGCGCAAGTGAAAACGGAGTAACAAATTATGAAGCTTTAAAAATAGGAATGAAGAGAAGATTCTGAAAATTATTTTTTTTATATGAGTGAAGATTCCATAGAAGTGTAAACATATCTTACCATAAATAACCCACAGAATTCCAGCTGCCGGTATTATCGCAAATTCAATAAGATCTAGTTTACTATCAGTTCCTGATAGATTTCACTAACACAAAAGCCCAATAAACAGGTGACTACTAATTGTTTTTATTGTTTTATGGTTGTGACCTCCAGAAATCCAATCGAACTACGTGGTACGGTCGGAGACAATCATAGGGTAATCTCCCATGCTGCGGTCTTCTGCCCCGATTAAACGGCATTTTGCCCCGATTAAACGGCATTTTGTCCCAATTAACCGAAGTAAACCCTGGCTATTTTCTCAATTGTTCTGTTTTTTTAAGATTTGTCCCAAATAAACGGCTGCCCTGATTAACCGGTGGCCCAAATAACCGGAATCCACTGTATTACCAACCAATAAGAAGATACTTCCCACATTCATTTTTACTGATTCCTTTCAGGGCTTATACTCTTTAGTGAAATACCCAATGCTAAGATGGCTGGTTGCTAAGCTTTACAGACAACATAAAGAAAACATTTAGTGAACTGTAGAGGGATAGTGTTTTCTACAGAGCCTGTTTAGTTCTTTGTCCTAGGAATTTACATAAAGTTCTAAGGAATTACGTTGGGAGCAGCAGCATGATAGCTGGATCCAGATTTGCTCAGAAAATATACTTCATGGTAGCTTATGCAGATGATTTTCTTATTTATGGAAACTTGGAGGAGAAGGCCAACCCCAGGCTTGACCAACTTTTAGAGTGGAGTTGCATAAGCTCACTGTCTTCAAGACTAATACCCAGGGCCAGTTCTGGTAGGTGTGCAGTGCGTGCATGCACGCAGGCGATCAAATCCCTAGAGTGGCCGATAGTCCACTTTAAAGAATAAAATTAAAATGTAATTTAATATTATTTTAATATAGTGGTCGGCGATGAAATAGCGATGTGGCATTGTTAATAAATAATATTGTATTCTCTAAAGGCCCATTCACAATGAAAATTAAACATAAGAAAATTAAACAAACACACATGAGGAGTTATTCAGCAAGGGGAATGCCAGAGGTGTATTCAACTCTAGCAGTAAGCTACAGAATCTTGAAATAACTGGGAGTAAAGTGGAGGAGAAACTGTTGAAGATAAACACAAGAAAGGCACCCGGGGTGGATGGGATCTATCCAGTTATATTAAAGGAGGCAGCAAAGGAAGTAAGCAAACCCTTAGCCATAATTATGAGAGCTTCCTTGGACTCAGGGGTGGTACCCATAGACTGGAAATGTGCAAATGTGACCCCAATTCACAAAGGAGGATCAAAGGCTGACACAAGTAATTATAGACCTGTGAGCTTAACTTCTGTTCCAGGAAAATTAATGGAGGCACTGGTTAAAGAAGCACTGCAGGATCATTTAGACAAGACTTCAGTTATAGCTCAGACACAGCATGGTTTTGTTAAGGGGAAGTTTGTTTGTTTGTTTCGGGATTTATTGGGCGCATCGGCAACTATGACCATAGTGCGCCATTAAGGGGAAGTCTTGCCTGACCAACTTGATTGGATACTATGATGCAGTCACAAAAGAACTGGATGCAGGGAATAACTTTGATATTATATACTTGGATCTTAGAAAGGCTTTTGATACTGTTGCACATGGAAGACTGCTACACAAATTGGAGCAGTGTGACATTGGAGGCAAATTGCTGCTATGGATAAAGGGGTGGTTGAGGGGGAGAAGACAGAGAGTGGTAATCAATGGACACTGCTCATCGTGGACTAATGTTATTAGTGGAGTCCCTCAGGGCTCAGTGTTGGGTCCATTATTGTTTTCTGTATTTATAAATGATATTGATGATGGTATATCAAGCTTAATGTCCAAGTTTGCAGATGATACAAAGGTTGGCAGGGTTGTCAAGGACACTACTGACACTATGCTGCTGCAACAGGATCTGGAAAGGTTGAGTAGATGGGCTGAGTGGTGGCAAATGAAGTTTAACATTGACAAATGTAAAGTACTACACATGGGAAAAAGCAACCCCAGAGCAACGTATCAACTCTGTGGTACTACACTGACAGTGGTAGAGAATGAAAGGGACTTGGGGGTGATTGTGCAGGCAGATATGAAGTTCTCTGAGCAGTGCAGACGGGCTGCAAGAGTAGCTCATGGAGTATTGTCAATGATATACAGGAATTTTTCCAGCAGGGATAAGGAGGTGATTATTCCATTGTATAAGGCAATGGTCAGGCCACACCTAGAGTACTGTATACAGGTCTGGAGGCCTCATTTCAAGAAGGATGTAGAGCTGCTGGAACGAGTACAGAGAAGGGCAACAAGATCAGTGAATGGAACAAAGGGGTGCTCTTACGAAGAAAGGCTTAAGTTTTGCAAATTACAGTGTCTGGAGACTAGGCACCAGCGAGGTGATCTGATAGAGGTGTATAAAGCCTTGAATGGTTTAAGCATGCTCAATGCTGATGGGATTCTTCCTCTAGCTCAGAAAAATCACCTGAGAGGGCATAAATTCAAATTGAGGAAAGACAGATGTAGGATAGACGTGCGGAAATTTGCCTTTAGCCAGGTGGTTGGTTGGTGGAACAGACTGCCATCCCTTGTGGTGGAGGTTGATAGCCTAAATAAGTTTAAGGCTCAGCTGGACAGGTATTTTGAACGAACAGAGGGGTGAAGTGGAAGTGGGTTTTTTTTTTTTTTTTTTTTGGCTGATGCTGCATAAGCTTGCTTTCTTGCATCAAATGCCTCTATTAATGCTAATGCTAATAAAAAAAAGTAACAAACATTACCATAAAATTAAGAAGTCAACATTCACAATGGGAACATAAACACGCCCGTAAACATATTTGGTAGCCATGGAAACAACATGTTCTTCTTTCATACTTCAAAAAATTGTTTGCATAATGACGGATGATATAGCTGTGCAGTTTATGGGTATAAATATATTCATTTCAGACCGAAGCATACATGTTAGGTGTTTTGCATCAGAAAATTTAGAAGTGCAAGCACAGGCAATGGTGAGTTCATCCGTTGAACCAGAGAAGGATTCAACAATGGGACTTCCATAACCTCTATGATTGTGTCTTGTTTTAAACCACGTAAACAAAAGCATAAAAGCTTGGAGTTTGCAAACTTTCATGTTAACGTCTTATGATTAAGTTTAAGGTTACACTTACGTAATTCATTGTGAATGGTTTCATTAAATAATATAGATACAAGGTTTTATTTTATGCTTATGTTAAGTTTAATTTTCATTGTGAATGGGCCTTTATTCCTGTACCATCTTAAAGCGATATTTACATCATTGTTTTAACTGTTGAAGGAAATTTAAATAAAGAGAGAAATGCACACGAATTTAAATATTCACCCAACGATCAATTCTCTTGTCGACCGTTTTCAACATTTTCACAGCAAAAAATTCGTTACTACCAAGTGAGCAGTGGGGTGAGAAGTATGTGGATGGACAACAGGTGCATAAATCATAAATATAACCTAAGAAACTGTCGTGTGAGATTAGAGCTTTTGCTGATAAAGAATAAACATAACAGGTACGTGTTTTCATTTTTTTTCCCGTTAGTTATTGGCGCATCGACTTCTGTGGCCATAATGCACTTCCCAAACTTTTTGCATTTTACTGTGATCCAAGCCAGAGGCTGTTGTTGTTGTTTGTTTGTTATTTGGTTTTTTTAGGAGCATTAGCAACTAAGGCCATATTGCTCCGGGATATGCGGTGGTCATTCCCTGACCTTTCCGCATCCTCGTATTTGGTGGTGACGGGCTCGAACCCCGGTCTAATCAAGAAGCGTGTGCTACGCAGTGTTGCTGCTGCTCCTTCCCACCTGGCTACGGAGGCGCCTAAGCCAGAGGCGGGATTCGAACCCACGACCTTTGGGTTGCAAGGCAGGCACCCACCTGGCTAGCCCGGTCGGCTTTCATTTTGTGCTTATTTATTTTAATTTAGTGTAAGTAAACCTTTGGTACCCGCACAGAAAGGTTTAAGTCAGGTTTGGGTCATCACAAAATTTTTATACATTTGAAAAGAGAAAAAATAGTTTGTGTCCTGTAAGCAAAGAATTATTATTATTATAGGTTCAGATGTGTCAGATAGGAAAACAAAACATCAGTCTGGTGCTTTTTATCACAAGCAGAAGAATGAAAGTGATAAGGAAAAGGACAAATTACAAGGATCCATGCTGAAATTCATAAAGTTGGACGAGGTTGACCCGACAGCATCAACATCAGTCGCTTCGGAATTCATTTCAGACAGTAAGGATGAAATGGAAGGTGAAAAATCAAATGACAAGTTTGAAGTTCGTTTGAAATTGTTCCAAGAAATATCAGTGCCTGAATCAAGCTATGGTGAGGATAATTTAGAAAATAATAATTGTGTTGAATTGAAGGCCGAATATGATATAGCGGATCCTTATAGCTGGCCACCAATTATTAATAATCGGTTACTAGAACTCATAATTCAGAAGGACTTGTAACGCCTCAAAATATGAAATTTCCTAAAGATAACAATGAAAGATCATTTTATGCATCACAATATATGAGACTTTTACCTAACAGTGAAAAAGTTCAAAAAACTTGGTTAATCTATTCTACAAAATCGAATAGTGTGTTTTGCTTTTGTTACATTAGCATTAGTAGAGGCATTTGATGCAAGAAAGCAAGCTTATGCAGCATCAGCCAAAAAAAAAAAAAAAAAAAAAACACTTCCACTTCACCCCTCTGTTCGTTCAAAATATCTGTCCAGCTGAGCCTTAAACTTATTTAGGCTATCAACTTCCACAACAAGGGATGGAAGTCTGTTCCACCAACCAACCACCCGCTGGCTAAAGGCAAATTTCCGCACGTCTATCCTACATCTGTCTTTCCTCAATTTGAATTTATGCCCTCTCAGGTGATTATTCTGAGCGAGAGGAAGAATCCCATCAGCATTGAGCATGCTCAAACCATTCAAGGCTTTATACACCTCTATCAGATCACCTTGCTGGTGCCTAGTCTCCAGACACTGTAATTTGCAAAACTTAAGCCTTTCTTCATAAGAGCACTCCTTTGTTCCATTCACTAATCTTGTTGCCCTTCTCTGTACTTGTTCCAGCAGCTGTACATCCTTCTTGAAATGAGGCCTCCAGACCTGTATACAGTACTCTAGGTGTGGCCTGACCATTGCCTTATACAAGGGAATAATCACCTCCTTATCCCTGCTAGAAGTTAAAAGTTTGCTTTAAAGCAAAACAAAGTAACAGATAGTTAGAGGTTTTCAGATTGGCAACATTTATCCACTCATTTATCACAGCATGAAACAAGTGTAGAACATATGCAAAATTGTAAAAAGTGGTATGAATTAAAAACACGCCTTGACAACAATTGTACAATTGACAAAGAACAACAATGGTACTTTGAATCTGAAAAAAAAGACGATGGCTAGCCATTATTGAAAGAATCATTGCAATTGTTCAGTTTTTAGCAGGGCAGTGTTTATCTTTCAGAGGTAAAAATGATAAATTTTATGAAACAAATAATGGAAATTTTTTAATTGGCGAAATTTGACCCCATTATCTCACAGCAGGTCAATAACAACACAATCTCAACCTGCTAAAAGTCATATGCCTCATTACTTAGGCCATGCTTTTCAAAATGAAATCATATCTGTTTTAGCAAGTGGCATAAACTCAAAAATCAAGGAATTTGTAAACAAAGCAAAATATTTTTCGGTAATTCTCGACTGCACTGCCAGATGCCAGTCACACTGAACAGATAGCATTTGTAGTAAGAATTGTAAATATTGACGCTTGTGATGTTGCAGTTCGAGAATTATTTCTAGGGTTTTATCCAGTATCAGACACTACAGAGGAAGGTTTATGAATTATCTTTTAAGAACTCTTAACAGATTATGAATTAGACATTCAAGATATGCATGGACAAGGGTGTGATAACGGGACAAATATGCGTGGTAAGCATAGTGGCTTGCAGAACAGAATTAGGAATATAAATCCTAGAGCCTTTTTTGTACCTTGTGCATCTCATTCATTGAATTTAGTTGTAAACAATGCTGCCAAAGTAACATTTGAAACAGTTAAATTTTTTTTTAACATTGTTCAAGAATTGTACACGTTTTTTTCTGTATCCCCTTACAGATGGGATATGCTAAATCGTAATATCACTAGATTAGCACTGAAATCAGTAGGTGAATAAAAGAGTGCGACCTCTCAGATCTTGAAAAGTTTAAATTACATAATAGATGATAATTCCAGAGACATGAAAACAAAACATACAGCTCAATATTTGTTAGATCAGGTTGCGTCTTTCAAGTTCATTTGCTCAGCCGTTATATGGAATGATATTCTGTCAAAAATTGATGTTTTAAGTAAAACGTTGCAGTGCCCTCAATCCAACATAAATAAATCTCTTAATGTTTTGAATGAGCTTGTTAAATTTCTAAGTGCAACCAGATCTGATGAGGCATTTAATAAATATATTAGGGATGCAAAAATTTTAGCTGCAGAAGTAAATGTAGTGGCAGAATTTCCAGTTGTAAGGAGTAGAACTAAAGTTTACCATTTTGATTATGAAAGTCCCAATGAACAAATCATAAATCCAAAAGAATTGTTTAGAATACAATTTTATCTAACAATTGTTGATACAGCCTTAAATTCCACACAGGAAAGGTTTGAAAATCTAAATGAATGTAATGATGTATTTAAATTTCTTTGTGAATTTGGAGAAATGACAAGAGGAAATTAAAAAACCTTGTTTTGATTTAGATGTTTCCCTTGAAATTAATAAAGGAAGTACAAGTATTAAGGATATTAATGGTCTTCAGTTCTTCAATGAGCTGATAACATATAGAATTTTGAGCAGTGGAACTGCAGACCCATTAAAAAACGACATATATTACAAAAAATAACTTTCTGTCATCATCTCCTAATCTATTTATAGCTTTCAGAATTTTTCTGACATTACCAGTTAGTGTAGCATCAGGTGAAAGGAGTTTTTCGAAACTCAAACTTATAAAAACATATTTAAGAACATCAATGACTCAAGAAAGGTTTAATGATCTAGGACTGTTAGCTATAGAAAAGGAATTGTGTGAAGGTTTAGAATTATCAGATGTTATTGATGAATTGGCAAATAAGAAAGCAAGAAGAGTGCAGTTCTAATTTCATGGGTACAATTTGTTACTTCTGTTTGATATCTTGTACATTTTTGATTTGAATAAATTAAAATAAATATATCAAATATTTCTTTGGATTTTTTCACCCCTGTCAACTATATGGAACTGTCATAAAAACATACTAGTTTGTTGTTTGTTTGTTATTTGGTTTTAAGGAGCATTGGCAACTAAGGCCATATTGCTCCGGGAATATGTGGTGGTCATTCCCTGACCTTTCCGAATTCTCCGTATTTGGTAGTCACGGGCTCGAAGCCCAGTCTAATCAAGAAGTGTGTGCTATGCACTGCTGCTCCTGCCCACCTGGCTATGGAGGCGCCTATAAAAACATAATAGTAGGCTCCCATGGGTTGGGTTAGGTTATGAATCTACTCACGATCCACATTGATAGGGGTGGACAAATATCTCTAGCATGCAGGCGGCTAACAGCCCAAAACCGGCCCTGCTAATACCACAGCTATATGACTAAAAGATCAACTCAGTTTGACTAGGCCACCCTTGTGAAACATGGGGAAGTTTCTCTGAAGTATGCATGTCAGGTTAGGTACTTAGGGTTGTACCTCAAGGATAGATTGTGGGCATGCATGCTATCTAAAGGACAAGACCAAGTCACTGCATGCCTGCAAAACTCCAGAGAGTCATAAGAACTGACTGGGGGCTCACCTTTGGAGCTTGTGTACAACACAACAACAGAGCTTGTTTGTTTGTTTGTTTGTTATTTGGTTTTTAGGAACATTAGCAACTAAGACCATATTGCTCCGGGATATGCAGTGGTCATTCCCTGACCTTTCCGCATCCTCTGTATTTGGTGGTGATGGGCTCGAACCCCTGTCTAATCAAGAAGTGTGTGCTACGCACTGCTTCTCCTTCCCACCTGGCTACCGAGGCGCCAAATATATATATAATGATGGTGAGATGATGAAGGGGTCAAACTGGGTAAAAAAGACTTGACTTAAAAATTGTCTTAAATCTGGAGATTTATTAGCAGCTAGCTATGCTTTTATTATAGGAAAGTTATACACTTGGTCGTCGACTTACAACCTATGCGACTTACGACCGGCCGCACTTACGACCACAAAAAAAATAAATAAATAAACAATAAATAAATGAATAAATTAATAATAAATCAGGAAGTCACTACTGAGGACACCCATCATCCAGGTGAGGGGGCACATCGATGACGGGAGGCCTGAGGACAGCACCAGGCAGGTGGTAGATGACTTTCATCAACCGGTGAAATACCACCACTTTGCTTATTGGAGGCTTGAAGTGGTGAAACCCATGTTTAGTCTCTAGAGCAAAGTTTCCGGCATCCCCCTCCCCCCATACGTCTCCTTCAACCCATGCTTTTTTTAACCCAAGCACGGTACTAAGTACTATAGGTTCTAATACCTCTCGTGTTTGGGGTTCACATAAAAAAAAAAAAAAAAAAAAAAAGGCACATACACTTAGTCGCTCTTTCTCACATATACCCAGTCGCCTTCAAGCATCTACTGCGTGTGGTGTATTAATTAAAATTCTACTGAAATACGCATAAAATGTTTAGTAAAAGGAAAATGCCTTCATCTACATATACGCCAGCTAAGAAGTCAAGGAAAACTATTGATTTAGAGTGTAAAATGAAAATTATCCAGCAGTATGAAGGCAGAAAGAAAGTGAATACAATAGCATGTGACTTGAATAGCACATTCCACGGTATCGACAATACTTAAGGACAAAGAAAGAATTCGGGAAGCTGTGAAAGGTTCTGCACCTATTATGTCTACAATTTTAACCAAACAACGACAGGAATCCATCCATGAAATGGAGAAATTGTTGTTTATGTGGATGGAAGATTTAATACAAAAAATACACCCCTGAACCTTCACACAGTGCAAGCAAAGGCTAGAAGTTTGTTTCAGAGTTTAAAATCATGCACCGGACATGATTAAACAGAAGATTTTCAGGCTAGTACTGGGTGGTTTAAGCGTTTAAAAAAAAAATTTGCTTTGCATAATGTCTATATAAATAAACATCTCCTACCTCAACCCAAGAACATGACCCTGATGATGCACAACCCAGCACAAGCAAAGATTAAATACATTATGTACAGTATTATTTTTCGCATTATGTACAATATAATTATAGATTGTAGTTTTGTTTTTTTATAAACAGTATGAATAATAAACCAATTAAAATGTAGAGGTTTGAATTTAACCTCATAGAGAGAGAGAGAGAGAGAGAGCCTAGGCATAGAAACGAAGATATGTACAGTATCGCTAAGTAAAAGATAAAAACATTACTGTATTTAAATTGAAAAATAAAAGATGATAAAAAGATTAGAAAGGTTAAAAAATACTGTTAATAAATATATGGCCAACATACGGCCAGATCGACTTACGGCCTGTCAGTCAGAACAGAAGTTGGTCATAAGTCGACAACCAACTGTATTTATATTTCTTGCTATTTGTAAAAATAAAAAATATGAATCTGAAGATTTATCATATTTTTACCAATATGGATATAATGACTGGATGGATTTAAATGCAATTATGGATGTTAAAACTCTAAACACTGTTCAAAATTCTCCATCCAAATACTTACTGTGTATATTTCAAGATTTTGAAGGAGCCTTCAACAACATTCAATGAGGAAGTATTCTTCAGAGGTTTTGATTGACAAAATGTCCTTGTCAAATTTATCAAACTTTCAGAAGTTATTTTACTGACCATTATTATTCAGACTCCTTTTCACAAAATGGTTAAACAAATCTACAAAGGCTGAATAATAATGGTCAGTAAAATAACTGACCATTTTGTGAATTATCTTGGCTGTATTATCTTGGCCCAAGATAATACAGCCTTTTCTAAAATTGCTTATACCAGTTGCTTTCTTCTGCCTGCTGATCCCAGGAGCTTCTTGCAGTGATCTCAAAAAAACTGTCACCAATGTTCTTGTAATGGACCAAGATTGATGTGCGGCGGGATTCAAACCTGCGACCTTTGGGTTGCCAGGCAGGCACTTTACCCACCTAGCTAGCCCGGTCGGCAAAGGATAAAATTAAACCATGATGTTCATTCAGAGGCTAGTTCTTGTAGAAGACTGCCTACTGTGAAACTTTTGGATGGAACCATTCAGTATTCATCTACTATTAAATATTGGGTCTGTTATTAGATAATAGATAAACATTTACCTATCAAGTCATTAATGTTGAAGACAAAAAAAAAAAAAAAAATTATTGGGATGATTGCTCATATAACCAGAATGGTGATTGTTGTTCTTATTTGGTTTTTAGGAGCATTAGCAACTAAGGCCATATTACTCCAGGGATATGCGGTGGTCATTCCCTGACCTTTCCGTATCCTCAGTATTTGGTGGTCACGGGCTCAAACCCTGGTCTAATCAAGAAGCGTATGCTACGCACTGCTGCTCCTGCCCACCTGGCTACGGAGGCGCCAACCAGAATGGAATGGGGACTGAAAGGAAAAGCTCCACATCTATATTCCATTATATATTTTTTCCCCATCATGTGATATGTTGCCAGTGCTTGGTTCACAACTAGTAAATTCATTATGCAGTGTCATCTGACCAGCAATCAATAATTAATGTTGCTTAAAATCACCCAAGGCCTGTAGTACAGTATCTTTTGCATGAAGAATGCTATTAGACAACAAATTCAATTATGTTGAGTTTTCTTTAACAAATCTACAATGGCAATAATTTTTTTTCATCACAGTATTCCTCCCAACATTTTGGGTACTGCTATTGCCCTTGCTACTGAAATTAAATTTTAAAAAAAGACAACAATTAAAAATCATCCCATGGGTATTAGGCAAAGATAGAACAATTATTTTTGGCATCATCATAACATCCTTTGTATCTGAAGTGTCATTTGTGCCTAAACCTAGCTTGTACACAACTTTTATTTTCACTGGTCAAGGTTCTCTCAACCAAACGTTTTTTTAAGAATGGCACTTTGTCAACAAACCACTGTCACTGTAGTTGGTCCCACATTCTCTTGGAACTCCATTCTTCCACCACTGGTATCTTGCTCATGATTCTGGGCATGATCCTATTGAAAACAAATAAAATTATAAACACTTCAATATTTTTTGTAACAGCATTTTTAAGAAGAGACTGTCCATTCTTCAACCTACAAGACCTGACCTTTGAAGCTATCTTCTTGAATTGTTGTGGCTGTTGCTCCCCTTGCTTGCACCTTCAGTAAGTTAACAAGTGGAAGGATCCCATCAGAATTCAGCATGCTCAACCCATTCAAGGCCTTACACACCTCAATCAGATCACCGTGCAGGTGCCTAGTCTCCAGCCACTGCAATATGCAGAGCTTAAGCCTCTCTTGGTAAGAGGATCCCCACATTCCCCTCACCAATCTTGTTGCACTTCTCTGTACACACTCAAGCAAATCTACATCCTTTCTAAAATGAGGCGTGCAGACCTGTACGCAGTACTCAAAGTGTGGCCTGACCATTGCTTTATACAGAGGGACAATCACCTTTTCCCTGCTAGCAAAATTCCTATATATATCATTGACAAAACCCCATGACCTTCCCTGGCAGCCTGTCTGCATTGCTCAGAAAACTTCAATATCTGACTCCACAATTACTCCCAGGTCTTTTTCATTTTCTACGACCTTAAGTGTAGTATCACACAGTCGGTACGTTTCTCTGGAGTTACTTTTACAGATATGCAGTACTTTGCATATGTCAAGGTTAAACTTCAGTTGCCACTTCTTAGCCCATCTGCCCAAATTTTCTAGATCCTGTTGAAGTATCTAGAAAGCAAACTGCCATTACTGTCTTTAACAACCCTGCAAACCTTTGTATCATATGCAAACTTCGACACTAAGCCTGATATACCTTCATCAATATCATTGATAAATATACAAAACAACAGTGGACCCAACACCGAACCCTGTGAGACTCCACTAATAACATTAGTACACGAAGAGCAGCACCCACTGATTATCACCACCTTCTGTCTTCTCCCACTCAACCATCCTTTTATCCATTGTAGCAACTTTCCCTTAATACTATTCTGCTCCAATTTGTACAATAGTCTTCCATGCACAACAGTGTCAAAAGCTTTCCTGAAATCCAAATATATGATATCAAAATTATTTTTTGCATCCAGTTCCTTTGTAGCCACATCATAATATCCTATTAAATTTGTTAGACAAGACTTTCCCTTAACAAACCCATTTTTTTTTTTTTTTTTTTATGTGAGCCCCAAACACGAGAGGTATTAGAATCTATAGTACTTAGTACTGTGCTTGGGTTGGAGGTTGAGAAGACGAAAGAAGATATTTGTTGACAGTGGACTTGAACTTCTGTAGATTGTAATTTTCAGGAAATACGTATGAAGGAAGGCTGTTCCAGAAAACAGCAGTTGAATGAATAAATGAGGAAGATGAAAAGTTGGTTCTGTGGGTTTGAAGTTGGACAGTAAATGGATGTTGTCTGGTGGCAGCACGTGTTCAGATTGTTTTGAAAGAGAGAGAGCGGGAATTATAGAAGCCAGTTCAGAAGAACAGTGCCCATGGAAGTATCTGTAGAAGAGGCATGCAGCAGAACAGTACGTCTATGAGAAAGCGAGTGGAGAGACTGTTACAGATGAATCATTGATTAACCTAACTTCCCTCTTCTGAATGGAATCAAGAAGCCTGAGAGAGAGAGGTTTTGGGGGCACCACCCCAGATGTGGGAACAATATTCCATGGCAGGGCGGATTTACAATTTATACAAAGTGAGCAGCTGTTTATAAAAAAAGTAACGCTGAGAGCGAAAGAGAAAACCAAGTTTTTTAGATGCAGAGGAAGCAATATTTGTAATGTGCTTGTGCCAAGAGAGATTAGAAGTCAGGGTAATCCCCAAAAGAGATATATCATTTTGTCTAGAAATCGGAGTTTCACTAAAGATAAGCATAGGAGCAGAAGAATCCTTTTTGTGAGATATAAGACAAGACTAAGTTTTAGAAGGGTTGAAATCAACTAAGTTGTCTTTGCCCCACTGGAGAATTACCTGAAGATCAGCATTTAAGGAATTAGTAGCAAATTTTTGAAAAATTGAAGCTGATTGAGTAGGACAAGGTTTCTCAAAATGGAAAGTGGAATGCAATGTGCTATCATCGGCAAAACTATGGATAGGATTTCCAGTCAATGGAAGAAGGTCATTAATATACAAGAGGAAAAGAGTGGGGGAAAGAACTGAACCTTGGCGGACACCGGCATTAGTGGAGAAGTTAGAAGACAGAGAGCGATCAACCATCACCCTCAGTGAGCGATCAGAGAGAAAAGTGGATAACCAATTACTAAAAACAGTTGGCAAACCATAAGATGGAAGCTTGTTTAGAAGACCTTTATGCCAAACACAATCGAAAGCCTTTGAGATGTCAGGAGCAACTACTTGTGTTTCACCGATCCTTTCCATTGAATTAGTCCATAAATGGGTAACATAAGCCAGAATATCACCAGTAGATCGACACTGATGGAATCCATACTGGCAATCGTGGATCAGACGGAAGGTTTCAAGGTAGTTTAAGAGTTGGCGGTTAATTGATTTCTCCATTACTTTAGAAAGAGTAGAAGTAATTGCAATGGGACAATAATTGGATGGGAGGGATTTGTCACCCTTTTTAGAAACTGGTTGGATATCAGCAAATTTCCAAGCAGAAGGAAAAACACCTTTGGAATAAGAAAGTGAAAAAAGGCGGCAAAGAATAGGAGTAAGTTCAGGAGCACAGGTTTTCAGAACAAGTGGAGAAATACCATCAGGACCTGGAGCTTTCTTAGCATCAAGATTCATCAAAATCCTTCTGATATCCTTTTGACGGAAGACCACAGGAGACGTTGAAAGTAGCGTGTTGGGAATGGTAGGAGGTGTTTTACCAAGATCATTAATACATGAGCTGGAAGAAAAATGGGATGCTAGCAGGTCAGCTTTATCCTTGGCTGAAGTGACAACAGAACCATCTGGTTTGGACAGAGGTGGGAGCAGAGATGGGCAAAAGTTGCGGCCAATAGCTTTGGCAAGAGACCAGAATGCTCAGCTACCATCAGGGCAAGGAACAAGTTTTCTACTCTTAGCCTGTTCAAACTCTAGTTTGGACTGATTAATAACTGCTTTACAATTGTTGTGAGCTTTGGTGTAGGCAGAAAATGAAACTGAAGAATTAGAAACAAGCCAATTACGATATGCAACATTCTTCTCTTGAACAGCCTTAGCACATTTATTGGAAAACCAAGGTTTAGATATAGGACGAGATTTTAAAGTGGAGTGTGGGATAAAGGATTCCATTCCTGCAAGAATAATTTCACTGACACGATCTGAGCAAACGTTGACATCAGAAGTTTTGAAACAGTAATCCGACCAAGGAAAAGAAGACTTGCAGGTCATCCCATTTTGCATTCTTGTAATGCCAAACAACATGAGGTTGGGAATAGCCGTGAGATAAAGGATCCATTGAAGAAGAGACAATCACCAAGTCGTGATCTGAAGTGCCTAAAGGACCTCTCACTTCGACCATGTACTTAGAAGGGTTGTTTGTGAGAAAAAGATCAAGCGTATGAGCTGTATGATTAGGATTGTCCGGTATTCTTGTAGGTAAATGAACAATCTGTGCTAGGTCATTAGTAATTGCAAAAGCATCAGCATCTCGACCTGCTGGGTCGGTATGACTAGAAAACGGAAGCCAGCTGGAGTTGTGAACATTAAAATCACCAAGGAAAATTACCTAACTGTTAGGAAAGTTGGACTGGAGAAAGTCAAAGAGCTCCAAGTGATTAGTGGAGTTGGGAGAACGGTAGACACAACAGATGAATTTGACACAATGAGGTAGAGAGATTTTAAGCCAGAGGAGATCAAAGAGAGGAGATTCCAAATTGCCAAATCTCTGACAGGGAATATCAGAACGGACATATGCGCAAGTACCACCTGTGAGGCAAAAAGAATCATACAGCGAATAATTTGGGCATCTGAGATGAGCAGTACTTGAATCAACCGATAACTGAGATTCTGTCAGAAAAAGTACATGGGGTTTGGCAGACTGCAAGTGGAAATGGACATCGTTGAGATTAGAATTGAGACCACGTATATTTGTGAAATGAATTAGGAAGTGCTTGGGAGGTTTAGATCTTTTCGCAGATAAGCTTGCTCTATTAGTTTGACAATTCATGGTGTATTCAATAGTAAGAAAAAGTGGGTGGGACATGCTGTATGAAGTAATGAAATTTTTGGAAATGGCGTACACATGGTAAGAATATACCCAGATCCTTGACATAATGTGGCCTCGACAATGCTCCCCGCATACACACTACTCGGACTCCCTCCAGTCACTATCTGGCAAAGTAGAGGTAGCAAGATTATACACTAGCTGATCCAGAAGCCTCCTAGAGAGTTACCAATAGGTTCGGTCCGGTGCGCTAACTAGCAGCCAGCCTGCGAACACCGTTTTAGAGCTGTACCCTCGAAATGTAAGGAATATTGGATCTCGCCACGTTCATCATAACCTCAAAAGTCATCAATCATACTGCATGATGGAAGAGATAGGGAAAGGTTGACCCATGCTGTGTCTTAATTATTACTGCAGTCTTGTCTAGATGATCCTGCAATGCATCTTTAACCAGTGACTCCATTATTTTACCCGGCACAGAAGTTAAACTAACGGTCTGTAATTACTCGTGTCACCCTTTGATCTCCCCTTTGTGAATTGGGGATACATCTCCAGTCCGTGGGGTCCTCCCCTAAGTCCAAGGATGCCCTCATAATTATGGCTAAGGTTTTGCTTAGTTGCTTTGCCGCCTTCTTTAATATAACAGGATAGATCCCATCCACCATAGATGCCTTTCTCATGTTTAACTTCAACAATTTCTCCTCCCCTTTGCTCTCAGTTATTACAAAATCATTAAGCACCCTTCTACAATTTGATAACCTTCTGCCATTTTCAAACCTTAATAATTCCTCATGTGTGAATGTAGATGCAAAATACTCATTCAGTTCGTTTGCTATCTGAGCAGGATCATCAACAGTCGAACCATCAATATCAAGTGGACCAATCAGATTTATCCCCTTCCTTTTAGAGTTTATATAAGTAAAGAAATTCTTGCTGTTTTTCTTAGCATCCTTTGCCAAAGGTTTCTCGTAATCTGCCTTCGCCTGCCTATGATCTGATTACAGACTAGCTTATATCTGCCAGAGGCTTCTGAGTCGCTTGCATAATTTATACGCATCCCATGCATTTTTCTTCTGTTAAGAGTCATTAGTTCATTTGATAACCATTTAGGCCTAAGCCTTGAACAATATTTCTTAATAGGTATGAAACTTTTAGTAGCTTCCAAGATTAATTCCTTGAATGCTTCCCACTTAGAATTTACTGTTGGTAACCTCGTCAGTTGATCCCACTGTACAGAATTTAAAAACTGTCAGACCACTGTACTCACCTTTACAGAAACAAAAACCCTTCCCTTTACCCCTGATGGTAATTATATCTTTAAGTAAATCCAACATCAGTACACTGTGATCACTGCTGATAACCAGATAAAGAGTATTACCCTCTCTGGTTGCCTCTCAAATATGCTGCTGCAGAAAACAATCATCCAATAAATTCACAAAAGTCTTACTAGTGTTTGAGTGACCAACCCACAAGTTCCAGTCAATATCTGGGAAGTTAAAATCCCCCATTATAAGACATTCTGATTTACTAGCCCACTCTATTTCTCTGTACAATTGTTCATTGTACTCATTCGAGTTATTAGGCCTATAACACACGCCTACTCTTATTTTTGCTTTCGCAGTGCTTAGGTCACACCAAACTGATTCAACAGTGCACTGTTCATCTACATGAACTGGATGCACTTCTTTTGCTTTTATGTTTTTCTTAATTAACAGCATGACACCTCCTCCCTTCCTATCCTTTCTGTACACATTGTACTCCCCAAATTCCAATTCTGCATTCCTAGTATCAGTGTGACACCACGTCTCTGATATCCCAACAATATCTGCCTTTGATGTCTTGACCAACACTTCAAATTCATCAAATTTATTTACTATACTTCTGGCATTGGTATACATGCAAGCATATTTTTTTTTTTTTAGGAGCATTAGCAACTAAGGCCATATTGCTCCGGGAATATGCGGTGGTCATTTCCTGACCTTTCCGCATCCCTTGTATATGCAAGCACCTATTCCTATTCACCCTGACACATCCCATATACCCACCTGTTTCACAATGACTGCCATCAGTCCCTGAACAGAAGCGACTGCTTCTACAGGGATGGGGTATCCCATCCCTGTAGAAGCAGTCGCTCCTGTTAACAAGCACAGACTACGCTGAAAAAAATTCTACCCCTTGAGCTTTGCACATTCCCTCCAGTGACAAACTGATTGACAAGGCTCTCATCATGTACTACCTCCTATCGTGTCTGGGCAGAATTGCAGACACTTTCAAATTTTATGGTACAGGACTGTTGACCCATGGCCTCCCAAGCCAGGTGTGGCATTTTTATTTTTTTTATTATTAGTAATAATAATTTTTTTGTTTGAATTCTCTAAGAGTATGTACAGTAGTGGCCTGCCTCTGCAGGAAGGGTAAAAACTAGGGAGCTTAGTTTCAAGTGATTGTTGCTCTCTCACTGCTAATCATCAGTTAAAAAATGCTCCAGCATAGTACAGTACAGTATAGCACAGCACAGCACAACACAACAACACTACACAAGACCGGTTATGTTGATTTCCACATCACTGTAAAGAAACAAGGTAAGATGTCTTTATAGTAGTTCCTGAGGAGGACTCCGGAACTACCATAAAGAAATATTAACCCACCTACCTACATATATATATATATATATATACATACATACAATACACACATACATACACATTTAATGCAGTTCCATCTGCACATGTCACTTAGCAAGGAACTATTAACCAAACTGTGTTTCTGCTCATTTCAAAAATAAATAAATAAATAAATAAATAAATAAATGAGAATATGGTAGCAAGCCTGTATACAGGATTCACTTTTCGTTACATTACAAATAAAAAAAAAAAAAAAAAGGTGGGTGAATATAGCTGTAATACATTTCTTTTAAAAACTTTAGTACACACAATCAATGGACTGCAAAAGTAATTCTGATAAATACTCATGGGGATTTTCTACAGTTACCTTACCATGTGTTGTTTTTTTTTAATAAAAGCATTTCAAGCACGTGCTTTGACTTTAATATGGTTATCCACTGCAAACCTGTTACAATGGAAACCAAACTGATGGCATGATAAAGCATCCTGGTCTTCAATAATCCAGATAAGTCTTTTGTGAGCCATCTTCTCTAAGACTTTGCCTAAACAGCTGGTTAGAGATATAAGATGCTAACTGTTAGGGGAGGAAGCATCATTCCCTGGCATTGTAATAGTTATCACTATTGATTGATGCTATATATATATATATATATATATATATATATCAGGATAAACATTCTCTTCCAAGATTCTGTTATAAACCTGAAATAATGTGGATACAGAATTAGAGTTAAAGTGGTAAAGCATCATATAATAAATGCCATTTGTACAGCAGAACTATTTTGAGAATTTTGGATAGCTTCATTGAATTCAGTAATAGTGAAGGTTATAGGAATATGACTGATTTGTAGCAAAGTTAATTTTATGTTGTTCCACATACTTGTTTGTACAACTAAATGAATCCTCATAAGAAACAGAAGATGGGGGCAGCATAGGTTTCAGAAATGCCTCTGCAATGTCAATCAGAGAAGAAATATCTTGACTTTTCCAGGACAGGATTGGGGACAAATTAGTGCACCCTTAGTGGCACTCTCCACTAAGGGTGCAGATCATTCTCCAGATATTCTGGGATCAGTGTTTCTGCAAATAGTACAATTTAATCTAATTCAAGCATCCTGTTTTGCTTTCCTATATCATTTATAATTCAAGCTTCCCGTTTTGATTTGAGTCATTTACAGTTAACAAGATTCTCCACTGTAACACTTTCAGCAAAAAATGTTGCATGGTTTATTTTGTTTCCTTTTGGCAAGTATGCAATCTCTTGTCACCAATCATATTGTTGATGGTAGTATTTGATTTCAGTACTGTGATGGCAGCAGCTCCAAGTAGTTGTTCTATTACATGCATAATGGCATTATTAATGGTAGCAGTAAGCATCAAGTAACTATCAAATTGGATTATATTAGAAATTTGTATATTTGAAAATACAGATAGGTTCATAGTCTGTACCCATCTATATTTTGCAAATTACAGGAAAGTGATCACTGTCGTGAAGGTCAATTAATACTGTCTGTTCAATACTAAGATAAATGGATAAGGAATTACAGATAGGTCCACTGCAGAGCTAGATCCTATGGGAAGGTGAATATAGAAGTGGGTATCTGTGTTCAGAAATGCTAGCTGATGACTGTCAAGCACAGGTTTCAATCATCCACCCTCTATGATATACATTCAGAGAACCCCCACAAAGATGATGGGCATTTAGATCACCTAGCAAGTACATGAAGTCTGTCCAGAAAGTGATGGGGCTGGTAACCTCAGTATAAATAAAATACTCAGGGCAAAAAGAGAAAACATGGACCACTTAATCTTACTGACTATAGAGCCTATAAGTTCAAACCTTGAACATGAGACATCTCAACCAAAAAAGAAGATCCGACACCAGCCCCACCACGTGGAGTAGGAGCAGTTTCCCAAGCAGTACCAAGTGGCTAGAGCAGTGGTTTTCAACCTTTTTTTTTAATAATAGCACCCCTAGATAATTTATTTTATTTTGTGGCACCCCTACTCAATTTTTTGCCTGTTAGATCCGATTCTCTCTCTACATATATATATATATATATATGATAGTTATTACAATAATATAATTATAAAAATTACATTTCATAATACAAATTTTATGTATACAGTATATAATAATTTTATTCTTTATATAGAGGTACTAAGTAAACATCAATTATAGATCACCACAAAATTAAAAAGATACTGTACACCTTTTTATAATGAAAAAAACATACATTTTAAAAAATGATAATAAGTTTAGTAACTTAAACCCAAATTACGTGGCACCCCTGGAATGTTGTTGCGGCACCCTGGTTGAAAACCACTGGGCTAGAGTGTTAAAGAAGTTAGTTATATGGACAAGTAGAAAGGTGTCTTTCCTTTCTTAATAGAAAGCCTACTTCTTTATTTAGAAGAGGCCAAAAATAAAATAACTAAATTAAAGGACTTCAATATTCTCCTTAATTAACTGATTGGAGGGAAAATACTATCAATTTGCTTTGGAAATAGTTATGATCACTTGCTTTGCACTCAGGACAATTTCTAAAGCTTATGATCATGTTTGTCATAAAGGTCTTCTAAACAAGATCCCATCTTATGGACTGCCAAATGTTTTTTGCAACTGGGTATCCAGTTTTCTCTCTGACTATTCTCTGCAGCAATGCCTCTGCAATGTCATTCAGAGAAGAAATATCTGTACCTTTCCAGGACACGATTGGAGACAAATTAGTGTACCCTTAGTGGCACTAATTTGTCCCCAGAGCTAGATCCTATGGGAAGGTGAATATAGAAGCGGGTATCTGTGTTCAGAAATGCTAGCTGATGACTGTCAAGCACAGGTTTCAATCATCCACCCTCTATGATATACATTCAGAGAACCCCCACAAAGATGATGGGCATTTAGATCACCTAGCAAGTAAACGAAGTAGTTAAATATGTATATTTAAAATTTGAGAGTCAGAAGCAAATCTAACTCTCAAATTCTAAATTTTTTTTTTATTTTTTAGTAATGCTAAAAATCAAAAAAGTAATGTTTTTTTTATTTTTTAGTAATGCTGGTGTTCCCCAGGATTGTTCTTTCTCCCACTCTTTTCCTATATGGTGTGACATAAGCATTGGAAGATCAAAATTGAGAGTAGGAGTGTGCTATAGGCCTAATGACTCTGATGAGTATAATAAGGAACTGTACAGGGAAATAGAGTGGGCCAGTAAATCAGAGCGTCTTATAATGGGAGATTTTAATTTCCCAGATATTGACTGGAATTTGGGGGCTGGTTACTCACACACTAGCAGGGCTTTTGTGGATTTATTGGATGATTGTTTTCTACATCAGCATGTTCGGGAGGCAACTAGAGGGAGGAATACTCTTGATTTGATTATCAGCAGTGATTCTTCATGCATTAAGAATCTGCAGATAAATGAACCACTAGGTGGCAGTGATCACAGTGTGCTGAAGTGGGATTTACTCAAAGAGGTAACTACCATTAGGGGTAAAGGGAAGGGTTATTGCTTCCGTAAAGGCGACTACGATGGACTGAGACAGTATTTAAATTCTATACAGTGGGACCAACTGATGATGTTACCAACAGCAAATTCAAAATGGGAAGCATTCAAAGAACTTATCTTGGAAGCTACTAGGCTTTACATACCAAGTAAGAAATATTGTTCAAGGTTTAGGCCAAAATGGATGTCAGATGAACTAATGAGGCATATGGCAGAGAAGAAAAATGCATGGGATACTTACAAATTAACACATGACACAGAAGCCTATGATAGATACAAGTTGATATGCAACCAAGTTACAAAGGAGGTTAGGCAGGCGAAGGCAGATTACGAGAAATCTTTGGCAAGGGATGCAAAGAAAACCAGCAAAGAGTTCTTTACTTATGTAAACTCTAGAAGGACGGGGATGAATCAGATTGGTCCACTTGATATTGATGGGTCAACTGTTGATGATCCTGCTCAGGTAGCTAACAAACTAAATGAATATTTTGCATCGACATTCACACATGAGGAGTTATTCAGCAAGGGGAATGCCAGAGGTGTATTCAACTCTAGCAGTAAGCTACAGAATCTTGAAATAACTGAGAGTAAAGTGGAGGAGAAACTGTTGAAGATAAACACAAGAAAGGCACCCGGGGTGGATGGGATCTATCCAGTTATATTAAAGGAGACAGCAAAGGAAGTAAGCAAACCCTTAGCCATAATTATGAGAGTTTCCTTGGACTCAGGGGAGGTACCCATAGACTGGAAATGTGCAAATGTGACCCCAATTCACAAAGGAGGATCAAAGGCTGACACAAGTAATTATAGACCTGTGAGCTTAACTTCTGTTCCAGGAAAATTAATGGAGGCACTGGTTAAAGAAGCACTGCAGGATCATTTAGACAAGACTTCAGTTATAGCTCAGACACAGCATGGTTTTGTTAAGGGGAAGTCTTGCCTGACCAACTTGATTGGATACTATGATGCAGTCACAAAAGAACTGGATGCAGGGAATAACTTTGATATTATATACTTGGATCTTAGAAAGGCTTTTGATACTGTTGCACATGGAAGACTGCTACACAAATTGGAGCAGTGTGACATTGGAGGCAAATTGCTGCTATGGATAAAGGGGTGGTTGAGGGGGAGAAGACAGAGAGTAGTAATCAATGGACACTGCTCATCGTGGACTAATGTTATTAGTGGAGTCCCTCACGGCTCAGTGTTGGGTCCATTATTGTTTTCTGTATTTATAAATGATATTGATGATGGTATATCAAGCTTAATGTCCAAGTTTGCAGACGATACAAAGGTTGGCAGGGTTGTCAAGGACACTACTGACACTATGCTGCTGCAACAGAATCTGGAAAGGTTGAGCAGATGGGCTGAGAGGTGGCAAATGAAGTTTAACATTGACAAATGTAAAGTACTACACATGGGAAACAGCAACCCCAGAGCAACGTATCAACTCTGTGGTACTACACTGACAGTGGTAGAGAATGAAAGGGACTTGGGGGTGGTTGTGCAGGCAGATATGAAGTTCTCTGAGCAGTGCAGACGGGCTGCAAGAGTAGCTCATGGAGTATTGTCAATGATATACAGGACTTTTTCCAGCAGGGATAAGGAGGTGATTATTCCATTGTATAAGGCAATGGTCAGGCCACACCTACAGGTCTGGTGCCCTCATTTCAAGAAGGATGTACTGCTGGAACGAGTACAGAGAAGGGCAACAAGATTAGTGAATGGAACAAAGGGGTGCTCTTACGAAGAAAGGCTTAAGTTTTGCAAATTACAGTGTCTGGAGACTAGGCACCAGCGAGGTGATCTGATAGAGTTGTATAAAGCCTTGAATGGTTTAAGCATGCTCAATGCTGATGGGATTCTTCCTCTAGCTCAGAAAAATCACCTGAGAGGGCATAAATTCAAATTGAGGAAAGACAGATGTAGGATAGACGTGCGGAAATTAACCTTTAGCCAGTGGGTGGTTGGTTGGTGGAACAGACTCCCATCCCTTGTGGTGGAGGTTGATAGTCTAAATAAGTTTAAGGCTCAGCTGGACAGGTATTTTGAACGAACAGAGGGGTGAAGTGGAAGTGGGTTTTTTTTTTTTTTTTTTGGCTGATGCTGCATAAGCTTGCTTTCTTGCATCAAATGCCTCTACTAATGCTACTGCTAATGCTATATTAATGACCTTCTTCCACTGTCTGGATATCCTAGCTACAGTTTTGCTGATGATAACAATGCACATAATTTCCAGATTGAGACATCCTATCCTGCCAAAACAGCTTTAACTTCTGAAATATCCAAAATTTTTTAAAATTTCTGATCTCCATATAATCCTCCAATGGAGTGCATAAAACTTAGTTGACTTCAATCCTTCTAAAACTCCATGCCTTATTTCTCAGAAAAAAAAAAGTCTATTGCTCCTATGCTCATCTTTATCTTCTCTATTAGGAATTACTCTGACTTCCGATCTCATTTGGCTGAAGCACATTGCAAATACTGTTTCCTCTGCATCAAAAAAACTGGGTTTTATTTTTCACTCTGCTTTACTTTTCTCCTAAACAACTATTCAACTCTGTGCAAAACTCAAACTCATCCTATCATGGAATATTGTTCCCACATCTGGGGTAGTTTCCTTAAAAACTTCATTCAAATGACTGCAGTCAGGTTAATCAATGACCCATCTCTTACAAAACCTTGCTACTGTCTGTCCCACGGACATTCAGCTTTTGTTGCATGCCTTTTCTGCATATGTTCATGTGCACTGTTCTTCTGAATTGGCATCTATTCCCTCACACTCCCTTACAAATACGTGCCAAACCAACCAGCAACCTTTCATTGTCCAACTCTAAACTCGCAGAACTAAATTTTCCTCTTTCCTCATTTATCCCTTCTACTTCTGTTTTCTGGAACAACCTTCCTTTTATATGTATTCCCTAAAAATTACAATCTAATGTGAACAAGTATTTTCTGCTTTCAACCTATACACAGTAAAGGTATTGAAACCTATAGTACTAAGTACTATAGGTTTCAATGCCTTTATGTTTGGGGGTTTCATATTAAAAAAAAAAAACCCTCATATACACATAACAAGGTTTTTTTGGTGTTTTTTTTTAATGCCAAGAATCTGAAATCCTGCATACAGGATTGCTATTTTTTTTTAATTTGAGTAACACCATGTCCCACTTTAATGGATAATTTATTCCCATATTAAGTGCTAATCAAAATCTTGATTAAACTAAAGTCAGACACTCTAACCAACCTCTTCAAAGCAGACGCTTATACCCAGTGGATACATCAGTCTGACTTATTGGTGTTCCACTTCAGTGAGGTTTCACTGGGTATAAAATAAAGATTAATGTATACCTTATAAATAATGTAATAAAATCAGAAATATAATCAAAATCTTAAAATTCATTTTAGAGTGCATCCTCCTATGATATCTGTACATTTATAGAAAAATCACCCCCAGTTTACAAGTACTTTTAAGAACTGCATGATTTCTTAATCCAGAAGTTCATGTTTGCTAGTATGACTTATAGAATGGACAATATATGAAGTAGTTATATGAAAAAGTAATAAGTAAGCATACATATGCTTACTTATTACTTGCATGCTGCGGAGGGAAAAAAGCAGTTAAATATGTATATACCTAAAGATTCAGTCCAAGCAGGATTGAAGAGAACCGGTTTCATAACAGCTTCTAAAATACTCAATGCTAAAGCAAAATCCCTAGAAGAATTGCACATATTCACAGCTTTAATCCAATTGTTACGGTGAATTGTCCAGTTAGGATGAAGTAGAGGTGCTGGTACGTTATTTTCCAACTGTAGTAAAGTCTGCCTCAACGTAGCAACAGTCAAGGCTCGAGAACCATGAGTAGTGCCATGCCATTTAAACTCGCTTGCAGTAGTTAAACTGAATTTGTGTGACAAATGACGTCTTTTGTCTCTATCTTCTGCATGCTGATGCTTATTTAATGCCAAAGTATTGGTAGCAAACTGATTACTGTAGTTTTTATAGTTTCCCTCTAGACCTAGTTTAAAGAAAGTAGATGTGGTGAGCGAAAGAGACATATTGCTTTTTGATCTTGTAACGCGGGATATTTCACCATCCTTATTAATTACTAATACAGAATCACCATCATCATTCCTCCGTGATCCAGACCGCAATACAAAGGGGTCAAAAATAAAAGTCCGCGGCTGAAGAGCACCAGTTTTAGAGCGTGTGACAACTCCAGATTTTTGACCTATTAAAATAAAAAAAAAAAAAGAAAAATATAAGAATCTAAAAATAAAATATCATTTTGAACAATGTTAATAATCAGTATTAACTTCTACATCAAAATAATAACTCTAGAGTTAAAAGTATTTTCATAGATATGCCATAACAGACACATTTGCTACAAAATCCCATATTACACTTTGCAGAGCACTATTTTGAATCTCAGTTATTGTAATAAAGCAACTATTCCACAAGAATTATCTGAAATTAACACAACTTAGAAATTCACATTATTAATTAATTCATTTATTTATTTATTAACCCAGTAATGGATGCGATAACATATGGATATGCCAAATCAAAAATCCAAATAAAAAATAAATTAAAATGGCTTTCAGAGTGATGTAAATATGAATTGTAATATTTCTTCACACTTGATCAAGTTGACTTTTGATCTGCACTGCTGATTTTGTTGGAATTTGAGAAGTGTCTGTAAAAAAAAAAAAAAAAAAAAAATCAGATTTGAGTATAAGGTATTCTGCATATACCTATGAGCTTAAGCATTTGTACAAATGCCATGTGTTTATAGTAAAAATGTACATTATATGTTGGAAAAATTTCTTCTAGATGGATGTAGATTTCGAATATTAATTAATTTTTAGTTTAATATCTTACACATTATTGTTTCAGTTTGAAGTGTTCAAGATTACAAATTTCCTGGTGGATAATGTAATTTGGATTGCAAGTTTTTGGCCAATGTTGGCTTTTCAGCCAACTGTCGTTTCACTAGTGTTAGAGGACTTTACATTCTGTATAACTGATTGTGTAATGAATATTTATTTTATTATGTCTTTTCACCATTTTTTGTATTCAGCTAGTACAGCTTGACATGCCAAATACAGCAGACACCAATGACAAGATATTTCTGAACAGACTGGCGCTTCAGTTACACATCAAGTGTCGCTATTGTCCACAATACTAATTTAGAATAGTAAACCTTATTAATTACATCAACATATAATATTACCGATTTACCTGCAGATTTATTGTTGACTTTTATTTGCTATCTGATTCACTTGATTGTAGAAATTCAATAATGTTCAGGAATTAGAATTAATTAGAATTTGAGTGCCAGATTTGCTAGAGAAGGAAATCTGATAAACTGAAACAAAATATACTGAAAAATTTATTATAAGACTTTTATTTTGAACTTTTTATTCATAAAGTTTTACAGTAGACTGTCGAAATAAAGGCACCCACCCCAAATAATGCACATTGAGATCAGATGTTTACATACAGCACAGATGTCTTGCAGTGCCGAAAAAAGTAACAAACTGGATATAATAACAGAAAATAGAATGGCATAAATTTACCCCAGGGGGCTCACACCTGGTGAGTATGGGCTTGGCACACCCAGGGTCCTGAGCTGGATATCCTCATTCTTCTCTTTCTTGGTGATTTCTTTCTACTCTCTCTCTCTCTCTCTCTCTCTCTCTCTCTCTCTCTCTCTCTCTCTCTCTCTCTCTCTCTCTCTCACTCTCTCTCTCTCTCTCTCTCTCTCTCTCTCACAGGGTAATTCAGATTTTTTTTTTTTTTTGGCTGGTGCAGCATAAGCCTCAGGCTTCCATGCACCATATGGTTAATAATAACAATAATAAGTAAGAGTGTATTAATGGCAGAATATAACATTGGATCATCAACATGTTTATGTTTTTTTATTTGCAGTTAATAAAATTGCATTCTTAATCTCTCTATTTCTGCATTAAATATATTAAAAATAAAACTTTCTAGATAACGGAAAAATTGAAATAACGGCATCTTGAATCCCCAAAGGTGCCATTATTCTGAAAGTCTACTGTATTCTTAAACTTTTAAAAAATATTTTTGTTATATTTGCTTGTGATGATTTTTAATCCTTATATAATGTTAATTTATAAAAAAATAATTAAAATATTAAAAATTAATTTTTTTCTTATATCCACTATACTGTCGTGATAATGAATACATTAAGTACCCAATGTTAAATCATTTATTGCCTTTATTCTAAACATTGCCATGGTACCAGGGAGAACTCACGTGCACTAGATGGTGTCGGTTTTAGTGATGCACTAACTAGAGGGTTAACAAATCAGCAGAAATGGCTAAATACAGAAAATATGAGAAAAAACTGCTCATTCTATAGAATGCAAATACGGTACTCATTTTTGACTCTAAAATACCCCTAATAACTTTAGTATAATAACCTATACCGGCTTCAACTTTTGGAATTAAAAAGAAAGTATAGAAAAGCAATTTAAATATTGTTTAAATAAAAAGGGTGTAATTAAGAAACATTCAGTATGTTTCTTCTCCATTTCCAAGTGGGAAATAATTAACCATCCCCTTTTAATAGAAAATTGACCCATCCCCCTTTTAATAGAAAATTTTAACCACCATTTTAGTTAAAAAAAAAAAAAAAGTCTAACTGCTAAAAAAAGACTTGGACAGTGTATTCAATCACCTAAAAATATTTCTCAGAAATAAATTTATACAGGCAGTTCTTACGTTACAAGTTTTTTCTCCAAGTATCAATAAAATCGAAAATATAAACATTAATTGCAAAAAAATGAATGTTAAACATTCATATATATCTCATTCCGAATCGCGTGCATAGCTATACAATACAATGTACCCTGCTTTACAATATTAATCAGTTCCAGAGACACCATCATATCATTAAAATACTGCAATGTGAACCCAACAACACATTGTTTTTTGGTAATTCATTTCAAGATCTTGGAAGTTGAAATTTTCGCTGTATAACTTAAGCTATTTATCTCTCTAAAATGTAATTTTTAAGGTCACGAGCGTGACCGTAAGGCCATATAAAAGGTCATGAGCATGGTTTGTAAATTGAATTGTATTAGTTACCAATTCGAATCATTAAAATGCACTACACTTTCATCATTATTAGCATTAGTAGAGGCATGTGAAGCAAGAAAGCAAGCTTGTGCAGCATCAGCCAAAAAAAAAAAAAAAAAACGCACTCCCATTTCATCCCTCCGTTCATTCCAAATACCTGTCCAGCTCAGCCTTAAATTTATTTAGGCTATCAACTTCCACAACAAAGGATGGAAGTCTGTTCCACCAACCAACTACCCGCTGGCTAAAGGCAAACTTCCCCACATCTATCCACACCAGTCTTTCCTCAATTTGAATTTATACCCTCTCAGGCTATTATTCTGAGCAAGAGGAAGAATCCCATCAGCACTAATATGTTCCGTTATAAGAATCAATTTTAAATGCATTTGTGATATTTTTCTAAAGCACATTTCTGGGGGTCACTACCATAAAACAATTTGCACTTTCTGGTTTTCTGGGCTTTTTTGTTATTGCAAGCAATTATAAATGGGTAGTAAACGATGTTATTGCATTTGCGAAGATACTGATAGCTGGAATTGTGTGGGTTTTTTTATGTTATTATGGTGAAATGTGTTTCCCCTTTACTGAAATAGTCAATCGTATAAAAAAATAAATAAATTTCAGAATCTTCTCTTCATTCCTTTTTTTTTTTTAAGCTTCGTAAACTTGTTATTCCATGTGAATCCTGTTAGTTGCAATTTGTGTGTGAAGTTAAAAAATGCTTGCGCATGCTATTGAAATTTATAAAGAAAACAGAAGATTATCTTGGAAATAAACTTGGAAATAAATTCTTCATTTATGAAGAAGACGACTCCTTGTACAACAAACCAACGAGTGCCAAGCCAATAATGAGTGATCAATGCGTGTGCATTTAGCCGAAAATGATGAAGAATAAACATTCTTTAACATTTATAAGTCGTAAATAATTTCTCTATTATTATAATTTGCTTGATTTTACAGGCTATGTTTTCATTTCTTTCGATAAATCAATCATTGTTTAAACAAACTAATTAGCTAACTAATTTCATTGTTGAGAACATAACCCCTATTTTCAACCTTATGTCTATGGGAAATAAATTCCCACTTTAGAGCACGTGCTAGGAACGAATTAACTCGTAAAGTCGAGAACTACCTGTACAGTAAAATTAACTTGAAAATCACAGCATTTTACTTTATCCATGGCTGGCCACTCAAGTTAAATATTACTTGACTCTTTCCTACAATGATTAAAAATTGCTTCATCCTATTCTTTGATTTCAAATCAGCCAACGGGATGAATCAGTGTGTACAGAAGCTTAGTACATCTTGTTGGCCATTATCATGTATTTAAAACAGGCTATATAGCTCTCTCGTCTTGGCTCTTTCACATGGGAAAAATCAGTAATAATTTAATTTACATTGTGGAAATATCAGATATACACAGCTGCTATCTTTTCACTTTGAAAAAGCTGGAAATCGCAAACTGTAAGCAGGAGGAAAAGAGATTTTTCTGAAAAAGCAGGAGGTTTATTTGAAGTTCATTGAAAAATATACATTTGATACTAAAATACAACCATACAACTGTTTACCAGTACAGTATGTTTTCAAACATTAAATTATCTAGGATTTTCCTATCTGTGGATTGTGGTATACACAGGAGTATGCTGGTAAATTTTTAACAACCTGCTCTCTAAAAGAAAGTAGTGGTACTGGTGATTTAAACCGATTTTAATAGTGACCAGCACCACCTCCCTCCCATGATCCTTTTGCACGGATAATGTCATCGACCACGTGACTTACCTCTCCCAGACTCCAGTGTGTTTTCACCGGCAAGGGGCACTGGCTGCTTTCCATGATCCTACACGCAACCATGTGATTCTCTGCTCCATGCTCCAATATTTTTTCCGATTACTGCTTCCCATAATCCTTTGCGCAGATCAGACTCCATTTTTTTTTCCCCCTTTTAAATTTGCTGTTGGATGGCACCACGTTTTTTTTTTTTTTTTTTTAAATAAAAATAATTTCATTTGGTGGGATTTGAACTGAGGTCTATGAGCTTTATGGACAAGTACCCTAAATGGGAATATTATGTGAAATTATAAGGTTTCGAAATTAATTTCAATGAGATGACTTTTTAAATTCTAAGGAGAAATTAAAAATTAAATGAAATTTCCCGACAGTGGTTAAAGTTTGAAAATAAATACACAAGTCTGAAAATTACAAAGTAAACAATTTCAATATGTAATTATAAAATGTTCTTATTATTCTGGTTAAAATTCGAAAATCTTCATTAAAGACAGTTTTAATGAATGAAAGTCTTTTATTTGAACACCAAAGAGACAATATCAATGTGCACAGATGTTTACTAATAATAAAATTCTCAATTCAGATAATGCACCATTATGAGTCCATTTATTTATTTTATTTTTTTTTCAATTCACATACGACATCTTCAAGTATAGTTTGAGAAAATGTTCAAATATGTATTAGAAAATTGCAGTATGGAAAAATTTTCAAATTCCACCTCATGGCACTGAAGCAATTGTTATTTTGTTAAAGATGGACACCTCCCAGTGGCAAAGCCATGATTTTTTGTCAGCAGGTACATTCACAAAAAAAGGTGGCAACTTCCAATGCTAAAAAGTGGCACAATACCAGATTTTGGTGTGGAGGGTACAATATATCTGCTGACCCTACCCTGTCTACATAAACCTACTACTGCTTATCAATGGATAATTTCTCTCTCCTAATTCCTTAACACGCTGCTTACAGTAGCACCCTGTTAGATAATTTGGGAATACCCCGTGATCTGTTCACTGTTTGCTAGTGCAATTTTTCAGTATGTGGGACAGCTAGTCAGACAAGTTTAACGAGCTAGTCAGACAAGTTTAAATAGTAGGTAAACATGTGAAAAAAATTTTCACATCTTTACTCTTGGTCACCCACACACTACCAAGGCTTTTGTGGATTTATTGGATAATTGTTTTCTACAGCAGCATGTTTGGGAGGCAACTAGAGGGAGTAATACTCTTGATCTGATTATCAGTAGCGATTCTTCATGCATTAAGAATCTGCATATAAAGGAACCACTAGGTGGCAGTAATCACAGTGTGCTGAAGTGGGATTTACTCAAAGAAGTAACTACCATCAAGGGTAAAGGGAAGGATTTTTGCTTTCGTAAAGGTGACTATGGTGGTCTCAGACAGTATTTAAATTCTATATGGTGGGACCAACTGATGATGTTACCAACAGCAAATTCAAAATGGGAAGCATTCAAAGAATTAATCTTGGAAGCTACTAGGCTTTTCGTACCAACTAATATTGTTCAAGATTTGGGCCTAAATGGATTTCAGATGAACTAATTAGACATGACAGAGAAAAAAAAAATGCATGGGATACATATAAAATAACAGGCGACACAGAAGCCTATGATAGATATAAGTTGGTCTGTAACAAAATCACAAAGGCGAAGGCAGATTATGAGAGATCTTTGGCAAAGGATGCAAAGAAAAACAGCAAAGAGTTCTTTACGTATGTAAACTCTAGAAGGAAGGGGATGAATCAGATTGGTCCACTGGATATCGATGGTTCAACTGTTGATAATCCTGCTCAGGTGGCTAACAAACTAAATGAGCATTTTGCATCTAAATTCACACATGAGGAGTTATTCAGGGAATGGAATGCCCTGAATAAGGGGAGGGAATTCAATTCACAAAAGAGGATCAAAGGGTGACACAAGTAATTATAGACTTGTTAGTTTAACTTCTGTTCCAGGGGAAATTAATGGAGGCACTGGTTAAAGAAGCACTGCAGGATCATCTAGACAAGACTTCAGTTATAGCTTGGACACAGCATGGTTTTGTTTAGGGGAAGTCTTGTCTGACCAATTTGATTGGATACTATGATGTGGTCACAAAGCAACTGGATGCAGGAAATAACTTTGATATCCAGTGGCAGATTTAGCACTTGAGAGGCCCCAGGAGCAATTCAATTTTGAGGCCCCCAATATAAATATTTTTGGTACCACTACAGTGTGCATCCTATGCGCACGTTTTTACTATAGCACGCGCTTTAGATTTGGTGTTGCGGTTTTAATCATTTTGGTTACAAAATTCTTTCATACATATTTTAACTAATGTTTAAATGAAAAAATGGCACAACTAAGCATTAATGATAATAAGTATTCTACTTCAGATTCACTTAGTTCGCATAGATATTTCATATAATATGTAGGGATATTCACATAAGAGTTTACTAATTTCTCATATTAAATTATAGTTTTATTCAGTAACGGTAATAATGATGAGTGTAAAAATTAAAATTGAAACAATTTTATTATTTTTTTTTTTTTTTTTTTGAGACCTGAGATTTGAGGCTCCCTCTATTTAAGAGGCCTTGTGCACCTGTGCAGAAATCTGCCATTGTTGATATCATATATTTGGATCTTAGAAAGGCTTTTGATACTGTTGCATATGGAAGACTGCTGCACAAATTGGAGCAGTGTGGCATTGGAGGCAAATTGCTGCTATGGATAAAGGGGTGGTTGAGTGGGAGAAGACAGAGTGGTAATCAATGGACACTGCTCTTCGTGGACTAATGTTATTAGTGGAGTCCTTCAGGGTTCAGTGTTGGGTCCATTGTTGTTTTCTGTATTTATAAACGATATTCATGATGGTATATCAGGCTTAACGTCCAAGTTTGCAGACGATACGAAGGTCGGCATGGTTGTTAATGACAGTACATTGCTGCAACAGGATCTGGAAAAGTTGGACAGATGGGCTGAGAGGTGGCAAATGAAGTTTAACATTGAAAAGTGTAAAGTACTATATATGGGAAGCAGTAACCCCAGAGTAACATATCAACTCTGTGGTACTACACTGACAGTGGTAGAGAATGAAAGGGACTTCGGGGTGGTTGTGCAGGCAGATATGAAGTTTTCTGAGTAGTGCAGACGGTCTGCAAGAGTAGCTCATGGTGTCTTGTCAATGATATACAGGAATTTTTCTAGCAGGGATAAGGAGGTGATTATCCCCTTGTATAAAGCAATGGTCAGGCCACACCTTGAGCACTGTATACAGGTCTGGAGGCCTCATTTTAATAAGGATGTAGAGCTGTTGGAACGAATACAGAGAAGGACAACAAGATTAGTGAATGGAACAAAGGGTTGCTCTTATGAAGAAAGGCTTAAGTTTTGCAAATTACAGTGTTTGGAGACTAGGCACCTGCGAGGTGATCTGATTGAGATGTATAAACCTTGAATGGTTTGAGCATGCTCAATGCTAATGGGATTCTTCCTCTTGCTCAGAATAATCACCTGAGAGGGCATAAATTCAAATTTAGGAAAGACAGTTGTAGGATAGATGTGCGGAAGTTTGCCTTTAGCAGAGGGTAGTTGATTGGTGGAACAGGCTGCCATCTTTTTTTGTGGAAGTTGATAGCCTAAATAAATTTAAGGCTCAGCTGGACAGGTATTTGGAACAAACTGAGAAGTGAAATTGGAGCATTTTTAAAAATTTTTTTTTTGGCTGATGCTGCATAAACTTGCTTTCTTGCATTGTATGCCTCTACTAATGCTAAAGTGAACTCTTAATAAAGTGCATGCTTAATAAAGAGTCACTCTTAATAAAGGTGCCTGTACACCAGGGGTGGGCAAAAGCTGGCCCGCGGGCCACATCCGGCCCACAACGACGTTGAATCCGGCCCCCTCGGTAAATGCATAAATATAGAAAATCCATACCTGCTACACTCGCCGTAAATGTTCGGCTTAATTCGGTTCAATCGGGAATCGCGGCCAGTACAACAGTAACCAAGTGATTCTACGCAGCGCCAAAGAGTTATTTCCTAATTACAGGCATACCTCGGTTAACGTTACCTCTGATAACGAAGCTTCGATATAACGAAGTCGGCAATTTCAAGCCCCATTTAACATTAAAAAAAAATATATTCCAGTTTAATCACCTGAAATCTAAACAAACTGAAGAAATTACGGAAACCTTTGGGGCTTCTCGTGGTTGGTTCGAGAAATTTAAAAAACGGGCCAGGATTCATAGTGTAAAATTAACAGGAGAAGCTGCAAAGTTTCCAGAAAAACTAAAGGAAATAATTGAACGTGAAAATTTTCCATTGGTGTTCAAATGTTGACGAAAGCGGTTTGTTCTGGAAACGTCTACCAACAAAAAGCTTCATTTCTATTGAAGAAAAATCAGCTGCTGGGTTCAAAGCAGCCAAAGACCGTTTAACGTTACTCTTTGGATCAAATGCCTCTGGCGATTATAAATTAAAACTGTTATTAGTTTACCATTCAGAAAATCCGAGGGCGTTAAAAGGTAACATAAAAATGAATTTACCTGTAATATGGAAAGCAAATAGAAAAGCGTGGAGTTATTTACTGATTGGTTTGTTAACCACTTGTGTCCTGAAGTAAAACGGTATTGTCAAAAAAAAAACCAACTTTGAAGAAAAAGCTCTTTTGTTGTTAGACAATGCTCCGGGACATCCTACTGATCTTAACACGTTGGACACATGCATTCCTGTCAAAGTTGTGTTTCTTCCAGCAAACGCAACTTCCCTGATTCAACCATTGGATCAGGGAGTAATAGCATCATTTAAAGCTTTTCTATTTAAGAATACTTAAATAGAAAAGAAAACAGTTTTCCCAGCCCAAGTAAAAGGGTTAGGGTTGGCATAAGGAAGGGCATCCGGCCGTAAAAAATTCATGCCAAAACACTACAAACGCTGACCTCATATATAAAAATTGGAAAAGGCGAGGACAAAAAAAAAAAAGAAAACAGTTGGATCTGCGTCGAACATTAAGCAGTTTAACTGAACTAGACGATAAAGAGGAAATGACAGTTAAAACTTTTTGGAAAAACTACACCATTAAAAACGCAATTGAAAACATTGATAGTTCTTGGAAAGAAGTCACTAAGAAATGCTTAGATGGAATTTGGCACAAAATATGGCCAGAAGTTGTACTAGAAGAAGAAAATAGCATCCAAGAAATTAGAAATGAAGTTATCCAGATGGCTCAATCAATAGGTTTCGAAAATGTCGATGAAGAGGATGTTAGAAATTTATTGAATGCAGAAGATGATGGTTTTTCAGTGGAAGATTTAGAAAACCTTGTTAGCAACGAAGACAAAGATAATGAAGACGAAGTTAAAGAAGTTCCTGCCGAAAAAGTGTTAACAACCAAAGATTTAAAAAGGTGCTTAAATGACATTGAAAACGTTTTAAATTTTTTTAGTGAAAATGATTCTGATTTAGGAAGAAGTGTTATTGTTAAGCGATCAGTGTTAAATGCAATAACTCTGTATAGGCAATTGTTAAATGAAAGAGAAAAAGAGCATAAACAATCAACTTTAGACTCGTATTTTAAAATGTGATTTCACTTTGTATGTAAGTTGACTGTTTATTTAATAAAACTTTTCTTTGTTCGAAAAAAAAGCTTTTCATGTTCTTTACGTAGGAACGTATCCCTATTCTGGCCATAGTATTTTTACCTCTGAAAACGAAGTTTCGCTTAACGAAGTAATTTCGTGGAACGCATCCTATTCGTTATTCGAGGTATGCCTGTATTATTGTAGCATCAATCGAACGAAGTTCCTTTGGGTTTGACTTCTTATTGAAAAAAATAATATTAGTGCGAGATATTTTATGTTTTATGCCTTTTCTAATTATTAAAATTTTTAATTTAATATAATTTATAGCCCATAAAATGAGCCAATTAAAAAAAAAAAAGAAAAATTGATGCCGAATGCTGCATTTTCAATGATAATTGGACATTCAGATTTTTTTTTTAAAATACATTAATAATTTGGTAATTCAAGTAATATAACATTTTTTAGGTTCTGATTTTTTTTATTAAATCGTTCAATCTATTCCGGCCCGCATCGTGATGCGAAAATTTCATTCGGCCCGCTGACGAAAAAAGTTGCCCACCCCTGCTGTACACTGTACTATTGCATACAGGCACTGTCCTAAAAAAAGCACTGACTACCTATCACTGTAGTATATTTGTATCATTGTAGATAGGTTTTCACTAACTGTACACTAATTAAAAGATATTTTGTGTGAGATAGAAAGTAGAAAGTTGATATTGAATGTTAAATGTAAAGCATATTTTATTAATGGCGCAGTGCCTACGACAAGTGCCTCACTTGCACACCCTAGCACCTGCCCTGACTTTTGGTAATGTAAAGGGAAACTTCCTGTTTGATTTTACTGCGAGGGCCTTTTCAGAATAAAACACCTATTGTCACTGTCTTCATGCCACTTGACATTATTTCCAGATTGAATATTAACAAGTACTTTCCATCCATTTAAAGCATAAAACATTCTCCACTACCCACACTCTAATGGATTACTTTCCATGCAATAAATGATTACTGCTATTCAGTGGCACAGCTACGGTAGGCTCAGCAGGTACACTGTACCCTCCCGATATCGAAATATGGTATTGTGGTGCATTTTTAGAAAAATAATACTGCGATATATATTATACAACTTAAGTATTTATTCAATGTTAGCATTTTACAAAGGTGTTCAAAATCGATTCTCATAACTGAATATATAATAACCATGAAAGTGTAGTGCATTTTAATTATCTGAATTGGATTTTTGAAATTTTATTCTATAAATTAACCGGTGCCTACTTATTTTACGTTATGATGGGCTTACGATTGTCTCCAACCAGACCACGTAGCCCTTCCTTTCAGCCAATAGCAGCATTTGTAAATGTGTCAGCCACGTATTTTGTTTTTGCATCCTTTAGTTAAAAGCTATTTTTGTACAATAAAGCTTAGTTATATAGCAAAAATTTCAACTTCCAAGGTCTTTGAACGAATTACCAAAAAAAAAAAATTATATTATTGGGCTCACATTACTACCATTTATTCCCACTCCCAACCTTCTCCCATAGCAAGGTAAGGGATTAATGATTTTCACTCAAAGTGTTATGTTTATGTAGACATAAACCCTTATCCCACCAGTGCGGTTGTTATTTATTATAGTTCGAGGTGCCAAAAAGAAAAAAGCGATTAATGATGCTGTTTATTTCAGTTCAATCCAAATCCAAACTGAAACTAAAGTATCTAAAGGTTGCAGTTTCCATTGTTCTTTACTTTCTCCCAATTGTCTCATAAATGACTCATGATGTTATATCTCACATGGTAGTGCACATCCATTTTTAAAACAGTAACAGATCAGCATTAGTGGAGATAAAGTATAGGTTATTGAGATTAGGAGTTTTTTTTTTTTTTTTTTTTGATAGTTGTTGGCGCATCGGCTTCATGTGGCCATATTGCACCTCCCAAGGTTTTTTTGCAGTACTTTGATCCAAGCCCGAGGCAGGAATCGAACCCGCGACCTTTGGGTTGCCGGGCAGGTACTTTACCCACTCGGCTAGCCCGGTCGGCGAGATTAGGAGTGATGTATTTTACTATGTAATGGGTGACAACATAACTGGAGTAAGCCATGCTCAAAGTCTATAAGTGTAATTTTAAATTTGTGTTAATATTGAGTGTTATTTTGTTTTTCATTAGTATTTTGCTATTTAGTCCAGTGAAGAAGCTCTAACAAAAGAAGTTAAAAAATTCCAAAATTGACTTTGTATTTTGCTCATCCGGAAACAGAATTAACATCAACAACAAGTAAATCTACAACTTTTGACACCGAACAAATGGGAAAAGAGCCATCAATTGAGGTTAAGCAAGAGAATGACATTCAAAAAACACCCAAAGAAGAAAGATTCTCAAGTGGACCATCTCCTTCCAAGGAAGAAAATGAAGTTTTTTCAACATTGAAACAAACTGAAAATATCAATATCGAAAATCCTAAAAAAGAGAATTACCCTACTGACATTGCAAACTATCTAGAGAATTTAACAGCAGATATGAAGATATTTATTATAAAATATGGTGCTTGCAAGCCAAAAGGGCCATTTCCAAAAATTTACAAAAATTGATCATTTTCTGTAAAATATTACTCAACCACTAGTACATCTGGATTAAAAATGAGCAGGCAATGAACTAGATAACAAATAAATTTTCTGTTTGTACTCCGGGATGACCAAACGGTCAGAGGAGTTTACAAGATACACAGAATACAAGAAACAGCACCATATTCAACAGTCATGGGCTTGAACCCCGGTCACTCAAGGCACGCGTACTTATGCACCCACGTGCCTTACCACTAGGCTACGGCACTGGATGAAAGGCAATAATGATTGGCAAAATTTGTCTACTAAAATTAAGGACCATGAAAACAGCCATAAGCATCACGAAAGAAACATGGAAAAGCAATAAAGGACTTGATAGAATTATGGAAGAAAATTTGCATGAACAATGTAATTTTGGGAGAAAAGTATCATAATGGATGATTAAAATAATCCTAAAATTGTCGAGAAATATATTAGTTTTAAGGGGTCACAAGGAAATTTAAGTGATACCTACGCTGGAAATTTGGATGTAAAGTTGTTAGCAGAATATGACCCAATTATGAGACATGTTGAGAATTTACCGACCGGAAATGTTACTTATTTAAGTCCCAAAATCCAGAATGAAGTTAGCATTAGTAGGGGCATTTGATGCAAGAAAGCAAGCTTATGCAGCATCAGCCAAAAAAAAAATAATAAATAAAAAAATAATAATAATAAATAAATAAATAAAAAATAACCACTTCCACTTCACCCCTCTGTTCGTTCGAAATACCTGTCCAGCTGAGCCTTAAACTTATTTAGGCTATCAACTTCCACAACAAGGGATGGAAGTCTATTCCACCAACCAACTACCCACTGGCTAAAGGCAAATTTCCTCATATCCTACATCTGTCTTTTCTCAATTTGAATTTATGCACTCTCAGGTGATTATTCTGAGCAAGAGGAAGAATCCCATCAGCATTGAGCATGCGCAAACCATTCAAGGCTTTATACACCTCGATCAGATCACCTCGCCAGTGGCTAGTCTCCAGACACTGTAATTTGCAAAACTTAAGCCTTTCTTCATAAGAGCACCCCTTTGTTCGATTCACTAATCTTGTTGCCCTTCTCTGTACTCGTTCCAGCATCTCTACATCCTTCTTGAAATGAGGCCTCCAGACCTGTATACAATACTCTAGGTGTGGTCTGACCCATTGCCTTATACAAGGGAATAATCACCTCCTTATCTCTGCTTGAAAAATTCCTATATATCATAGACAATACACCATGAGCTACTCTTGCAGCCCATCTGCACTACTCAGAAAACTTCATATCTGCCTGCACAACCACCCCCAGGTCCCTTTCATTCTCTACCACTGTCAGTGTAGTACCACAGAGTTGATACGTTGCTCTGGGGTTGCTGTTTCCCATATGTAGTACTTTACATTTGTCAATGTTAAACTTCATTTGCCGCCTCTCAGCCCATCTGCTCAACCTTTCCAGATCCTGTTGCAGTAGCATAGTGTCAGTAGTGTCCTTGACAACCCTGCCAACCTTCGTATCGTCTGCAAACTTGGACATTAAGCTTGATATACCATCATCAATATCATTTATAAATACAGAAAACAATAATGGACCCAATACGGAACCCTGAGGGACTCCACTAATAACATTAGTCCACGATGAGCAGTGTCCATTGATTACCACTCACTGTCTTCTCCCCCTCAACCACCCCCTTTATCCATAGCAGCAATTTGCCACCAGTGCCACACTGCTCCAATTTGTGCAGCAATCTTCCATGTGCAACAGTATCAAAAGCCTTTCTAAGATCCAAGTATATAATATCAAAGTTATTCCCTGCATCCAGTTCTTTTGTGACTGCATCATAGTATCCAATCAAATTGGTCAGGCAAGACTTCCCCTTAACAAAACCATGCTGTGTCTGAGCTATAACTGAAGTCTTGTCTAGTGTTTTTAACAATATTAACTTTTATATCTATAATTCATTGTTTTTGTATTATTTTTGCAATTTATTTTGTTCCACATGTTAATTTTTTGTAATTGTATAAGTACTGCTTATATTTTATACAACAATATCATACATATGTAATGAATAAAAAACATACTAAATATATTTATAAAGTAATCGTTTATAAAATAGTTTGTTATTATTTACATGTTTAATATGTTTTTGTAATACAGACATATACAGATGTTCAGGCACCTCGTATTTAAAACCAAAAATAACAGATAGATTAGCATTACGCAGTTGGTGCCTTTTTTTGTGAATACCTGACAAAAAATCCTGGTTGCACCCCTGCTACCATTTAATTTTACAAATGTCCATGTGAAGTTCCTTTGACACCAGTTTTCGAATTTTATAATGCAGCTATCAAGAGAAATATTTTCTGGAAATTCGTTAGAAGAAAAAAATGTACATCAAGAAAACGTGCTGTACCGATATTGTTCCCTAAAAACAATTACAAGAAAGCAAGATTTTCTTTTATTAAATGCCCACTGCAGTGTTATCAGTTTTACACCAGTTTTCCCATTTCCAGTGTGGCTTCCGAAAGATGAATTTCCTTGTTTTTTTTTTGTTAGGAGGTGCAATACATGAGGAGAGGAAGTATGATCTTTTCATTTTTCAAAAATGATTCCTTGCAATTCTTTCAGTTATGCTTCTTATGCCAAGAAACAGTTATGTGCATTCTTTTTTTTTCCCCCTGTATCACACTCATGAGTGACAGGGCCTTCCACATCACTCACTGCTCCATGTAACTTAATTTGCTTTAGCCAGTGACGGAGCACACACATGGGAAATTCAAACAAAATCAGTGATGTGTTCTATAATCAAGGTCAATGCCCGATTGTTTTTCTTGGGAATAATTAGAAAATGCATACTTGAACATACATTTTAGTTGTTTGCGCATTAATTAATAGATTTTTCTGAATTTTAAAGCTGGAACAAAAAAAAAAAAAAAAACTTCTGTTTATGTATATTGAGAGTTTCAATTTTGTAGATAGAATAGAAATTATAGAAATAATTAGTTAATTTTCACTATGCAACATATAGTGAATGACTTTTCTTGATGTTAGTCTGCTGGGGACTAATGTTAGAAAATGGGACAAGACTGAAGCATAGTGTTTGTTGGAAATAATATTCCTGTAAAATTGCTAGCCTGGATAATCCCTGTCGTGTATGGAAAGGAAGCACAAAGGGTGCTGAAATAAGCGTGCCCCTGCTAGATTTTCCGTGTCACCATATATATACTTATCACCCAGATGCCACTAGCCATTGTGGATTGAAGTGAGTGCCGCTCTGCAGTTTATAGCCATTGTCAGTTTAACAACCAGCTCGCAAACTTCTTGAAAATTTAGCAACTGGCTCGCGCAAGCCTGCTCTGACACACCACTAGGTATACGTCAACTGATGGCAAAGATTGAGCTAAGAAATATACAGTTGCAGAATTTGCACCGCTTCTGAAATATTGAACCAAAGTTTTGTTTATAAAAATGACAAGACAAAAAATGACAAACTTAGCTGACAAGACAATTAGAATTTTTTCTTCCTTCTTTTTCACAGTAAATATTCTCCAACACTCAGAATTGCTATGAGGAATTACTGTATCCCAAGAATGACTTCCTTGTGCACTTGTCAGAACTGAAGAACCACTGCACATCAGTTCTTTCTTCTTTCATAATAGCATCTGGTAGTTTCACACTGAAACTGACAAGTGATGCTACAAAACATTATTTCATCTATTTCTTTTAGGACACCAAGAAGTATTGGAAACTTACCCACAAAAAATTTCAAATTTGAAAATGATCCACTCCACTAACAATTGATGAAATTTGTGCTACCTCCACATTGATAAGAACATTTGCTACCTCCACATTGATAAGAACATTTTTCAATGGGAACTTGTGCACCATATAGTTACATGCAGCAATAAAGTACTTCCTCACTGAAAAGAACAGAAGAAAAGAATCTTCTTCTGTTTCAGACCTTCAACCTTGACAGCAGAAATGCCTATGCCTCAGTCAGAATCATCCTCCTGGTTCAGTTTTCTATGGTAATTAACTTTCAAAATGAAAGTGGAAAATTTAAAAACGGTTTGTATAATTAATTTGCATACAATATTCTTCAAAATATGAACAAGTAATAATGACCTCAGTACAAGGTTTTAAGACATTAACATACCTAGAATTATCAAACTTGGCTGGCCTGTTTACGATTTCTCTTACCAGAAATCTGTTATTCAGAGGACTTTTTCTCAAAGGTTTTCCTGGATCATGAATTAGATTTGGATAGAAGTCAATGGAATGCACTAATGATCACTTGATGTACTTTTCAGTTTGATAACACTGAAACATGCACATATGGCTTTTCTCACATCTATCCTGTTCTTTAATATACTTGTCAAAGGAGCTGCTTCTCTACCAGTCTAGTTTCACATTTCACCAAAGGCAGCCAACATGCATGCATGCACGCACACTCTTTTATTTTACTTCAGTGATATGCATTAATTGAAATTATTTAAATCTATCTTGCCTTTTTTTTTTTTACTAGATATTAGTAAATGTACACCAAATATTCATCCACTTTCACAGGAAGGAATGCAACTCCCTTTTCAGCACACAAATTAATAAGATAACATAAGGATAGCCAACATATTTCTCAATAGCTACCTACAATCAGCGCAATACAGAGGAAGATTATGTTCTACGACAAAATATGCAAATAAAACATTTGGAATGTATAACATTCCAAATCGTCACTATGAAACTACGTCAACTGTGCATTACTTCCTATTTACTGCATACATCCTTATGCTTATTTGCTTGCAAATAGGCATTGCATTTAGCACCACTTGAAATTGAAAAATCACATCTACATACAAAACACAAGGCAAACATGCTATTTGCAATTTTTTTTTTTTTTTTTTTAAATTCCAATTTTAATATAGTTTTATAAAACTAAAAATGTGGAGAAATTCTTAGTTGCCAACTATATTATAACAGAAGGGAGGGGGGTCAGACTGCCTGCTATAAATCCAAAGAGTTGGCAGCTATGGACATATAAACGGCTGTCTACTTTATCCTTTTTAGGCATCTGAAATTGAAGAAATTTTGATTTTTTTTAAAATCTTGAAAGTAGTAAATAAGTAATTCAGGGGTAAACTTAAAATATGTTTTATTTATATTTTAAGAATATTCACTTGTACTAGTTCGAAACAGTTATGGAGCCTCTAGATCTACTGCTTTTACCTTGACTTTAGTAAACTAATGTCTCATTTATTTTACACATAATTTGTGAGTCCGCATAGGTAGCTTGAAGCTTAATGTTAAGCTGTGTAAGTTGAATTATAAATGGAAATTAATAAATGAGTCCTGCTGAGTCAAAAAGCTCTGAGAGATGCAAATACAAAAAGGCCAGTGGTACAAATATATAGAAAATGAATGAAGAAATGGGGGGGGGGAGGAACTAAATTAAGAATAAGGGTGTTGCAGAAGCGCAGAAGCCATATGCACCTAATAACTTAGCATGTATTAAATGACAATTCAATGCACCTTATTCACAAAAAAATTATGAACACACTTAAACCTAATTTGCTGATGACATTGAAACTGAACAATGTGAATTATCATTATAATGATATTGAAAACCAACTATAACAACATCTCCAATATATATGAAACAAAAATAAAAAAACAGAGTGACCATTAAGTTCCAACTTGTTGGAAGGTCACTAGACAACAATAGTCACAGAATCACTGCATATCCTTGGTCCTTGTGGTTGTCACAGACATTCTCTCAGATTTGCCAGACAAGCTGTACTTGCTACCTGGGAGTCTAAATCGCTGATGGAACTGATATTCGGGTGACACTCAAGTCAAGTGGACCCAATTTCGGTGAAGTCCGGACTGTCTGTGACAGCCAAATCCTCTGCTTTCACCTTCACGATGGTGGGACTGTTAGTAATCCTGGGTATAACCTCCATGCACAAGTACACGGTGAGTGACCACCCAAGTGTGAACCAATGTAAGCAGGGGTTGAGGTGTGGCATCAACACCACATGGAGGAATGCTGCCCCTCTATGTTACCAGGCAGTACTAGGTGGTAGATGACTCATCAACAGGTGCAATACTACCACTTTGCTTATTGGAGGCTTGAAGTGGTGGAACCCATGTTTAGTCTCTAGAGCTAAGTTCCAGTCAACCCTTCCCTATCTCTTCCATCATGCAGTATGATTGATGAATTTTGAGGTTATGATGAACATCGTGGCGAGATCCAATATTCCTGACATTTTAAGGGTACAGCCCTAAAATGGTGTTTACAGGCCGGCCGCTAGTTGGTATAGGCTGGCCGGGATTAACGCGATTAATTCGTCCAGCGAGTGCATCGCGCAAAACGGAAAAACGCATTAATCGAATATAATAATCAATAGGAAAAATTATAATTGGTCCTTGACCTTCTGGAATGTCCATAAAGAATACCTTTTAAATAACTTTTTAACTGTATACAATGTAAAAGATAATGAAAATAATTATGGAATTAAATGTTTATTGCATAAAACAGCGGTTCCCAAACCGTGCGCTGTGAAATATTTAAAATTTTCGAGGGAAACACAGCGATACTCGACATCTGTCGGACACCGCACGAACTACTAGCTCGAGGTAGTTCACAGTTTCAACATTTCTTATTAAGTTGTTTGGACCTAACTACTAAACAGAACTGTTAGGTATTTCTTTTGGTCTGGGTGCGCCTTGAAAAAATTACTGAGACACTAGGGGCGCCGTGAACCGAGAAAGTTCGGGAACCTCTGACATAAAATACACAATGAAGAAATGACTGTTGCAGAAATATCTGAACAGTGTTGACTTTCTCTTTTCATCAATCAATTTCCGATAGCTGACAAAAATTTCTCTAGGCCCTGGCGAAATAAATATCGCAGAAAACATCAAACCTTTTGCTTGAGATTCTATGCGATACGAAAGATTTCATCTAATTCTTTTACCGTTATCTCCTTCGCGGTAACATTTTCATCTGGCTCATTTAAAAATTTGAATTTTTATGCAAGTGTGCATTGACTTTATTAGCAGAAGACAAGCAAGTAAAACGTCTTCTTCCGATGGTTGATGGAACACACCGAAGCGGTTAGCATGAAACCGTTTGTTTATTGACCATACGACTCGCGGTAAGCTTAATGCGCGATTCAAATCTTTTTCAACTATCGCACAAAAAACAAAAAGATCGCGTTAACTGGAAATTTGCATCGGGTAAAGTGAAAAGTGGTATCATTTTTCAAATAGCGTTAACTGGAAATCGTGTTAATCGAACTCGCATTATGCGAGGCCTAGCTGTACACCAGACTGAACCTATTGGTAACTCTCTAGGAGGCTTCCGGATCAGCTGGTGTATAACCTTGCTACCTCTAATCCTCGACAATGCTTCCCGCATAGTCGAGGCCATGTTATGTCAAGGATCTCGGTATATTCTTACCATGTGTACGTCCAAAAATTTCATTACTTCATACAGCATGTCCCACCCACTTTTTCTTACTATTGAATACACCATGATGGAACTGATATTCGGATGACACTCAAGACAAGTGGACCCAATTTCGGTGAAGTCCAGACGGTCTGTGACAGCCAAATCATCTGCTTGCACCTTCACGATGGTGGGACTGTTAGTAATCCTGGGTATAACCTCCATGCACAAGTACATGAACCAACGTAAGCAGGGGTCGAGGTGTGGCATCCACACCACATGGAGGAATGCTGCCCCTCTATGTTACCAGGCAGTACTAGGTGGTATATGACTCATCAACTGGCAATACCACCACTTTGCTTATTGGAGGCTTGAAGTGGTGGAACCCATGTTTAGTCTCTAGAGCTAAGTTCCAGTCAACCCTTCCCTATCTCTTCCATCATGCAGTATGATTGATGAGCTTTGAGGTTATGATGAACATCGTGGCGAGATCCAATATTCCTTACATTTCAAGGGTACAGCTCTAAAATGGTGTTCACAGCCAAGCCGCTAGTTAGTACACCGGATCGAACCTATTGGTAACTCTCTAGGAGACTTCCAGATCGAACCTATTGGTAACTCTCTAGGAGGCTTCCGGATCAGCTAATGTATAATCTTGCTACCTCTAATCCTCGACAATGCGGGGAGCACTGTCGAGGCCACGTTATGTCAAGGTTCTCGGTATATTCTTATCATTTGTACGCCACATCCAAAAATTTCATTACTTCATGCAGCATGTCCCACCCACTTTTTCTTACTATTGAATACACCTAGTATTGTCAAACTAATAGAGCAAGCTTATCTGCGAAAAGATCTAAACCTCCCAAACAATTCCTAATTCATTTCACAAATATACGTGGTCTCAATTCCAATCTCAACCATGTCCATTTCCACTTGCAGTCTGCCAAACCCCATTTACTTTTTCTGACAGAATCTCAGTTATCGGTTGATTCAACTACTGCTCATCTCAGATGCCCAAATTATTCGCTGTATCAATCCTTTCGCCTCAAAGGTGGTACTTGTGCATATGTCTGTTCTGATATTCCCTGTCAGAGACTTGGCAATTTGGAATCTCCTCACTTTGACCTTCCTGGCTTAAAATCTCTCTACCTCATTGGGTCAAATTCATCTGTTGTCTCTACTGTTCTCCCAACTCCACTAATCACTTGGAGCTCTTTGACTTCATCTCTTTGCAACTTGACTTTCTCCAGTCCAACTTTCCTAACAGTGAGGTCATTTTCCTTGGTGATTTTAATGTTCACAGTTCCAGCTGGCTTCCATCTTCTAGTCACAACGACCCAGCTTGTCGAGGTGCTGAGGTATTTGCAATTACTAAGACCTTGCACAGATTGTTCATTTACCTACAAGAATACCAGACAATCCTAATCATACAGCCAACACGCGTGATCCTTTTCTCACAAACAACCCTTCTAAGTACACAGTCAAAGTGAGAGGTCCTTTAGGCACTTCAGATCACAAGCTAGCGATTGTCTCTTCTCCAATGGAGCCTTTATCTCATGGCTATTCCCAACCTTTTGTTGTTTGGCATTACAAGAATGCAAAATGGGATGACCTGCGAGATTTCTTTTCTTCTTTTCCTTGGTCAGATTACTGTTTAAAAACTTCTGATGTCAACGTTTGCTCACATCGTGTCAGTGAAATTATTCTTGCAGGAATGGAATCCTTTATCTCACACTCCACATGTACTAAGGCTGTTCAAGAGAAGAATGTTGCATATCGTAATTGGCTTGTTTCTAATTCTTCAGTTTCATTTTCTGCCTACACAAAAGCTCGCAACAATTGTAAAGCAGTTATTAATCAGTCCAAACTAGTTTGAACAGGTTAAGAGTAGAACTTGCTTCTTGCCCTAATGTTAGCCGAGCATTCTGGTCTCTTGCCAAAACTATTGGCCGCAACTTTTGCCCATCTCTGCTCCCACCTCTGTCCAAACTAGATGGTTGTTGTCACTTCAGCCAAGGATAAAGCTGACCTGCTAGCATCCCATTTTTCTTCCAACTCATGTATTAATGATCTTGGTAAAACCCCTCCCACTATTCCCAACACGCTCCATTCAATGCCTCCTGTGGTCTACCGTCAGAAGGATTTTGACGAATCTTGATGATAAGAAAGCTACAGATCCCGATGGTATTTCTCCACTTGTTCTCAAAACCTGGGCTCCTGAACTTACTCCTATTCTTTGCCACCTTTTTTCACTTTCTTATTCCAAAGGTGTTTTTCCTTCTGTTTGGAAATTTGCTCATATATATCCAGCCAGTTCCTAAAAAGGGTGACAAATCCCTCCCATCCAATTATCATCCCATTGCAATTACTTCTATTCTTTCTAAAGTAATGGAGAAATCAATTAACTGCCATCTCTTAAACTACCTAGAAACCTTCCGTCTGATCAACGATCGCCAGTATGGATTCCATTAGTGTCGATCCACTGGTGATATTCTGGCTTATGTTACCCATTTATGGACTAATTCAATGAAAAGGATCGGTGAAACACAAGTAGTTGCTCCTGACATCTCAAAGCTTTCAATTGTGTATGGCATAAAGGTCTTCTAATCAAGCTTCCATCTTATGGTTTGCCAACTATTTTTACTAATGGGTTATCCACTTTTCTCTCTGATCGCTCACTGAGGGTGATGGTTTTTTTTTTTTTTTTTTGTAGTTGTTGGCGCGTCGGCTTCTGTGGCCATAATGCACCTCCCAAGGTTTTTGCAGTAATTTGATCCAAGCCCGAGGCGGGATTCGAACCCACGACCTTTGGGTTGCCAGGCAGGTACTTTACCCACCCGGCTAGCCCGGTCGGCGGGTGATGGTTGATGGCTCTCTGTCTTCTAACTTCTCCACTAATGCCGGTGTTCCCCAAGGTTCAGTTTTTCCCCCACTCTTTTCCTCTTGTATATTAATGACCTTCTTCGATTGACTGGAAATCCTATCCATAGTTTTGCCGATGATAGCAATTGCATTCTACTTTCCATTTTGAGAAACCTTGCCCTGCTCAATCAGCTTCAACTTCTCGAAAATCTGCTATCAATTCCTTAAATGTCGATCTTCCGGTAATTCTCCAGTGGGGCAATAACAACTTAGTTGATATCAACCCTTCTAAAACTCGGTCTTGTCTTATATCTCGCAAAAGGGATTCTTCTGCTCCTATGCTTATCTTTAGTGACACTCCGATTTCTAGGCAAAATGATATATCTCTTTTGGGGATTACCCTGACTTCTAATCTCTCTTGGCACAAGCACTTTACAAATATTGCTTCCTCTGCATCTAAAAAACTTGGTTTTCTCTTTCGCTCTCGGCGTTACTTTTCTTCCAAACAGCTGCTGTTCCCTCTGTATAAATCACAAATCCGCCCTGCCATGGAATATCGTTCCCACATCTGGGGTGGTGCCCTCAAAACCTCTCTCTCTCAGGCTTCTTGATTCCATTCAGAAGAGGGCAGTTAGGTTAATTAATGATTCATCTCTATCAGAGTCTCTCCACTCGCTGCCTCACAGATGTACTGTTTCTGCTACATGCCTCTTCTACAGATACTTCCATGGGCACTGTTCTTCTGAATTAGCTTCTATAATTCCCGCTCTCTCTTTCAGAACAGTCTGAACACGTGCCGCCACCAGCCAACATCCATTTACTGTCCAACTTCAAACTCACAGAACCAACTTTTCATCTTGTTTATTCATTCAACTGCCGTTTTCTGGAACAACCTTCCTTCATACGTATTTCCTGAAAATTACAGTCTACAGAAGTTCAAGTCCAATGTCAACAAATATCTTCTTTCGTCTTCTCAACCTCCAACCCAAGCACGGTATACTATAGGTTCTAATACCTCTCGTGTTTGGGGTTTACATAAAAAATGTATATATATATATATATATATATCAAATATTAAATAAATCAAAGCAGCAACCAAAACTGAAAAATAATTAAAGAGCAACCCAATGAAATAGATTTGCATACAGTAGACCTTATGTGGAGATAAATTAGGACATCAAAAAGCCAAACTGCTAACAAATAATAAAGAACCAGAATATAAAATAAACTAGCTTCCAGGTGGCAGTGAGTAGTGTTTAGCATATAAGCTCATTACTACCATTTTACATTAATTGAAATTAAAAGTGATTGAAGACATAGTATAGAAAAACAAAAATTAAAAGTAAAGAAAGACAAACATCAGTGGTTGCAAAGCCAAAACCTACATTACATTGCCTAAACATAATAAGTTAAATTACAAATGCAAATTAAATTAATAAGTCAATAGAGTGGATAAGCCATACGCCATACAAATACAGTCAATACCAATACAAATATACAGGAGGGAAATAAATAAATTTACAGTAAGGTTGTTGCAAAAGGCATATATGCTGAATAATTTAAAATACATCAAATGAAAGGCCATAATGGATAATTTAAACCAGTAATGCATGTAGGCCAACAGCTATCAATAAAGTGAATAACATGAAATAACACTATAATAATACTGAGAACCAACCAAGATAACATGCCCAATATGTAAAAGAAAAGAAAAATATACTAAAAGTTCATCACAAAGCCACAAGATAACAATTTTTGTTCCATATATTAAGCATGTTGTTGTAGTTGGTTTTCAGTATCATTATAGTGACATTTCATATTAAGTTTTTTGGCATTATTGATAGGCACCAGTCTAAATTTTCTTAATAATAATTTACTTCAGTATTAAACACTATTATATCACATTAAAGGAATTGTTGCAACTGCAAGAGGGACAAATTTCCACCTTCGATTCATGCAAAAATTAGAAAAAATAGAACTATCAAAAAAATAAATTAATGAAAAATATAGAACAGATAAGCAGGAATCACCCAGGCAAGCACAAAGGCACAGTCTACTACTTAAAGAATGGTACAACTGCTACAGGAAACAAGCAGGGAGCCTTCCCCCTCCTCCCAACTGTGACTCAATGAATAAGAACAGACACACATTTAAGAAAAAAAAAAGAAAGGAGAAAAAAAAAAAAACAAAAAAAAACAGGAAAGTTGTTTACAGGAGCTACTGCTTCAAGGAGGCATTAGCCCTGTGGAAATTTCCAAAACACCCACATTTTTTAACATAACCTGCTAACACAAGCAAAGGAACTCAGATGCCCTTATATAACAAATCAAGGGATTTTTCATTTTGTCTGCCTTGAGAAAACATGAAAAATAAAGTCTTAAACAAATATATATGGTTAACTTGATAACTAGGATGCAACTAAAACAACTGAAAATAGGAAATGAAAATTTCCATGTCAAGTGAACCCAATCAACAAGCCAAAACCAAAATGCAAATATGCAACATAACATCGCAAACTAAAATTACAAAGCAAAACAAATTAAATACCAAATACCATGACTTTTAAAATTTCAACAAAACAAACAAATTCAAAAAAGAGAAAATTAAATTAATAAACATCATTAAGAATCTGCGGATAAAAGAACCACTAGGTGATTATAATCATAGTGCACTGATGTGGGATATACTCAAAGATGTAACCACTACATCAAAAGTAAGGGAAATGGGTTTTTTTTTTTTGTAAAGGAGACTACAGGGGTCTCAGACAGTTTTTAAATTTTTGTAATTTTGTACAAGGACCAACTAATGATGTTACCAACAACAAATTCTAAATGAGAAGCATTCAAGAAAATAGTCATAGAAGCTACCAGGCTTTTTATACCAATTAAGAATTACAGTTCAAGGTTTAAACCTAAACGGATGTCAAATGAACTGTCGAGGCATGTGGCAGAGAAGAAAAATGCACAGGATGCATATAAATTATCGGGTACTACAGAAGCCTATGTCAGATATAAACTATTCTGCAATCAAGTCCCAAAGGAGGTTAGGCAAGTTAAGGTAGATTATGAGAAGTCTCTGGCAAAGAAAGCCAAGTAAAGCAGCAAAGACTTCTTTACTTATATTAACAGTAGAAGAAAGGGGGGTTGAATCACCTTAGTCCACTTGATGTCGATGGTGTAACTGTTGAAGAACCTGCATCTACATTCACACGAGAAATTCTTTATGGAAAGGGATGCCAGAAGATTATCAAACTCTAGCAAGGAGCTATATGATTTTGTAATAACTGAAAGGAAAGTGGAAGAGAAATTGTTGAAGTTAAACATAAAAATGACAACTGGGTAGATGGGATCTATCCAGTTATATTAAGGGAGGCAGCTAAGGAGGTAAACAAATTAACCATAACTATGAGAGCATCTTTGAATTCAGGGAAAATAATTGAGTCACTTGATAAAGAAGTAATGCAGAACCATCTAGACCAGTGATTCCCATCCAGTGTGCCTCGGCACATTGGTGTGAAATTACCCTTTTCAGGTGTGCCCGAGATTAGGAAAAATTCCATTGGGTTCAATGGCAGTCACTACTTTGGTGTGCTGTTAATATTCGTCTTTTAACTTAAAGTGTAACTTGGCTGACAAAAGATTGGGAACCACTGATCTAGACAAAAGTGCAGTAATTATACTTCAGTCGCAGCATGGGTTTGTTGAGGGAAGATCTTGTTTAACAAATTTGATTGGACAATGTGATGCAGTAAAAAGGAACTGGATGCAAAAAATAATTTTGATATCATATACTTGGATTTCAGGAAAGCTATTGTTGCACATGATAGACTGTTGTACAAATTTGAGCAGAGCAGAGTGGTACTAAGGGCAAGTTGCTGTGATGGATAACGGGATGGCTGAGTGGGAGCAGACAGATAGGTGTTACCAATGGACACAGCTCTTCGTGGACTAATATTACTAGTGGAAGCCCCTTCCCCCGGAATTCGGTTCTGGCCTATTGTTGTTTTCTGTATTTATCAACGATACTGATGAAGATATATCAGGCTTAATGTCCAAGTTTGCAGATAATATGAAGGCTGGCAGGGTTGTTAATGACGGTAGGCTGCTGCAACAGGATCCAGAAAAGTTGAGCAGATGGGCTGAGAGGTGGCAACTGAAGTTTAACATTGACAAATGAAAAGTACTGCATATAGATAGCAGTAACTCCAGAGCAGCGGTTCCCAACCTTTTTTGACTCGTGAACCCTTTTCAACATAATATTTTTAATGCGAACCACTAAGCCTATATTTTCTGTTTTGTTTGTTTGTTTGTTATTTGATTTTAGGAGCATTAGCAACTAAGGCCATATTGCTGCGGGATATGCGGTAGTCATTCCCTGACTTTTCCGCATCCTTCGTATTTGGTGGTGACGGGCTCGAACCCCGGTCTAATCAAGAAGCGTGTGCTACACACTGCTGCTCCTTCCCACCTGGCTACGGAGGCGCCCTATATTCTCTGAAATCATATAATATTTCTGAATTTTTATCATAAAATATTTCCAGTACTACGTTTTTATAAGCGACATTGCATAATAATAAAAATTATTATTAAGTATTATTTATACTGTACTTTGTAGAGTAGTTATGAATCAGCCCAAACGGGTTTCGAACAGGCTAAGGGAAGAAAACTTGCTTCTTGTCCAAATGGTAACTGAGAAAAGCTATTGGCCGCAATTTTTGCCCATCTCTGTTCCCACCTCTGTCTAATCCAGATGATTCTATCACCACTTCAACCAAGGATAAAATAAAACTGACCTACTAGCATCCTATTTTTCTTCCAACTCAAGTATTGATGATCATGGTAAATCACCTCAAACCATTCCGAGGGGGATCAATGCCTCCTGTGGTCTTCGGTCAAGAGCAGGGCTCCCATGCCTGGGAGCCCTGCTCTGGTTTTTCCACCCAGATCTGGGTTTTTTGATTGTCATCTGGGTTGATAGGTTTTTTTCACAAAAATATCTCATTATCTGGGTTTTTTCGGTAATTTTTAATTTTAAGTCAAAATTTATTTTTATTTCTTGTAAATACAATAAAATTTAATACATTTAATAACAGTTTACAATTTTCTTAACTGTATATTCTAACAATACTGATCACAATTTGTAAGATCTCAAGTGCTTGTACAAAATACTACAAATGTAAAAGGATTTCAAAGTTTTCACAGGGTTCTACACTACGGTTTTCATTCGTGTTACTAACATGTATGCACAGCCTATTGAGCAGGCGGAATTATTGCATTATTTGGTGTGATTTTTAAATTTATGCGTGTACTGCATACAGTGATATAATAAATTTAAATTGTAGTGACTGTTTCTATTTTATGTTAATGGATTAGTGCTTTATTTTTTATTTTATAGAACATTTTTAAATAAGATAACTGCTAACTAGCCATACCCACAAATTGCCCACAATGTCTGAAACTTGTTACCCACAGAGAAAGATGAGTAAACGGTGGTATACTCAAAATTTTAGGAATGAATGGTTAGAAGATCCGGAATTAAAGGATTGGTTGAAAGAAGACAGTAATGAAAAAGGTGTGTCTTACTGTATTTGTTGTGAAATGAAATTAAAGAATGCCAATAAATTGATGTTACTAGCACATAAAAATACAGTTAAACATAAAAAAAGTGCAAATATTGCTAAGACAAGTTCAACGTTAGACACGTTCTTCACAAAAAGTAAACCTACAGAGAATGAAGAATTAGCAAAGGCAGAGTTAACAATTGCTGCACTAATTTCTGAGCATAATATTCCATTTGCGCAATGTGATCACCTCACAGAAGCATGTAAGAAAGCATTTCATGATAGCAATATTGCAAAACAAGTTCAGATAAAGGCGACTAAAGTCTCTTATCTTATACAAGATTGCATAGCCTATCATGAAAAAAATATACATTTCTAACATATGCAGAAACAACAAGTTTTCAATGAAAATAGATGAAAGTACAGATTTATCTTTATCGCAAGTTCTAGCTGTTGTTATTAGATATTTTGATATTCAAAAACTTGATGTTGTAGATGTATTACTTGACACTGTTTGTGTCGAAAATGGTACTTCAGAAGGGCTTTATCAAGATGTAAAAGATCTTTTCATCGAAAAAAACATTCAAATAAGTAATCTCGTTGGCTTTGTAAGTGATAATTGTGCCACTATGATGGATACTAAGAGTGGATTCCAGTCATTGCTAAAAAAGGATGTACCATCAGTATTTATAATGGGATGTGTTTGCCATTCTTTTGCATTATGTGCTAGTCATTCAGTCAAGGTACTACCCATCATATCTAGAAATATTTATAAAAGATATCTCTTGTTATTTTTCCTGTAGTAATAAAAGATTAAACGAGTTCAAAATGATTCAAGATGTTGTAGATACTGCTAAGCATAAAATCCCCAAATTAGCACAAACATGTTGGTTATCCCATGGCAATGTAATAAAAATTATTATTGAGCAGTAGGATGCGTTAGTTCTTTATTTTCAGTCTCAATCAAAAATTGACAAAATCGATGGTGGAGGGAATATTTACAGTACTATGATCACCAAAGGAACTAAGCATATGTTGTTGTTTTTAGGATATGTACTGGAGAAAATAAAATGCCTGAATACTGAATTTCAATCTGAGCATTTCAGATTGCACTTACTTCATTCACTGGTTTTAATTGAGTATAAAAATATTCTTAGTTTTTTCATAAAAGAAGTCATTACTTTGTGCAAAGCTGGTTGAAATTGATCCAAGCAATGCAATAAATCATAAGCCTCTGAATAAAATATATTTGGGAGGCCGTTGTATTATTAAATTCAACACCACTTGGTGACAGTGAAAGCAGGTTTAAAAATGATTGTTTAAAATTTCTTGTTGAACTTTGTATGGAAATCAGAAAAAGATTTCCTCTAAATGACAATGGAATTATCGCCAGTCTCAATGTTCTTGGCCCAGCAGTGATACATGATTGTGCCAAATCGCCATCCTCAATTTTCCATTTAGCAATGCAGTTCCCTCACCTTGTTTCTGAAGACAAAAATAGATCTTCTAGATGGTGAATGGAGATCATTTCATTTAAATCAAGATTTAGATCTCTCTTACAAAACCATCCCTGAGTTTTGGTATCTGTTATGTAATGTAAAAGATGGCTTTAATAATTCTAAATATGAGATTTTATCTAACTTTATAACCAGTCTAACTACTTTACCTCACTCTTCGGCAAGCGTAGAAAGAATCTTCTCCCAAGTAAAACATATAAAAACAAAAGCCACAAACTCCCTTAAACCAGAAACTGTGAAAGATCGACTAGTGGCAAAACAGGCGATAAATAGATCTAATCAAAATTGCTATATATGGAAACCTAAATCAGAATTGGTAAAAGAAGTCATACAAGGAACTTGTCATAAAAGATAAGAAGAACGTTTGAAAAAAATGAAAGAACTTCAAAAAATAAATGTGGAGGGAACTGAATGGGATGAAAATTCGGATTACAATTAAATAAAAGATATTTATGCATGGTAAGTTTTATCTTATTTGTGTTGCTATACTATATGATGAAAACTAGGTTTTTTTTGGGTTTATTTACGTTGCAATCTAAGTTTTTTTTAAAATTAGTGAGTGGGAGCCCTGGTCAAGAGGACATCAGAAGGATTTTGATGAATCTGATGCTAAGAAAGCTCCAGATCCTGGTGGTATTTCTCCACTTTTTCTCAAAACCTGTGCCCCTGAACTTACTCCTGTTTTGTGTTGTCTTTTTTTTCATTTTCTTATTCCAAAGGATTTTTTTCTCTTCTGCTTGGAAATTTGCTCATATCCAGCCGGTTCTCAAAAAGGGTGACAAATCCCTTCCATCCAATTATCGTCCCATTTCTACCATCCAATTCCACTTCATCCAATTATCGTCGCACTTCTACTCTTTCCAAAGTAATGGAGAAATCAATTAACTGCCAACTCTTAAACTACATTATCTGGGAATTTTTCATCTAATCAACGATTGCCAGTATGGATTCTGTTAGTGTCGTTCCACTGGAGATATTCTGGCTTATGTTACCCATTATGGACAAATTCAATGGAAAAGTTTGGTGAAACTCAGACCATTGCTCGTTTCATTTCAAAGGTTTTCGATCATGCTTGGCATAAGTCTTCTAAATAAGCTTCCATCTTATGGTTTGCTAGCTGTTCTTTGTAATTGAATATCCAGTTTTCTCTCTGACCGCTCACTGCGGATGATGGTAGATGGCTCTATGTCTTTAACTTCTCCACGAATGCTGGTATCCTCCAAGGTTCAGTTCTTTCTCCCACTCTTTTCCTCTTTTATATTAATGACCTTCCATTTACCGGAAATTCTATCCATAGTTTTGCTGACAATAGCACATTGCAATTGCAATCCACCTTCCAGTTTGAGAAAACATGCCCTGCTCAAAAAGCTTCAACTTCTCAAGTATTCGCTGCGAAATCCTTAAATGCTGACCTTCGGTTAATTCTCTAGTGGGGCAAAGATAACTTAATTTCGATCCTTCTAAAACTTAGTCGTGTCTTATATATCACAAAAAGGATTCTTCTGCTCTTGTGCTTCTAGAAATTGGAGCGTCCTCGAAGATGACGCTCCGATTTCTAGGCAAGATCTTTGGGATTACCCTGACTTCTAATCTCTCTCTCTTGGCATAAAGCACATTACAAATACTGCTTCCTCTGCATTTAAAAACTGGGTTTTCTCTTTCACTGTCAGCGTTACTTTTCTTCCAAATAGCTGTTCACTCTGTACAAATTGCAAATCTGCCGTACTATGGAATACTGTTCCCACATCTGGTGCGGTGCCCCCAAAACCTCTCTCAAGCTTCTAGATTCCATTCAAAAGAAGGCAGTTAGGTTAATTAATGTCTTGTCTCTAACAGAATCTCTCCATTCTCCCTCTCCATAGATTGGTTGGATGCCTTTTCTATAGCTACTTGCATGGCACCATTCTTCTGAATTGGCTTCTATAATTCCCACTCTTTCTTTCAAAGCAGTCCGAACACGTGCCGCAACCAGTCAACATCCATCTACTGTCCAAGTTCAAACTCACAGAACCAAGTTTTCTTCTACCTCATTTATCTTCAGTTTTCTGGAACAACCTTCCTTCATAAGCATTTCCTGAAAATTACTATCTACAGAAGTTCAAGTCCAATACAGGTCAACAAGTATCTTCTTTCAACTTTTCAATCTTCAACCCATCACGGTACTAAGTACTACAGGTTCTAAAATAAAAAAAAAAAAAAAAAAAAAAGTATCTATACATAACAATGATCCTTGAGAATGAAAAAAAATCTAGTACGGAAAACATTTATTTAACATGATATACTGTAAGATAGTAAACTAATAAGGAATCATGGGAGATGTGGTTTCTTTCTCTGGCATTTCTTTACTTTTATTTAACTTTATTATTTATTATTAGTTACATTTTGTAGCTTAGAATAATATACCTATGTAAATCTAAGCAGACGCCATTACAGAATTTTTAGTGTGAATCCCTTGGAACACTTTCGCGAACCCCCAGGGGTTCGCAAACCACCGGTTGGGAACAGCTGCTCTAGAGTAATATACCAACTGTGCGGTACTACACTCGGGGAAGTGAAGAATGAAAAAAACCTGGGGATAATTGTGCAGTCAGATATGAAGTTCTCTGATCGTGCAGACAGGCTGCCAGGACAGCTCATGGAGTTTTGTCAATGATATACAGGAATTTTTCTAGCAGAGACAAGGAGGTGATTATCCCTTTGTATAAGGCAATGGTCAGGCCACATCTTGAGTACTGTATACAGGTTTGGAGACCTCACATTAGAAAATTTGTAGCGTAGCTAGAATGAACACAGAAGGGCAACGAGATTGGGGAAGGGAACAAAGGTGAAGGATCTCATCAATGGTGATGAGATCCTTCTTCTTGCTCATTTTATGCATTCGAAGGGCATACATTCAAATTTAGGAAGGACAGTTGTAGAACAGATGTGCAGAAATTTGCCTTTTTCCAGCGAATGGTTGATTGCTGGAATAAACTTGCACCTGTCATTTTGGAAATTGATAGCTTAAATAAATTCAAGGAAGAACTAAATAGACAAACTTTTGGATTGAATGGATAGGTGAAATGGTGTGTGTGTGTGTGTGTGTGTGTGTGTGTGTGTGTGTGTGTGTGTGTGTGTGTGTGTGTGTGTGTGTGTGTGTGTGTGTGTGTGTTTTAACTGATGCTGTATAAGCTTGCTTTCTTGCATCATATGCCACTACTAATGGTCAAACTTCTGTAATTAATGGTCAAAACGTCTGTAATATAAGTAAAATATTAAAAAAACCAAGGGCAAACTCAGCAATATTTGAGCATTAAAAATCATTTACACAGATCACTAAGAACAGGAAAAGGTGTTCTACTCATATGAATACAAAAATGCATAGAGTAAATTCAATAGGTCCCCTTAAAGTGATAGAGTATTCGAATTCAGCCAAAATGGGGGTTGACTTGACAAATTTATTCATGTTATATAAAGTATTTTGATAATGAACCTGATAGCCTAAATACAGTTTTGGAATGCACACCTGCAGATGACTAAGCTATAAATGTGCATTCAAAAATGCACAAGGATTTTGAGTTCTCAAGATTTTGAGATTTTGAGCAGGTGCAAAAATCTTTTGCACCTGCAAAAGATTTTTCCACAGATATCAAAGTCTTCTCATGGGATGATATAATTCTTGTATTTGTTGCAATTAATTTGGATTTTTAAAAATTAAATGTAACTTTCGATTTTGGTGATAGTTTGTTTTCACGTCTCATAGTAATAAGTCTGAGTAATAAGCCCAATAAGTATTACTCCCATACTTTATGCAGGACTTTAAACATTCTTAATAAAACAAACATTTTATCAAAAAAAAAAGTTATGCAATTAACTTCCACAGCACTGTACACCTGTATATTGATTAGGTATAATATACCTGTAAACCTATGAGATATTTTACCTTATTAAATAATGTATGTAAAGTGCTTAGCATCATAATACACAGCCATTTCTGAATAAACAGAAAATTTTTAAGGTGTACAGTGCCTTAGTCTTATTAAATAATTTAAAATCAGATTATATGAAAGAAACAGATTACCATCTTCTTCCTTTTTATCACTTTCTTTTACTATGCGTGATCTACCATATACTTTCAACCCAGTCTCCTTATTCTTCTTTTCATCTTCTTCCCTTGAAGATTCTTTTTCACAATCATAAATTTCTTCTTTAACAGAGCTTTCTGCTTCTCTGTCTTCATCCATTAAGCTAGAAGAATCTTTATCATATTCTTGATTATATTTATTCAAGTTTTCATCTAAAATTTTTTCTTCTTCCTTGAAATTATCTTCACATTCCTTCTTTATTAGTGAAATATCTTTGATTTCCTGCAATTTTCCACTTTCAGCTTCCACTGACTCTTCTTCTTTATCTATATTAGCTACTTTAACTGGAAAGGTCAAACAAAAAAAAAAAAAAAATTTCAATACCCTGATTAGTTTAATGAAGACTGAATGAAGTACACACATGAATTAAATAAACAAAATTATCCCTTTTAAAGACCTTTAATGCAGAAGGGCATAATTCCAAAGTTATATACTAAAAATTTAATGGACAATCCAGGTTTGATAGTAGGTTGATAAAAAAATAAATAAATAATAATAATAATAATTTTATTATACATATTTTTTACATGACAAAAATAAATACGTGTGAGCCAAAAGTTTCCAGATTGGCAGCATGGAGTGTTTATCACATGTAGTAAAGCAGTGCGTCATTAGATACTGTTGAAATAATTAATTCATTGTAAATTAGTGTGGCAAGTTTCACGCCAATAGGACATTGTGCAATTGGTATTTAAGTGTGTTTCTGTTAAGTGTCATGAAAATTCTGTAGCTGAATAAAACGGATGTTAAGGAACAATGAATTTGCATCAAAATTTGTCATTAACTTGGGAAAAAGCTTCAGATGCTTAAATAAAACATTTGGTGGTGATGCTATAAGTAGAACACAACTTTTTCAATATACGAGGGGTGATTATTTAATTTGTGGACTAGTGCAAGATCTTATCTTAATTTGTCATCGCTTGAATCTTCTGTGGATTACTCCTCTCGAAACACTCTCCCTTGAACTTTACATACTTTCACCACCATCATACCCCTGCATTAAATGCTGCTTGCAACCCATTTTTCAAAAGACTGCAAAGTGCTTCCATTGTGGCTCTGCAAGCATCGTTATGTCGGATGCAAAACGCTTGCCTTTCAGGGCTTTCTTCAGACATGGAAACAGGAAGAAATCACGAGGATAAGTCCGGTGAATAACAGGGCTATGGCAGAACCTGGAGCCTGGCATTGTCTTGATGGAGAAACCACTTCACACTTGAATATGGCCATCCTACCAAGACACTCATTACCATATGCTTCATTCATCTCTTTTAACTGTTTCCGATGCATTTAGGTCCCATCTGATACAATAACAAAAAAAGCTGTTTAATCTATATGCCGATATGATACTTGCTTCAAAATGATTGTTAGTAAAATGTGGCTAAAAAAAAAAAACAAAAAAAACTCTTAACGCAACACTAGCTCGACAAGTACTAGCATGCGCACACAGAGTCTGCTCAGTAGCGATCAGGGAGAGTGCCTCTAGGGGCAGTTGTTTTGTTATTTGCTTTTTAGGAGCATTAGCAACTAAGGCCATATTGCTCCGGGAATATGCGGTGGTCATTCCCTGACCTTTCCGCATCCTCCGTATTTGGTGGTGACGGGCTCGAATCCCGGTCTAATCAAGAAGCGTGTGCTATGCACTGCTGCTTCTTCCTAGGTGCAGTTATGAAAAGTTTGCATGGTAAACATAAAATCTTGCAGCAGTCCACAAATTAAATGATCACCACTCTTTTACATTTCCAACGTGGCCAAAACTTCAGATGAGCATTTTGAGATTGTTATTGTCAATTTGGACTGATGAACAGGGCTGGATTTTGGTGTTCGTAGGCCCTAGGCACTTTTATTCATAAATGTGCTTTAAAAATGGGCAAAATGTTTTTTACCCCCTTCTATTTTAACACTTTGATGGTGAATCACGTCAATTAATGTGACTCAAGTTTCAACTATAATAAATGATAAACCACCTCAATTGACGGAGCGACCATCACTTCGATTCTTCTAGTTTCGAGAACAGTCACTAGATAGCATATTTGTATTGAATTGAAGTTCCTAGAGTCGATTGCGCACGTTTTCTTAGCTCGTTTTTCATTAGTCACAGTGAAAAGAGTGAACTGCTGTTTTTCTTTTTTTTAAATTTTCCCTTCCTTCATAGGTCCTAAAAATTTCGTAAGCCGTAGGCACTGTGCCTCTATTGACTGATGGGAAATCTGGCCTTGCTGATGAAAATGTTGAAAATTTTCATTTTCATTTTGCCAGGACAAATTGTACATTACCAGTTGTATATCAGGGTCCTAAGGTGTTTGAGGGTAGATGTCATGAGAAAGTGCCCAAACAAATGGAGAGCTTAGGACTGGCTTTTGTATCACAACAAAGTGCCAGTCCATAAAGCTTTGTCAGTTCAGCAGATTTTTGACAATAACCAAAGAGCAATGGTCCCAAACCCTCTCTATTCACCAGACCCGGCCCTCTGTGACTTCTTTCTCCTACCCCCAAAATGAAAATCCAATTGATAAGATGAAGATTCAAGCTGAATCACAGAAAGTGTTGGAAAGCATCAGAAAATAGTAGTTTGAGTGATGCTTCAAATAGTGGGAGATGTGCGGGATCAATGTATTAACTCTTGGGTGGACTACTTTGAAGGAGGAAATGCCAATATGTAGCTAACTTAATTTTATATTAATTTTATTGTCTCACTATGGAAACTTTTGGATCACACCTCATAAAATCAAAGAATAAAAATAGCTTTGCTAAAGATGAAGGATAATGATACACTTTTTCAATTAAAACAGTCAACTTCTTTCTGACTTATTTTATTAAGTAGGAACAGGAGATAAAAATGAAATCATCATCTAGTTTCATTTTATTTCAAAACAACTTTACATTAATAACCAGCTTCATTATTTTCAATATTGTTGCAGACCATTTTAGAAATAATAACACTAATTCTTTCATGGCTGGGCAAATTCTAGCAATTATTCTTTTCTGTGGTTCTCTAAATACTTGGATGGTAAATTTTGGCAATATTTGAGATTTTGTTATAAAAACATTATTCAATAACCTGAAAGTATTTTAAAATGAAACAAGAAATAATTATGTAAACATAATTATTTCTTGTTTCAGTTTAACGTTAACTTTTCATTAAGCCATGCATTAAGGGTTAGGGTTGAATGCCATTCATTAAGTTAACTCTATGAAATGGCCATCCCCTGCCACTGTAGCAACATTGTGTGGCAACATCCTTATTTTGTCAATTTTGTAATTATTTTAGTATTTTTGTAATTAATTCTCTTATTATACATTTTTTGTTACCTTCTATCACTCCCTTATTATTATTATTTTTTCACTTTATTGTCCATGCTCTGCACAGGTTTAACATTTTCTGCCTCTGACTGCATACTTTCTTTTTTTTCCATTTTTCTGCCTTCTTGTTTCACTTTCTTGTTATTCTAATCAACATATTCTCCAAGCTTTGCTTAGGTTCAGCTTTATGCTCCCTTGCTTTCCATACCCCTTGCTTTTTTTTTTTAAATTCACATTGAATTCACAAAAGAATAGTAAATGTATGTATGCTACAAGGGCAGCATAAAATAAACTTGACCGTGAAGTCTATAATGCTCTGGTTAGTCCCTCATTACCCATATTTAATACCCCCCCCCCCCACACAATATCCAGAGCAATTTTGCATCTAATGCAGTGGTTCCCAAACTACTGAGATCTATGGACTCCTTCAAAAATCAAAAAAAAAAAACTTTGCCGACCCCTATATATAACATATGCATATGTTATATGTATATATATGTGGTTGACGACCATTTCATGGACCCCCTGGAACTGGTCTAAGGACCCCCATGGGGTCCATGGACCCCAGTTTGGGACATGCTGATCTAATGCATCACATTAGATCAGCACGTCCCAAATTAAATTATAAATTTAATAGCTGTAATAATAAATAATAATGCATCCACAACATTATATTGATAATCATACTGCACCTCTCTTCTGTAAATTGCACAATGTTATTTACCTTATCATCGGTAGAACTTGCAATATTAAATATACACGTAATAAATTCTATTTAAGAATTAATTTTCATAGATCTAATATCAATAACTATAGCCACAATAAACTTAAAAATAATACCACTGAACATGAGATTGAATTTAAACATTTTCAATCACATAACTTTTCTAATATTTATACTTCAGTTTTGGCACATTATGAATTCATAACCTTAATTTGAGGTTAAAACAGAAATAAATAAATTTAACAATCTGAAATTTATAAAAGCGTGCATTAGATATACAATTATAAATAAACTGGTGGTTAAACTTATTATTAATTTCAGATTGTTAAATATTTTACTAAGACTTCTACTGTTAGATCTTATAAAAAAACCCAGAGACAAAACAGAAACTCATCTAATTTAGGTGACTTTTCTCTTCTACTCAATCAATGAGATACTGATATTTTCAATGTACACAATTATTCATAATATACTTTCTGGTCTTAAACTTAGTGTTCCCAAAGCATTTTGTGTCTTTATCTAAATTTTCATTTTGAATTTTTTAAATTTAAGCTTTTACTTTACATTAGTTCTCCTCAAAAAGACTTTCGTATTCTTAATATTTCAGTCAAAACATGTATTTTATTAATATTAGAGATTGCATTAATTCACACAGTTCTTTATTACCTTCTGTTTACCAAAATACATTATATTTTAAAATCAGATACAAAAACTCTAAACCTTTTGGCAAATCTTTTGTTGACACTAACTATGGACACATTATTTCTGGAAATCTCTTGAAATTGTACCCTATCCAAAACTCTTAAGGTTAAATTTTTATAATTAACTCCTAAATTTAACTTTTATTTCTTTAAGAAACAACTCTACAGAGATCTCTTAAACTTTTTGTTTTACTTTGGAATATAAACATAATACACACATTGAGGCATTTCAAATTTGGATTAATAATGTTTTTTGAGAACTTTTATATCATTTTTCCAAAGTCTACTCTAAATTTACATATAATCCCATCAGATATTACAATTTTTCTAAGATCAAAACACAATTACAAGAAATACATGAACATTTTGTTATTATACAGGTATACAAAGCCTATGCCTTTATATGTAAAGTTTTCTATATTGATACATTAAAGAAAGAGCTACATGACAGGGATACTTACAAACTGGTGCCTTCCTCTCCTAACATTATCACTAAAAAATTATTAGCTTTAAATAAGAAATTATTTAAAGTAATAATTTAAAATTTTAAATTTCCCTTTGTTTATTTCATTCCAAAGTTTCATAAAACACCTATCAAGTTCAGATTTAACACTTCTTGTAAAAATATTTATGTTCATCACCTTCCTGGAATTACATTAGAACAGTTACTTAAATCTATCTTTGGAATTTTACCAAGCAAAAAAATTATTCTTAATAATTTACCTGTCTGGGAAACATTAAAACTCTTTACTAGTATAAATCTGGCTAATTTAAAAACAGTTCTTTTAGAAATTTTCCATAAATATAATCATGTTATTAATTGTAATGTCACTTTTTGGGACAATTTGATCAACCTATTGAATCTTTAACTACATTTCTGATGGTTTCCAGTTCAAGGGTGCTCCCATGGGTATCCCTGCCTCTTGTCTTATTCTTGTAAATTTATACCTTTACTGGTCTGAAATTTCTTTTCCTCACCTCAAAATATCCAATTATTGAGGTATACTGATGACAATTATCCATACAACAATTATCACATAGTCAATTATCCTAACTTTATTAAAGATTTTGTTCATTTGTAACCTTAAAATCTTATTTTATTTATCATTTTCATAAAGCTTTTAATATAATCAACCATAATTTTTTTTTTGTGGTTTGCATTGTGTATCACACTGTGATTTTTCATACACTTTTGGCCTCAACATTACTGCCAGACATCGGTTTAAATTTCCCCTTTTTGATTTAATTTGTAACATTCATTTAAAAAAATTTTTTCAGATATATAATACTACCACACTTTGTCCTACTCTATTTTACCCACATTATATCTGTTTAGATCTCACTTTATCACCTTATTTTTTCTCTCTTTTTTTTTTTTTTTCTTTGGTAGTTGTTGGCGCATTGGCTTCTGTGGCCATAATGCACCTCCAAAGGTTTTTGCAGTACTCTGATCCAAGCCCTAGGCATGATTCGAACCCACAACCTTTGGGTTGCCAGGTAGGCACTTTATCCACCACTAGCCCGGTCAGCATTTTTTCTCTAGGCTTATACATATAGCATACATTTAACAGTTTATGGCTATATTTAGTATGATGTTTTATGCAATGTATGTTTCGTTTTTTTTTTTTTTTCTTTTGTTTTGTTTCTAATTATTTCCAGTTTTGACAAAAAAAAATTTTTATCACTATTAGCTTTCGGTCATATAACTTTATATCTGAATCTTACTGGCGCATGCTTTTCAGTTGTGGTTTCACTTTGTCCTGCATATTGCCACCTCACGTGTCTCTATGATGTAAACTATTTTTTCAAATCTCTTTACCTTTACTTGGATTAGACTAATAAGTTATATGTTTCTAGAAATTTCTGTTGTCGATTCCACTTTTTAATTTCTCATATCCATAGCGTCAACTGAAAAGTTCACAAGTCATTTTAAAAATACCTCTTTCTAATCCTTGAAACAAAATTTTATTTTACTCACAAAACATTTTCTTTTCATTTATTTTGGTAACTTATTTCGACATATATAATTTTATTTCGACAACAATAAAATTTTATTCTCATTTTTATTTATGTTTATGCTTTTTATCCTTTGGCTTGTGGTTTACATCAGAAATGAAGACACAGGGTATTTTGCTTGTAATCCTGGCTGTTGACACCTGACGAGAGGCCAGTTTTGTAAGTTGTGTTGCAACATCCTTATTTTGTCAAATTTGTAATTATTTTATCATTTTCATAATTATCTATCTATTACAGATTTTTTTTTTTTGCTACCATCTATCTCTCTTCTATCACACTCTAACTCCCTCACTTTATTGTCCATGCTCTGCATAAGTTTAGCATTTTCTCCCTTTGACTAGATAGACTACTTTCCCCTTTTTAATTGTCTTTTTATTTTATCCAACATATATACAGGGTGTTTCAAAAGTGATGGTCAATAATTTAAAGGTGGACTGTACAGACTGAAATATGCAAAAAAAGCCTAGTAAACATGGGTCCTTAAGTGAATCGTTTTCGAGATATTGCACATTTCCAATTGGGATCCACCATTGACTTGTTTGTTTAGGTTAGGTTAGGTTATGCTCATTCTCTCCATTTGCCCTCTCTCAATGCTCGGATACACAACAGGCATACCAGTACAGTCAGTCCTCGTATAGCATGATAGTTGTGTTTCTAGAAACCCTCGTGCAATGCAAAATCGTGCAATATAAACAACAGGCCCTATGGGAAAAGTAGGGTTAGGTGCCGACCACCCAAGATTGAACACACATTTGTAACCAAAACATTACCAAACACAATAAAAAATCGTAATAAAATACTTACGTATTTTATTACGACTATTAAGTAATAAAATATTGCTAATGATTTTGCTTCTATCGTAAGCAAATTTGTTTTTTGTTTGATTTTCTATCCAAACAGATGACTGCCGTTCCATCTCTTCTAATTCTTTGTGTCTTAATCTGACGGATTTTAATTACACTCTGAGTTGTTCCAACTATCAAAGTTGTTTTTATTTTTTCTGCATTCTTTGTAATTCTCGGCGTTGCCTCATTTAGGTCTGTAGCACGTGCAATATCACATGGTCTTTCATTTCGCTCAAAGCATTTCACAATTTCATATTTTTTCTCTATCGACAGAGGCAGACTGGCCATAAGCCTTACCCGGGAAACCCCCCAGTGGGCTGGAGGCCGGTGTGATTTTGGCCATAAACCATAGTATGAGTTCACTATAAATTTTCCCGGGTAAGAATTTTTGACCCAGTCCACCTCTGTTTATCGATATTGCTTTGCTTTTTCTCTCTGAATCTGCAGTCTTCACCAGTACACTTCCTTTTCACACGTTTTAAGTATTTTACTAATTTTTAGGGAATAAAGCACAATTACAAAACGAGGAGGCACGCTTACAAAGCTGCGCACGTGAAGCATCTGAATAAACAACACCGTAAAGGCAGAGATACACTATTAACACCTCACATTTTACCAAAGCACATTTCTAGGGGTTACTACCAGAAAACAAAAACAATTTCCAGTTGCATTTGTGCTAGTGGAATCTGTTATAAACTGGTGATAAACTCGATCTAATTGCATTTGCGGTTTTGTGGTTTTTTACGTTATTATGGTGAAATGTGTTTCCCCTTCACTGATATAAAAAACAAATACATTTTCAAAATCTTCTCTTCATTCCTATCGTGTTGCGTTCGACTGCCATTTCTTGTAAACACAAAGGTGAATCGTGCATAAGCGAATTCGGTTCGTGTTATATAAGATATCGTTCCCCTAATTATAAATCGTGTATGATCGAATTCGTGTAGTGTAAACACGTGTTATACGAGGACTGACTGTACTTGTCAAAGGACAGTCAACATGGAAAGAAGTTACAGCAACAAAGAGTATGCGAACACGCACTTCACGTAGGGTAAAGTCAACGGCAGTGCACTCGAGGCTGCACATTTGTACCAAGAAGCATTTCCCCGCCAAAAGTAGCCCAACAGGCACACATTCATCAGGGTGTATCAACGCCTTAAGCACATGGGAGCTTCACACATGGAGTACGAGCAGGTAGGCCCAGAAGCATAACACCTGATTTTGAGGAAAGGATGCTATAAAGAACAGAACAAAATCCAGAAATTTCGACAAGGAGGACTGCTCTGCAAGAGCGTATACTGAGTCATAGCAGTGTGTGGCAAATTTTACATTGCCAATTACTGTACCCTACCATATCCAGCATGTACAAGGTCTCAGCAATACAGACTTCCCTCCCAGAGTGAACTTCTGCCAGTGGATGCAACAACAGTGTGTCCTGTACCCCCAATTTTTAAACAACATTTTGTTCAATAACGAAGCTAGGTTTATTCGTGATGGTATTTTTAATTTCATAACTGTCACGTTTGGTATGACAAAAATCCTAATTCAATTCACGAGTCATAACATTAACGTTTCTCGATGAATGCCTGGGAAGGACTATTAGGAGACCGTCTAATTGGACCACACTTTCTGCCAAACAGGCTAACAGGAGAGCTGTACCTTCAGTTCCTGCAGAATGTTCTTCCAGACCCCCTTGATGATGATAAAGTTCCACTTCAGCAATGCCAGAACATGTGGTTTATGCATGATGGTGCACCGGCACATTTGGCTGGAGATGTGACTCAATATCTACCTAGAAGGCATGGTCAACAGTGGGCCTGTAATGTGGCCTCCCAGGTCACCAGACTTAAATCCTATGGATTTTTGTATCTGGGGCCATGTAAAAAGCTTGGTGTATACTTCTGACATTAACACAGTTGAGGAATTGCAGCGTCGGGTTGAAGGAGCCTTTCAGCAAATCAGAAATGACCCAGGAATGCCTGAAAGGGTTCGCAACTGAATGCAGAGAAGATTACAAAGCTGCATACGAATGCAAGGACAACATTTTGAACACTATTATGTTGTTATTTAGGAGCATTAGCAACTAAGGCCATATTGCGCCGGGGATATGCGGTGATCATTACCTGACCTTTCCGCATCCTCCGTATTTGGTGGTCATGGGCCCGAACCCTGGTTTAATCAAGAAACGTGTGCTACGGACTGCCGCTCCTGCCCACCTGGTGCCATTTTTTTTAACAACTTTTGTAACGTAACATGGGTGCCTCCGTAGCCAGGTGGGAAGGAGCAGTAGTGTGTAGCACATGCTTCTTGATTAGACCGGGGTTCGAGCACGTCACCACCAAATACGGAGGATGCGGATAGGTCAGGGAATGACCACCGCATATCCCAGAGCAATATGGCCTTAGTTGCCAATGCTCCTAAAAACCAAATAACAAAAACATGTAACATCTGTGAAATCCTGTGGTGTTGAAACCAAAAATTAAAAATGTATTATCTTATGTTCAATAAAACTGCCCTTAGCAAAGGATTCACAGCTTTTTGCTAAACTAGTGCTCCCATAGTCAGTGGCGAATCTTAACAGAAAATGTGCATTATCTTGAAAACGGTTCATTTGCAGCCCGACTTTCACTGGGACTTTTTTTGCTTATTTTAGTTTGTACTTTTCACCTTTAAATTATTGACCATCATTTTTGAAACACCCTGTGTGTGTGTGTGTGTGTGTGTGTGTGTGTGTGTGTGTGTGTGTGTGTGTGTGTGTACTCATGCCTAGCGCAAGTCAAGGAAAGGGATGAAAATTATCGATTTCGTACTTTTCATTCATTCAATTTTCATATTTGCAGTTCATACGAATTGCATTGGCAGTACCATAATACCCTACTCATGCTGTCTCTCATTGGTGTGAGTTAGCGGCTTATTGTAGACTAATATAGAGGCGCAAGTCATCATATCCGAAAACAAGTATAGTGGTACCTCGGGTCATGAACTTAATTCATTCTTTGACTCCGTTCGCAAACCGAAACAATTTTTCCCATTGAAATTAATGCAAATCCAATTAATCCGTTCGCCTGCCCCAGAAACAAATTGTTTTTTGACTTTTTTATGGATTTATGTGTGGCAAAAATATATAATATAAAATATACAGTATAACTTTACCTTTGTGGTTGATAGTTGCTGGCAGGTAGATGGAGGAGGAGGAGGAGGAAGACTACTCCTTCGAAGGAGAGTCCCATTCCATAATAACGTCGGGCATTTCTGGTGTTTTTTTCTCTTGTTTGTATCCTGGGAATTGGTTCAATTGCTGGCTCGGTGGCTGGTTATGTTATGTTATTTGGTTTTTAGGAGCATTAGCAACTAAAGCCATATTGCTCCGGGGGTATGCGGTGGTCATTCCCTGACCTTTCCACATCCTCTGTATTTGGTGTTGACGGGCTCGAACCCTGGTCTAATCAAGAAGCATGTGCAATGTACTGCTGCTCCTTCCCACCTGGCTATGGAGGCGCCTCTCGGTGGCTGGTGTTTTCACAAGATAACAATCCAGAGACATTTGTCTTTTTCTTTGTTGGATAATTTTCAGAAACTGGGACATCACATTGTAATTTAAAATGTCCACTGCTCTACTGGTCACAGTTTTGTTTGGGTGATGCTTCTCAATGCAAACCTGCACTTCACTCCACTTGCTACAAATTTCTTTGATCTCAGCACTTGAAACATGTACCACCTCTTCCTCCTCCTCTCCTGAGTGCTCCTCCTGCATAACTTTCATCTGTTCACGTTGCAACTCAACAAGTTCTTCTGTGTTGAGTTCTTGTCTGTGGTCCTCCACCACATCCTCCACATTGACCTCCAAGCCCAAAACTCTTGCCAATGGTCACAATCTTGTTTACTAGAGTTACATCTGTCTCCTCGAAGTCTCTATCAGGCACACAACCTGGCCAAAGTCTCATCCAGGCAGATTGAAACGTGTGGTTAGAGACATTGTTCCATGCCTTGTCAATGAGGTTTATGCAGTGGAGGATATGGAAGCGATCCTTTCAAAAATCACGCAGGGTCAAATCCGTGTCGTTGTTCACCTGGAAACACCTGGAAAAAAGAGCCTTTGCATATAACTTCTTGAAGTTGGAAATTACTTGCTGGTCCATGGGCTGGATGAGAGGAGTGGTGTTAGGAGGCAGAAATCTGACTTTTATGAAGTTGTATTCAACATCAAGGACTTCTTCCATACTTGGAGGATGGGCAGGAGCGTTGTCCATAACCAGCAGACACTTAAGGGGCAAATTATTTTCCTCAAGGTATTTCTTGACATTTGGTGTAAAAACTTCAGTCGACCACTCCATAAAAAGTAATCTTGTTACCCAAGCCTTGCTATTCGCTCTCCACAATACTGGAAGTTTACCCTTTAACACTTTATTGCATTTAAAAGCGTGCAGATTTTCAGAGTGGTAAACTAAAAGAGGCTTAATCTTACAATCCCCACTTGCATTAGCGCACAATAAAAGTGTAAGCCTGTTCTTCATTGGTTTGTGGCCAGGCAGTGACTTTTTCCCTTGGGTTATGTAGGTTCTTCTTGGCATTTTTTTCCAAAAAAGTCCCGTTTCATCGCAATTAAAAACTTGATGCGGTACGTAACCTTCAGAGTTGATAAAGTTTGCAAATTCCTCCACATAGGCATCTGCTGCTTTTTTGTCCTAGCTGCCTCTCCAAGCCTAACAACACTATGAATTCCAGTTCGTCGACGAAACTTCTCAAACCAGCTTCTACTTGCTTTAAATTCGTCAATGCTAGCATCACTTGTATTCGGCGTTTTCGCCACTAAATCACCGTGCAAAAGTAAAGCCTTCTCGCATATTAGGGCCTCGCTAACACTATCTCCAGCAAGCTGCTTTTCATTAATCCAAACTAACAATAATTTTTCTACTTCTTCTATTACTTGAGACCTTTGCTTCGTTAACGTAGTCACTCCTTTAGCCACATCAGCTGTCTTTAGCACATCTTTGTTCTTTAAGATAGTACAGATTATAGATTTAGCCATGTCATACTGCTTGGCGAGATCAGAAACACGAACACCATTCTCATGTTTAGTTATTATTTCCTTCTTCGTTTCTACTGTAATACGCTTAGGCTTCTTTACACCACTGTCACTAACACTTTTCACTTTCTTGAGAGCCATAATGAGGGTTAATTTAATGCAAAAAGCAAAAAAAAAATTGTATCAAGAACAAGGCAACGAAAACAATGTTCACAGTGCACAAACCTGAGTACAACTGATGCTGTTCGTGAGGGGAAAACAAGGCGCCAAAGACATGTTTGTGCGCAGAGACATTGTTCGCAGGTCGAGTCAAAATTTGTTCGGAAATTGCATTTATGGGCCGATTTGTTCATGACTAGAGGCGTTCGTGACCCGATGTACCATTGTAATGTTGTATGTTTCAAGTTTATCACTTACTAACTTTTTTTGGTTGTATGTCTGTTACAAATTACTGTTTTCATCTAATCTTTCACCTTCTGTATAAAAAATAATATTTATACATCTATTAATGATTTATTTATGTAAAGATGAAGTACTTCAACTCATGCCAAATGTCGCTTGGCTTGGTAAGGGTTTTAATTTAAAATAATAGCGATAGGTAGCATCTTGCTTCCTGTTTGCTTTCGGTTTGTTGTTTTGCGTTCTGGTTCGGTGCACATATAGTGCTGCGATTGTTAAGAATTACTGTATTATGCATTATTATTTTGAAATCATATCAAAGATGGATGATTTAGTGTTATCATTGAAAGAAAAACTAACATTGCTGAGCAGAGAGAAATTATTAAGACAGGCCATCCCAAGTCATTAATTAAGGCAAAAAGTAGGCAATTGTTCATTTCAACATAAATGGTACAAATAAAGCCTCTTGAGTGAAAAATTGTACTGCTGGCCGTGTTTACTATTCCAGGCCAAGTCAAATCAATTTTGGAAAGATACTGGTTATTCTAATTTTAGAAATATATTGATTGACAGCAATTATCACGAAAAATCTTCAATTCATTGGAATAATTACAAGTGTTTGAAAACGTTTGGTCAGATAGACATTACATACAAGTGCCATTAGTAGTGCCATGAAACTCCAAAGAGAAAATTATAACAGACAAGTTCAGAAAATAGACAATATTTAAAGCAATTAGCCAATGCAGTCTTATATTTATATAAGCAAGAATTGCCACTATGTGGACATAATGAAGGAGAAGATAGTCTAAATAAAGGTAATTATTGTGAACTCAAACTGTTTTGTGGGAATGGACAGTGTTTTTGTGTCATGGCTTTCAAAGAAGGAAGGGTCTAAACAATTTTTGGGAGTTTCTAGTACAATTCAGAATGACTTGATAATTGCCATCGATAAGGTTATTGATGGCAATTATCAAGTCTATTTTAGAAAATGCAAATCAACCAATGCTCTCTTAGAACTATTTCATGAAATAGGATTATTATCCACCTTGTCAGAAACAACAAGGCTAATTCAACTTCTCCTAACAATACCTGTAACTTCTGTTTCAATAAAAGAAGTTTCTCAGTTCTTGATCGAATTCGATCCTATTTGAGAAATAGGATGGCTCGGGAATGGCTCTCATCGCTAGCCCGAATATCAATATAGAAAGAAATACTTGATTTAGAAAGAAAAAATGAATTGCACGACACGATTTTAGAATTTGCATTAAAACCATGACGATTCGAGTTTATGTTCAAATAGGCGAGTTAAATTATTTCTTATTTAATCCATAATTATTTATTTATTGATCCAGAGAACGGTGCCCCTTACAAAATGGGGGTGAAAAGCGAGGGAAGGCAATAATCGACAGGTTGTGACTCCGCCCACTCATGCAAACCCCTCTTCGCTTCAGGTGGATGTCACATATCAACCACGCGGTCAAAATCTGAATTAAGCACGAGTAGAAATGAAAAGTTGAAGTCGCCACTGAGAGATATATATATACCAGGTGGTTATAAAATAAGTTTCTCTATTCAGGAGACTCTAGTGTCAAAATGGCTAGAGACAGCATTGTGAAACTCAGTGGGTATGTCATTTAGGGTATGGGAAAGCAATTTGTAGGAGGGGGAAAAAATTAGTTCAGATTTACGCCACGAGGGGAGAAATTGGCACTGTAAACATGAGATGGAATATTTAACTTAGGATTAGATTTTAATATCAGAACTTAGAAATCTACTGATATTGTTCTATGTGCTTTCCTTAATTTGTGATGACATTCTGAAAACGGAGGACTGCGTGCGACACAGTTTCGCGTAGCACCTCATCCTTCGGGATGTTGGCTACATGCCGTTTAATGCTTGCTTTCAAATCGACAAGCATCTGTATGCCGCTACGGTAAACTCTGTCTTTAAGGTATCCCCATAGTCAGAAATCTCAGGGATTGAGATCTGTGATCAGGCTGGCCAGAACTGCAGAAAGTTCTAGAAATGATGCAATCATTTCTGAATGTTGAACGGAGCAGTTCCTTCACTTGTCGACCAATAGTGGGGAGGGGCACCATCGTGAATGAACACTATGGTCTCCAAGCATTGCCTTTCTTGCAGAGCAGGAATAATGCGATCTCTTAGAAGAGCGCAGTACCATGCACTAGTTACCGTACACCTTACGGGGGAGGGGGCCATGAGGTGTAGACACTTCAAAGAAAAATGGTCCAATTATAAACTCTGCTGTAAATCCACACCATACTGTAACGTATGGACTTTGTAATGGTCTTTCATGCACAGCAGATGGATGAGAATATTCAGTAGTTTTGTGCATTTATAGTCCCACGAAGAGTAAAATGTGCCTCATCAGACCACAAGATCATTCGAACCCATGTATAGTCAAGTTCCATAAGAGCCAGAAATTGTAGAGCAAAGTCTATTTGTTGTTGCTGATCACAAGACTTTAGTTCTTGCACTACATAAATCTTGTACGGAAATGAGTGTAAAGTTATTCGAAGAAGCACTTTATGTACAGTAGACCAAGGAAGGTTCAAGTCTCTTGACACACCTCTTGCACTACTCACAGTTAGTGTTTCGCTTTCTGACCATTGCAACCGCCACTTCATCCACTACTTCCTTTCCAATACGTGGTCGTCCCCTGCCTGGAATTACGCCTAACTCCCCGGTCACTTCAAATTTCTTTATTAGTTTTCGAAGCCCCACTAATGTCAAAGGTCCTTTATGCAAACCTTTAAGTTTCTGATATTCATGTAGTGCAGCATTAGCGTTACTATTATTTTGGTAGAACAGTTTTACTAAAAGGGCACGTTCCTTTTTTGCAAGAGCCATAATGGTTATTAATGGTGGCATTAGCCTTTCTGCTTTTATCTAACAGGATGTCATTTGCGTAAGCAATGTGGTGCTTATGCAAAAAAAAAAATAATAATAATAATTTTTTTTCTTCTATAAATCGCTTCCCCATACCCTAAATGACATACCCACCAATTTTCACAGCACTAACACTAACCGTTTTGATACTAAGGTCTCTTGAATAGGGAAACTTATTTTATAACCACCAGGTGTGCGCGCACGCACACGCACACACAGGTGGACTTTACAAGTTAATTTGTTCCTAGCGTGCGCTCGTAAAGCGGGAATTTATTTCCCATAGACATAAGGTTAAAAATAGGGGTTACGTTCTCAACAACAAAATTAGTTAGCTAATTAGTTTATGTTTAAACAATGACTGATTTATTGAAAGAAATGAAAACGTAGCCTGTGAAATCAAGAAAATTATAATAATAGAGAAATTACTTACGACTTACAAATGTTAAAGAATGTTTATTCTTCATCATCATCGGCTAAATGCACACTCGTTGATCACTCATTATTGGCTCGGCACTTGTTGGTTTGTTGCACAAGGAGTTGTTGTCTTCAGACATGAAGTTTATTTTCTTTATAAATTTCAATAGCATTTTTTAATGGCATACACAAATTGCAACTAGCACGATTCGCATGGAGTAACAAGTTTATGAAGCTTAAAAAAAGAAAGGAACGAAGAGAAGAGTCTGAAAATTTATTTGTTTTTTATACGATTGGAAAATTTCAGTAAAGTGGAAACACATTTCAGCATAATAACGCAAAAAACCACACTATTCCAGCTATCAGCATTTTCGCAAATGCAATAACATTGAGTTTACTACCCATTTATAATTGCTTACAGTAACAGAAAAGCCCAATAAACCAAAAAGTCCAAATTGATTTTATTGTTTTATGGTCATGACCTCCAGAAATGTGCTTTAGAAAAATATCACGAAGGTGTTTAAAAACTGATTCTTATAACATATGAACATATATGATAACGATAAAAGTGTAGTGCATTTTAATGATTTGAACTGGTAACTAATACAATTTACAAACCACGCTCACAACCTTTTATATGGCCTTAAAGTCATGCTCGTGACCTTATAAATGACATTTTAAAGAGATAAATAACTTAGTTAAAAAGCAAAAATTTCAACTTCCAAGATCCTGAAACCAATTACCAAAAAACAATGTGTTATTGAGTTCACATTATGATATTTTAACGATACGATAGTGTCTCTGGAACTGCTTAATATCATAAAGCAGGGTAAACTGTATTGTATAGTACACATGTGGTTTGGAATGCGGTATTTATGAATGTTTAACATTCATTTTTTTGCGGTTAATGTTCATATTTTCGATTTTGTTGATACTTGGTACTTGGAAAAACAAACTTGTAAACCCGGGAACTTGTAAAGCGAGAACTGCCTGTGTATATATATATATATATATATATGTGTATCCAATATGTTAAATTAAATTAAATAAGATAAAATAAAACATAAGCCAGTAGTATGGCAAAAACTGTAGAGCGAAAATTAACATAAAAATAACCCAAATAAACAATCGAACGAAAAGAAAGAATAGATATAAATAGTAGCCCGTGAACCCTTGTATAATTTCGAACTTTAAATCCAATTAAAACTATACAAAATTTAGACTAATGCCAATTATTTATTAATTTAGGAGTACCCCCCAGAGGTACCAGTTCCGAAAGACGTGAAATATCACCAAAAAAGGGTTAAAGGAACTACCAGACGATAACAAAATCAAAATAAATTAAAATAAAATAGACTGACCATCATGCCCCATATCGACAGAGGACCACGAGGCCAATAATGGTCATGGAATCGCTGCATTTCAATCGCTATACAAATCGTCGCCATGGTGAAAAGATCGAAGTACCAATTCACTCTCCCTCCTCCGATCGATCCACCAATGCAGAGGATTTGCACGGCGGTGGTCCTTATGCAGCGAAAAATAAAGATTTAATATAACTTTATTTAATATAATTCAATGATAATATATATATATATACACAGGCAACCCCCATATAACACGGTACTTCTACAACACGGTTTCGCTCTAACACAATTGATAAAGTGCGGAAATCCTCGCAAAACACGGTACTTATATAACACTGTTTTGTTCTAACGTGGTTAGAGAATTTTGGCAACCTTGCATTAAAACACGGTATTTTTGAGCTTTTGTGTAAGGAAAAACTCTGCTATTATGTTTGATGTAATTTTTCAACATTTCCATTCTTTTTTGTGAATCCCCGCTTTTGGCTTGCTAATTGTTATGCAAAAAAAAATTATTGGGAAATCCCCATTAATGTTAGTTCTGTGCTATTGAACTTGTGGAAAAATCTAGGTTTCAAAGTATTACTATTGGATAATGTGCCAAGCCATACAAAAGACTTAAGTCATCCAAACATTGAAGTAATGTTCCTACCACCTAGTACACCTTTAATTAGATCAAGGCATTATATCTACCTTTGAAACTCATTACAATGGATTTTGGAAAACATTGATTCCGAATTGAACTGATGGAAAACTGAAGTCATGGAGGCATGGAAACATTTTTCAATTGTAGACTGTATCGGAATCATAGTTTATTGCTCAAAGAAGTAAAACTGTCAACATTAAATGCATGTTGTAAAAATGTATGACAGACAGAAAACGGAATCCATGTGGTAGTAGAACTTGCTAAGTCAGTAGGAGGGGAAGGTTATTATGATATGACTACTGAAGCCCTCGTGGGTAGCACAGTTGGTAGAATCGCCATCACCCCACCCGAACAGAAAAGACCAAGGTTTGAATCCCATCAAATGACGGGAGGAATTTTTATGGGTATTCTTTTTTATAATGTGGCTGAGTTAGTCTCAGGCTCAGAAAACTTCATATCTGCACATATAACTCCCAGATCCCTTTCTTCCTCTACTGTTTCTAATTCCACTCCACCAAATATATAATTTATTTTGGGGTTGCTATTCCTCAAGTGGGTGGGTGGCTTTTTCTCACGGAAACTCGGGTTTTTCATCCAGAAAAACAGAAAATCGACCTCAGAACACACGCAATTTGAACACAGAGAAACACAGCCTTAGTTACCTTACTCCTTAAAAAAAAATTAAATAAATAAAAATATGATTACTGAAGACTGTCAAGAATTACTGGTAGAAAAAGAGGCTGGTCAAGCGGATTTGGTGGAAATGGCATCGGAGGCAAATTAAATCAATTCAGAGGATAACAGCAGAGATGAAAATTGTTAACTTCCAAATTTTAAAATAAAAAGTATACAGAAATGAATAAAGTTAGCCAAGCAATTAAAATCTTATTTTTTTTTAATTCAGCTTATAATAAAACACATGAAAGGAGCCCAAAGTTCAAAAGGGAGCTTCAAAAATGCTTAGTTCCATATGATGAAATTATAAAGATCTATAAAGCAAAAGCAAACAAACCCAGATTAATGATTTTATAAAGAGAGCAGGATACAGAAAGATGTATTATTGTCAGTTTTAACATTTTGTTAACGAAATGGTGTATTTTTGTTAGCTCTTAGAACGTACCCCCCCCCCCAAATTTTTGTACTAGTTCTTAGTCCAGTATAACATGGTTTAGCACTACACGAGATTCTATAGGAACCTAACTACAGTGTTATACACAATTATAAAATAGCTAATAACTGATAAACTAAAATAGATGAAAGTGCTGAAATTCACAAATAAATAGCTTTCAACATAAGGATTTGATCAACTTAAAATTTTCCCGGGCAAAAAAATATTTAGTAAATAATTTGATTAGTAATTCGAAAATAAATATTGTAATGTCAGTGCTATGTTGTTTTCTTCCGTAAAAGCTCAAAAAAGTCTTTTTTTTTGTTGTCACATATATGTGGCTGACATTACTCAGTAAGTTACTTTATTTCTTGAGAAGCCATGTCAGCACAGCCACATACATGTGACTATGGTCACACATATGAAGACTGTTTGTAATTATTTTATTGCACACATGCTGTGCAATAAACTTATCTCAAACTTGTCGAAATAAGTTTGTCAGTATTGTTAACTCTTTTGTCAAAACAAGTTTGTTAAAAAAAGGGTGGTAGTGCACTGTATTATCCATCATATTGTGTTGTGTTTCTTCACAAGTTTGTATAAGTGTGTGTTGTAAAAAATAACTCTAAAAAGAAATGGCTTAAAGAAAATTACTGAAAGAAGAGGAACTGAGAGAAATTGCTGAAAATCTTAGTACTGAACACGAAAAGCAAGATTTCAACTCAGATGATTCGGTAAAACATCCAGACAGATATTTAATAAAATGAAGAAGGAGATACTGAAATACCGGAAAATATTGAAGAAATGCTTCAGGACTGGGTACAGTCCTGAAGCATTTCTAGCAAGCAACGTTACTCATTTTGAGGCATTTTCTGTTTTCTGTATTTATAAATGATATTGATGATGGTATATCAAGCTTAATGTCCAAGTTTGCAGATGATATGAAGGTTGGCAGGGTTGTCAAGGACACTACTGACACTATGCTACTGCAACAGAATCTGGAAAGGTTGAGCAGATGGGCTGAGAGGTGGCAAATGAAGTTTAACATTGACAAATGTAAAGTACTACATATGGGAAACAGCAACCCCAGAGCAACATATCAACTCTGTGATACTACACTGGCAGTGGTAGAGAATGAAAGGGACCTGGGGGCGGTTGTGCAGGCAGATATGAAGTTTTCTGAGCAGTGCAGACGGGCTGCAAGAGTAGCTTATGGTGTATTGTCGATGATATATAGGAATTTTTCAAGCAGGGATAAGGAGGTGATTATTCCCTTGTATAAGGCAATGGTCAGACCACACCTAGAGTACTGTATACAGGTCTGGAGGCCTCATTTCAAGAAGGATGTAGGGATGCTGGAACGAGTACAGAGAAGGGCAACAAGATTAGTGAATGGAACAAAGGGGTGCTCTTACGAAGAAAGGCTTAAGTTTTGCAAATTACAGTGTCAGGAGACTAGGCACCAGCGAGGTGATCTGATAGAGGTGTATAAGGCCTTGAATGGTTTGAGCATGCTCAATGCTGATGGGATTCTTCCTCTTGCTTAGAATAATCACCTGAGAGGGCATAAATTCAAATTGAGGAAAGAAAGATGAAGGATAGACGTGAGGAAATTTGCCTTTAGCCAGCGGGTGGTTGGTTGGTGGAACAGACTTCCATCCCTTGTCATGGAAGTTGATAGCCTAAATAAATTTAAGGCTCAGCTGGACAGGTATTTCGAACGAACAGAGGGGTGAAGTGGAAGTGGTTATTTTTTATTTATTTTATTTATTATTTTTTTTTTGGCTGATGCTGCATAAGCTTGCTTTCTTGCATCAAATGCCTCTACTACTTGGGGTTGTCCCTGTTTTGCCTGATGCACAAGTGTGAGCTCTGGTATTAGAGTTTGAAGCTGAGAGTCTGATGGGCCCCCCATTTTAATTCCTTTGAGGGTATCTACCTTACCCGTCAACCTCTCATAAACACCTATCAGATAGCTGATTCAGCACCAATTTCTTAACACTGTACCAAACACACACAAAGACATCCCCTGTGGCTGTATCATGTTCTGTTCCAGAAACATATTTTGTTATGCCAAGATTCATAGTAGAATCGTCCCTTCAGTTCTCCTCAAAGCCACAGCGCTCCAGCTATTTTATGGCCATTGCGTTGCTTTGCACCTCTAGCCTGGGGTGATTTTGGCTTAAATACAATTCAATAGACTAACTGACAATACTACACCATGCTAACAGATACCTAAATGTTATGATACATAATACACTATCAAGTTTACATTATAACTTACACTATCGAAGTTCAAGTCATATAAGGATATAGTTATATCCTTACTAAAAGCAAAATTTCTTAGCTAACAACAACAAAAAAAAAAAAAAAAAGCCAAAAAAAAGCCACAATGAAACCCTAAAACTGCAGTACACTACTAGTTAAGTTCTATAATATTTGCACCAAAACACCAATACAAAACACCAAAACACCAATACAATACAATACATGCTCTATATGTTGCAACTTTCAAAACCTCTAGCCAAATCATAAGCTAACAAACATGAGTAAGACTATTAAACAATTTTTTAAACACAATTTAATATGGTGATTAATCAAAAAGATGGTAAAACTTATCCGTTTCCTACGCGCAAACAATTAGCATTATTAGAGGCATATGATGCAAGAAAGCAAACTTATATAGCATCAGCCAAAAAAAAAAAAAAAACACTGCCATTTCACACATCCATTCACTCCAAATGCTTGCCTAGTTTTGCCTTGAACTTATTTAAGTTGACCTCCACCATAACAGACTGAAGTTTGTTCCAACTATCAACCACGTGCTGGCTTAAAGCAAATTTCCAATCTGAGCAGGGGGAAGAATCCCACCAGCATTAAGCTTGCACAAACCATTCCAGGCCTTATACACCTCAATTAGATCACCTCACAGGTGCCTAGTCTCCAGAAGCTGCAATTTTCAGAACTTAAGCCTTTCTTGTTAACAGTAACCCTTTGTTCCACTCAGCAACCTTGTTGCTCTTCTCTGCACTCGTTCCAGCCACTCTACATATTTCCTAAAATGAGATCTCCAGACCTGTATGCAGTACTCAAGGTGTGGCCTGACCACTGCCTTATACAAGGGTTCAATCATCTCCTTATCCCCGCTAGGATGGATAAGGAGGTGATCGAGTTTCTTATCCCTCCACAGACAAGACAAGACAAGGGAGGTATAAGGAACTCATTTTGCAAAAAAGATGGGAAAACTTATCCATTCCTACAAGCACAAAATTAGCATTAGCATTAGAAAAGGCATATGATGCCTCTACTAATGCTAATTTAGTAGAGGCATGATATTATTGACAAGACACCATGAGCTAGTGCAGACACTCTTTCTGAGCAGTGCAGACACTCTTGCAGCCTGTCTGCACTGCTCAGAAAACTTCATATCTGACTGCACAATTACCCCAAGGTCCTTTTCATTTTTCACTACCCTGAGTGTAGTACCCCCCCAACTGGTACATTACTCTGGGGTTACCTTTATTTTAGATATAGGAAGCTTCTTTTCCAACTCTCCTGGTCCAACTCACTAATAATTCTTGAGGATGGCGATATCTATTTTGTAAAGCAGGTGGGATATCTTCCCCACTGTCAGAACCGTAGTGTTCAGACCGTGCGGTCTCAACAATGAGTGCTCATGACTGCTGTCCACAAAAATTGAGTTGCTCCGTTCCTGTGAACATGACGCCTGAAAAGTTCTAATCCGACTTAAGGAATGTAGAGAATAGTCCCCCCCCCTCCCCCGCATATCCAATTTTATTAGGCCTCTAAATTAAACTCTAAAGTCCAGCTATAGGACCGAAAGAAATAATCGGTCCATATTTATTAAACAGTTTAGACCTCAATCTAATTTTATGCCAATCCAAGTAATGGTTTCCATGCTGCCAGAAGTATGGTGTTTGTAGACAGCAGTCATGAGCGCTCATTGTTGAGACCGCACAGTCTGAACACTACGGTTCTGACAGTGGGGAAGATGTCCCACCTGCTTTACAAAATAGATATCGTCATCCTCAAGAATTATTAGTGAGTTGGACCAGGAGAGTTGGAAAAGAAGCTTCCTATATCTAAAATAAAGGTAATCCCTGTTGATTTATAATATAATAGAATATAGGAATTATTGAGCATTTAATAGCTCTCGATTATCAAAATTACTCTGGGGTTACTGCTACCCATATATAGACTACATTTGTCAAAGTTAAACTTCAATTTCTACCTCTCAGCCCAGCTGTTCAACTTTTCCAGATCCTGTTGCAGTAGTGCACTGTCCTTACTGTCATTAGCAACCCTATCCACCTTCATATAGTCTGCAAACTTAGACATTAACCCTGATATATATATATATATATATATCTTCATCAATATCATTGAATATATAGAAAACAACAATGGACCCAACAGCGAACCCTGGTATTGGGCCCATAATGTTGTTATAACTAATAATGTTATAAGTGGAGTAAGATTAGTTCCACTAATAACATTATTTCACAAAGAGCAGTGTCCATTGATTACATTGATTACCACTCTCTGTCTTCTCTTACCCAACCATAATTTTATCCATCATAGCAACTTGCCCTTAATGCCATACTGCTCCAATCTGTGCAGTAGTCTTCCATGTGCAACAGTATCAAAAGCTTTCCTAAAATCCAAGTACAGTGGATACCGGTTATTGGGGACACCGTTTAATCAGGGCAGCCGTTTTTATTTGGGACAAATCTTAAAAAACAGAACCCGATCGAGAAAATAGCCAGAGTTTACTTCGCTTAATTGAGACCACGTTCCGTTTAATCTGGGCAGGAGATTGCAGCACTGGAGATTACCCCACGATTGTCTCCGACCATACCATGTGTCTCGGCCAGATTTCTGAAGGTCACAACCATAAAACAATAGAAACAATTAGCAGTCACCTGTTTATTGTGCTTTTCTGTTAGTGCAATCTATCATAAACGGATAGTAAACTCGATCTTATTGAATTTGCGATAATACCAACAGCTGGAATTCTGTGGGTTATTATGGTGAAATGTGTTTACACTTCCATGGAATCTTCAATCATATAAAAAAATTAATTTTCAGAATCTTCTCTTCATTCCTATTTTTAAAGCTTCATAACTTGTTACTTCATTCTCTCTTGCTGTTTGTTGTTTGTTTTTTAGGAGCATTACCAACTAAGGCCATATTGCTCCGGGATATGTGGTGGTCATTCATTCCCTGACCTTTCTGCATGCTTCGTATTTGGTGATGATGGGCTCGAACCCGGTCTAATCAAGAAGTGTGTGCTACGCACTGCTGATCCTTCCCACCTGGCGTTCTCACTTGCGCGAAGTCTTACTTGCAATTTGTGTGTGCTGTGTTCTTTTTTTATTGATTGCTTATCTTTTTACTGTTTTAAATTTTAACCCCCACCCACAAATGTCAGTGAACAGAAATGTCACCTAGTTAGTATGTACATATTACAGTACGTATTAATTATTCCGATCATCATGTATCATTTAATTTTTTAATTGGTAAGGTAATAAAGGGTAAATTTTTGCTTAATGTATCTTTACTTTTATAGCCTGTGGATAATATTCCTCCTATTTTCGCTAATTGGAATCGCTGTTTAAAAGAATTAAAATTCAATTCACAAACGTGATTACAATGACTAGTGCTTACTACACATCGTATAAAGAATGGTACTGTACTATGGTGAGTCCATCATAATGTGATTTGAATGTACAGTGAACCAATTGTAAAGTGGTGGTTCCATTGTATTTTTAACTATTTACATGAAACTTCGGATAATTGGAGTAGCAGCTTAATCGGGCCAAAATGCACTAGTTGATTCCGGTTATTTGTCCCCCAAATAATCAGAATCGACTGTATATGATATAAAAATTATTTTTTGCATCCAGTTCCTTTGTGACCACATAGGAACTGGAACTCATAGTATCCAATCAAATTTGTCAGACAAGACGTCCCCTTAACAAACCCATGCTGTGTTTGAACTATAACTTCATTCTTGTTTAGATGATCCTGCATTGCTTCTTTAATCAGTGACTCCATTATTTTTCATGGAACTGAAGTTAGACTAACAGGTCTGTAATTACTCGTGTCACCCTTTGATCCCCTTTGTGAATTGGGTACACATTTGCACATCTCCAGTCCATGAGGACCTCCACTGAGTTCAAGGAAGTTTTCATAATTATGGCCAAGGGTTTGCTTACCTCCTTTGCTGCTTCCTTTAATATAACTGGATAGGTCCCACCATCCACAATCTGCAGCAATTAATATGCCTTTCTTATGTTCAATTTCAACAGTTTTTCCACCACTTTGCTCTCATTATTACAAAATCGTTTAGCTCACTGCCAGAGTTTGATAAGCTTCTGGCCTCTACTACCCTACAGACTTCCTCATGTGTGAATGAAGATGCAAAATACTCATCCAGTTTGTCAGCAACCTCAACAGGTTCATCAACAATCGAACTGTCGATGTCAAGTGGACCAATCTGATTCATTCCCCCTTCCTTCTAGAGTTTACATAAGTAAAGAAGAAGTTTTTACTGTTTTTCTTTGCATCCTTTGCCAAAGATTTCTCGTAATCTGCCTTTGCTTGCCTAATGTCCTTTGTGACTTGATTACAGTTGTTTTTTTGTTATTTGGTTTTTAGGAGCATTAGCAACTAAGGCCATATTGCTCCAGGATATGCGGTGGTCATTCCCTGACCTTTCCGCATCCTCCGTATTTGGTGGTGACGGGCTCGAACCCCGGTCTAATCAAAAAGCGTGTGCTACGCACTGCTGCTCCTTCCCACCTGGCTACGGAAGTGCCACTTGATTACAGACTATCGTATATCTACCATAAGCATCTGTGTCTCCTGATAATTTATATGCATCCCATGCATTTTTCTTCATCTGCAGACTTTGTCAAAGCCAGATTCAAAGTTATGTGCAATGCCTCCATAACTTAAATTCAAAAAAGATTACCAAGTTCATTGATAGTTACATCTTTATATTCTGTTACACTTTTTTAAAAATTTTAAGCATAACTGATAAGCTTGGTTTTTGTTCATTATAAGTAATAAATATTTTTAGTGGTCAAAAAACACACAAGACTTACAAAATTGTGAATTTTTATTAAAAAAATATAAACAAATAACGCTAACAAGTATTGAATTCTATTGATAAATGGTCAAGCATTAGTACATGCCAAGCACAATTCAAAAAACCAAATAGCTTTTTCAAATATTGAAGTTAAATTTTGGGGTCCGCCAGGATAGCCGAACTACTTACGTTACTGTCAGGTTAAGGTCTTTTTGTGGGGGTTTTAACCTCCTTCTTTAAGCTATAATAATAGACTAAAGTTAAAATTGTATGCGTTTTACACTAAACTGTGCTGAATTAAGAATTTTTTGGGAAGCACTTACAGAAGTACACAAGGCATTCTGAGACCATCTTGTGTCCTCTGCAGTTAGTGATTTTGAAATTTGAAAATGAAAATAAGGTAACATAAAATATTAATATTTAATTCACATTTCCATAAAAAACTAGACACTATGTTTTAGGGAAAATTGTTAGTTTAATGATTTTTTAATATATTACAAAGTCCTAATTAACGATAAAACCTGTCCAATTTATGACATTTCAAATTCCTCTGGATTCCAAAGTCTAGAACAGAAATAAAATTAAAGGAAAAGACTGAAATTTAATTCCTAATGAAAACTAACATTGCCAATCAAGTTAAGGAAAACTTATTACCACCAAGTAGTCAATCATTTCTTTTAATACTCTTGCTACTCCAATTTTTAGGCTTACCATAACAAGTGCATTATCAGCACTGTGTTAGATTTTTTTTTTTTTTTTTTTGAAGGAATCCCACATGCTCTCAGGTTGCTCAGAAGAATAGATTCAATATAGATTTGCCTTCCAAGTGAGAGCAAGCTGCTTTAGATTTTTTATTTTATTTTTATTTTATTTTTTTAATTAAGAATTACAATATTATATCTTGGAATCACTTTCTTTACTGCCAATCTGCAGCAATTAAAAATAATTTATTTATTCATCAGTACCTTTTCTTTCCCTATTTGTGCATTTTCTCTGACATCTGGTTTTTTCCCCCTTTTTACAACTATACTGTTTGCTATTTTACCATCAAGAAATGAAACATATCTGTGAACAACACATCTGACAATCTCCACAACTCAGATAATTGTTCCATAACAGAAGATGGAACTAAACAAATATCACATTCACTATGAAATGTTACATCTATTTTTGCATTTCCTTCTATGTACTGCACAGTATCTTTATAATCATTTGTTTGCAAATTTCTGATTACATCACCTTTACTGCAGATTGAAATTTATTGCTCATTACTGAGAACAACAGTATTATCCAGTATTTTTATTTTTCACCATAGATTAGTGCACCTGAAGGTCAATTCCTTAATGAAAATAAGCAGAAATTTACATAATTGTTTTTAAAAATTATAATGGTAGCAGTTTTACTAATGTTTTTTATGAAAATAAAAAGAGAGAAAAACTGAGTTTTTATAAAGAGATGGCACTCTGTCACCAATTATATTATGATGGGTTCAAGGTGAATCAAATTGAGCAAAAAAAAAAAAAAAAGGAGGCTCCATTGTAAATCTGGAGAGTTGTTTTGCACTCGGCATTACTATGAAGATTTGTTAAAATAACAAGCACAATCTTGGATAATTTAATTGGTTATATTTCAAATGCGTTCTCATTTCCAACCAAACACAACTATATCAATTCTTTCTTCTTTCTTAAAAGGATCCTGTAAGTTTTTCTAAAATTTCCCATTTTGCAGAATCAATTCCAAAATATCTATATATCTATTTCTTTATTTTCAATGACACTAAAATGTACTGGAAATGTCACTTTTTTAATTTAATTTTATTTTATTTATTATTAATATTAGCAACTAAGGCCATATTGCTCCGGGATATGCGGTGGTCATTCCCTGACCTTTCCGCATCCTCCGTATTTGGTGGTGACAGGCTCGAACCCCGGTCTAATCAAGAAGCGTATGCTATGCAATGCTGCTCCTTCCCACCTGGCTATGGAGGTGCCTAATTTGCATTAAGGAAACACACTTTGGTCTTAAAGATTTGCAATAGAAAGTCAGCTGGCCACACTAAGTTTACAATTTACCTAATTTATTCATAAAGTCATAAGCTTCTGTTACAAGTGCAGTAAGATTAATTATTACAGATGTTCTTATTTATTTTTAGTCCTCCTCCCCCACAATCACCACACATACTGCAGTACGGATGACAAGTAACTTTTTTTGGAACTTCTGATTAAAGTTTCCAACAAGAAAGTACACTATGTGGGAGATTAAATCATTTGTTTCAAGACTTTCAGTAATTATTCTGTTCTTAACTTGGTAAGTGCTTTGTGATGACTAAGGCTGCTATAGCATAAAGGCTATAGCCACTCAACCCAGCTATGTGGCATTGTTTAGTATTACTATTAACAAAATGATGCAAAGAAGTAAACTTATCTAGCACCAGAAAAATATATATATATACTATGGGCTTTTTTTTGTAAAATAATAAGAGGTTACCTCAATATAGTACGTAGAACACTTTCGTATGATATACTGTCCAGAAATTAAAACAAAAAAATCGCGATTCTTCATGCATTAAGAATCTGCAGGTAAATGAACCACTAGGTGGCAGTGATCACATTGTGCTGAAGTGGGATTTACTCAAAGAGGTAACTACCATTAGGGGTAAAGGGAAGGGTTATTGCTTTCGTAAAGGCGACTACGATGGACTGAGACAGTATTTAAATTCTATACAGTGGGACCAACTGATGATGTTATCAACAGCAAATTCAAAATGGGAAGCATTCAAAGAACTTATCTTGGAAGCTACTAGGCTTTACATACCAACTAAGAAATATTGATCAAGGTTTAGGCCTAAGTGGATGTCAGATGAACTAATGAGACATATGGCAGAGAAGAAAAATGCATGGGATACATAAAAATTAACACATGACACAGAAGCCTATGATAGATACAAGTTGATCTGTAACCAAGTTACAAAGGAGGTTAGACAGGCAAAGGCAGACTACGAGAAATCTTTGGCAAGGAATGCAAAGAAAAACAGCAAAGAGTTCTTTACTTATGTAAACTCTAGAAGGAAGGGGATGAATCAGATTGGTCCACTTGATATCGATGGGTCAACTGTTGATGATCCTGCTCATGTAGCTAACAAACTAAATGAATAATTTGCATCGACATTCATACATGAGGAGTTATTCAGCGAGGGGAATGCCAGAGGTGTATTCAACTCTGGCAGTAAGCTAGAGAATCTTGTAATAACTGAGAGTAAAGTGGAGGAGAAATTGTTGAAGATAATTACAAGAAAGGCACCTGGGGTGGATGGGATCTATCCAGTTATATTAAAAAAGGCAGCAAAGGAAGTAAGCAAACAATTAGCCATAATTATGAGAGCTTCCTTCGACTCAGGGGAAGTACCCATGGACTGGAGATGTTCAAATGTGACCCCAATTCACAAAGGAGGATCAAAAGGCGACACAAGTAATTATAGACCTGTCAGTTTAACTTCTGTTCCCGGAAAATTAATGGAGTCACTAGTTAAAGAAGCACTGCAGGATCATCTAGACAAGACTTCAGTTATAGCTCAGACACAGCATGGTTTTGTTAAGGGGAAGTCTTGCCTGACCAATTTGATTGGATACTATGATGCAGTCACAAAAGAACTGGATGCAGGGAATAACTTTGATATTATATACTTGGATCTTAGAAAGGCTTTTGATACCGTTGCACATGGAAGACTGCTGCACAAATTGGAGCAGTGTGGCATTGGAGGCAAATTGCTGCTATGGATAAAGGGGTGGTTGAGAGGGAGAAGGCAGAGAGTGGTAATCAATGGACACTGCTCATCGTGGACTAATGTTATAAGTGGAGTCCCTCAGGGTTCAGTGTTGGGTCCATTATTGTTTTCTGTATTTATAAATAATATTGATGATGATATATCAAGCTTAATGTCCAAGTTTGTAGACGATACAAAGGTTGGCAGGGTTGTTAAGGACACTACTGACGCTATGCTGCTGCAACAGGATCTGGAAAGGTTGAGCAGATGGGCTGAGAGGTGGCAAATGAAGTTTAACATTGACAAATGTAAAGTACTACATATGGGAAACAGCAACCCCAGAGCAACATATCAACTCTGTGGTACTACACTGACAGTGGTAGAGAATGAAAGGGACCTGGGGGTGGTTGTGCAGGCAGATATGAAGTTTTCTGAGCAGTGCAGACGGGCTGCAAGAGTAGCTCATGGTGTATTGTCGATGATATATAGGAATTTTTCTAGCAGGGATAAGGAGGTGATTATTCCCTTGTATAAGGCAATGGTCAGGCCACACCTAGAGTACTGTATACAGGTCTGGAGGCCTCATTTCAAGAAGGATGTAGGGATGCTGGAACGAGTACAGAGAAGGGCAACAAGATTAGTGAATGGAACAAAGGGGTGCTCTTACGAAGAAAGGCTTAAGTTTTGCAAATTACAGTGTCAGGAGACTAGGCACCAGCGAGGTGATCTGATAGAGGTGTATAAGGCCTTGAATGGTTTGAGCATGCTCAATGCTGATGGGATTCTTCCTCTTGCTTAGAATAATCACCTGAGAGGGCATAAATTCAAATTGAGGAAAGAAAGATGAAGGATAGACGTGAGGAAATTTGCCTTTAGCTAGCGGGTGGTTGGTTGGTGGAACAGACTTCCATCCCTTGTCATGGAAGTTGATAGCCTAAATAAATTTAAGGCTCAGCTGGACAGGTATTTCGAACGAACAGAGGGGTGAAGTGGAAGTGGTTATTTTTTATTTATTTTTATTTTATTTTTTTTTGGCTGATGCTGCATAAGCTTGCTTTCTTGCATCAAATGCCTCTACTAATGCTAATGCTAAATAGTTTTAAAAAAATAATTAAAAATTAATTTAACACAATTAAAAATAAGAAAATTAAAAGAATTTAATGAAAAAATTGCAAAACGATTTTCCTTCCTTAAGCAATCAAAAATAAGAAAATTAAAAGAATTTAATGAAAAAATTGCAAAAAATTTTCTTTCCTTTAAGGAATGACAATCGTTTTGCAATTTTTTCATTAAATTCTTTTAATTTTCTTATTTTTAATTGCGTTAAATTGATTTTTAATTATTTTTTTTAAAACTATTTGTTACTCTAATGTAATTTTTTCGATTTTTTCGTTTTAATTTCTGGAGAGTATCATACAGAAGTGTTCTACGTACTATACTGAGGTAAACTTCTCTTATTAGTTTACAAATATTGATATCAACGTAGAACGTATTGAGCATTACAGCTCTGGTTCATACTATCTAATACTAGGGGGGCTGCACTCGCTTCTTTTGATAAAAAAAAACAAAATACCTACAGCAGCTTTCAACACTGTGTGCTCCTTCCTCAGCTATGAATACATAAATATATGGAAATCAATTAATGTTATATATGGAAATCAATAATGGTACCATGTGGTCATGCTATATAAATAAAGCGCGTGCACAAGGTTTATCTAGCATGACCACGCTAAAACAGAAGCTTGTTTTACCACAGTAAAAGTTTCTGTTACGTATTTTAGTATCTGTTAAGTATTACCATGTAATCCGCATCCCTCTTCTCCCATTGGGAGAATAAATATCACTAGGAGGAAAATTATTTTAATATATAGAAAGATTTTATATACAGTCCATTCCGGTTATTTGGGACACATCGGGACTAGTGCATTTTGGCCCGATTAAGCGGGTGCCCCAATTATCCGAAGTTTCACGTAAATAGTTAAAAATACGATGTATCCCTTTTTTTACGATTGGTTCGCTGTACAATCAAATCACGTTACGACGAACTCAACACAGTAAAGTACCGTTCACTATACGATGTGTAGTAAGCGCCAGTCATTGTGATCACGTTTGTGAATTGAATTTTAATTCTATTAAACAGCGATTCTAATTAGCAAAAATAGGAGGAATATTATCCACAGGCTATAAAAGCAAAGATATATTAAGCAGAAATTTACCCTTTATTAGCTTACCAATTAAAAAATACATGAAAATCGGAAGAATATATGTTTTTTTTTTTTTCTTTTTATCTGAACCCCAAACACGAGAGGTATTAGAACCTATAGTACTTAGTACCGTGCTTGGGTTGTAGGTTGAGAAGACGAAAGAAGATATTTCTTGACATTGGACTTGAACTTCCGTAGATTGTAATTTTCAGGAAATACATAAGAAGGAAGGTTGTTCCAGAAAACGGCAGTTGAATGAATAAATGAGGAAGATGAAAAGTTGGTTCTGTGGGTTTCAAGTTGAACAGTAAATGGATGTTGGCTGGTGGCGGCATGTGTTCGGACTGTTTTGAAAGAGAGAGTGGGAATTATAGAAGCCAATTCAGAAGAACAGTGCCCATGGAAGTATCTGTAGAAGAGGCATGCAGCAGAAACAGTACACCTATCAGAAAGCGAGTGGACAGACTCTGTTAGAGATAAATCATTAATTAACCTAATTGCCCTCTTCTGAATGGAATCAAGAAGCCTGAGAGAGAGAGGTTTTGAGGGCACCACCCCAGATGTGGGAACAATATTCTATGGCAAGGTGGATTTGCGATTTATACAGAGTGAGCAGCTGTTAGGAAGAAAAGTAACGCCAAGAGCGAAAGAGAATAGAGGAAGCAATATTTGTAATGTGCTTGTGCCAAGAGAGATTAGAAGTCAGAGTAATCCCCAAAACAGATATATCATTTTGCCTAGGAATCGGAGTGTCACTAAAATAAGCATAGGAGCAGAAGAATCCTTTTTGCGAGATATAACACAAGACTGAGTTTTAGAAGGGTTGAAATCAACTAAGTTGTCTATGCCCCACTGGAGAAATACCCGAAGATCGGCATTTAAGGAATTGGTAGCAAATTTTCGAGAAGTTGAACAGGACAAGGTTTCTCAAAATGGAAAGTGGAATGCAATGTGCTATCATCGGCAAAACTATGGATAGGATTTCCAGTCAATGGAAGAAGGTCATTAATATACAAGAGGAAAAGAGTGGGTGAAAGAACTGAACCTTGGGGGACACTGGCATTAGTGGAGTAGTTAGAAGACAGAGAGCCATCTACCATAACCCTCAGTGAGCGATCAGAGAGAAAAGTGGATAACCAATTACTAAAAACAGTTGGCAAACCATAAGATGGAAGCTTGTTTAGAAGACCTTTATGTCAAACACAATCAAAAGCCTTTGAGATGTCAAGAGCAACTACTTGTGTTTCACTGAACCTTTCCATTGAATTAGTCCATAAATGGGTAACATAAGCCAGAATATCACCAGTGGATCGACACTGACGAAATCCATACTGGCGATCGTTGATCAGACGGAAGGTTTCTAGGTAGTTTCTAGGGAGTTGGCGGTTAATTGATTTCTCCATTACTTTAGAAAGAGTGGAAGTAATTGCAATGGGACGATAATTGGATGGGAGGGATTTGTCACCCTTTTTAGGAACTGGCTGGATATGAGCAAATTTCCAAGCAGAAGGAAAAACACCTTTGGAATAAGAAAGTGAAAAAAGGCGGCAAAGAATAGGAGTAAGTTCAGGAGCACAGGTTTTGAGAACAAGTGGAGAAATACCATCAGGACCTGGAGCTTTCTTAGCATCAAGATTCATCAAAATCCTTCTGATATCCTTTTGACAGAAGACCACAGGAGGCATTGAATGGTGCGTGTTGGGAATGGTGGGAGGTGTTTTACCAAGATCATTAATACATGAACTGGAAGAAAAATGGGATGCTATTAGGTCAGCTTTATCCTTGGCTGAAGTGACAATAGAACCATCTGGTTTGGACAGAGGTGGGAGCAGAAATGGGCAAAAATTGCGGCTAATAGCTTTGGCAAGAGACCAGAATGCTCAGCTACCATTAGAGCAAGAAGCAAGTTTTCTACTCTTAGCCTGTTCAAACTCTAGTTTAGACTGATTAAAAACTGCTTTACAATTATTGCGAGCTTCGGTGCAGGAAGAAAATGAAACTGAAGAATTAGAAACAAGCCAGTTACGATATGCAACATTCTTCTCTTGAACAGCCTTAGCACATTTATTGGAAAACCAAGGTTTAGATAAAGGACGAGATTTTAAAGTGGAGTGTGGGATAAAAGATTCCATTCCTACAAGAATAATTTCACTGACACGTTCTGAGCAAACGTTGACATCAGAAGTTTTGAAACAGTAGTCCGACCAAGGAAAAGAAGAAAAGAAGTCTTGCAGGTCATCCCATTTTGCATTCTTGTAATGCCAAACAACATGAGGTTGGGAATAGCCATGAGATAAAGGATCCATTGAAGAAGAGACAATCACCAAGTCGTGATCTGAAGTGCCTAAAGGACCTCTCACTTCGACCATGTACTTAGAAGGGTTGTTTGTGAGAAAAAGATGAAGCGTATGGGCTGTATGATTAGGATTGTCCGGTATTCTTGTAGGTAAATGAACAATCTTTGCTAGATCATTAGTAATTGCAAAAGCCTCAGCATCTCGACCTGCTGGGTCAGTGTGACTAGAAAACGGAAGCCAGCTGGAGTTGTGAACCTTAAAATCACCAAGGAAAATTACCTCACTGTTAGGAAAGTTGGACTGGAGAAAGTCAAGTTGCAAAGAAAGGAAGTCAAAGAGCTCCAAGTGATTAGTGGAGTTGGGAGAACGGTAGACACAACAGATGAATTTGACACAATGAGGTAGAGAGATTTTAAGCCAGAGGAGATCAAAGAGAGGAGATTCCAAATTGCCAAGTCTCTGACAGGGAATATCAGAACGGACATATGCACAAGTACCACCTTTGAGGCAAAAGGAATCATACAGCGAATAATTTGGACATCTGAGATGAGCAGTACTTGAATCAACCGATAACTGAGATTCTGTCAGAAAAAGTACATGGGGTTTGGCAGACTGCAAGTGGAAATGGACATCGTTGAAATTAGAATTGTGACCACGTATATTTGTGAAATGAATTAGGAAGTGCTTGGGAGGTTTAGATCTTTTCGCAGATAAGCTTGCTCTATTATTTTGACAATTCATGGTGTATTCAATAGTAAGAAAAAGTGAGTGGGACATGCTGTATTAAGTAGTGAAATTTTTGGATAGGGCGTACACGTGGTAAGAATATACACAGATCCTTGACATAACGTGGCCTCGACAATGCTCCCTGCATACACACAACAAGGACTCCCTCCAGTCACTATCTGGCAGAGTAGAGGTAGCAATATTATACACTAGCTGATCCGGAAGCCTCCTAGAGAGTTACCAATAGGTTTGGTCCGGTGTATTAACTAGCAGCCAGCCTGCGAACACCGTTTTAGAGCTGTACCCTTGAAATGTAAGGAATTCAAGCCTCCAATAAGCAAAGTGGTGGTATTTCACCGGTTGATGAGAGTCATCTACCACCTAGTACTGCCTGGTAACATAGAGGGGGCGGCATTCCTCCATGCGGTGTGGGTGCCACACCTTGACCCCTGCTTACGTTGGTTCACACCTGGGTGGTCACCCATCATGTACTTGTGCATGGAGGTTATACCCAGGATTACTAAAAGTCCCACCACCATGAAGGTGCAAGCAGAGGATTTGGCTGTCACAGACCATCTGGACTTCGCCGAAATTGGGTCCACTTGACTTGAGTGTCACCCGAATATCAGTTCCATCAGCGTTTTAGACTCCCAGGTAGCAAGTACAGCTTGTCTGGCATATCTGAGAGAATGTCTGTGACAACCTCAAGGACGTGATAATCGGAATAATTAATATGTACTGTAATATGTACATATGAACTAGTTGACATTTCTGTTTACTGACATTTGTGGGTGGGGATTAAAATTTAAAACAGTAAAATGATAAGCAATAAATAACAAAGAACACGGCATACAAATTGCAAGTAACACAATACGCGCAAGTGAGAACCGAGTAATGAGTTACAAAGCTTTAAAAATATGAATGAAGAGAAGATCTGAAAATTAATTTTTTTATATGATTGAAGATTTCATGGAAGTGTAAACACGTTTCACCATAATAACCCACAGAATTCCAGCTGTCAGTATTATCGCAAATTCAGTAAGATAGAGTTTACTGTCCATTTATGATAGATTTCACTAACAGAAAAGCCCAATAAACAGGTGACTACTAATTGTTTTTATATATTGTTTTATGGTCGTGACCTCCAGAATTTCGACCGAACCACGTGGTACCGTCGGAGACAATCGTAGGGTAATCTCCAGAGCTGCGGTCTCCTGCCCCGATTAAACGGCATGCTGTCCCAATTAAGCGAAGTAAACCCTGGCTATTTTCTCAATTGGTTTCTGTTTTTTAAGATTTGCCCCAAATAAACGGAATCCACTGTGTATATATATAAAATACGTACTAAAAATAAAAAGTAAGCACCAGCTGCAGAGAAGACAAAACAGTCTCGGCAGGCATTCTGTACTTTCATAAGTACCTTCCATAAAATTTTTTCAAAATTTGGTGCAATGCAGTATAAAATAAGTAGAATTGTATTCTTGCCTATATCACCCTTTATATACACATTTTATGTAAAAAAAAAATTACATCAGGAAAAAAGAGACAAAAGTAAATTAAAATATTAAATACTAGTACCAATATGCTTTTAATATAAAGTTAATGGTTATAAACATGTTAAATGAAGGAATGAACTAATTCAATCAGTTAAATTAGACGAAATGATTACTAATATATTACCTATTGTTACAGTCTTGACACTAGTAGTGGTGGTGGTGGTGGTAGTAGTAGTTGTGGTGGTAGTTGTTAATGTACTGGTTACAGTCTTTTCTGGTAAGGAAAAGTCTTGACATCCTTCACTATAATTGTTTTCAACCTTTTCTGATGTTGAAAGTAATAAACTAGTAGTAGTGGTTGTAGATGCTACTACTTCTGCAGTATCCTAAATTTAAAATAAAATATAATTTTTTTTTTTTTTGATTTTCTTTGACTTAAAAGTGCACAAATGCAAGTTAACTACTACATATGGGGCAGAAAAACTCAACATTTCTCCTTTCAAGAATGAAAAAAATACACAAAAATAAACAGTTCATATTGAGAATTATAATTTTTCTGAGTTCTGAATAAACCAGTTTCTCATACTTAACATTATAGAAGTATTACAGAAAATGCAAAATCTTGCTCATAAAGCAAACAATTTCTTTACAAGTTAACCCATTAAAGACCGAAATTAAAAAAGTTTAAATATTTTGTTGAAACTGAAATATTATATTCAGTATAGTGTATTAAAGTAGTCAAGTTAAAATTTGTTTAAAAATATATACAGATAGCACCGGATATAGTGATCATGTTTGCAAAATTGAATTTTGATTCTAATAAATGGCAAATCTAATAAGCAAAAATCGATAAATATTATCCAGAGGCTATAAAAATAAAGATATAAAGCACAAATTTACACTTTATTACAGAAGGTTTATTACCAATTAAATGATACGTGAAAATCAGAAGCATATTATCCATAGGTTAGCAAAATAAAAATAAATTTATACTGACTTACATAGCAAAAAGTGACATATTAAACATAACACTTTGTAATATGATTATAATTTAAAATAGTCACTTATTTTAGATTGCTTTAAATTATCACTATAAAGAATATTTATAAATTTTTCAATATGGTATAATAGTCTATATTCACGATCACTTGCACCAGTTTCTTCCAACGCTCTCCTCGGAACAGCTATCGCTTCATGAGTTTGCTGTTTTGTAACTGGAATTTCCCTCCTCGGTGAAATTATCAGTAACAGACTGGGCAATTTCTTCATATGTTAAAGCTGTAATAAATTGTAGATCACCATTTATGTCCACTCAATCATTAAACTCCTGTTCACCCATGTCTTCAGGCTTTTCAACTTTTTTTTTTTTGTTAGTTGTTGGCACATCGGCTTCTGTGGCCATAATGCACCTCCCAAAGTTTTTGCATTTTTTAACTCTGATCCAAGCCAGAGGCGGGATTCGAACCCTCGACATTTGGGTTGCCAGGCAGGCACTTTACCCACCTGGCTAGCCCGGTCGGCCTTTTCAATGTGATCAGTATCATGACTTATTTGACCATCATGAATAATTAATCCACATTTTTTGAAACAGTTGCCAATGCAGGTTTCGGAAACTTCATTCCAGGCACTTACTGTCATATGACATGCATCTAGAACAGTTATCTGCTTTGCAATACTGGATGGTTTCCAAACCATCATCTAGAGACTAGATGATTCTTTGCCTCATATCCGATCTATAAAAGGTCTTAAAGGTTTTTAATACTCCCTGGTCAAGAGGCTGAATCAGTGATGTGGTATTCGAAGGTAGAAAAACTAATTCAATATTTTTGAAAGTCAACTTTGGATGAGCTGGGCAGTTATCCAAAACCAATGCAATTTTTTTTGTTTTTTGTATCCAATTACAAATCCCATTTACGAAGATAACCTTCAAATAGAGAAGCTCTCATCCAACCATTGGCGTTATTGGCATATTGAACAGGCAGCTGTTTTACTCCTTTAAAACATCTAGGCGATTTACTCTTGCTTATAACTAATGGCTTCATCTTGATTGTTCATGTCATGTTGCACATTAAAAGAATCGAAATCCTGTCTTTGATCTTCTTTCCTGCCGACTCGGGGGAATTTTTAAAAATCATGCAATGGCCTGGGGTAGTCCCGTAGTACAACCCTGTTTCATCTGTATTGAAAATGTCTTCAGGATTATAAGCGCTTAACACAGTTTTCAGAGGTCAGAACTATCGGAATCCTGTTTTTCTCCGTGAAGTTTTTTGTAAACAATATTATGCCTCTTGTCCGCCATCCATTCGTTGTCTTAAACTCTTTGTGTAGTTTTTCAGCAAAATTGTTAGCTTTTTGAAGAAGAATCATTAGCTGTTTGAACCAAATGAACAGAGCTTCGTCTACTGTTTGGCATTTCCCTTCATGCTTCCTTTCTCTGGTTTCAGTAATCACATTAGTGCTTAATGTGCGACATGATTTTAATAATTTTGATAAAGATAACTGAGACACTCCTAATTTTACTGCTGCTTCCCTTTGAGATATTAAGTTTAATTTGTCATATGTTTTTATAATTCATAACTTACCTTTTACACTCAAATTCACTCTTTCTGTTCATTGACATTTTTTTTTTGGTAGTAAAATTTAAAACACAGTAAAAAAGATAAGTGTCAATTAACGACAAAGCACACACAAATCGGAACTAACATGACACGCGCGAGTGAGATACGAAATGTACGAAGTTTATAACAGATTCTGAAAATTTATTTGCAGTACTATATGTTTTTAAGATTGAAGATTTCATTAAAGGGGAAACACATTTCACCATAATAACACAAAAACCCACAGAATTCCAGCTACTGATATTATTGCAATTGCAATAACCATTTATAATAGACTGCACTAACAGGAAAGCTCAATAAACCAGAAACTGCAAATTGTTTTTATTGTTTTATGGTTGAAACCTCTACAAATGTGCCCTCCAGAAATGTACTTTAGAAAAATATCGCAGATGTGTTAAAAATTGATTCTTATAACCAGTGATCACTATAACCGCCACTTAATGTAGTTTTCACTATTTTTTTGCCCATATGATATATCATATGCTGGGCAATAGTGTTTTCAAATGCTTAAAAATTAGGGAGAAACAAGAGTTTTCTTTTATCATTTCTTTATCAAAACAAATACTCTAAATATTGATTGCTGGTAAAAGAAACATTTACTGATGGTATGAAACATGCATCAGGATGAAGTCCAACGTTGCATTTGATGCACACAAATTTGGCACATTTTCCACACACTGCACACCGTCTCTGAGTATTATTTCTGTTGACAAGATGTTCTTTGCCATCAAATCAGGTCACTTCTTGAAATTGTTTATTTGTTTTAGGATGATCTCCTCGTTTCTTTTCTATGTCTGGTGCAGCAAGCAGTGCAATGACTATTTGTCACAAACTCCAAGAGAGGGTTATTCTTTTCAACATGGCGATATAAGATCCATAGATTTATAATACTTCCTTTGAGACAAAATCAAAACGAAGGCCAATACCATTTTTTTTTAACTTATTCTAATTTGGTAATGACCTCTCATTTTGTGAAAAAGATCGACCTCACACATTCGTTTGTTGTACAACTTCACAATATTGGGTTGAGGAACAGTTATTTGCTTTCGTTCTGCTTTCTTCCACCACTTACAGCTTCCTACATCAAAAATCTTTTCTTCTTTCAAATTTGTCACTAAAGTAACTTGGTTATTATCATTCCACCTTAGAAGAGTAATTCAGCTTGCTTTTTCTTCAATGGCGCAGCTCGCTCAACTTTGCTTAGATCTTGTAAAGGAACTTGCTCTGTTCTATTACTTCTAATGGTTCCTAAGAAAGGGAAGTGAAGTGAAGTAATTAACCATATAAATACAAGCTCCCTGAGGTACAAAGCCCAAGCAAAGTCTTTCTGGCACTGAAGAACCAAGAAGTTTTCCTGTCACCATGTCCCAGTATAGGGATGAAATTTAACTAAATATCCTTCAGGTGTAGTCATCATCATCATCATCATCAGCCATTTTTGATCCATTGCAGGATGAAGGCCTCTCCAGCACTTTCCAGTTCCTTCTGTTTTGTGCAATGGCCATCCATTTACTATCCACAAACTCATGAATTTCATCTGTCCATCTCTGTTGTTGTCTTCCAGGTTTTCTTCTAGCTCCTCTTCGGTACCATTCTGTTATTTTCTTAGTCCATCTCTCTCATCATGTCTTCGAGCTATGTGTCCAGCCCAAGACCATTTTAGTTCTTTAGTTTTGATAAGAATGTCCTTTACTTGAGTTTGCTGCCTAATCCATGTGTTTCTCTTCTTATCTAACAGTCTGATTCCCAAAATAATTTGTTCCATTCTTCGCTATGTAATTCTCAGCTTTTCTTCCATTCTTTTGGTGAGTGCCTAAGTTTCACTTCCATAAGTCATGGTGGGGAGTATACATTGGTTCATTATTTTACGTTTCAGACAAATTAGGATATTGCTCCTCAGTATGTGACTATATTTCCTGAATGCTATCCATCCAAAATTTATTCTTCTCTTGACTTCAATATGACATGTGGAGTATATGACTCCACCTCTTCAATTACTGCTCCTTCAATCATTATATCTCTTTCTGCGGCATACTTGTTTATCATTACTTTTGTTTTAGCCATATTCATCTTTAGTCTAAAATCCTTACTAACTCTGCATAACTGATTAAGATTTTCCTCCAATTTTTTGGGATTGTGGCTTATGACCACAATGTCATCTGCAAATCATAAAAGGGTTAGGTACTCTCCATTCACATTGACTCCTTTCTGCGACCAGTCTAATCTTCTGAAAGCTTCCTCAAGGGCAGCAGTAAACAACTTCGAAGATATGTTTCTTTGTCGAACTCCTTTCTCAATTTTAAATTGAGAAATTTACTACTGTCTTTGTCTAGTCTAATAAAGGAAGTAGCATTCTCCTAGGTGAAGAAAGACACCGTACCTTGGATCTGTAGCAAACAGGTTTCCCTTATAAATTGTTTCATGCTATGGTGCCCATAATAAGGCTCTGTTGCCTCATCAAGAGAGAAATTGCTGGCTCAATGAATTGACTGAACAACTGTCAATCCACTGGCTCAATGAATTGACTGAACTTGTCATTCAAATGGTCTAACATAGGCCTAATTTTATAAACCTTGTCACAAGTATCTATTTTTATGTTATTATTAAAGTGTTGGCGGATTTTTTCAAATTTATTTCTACTCATGGATTGGCTAACTAAACAGTTATTTGCATCAGGCCAAGTCTCCCAGTACATTCTTCTGAATGACACTTTTATTATATCCTGACAAAAGAAGGATCCCAAAATAGTTATAGAGGTCTTCAGCAGATAAAGAAAATTGCAGATCACCTTTCTGGGATGCATATTTGACTGTTTCTTTACATATATGAGTCATTATTTCCTCAGTAAAGCAAAATTTAAAGATGCCACTAGGCTTACTTTTGTTTTCTCTCATGGTCTTTATAATGGCAGGCTCCAATTCATTATTATGGCACTCATACTTTTGGGAGTATGTTTTCTTTTCTTTTCTTTCCTTTTGTAGACTGTTTTTTTGAAAAATGATGGGAATCTGCAATCAATTCAGTGTCTACATCAAGATCACTTTTACCATCTTTACTAAGAACTTGAATCTCTGCTCCTTGTGAAAGTACACTCTACCAATGTCTCTAAGGCTTAATGACAACTCCTCACCATCACTTGCAGCATTGCCATTATCAGAATCTTGACCATCATTTGGTGCATAGAAAATGAATTCAAGCTCTTGAGATTCTAGAATATTCAATATTTCTTCTGCATCCCTCTCAACAAACTTTTGCTTAGGCATGATTTAGCTTTAAAAAAAAAGAAATTTAAGTAAATTTATTCAGAAATGTTTTGAAAAATATTTTTTTCACTCAGTCTGATACCGTCAATAGCTTTTAAAAGTATAAAAAGATAGAAACTAAAAAGGAATAAAAGTCTGCATCTAATTTTATAAACAATAAAAAATATGTATTATACTGAAATGTACACACTACTTCCCGGCACGTTTTATCATACGCAACGAAAAAAAAAAAGCACTCCATAAATTAAAGCAATCAAAATATTATTCTATTAAACATATTGCATATGCCTAGAGGCATGAATAAAAAAACTTTCAAAACAGCATTATCAAACATATCATTTAAAATGTATAATGTAAAAACTTACTGTCAGCCAGGTTAAGACCACTGTGTCACTACTGAAAGAAACATCTCTAGCAATATGTTTAAATGAAATTATGAATGTAAAGTTGCCAAATATCACTAAGGAAGTTATTAATCTTAATAAATAAATGCCATCTGAAAAGAAAAATACATTCATACATTTTTAATTAATTTTTTTTGTAGTAAGGTAAACCGTATGATTAATCATATGGTGGGCACTAATGGATTAAATATGGGGGTACTGCATCTAAAATTTTGAATTTTATAAATATTTTATAACTATTTTTTTAATATGGTGTTCACATGAGAGAGAGAGACTAGAAACATACTGTTCTCTACTTAAATGTATGGGTCAGTAATGTTTTAAAAGTAGCAGTAGTAGTAAAAGGGGCATGTGATGCAAGAAAGCAAGCGTATGAGCTTCTGCAGAATGAGCCAAAAAAAAAAAAAAATTACACAACCATTCCCTCTAAATGTTTGTCCAGTTCCTCCTTAAATTTGTTTAAGTTATCAACTTGCACAACGACAGATGGAAGCTTGTTCCAGCAATTAACCACCCACTGACTAAAGGCAAATTTCCACACATCTATCCTACATCTGTCTTTCCTCAATTTGAATTTATGACCCCTTAGGTTCGTAATCTGAACAAGTGGAAGAATCCCATTAGAATTCAGCATGCTCAACCCATTCAAGGCCTTATACACCTCAATCAGATCACCTTGCAGGTGCCTAGTCTCCAGCTGCTGCAATTTGCAGAACTTAAGCCTCTCTTGATAAGAGGATCCCTTCATTCCTCTCACCAATCTTGTTGCCCTTCTCTGTACATGCTCAAGCAAATCTACATCCTTCCTAAAATGAGGCCTCCAGACCTGTACACAGTACTCAAGGCGTGGCCTGACCATTGCCTTATACAGAGGGACAATCACCTCCTCTTCCCTGCTAGCAAATTCCTGTACAGTAATACCCCAATCACCTCCTCTTCCCTGCTAGCAAATTCCTGTACAGTAATACCCCAAAGTTACGCAATAGGTGGGTCCGACAAAAATTGCTTAAGTCGGGGTACAACTTTGCATATACATACATATAAATTTTGTTTGATTGGGACCAAGGACTAACAAAAACACTAGTTTAGAAGAAAAATATTAATAAAATTGCAGTTCTTTATACTTATTAATACAAAATATGTATTAAAAAATAAATGATTTACATAAAAAAGTTATTTCGATGTCGATGGCGTCATAAAAATCTAACAAATTCGTCTGATGACACAGCGCCTTCTTTTTTTCATGCAGAATTTCTTCCTAGCAAGCTAATAATTTTTTTTATTCCTTGCTTTGTAGCTATAATGCGTTCTTCGTTGGAGTCTATGTTTTCTAAAATTTTTAAGCCCTTTTCAACTGAGCTGAGACCTTCTGTCAAGTTTGCAATTGCCATGTGCTTTTCTGGTGGAACTGGGTCTGAAGTGTCGGATACTTCAGTGACGTCTTGCTGACGCATCTCTATGAGCTCATTCATTGTCAGCTCCTGACTATGTGAATCCAACAGCTCGTTGACATTATCACCATCGACTTCCAAATTCTAATTGCCTGGCAAGATTAACAACTTCTTCTATCACATGAGCGACATGATCAGTTTCTGGCGTTGTTTTCGTCTCGTTTTTGAAAAAAAATGGACAAGGTTTCTTCCAGATGCCATTCAATGTTTTTTTGTGAATTTCATTCCAAGATTCTTCAATGATTCTTACGGTATCTAAAACACTGAATTGTTTCCAAAAGTCTTTAACAGACATCTCACTGTTTTGTCTCATAGCTTCATTCAGATGTGCAAACGAATGCCTCGTGTAGTAAGCCTTGAACGTTTTGATGACTCCCTGGTCCATCGGTTGAAGCAAGCTGGTTGTGTTTGGAGGCAAAAACACAACTTTCACACGTGGGTCAAAATTAATTAGGGTGGAAGGAGGGTGACCAGGTGCGTTGTCAATAAGAAGCATCATTTTAAATGGAATCTGTTTAGAACTGCAATAACGTTTGACTTCGGGTATGAAGTGGTGACCAAACCAGTCCTCAAAAACGGAAGCTGTCACCCAAGCTTTATGATTTGACTTCCAAATCACTGGTAAGCTAATTTTAGATATATTTTTTAAAACTCTTGGGTTTTTGGAGCGATAAATTAAGAGAGGTTTTAACTTACAATCACCAGCTACATTCCCGCCAACCATCACTGTCAATCGGTCTTTGGAAACATTAAAGCCTGGAATGTTTTTTTCTTCACGCGCGATAAAAGTTCTTTTAGGCATCTACTTCCAGAACAGGCCAGTCTCATCCACGTTAAATACGGTTTCACTGCTATAGCCACCTTCTTCTATCATAGCCTTGAGTGTCTCAGGAAAAGAAGACGCAGCTTCTTTATGGGCACTTGCTGCCTCTCCACTCTCTGCGATACTGTGCCAGTTACGGCGAGTTTTAAAATCGGTTGAACCAATCTTTACTAGCTACAAAGTCTTCATCTTTGCCCAACTCCCCAGCTTCTTCTTTCAATCTCTCAAAAATCAGCTTAGCTTGATAGCACACAGTGTTCTGATCGACTGGACAATTCTTCACTTTTACTTGATTATCACACCATAATTTCAGCATTGTTTCCATCTCAGCAATAATACCATAACGTTTATGAATTATGCTAGAGTTCAAATATTGAGCATTTTTCACCACTTCGAGAATTCTTTCTTTATCTTTTATGATTGTTCTTACTGGATTCCGGTAGCTCAAACTTCTTTGCCAATTTACAAATTTTCATTCTGCTATCAAAATCCTTGAAAATGTTAAGTTTACATTCCAAAGATATCATTTGTCTACTAGGTGCAAGAGAATCAGATTTACTTTGTTTGAACAACAGTTTTTTAAGGATTTAGAAAACTTTCGTCGATCGTAGAATCATAATTGTGCATGCAGAGTTCGCACGAAACACGTCCAATGCATATCACGGCAAGAGAAACACTGAGGGTCACTTTTCATATGCCATCGATACAGTCAGTTCTCATATAGAACGATAGTGTAATTGTGTTCCTATAAACCCTCGTGCAATAAACAACAGCCCTAATGGGAAAAATAGGGTTAGGTGCCGACCACCCAAGATTGAACACACATTTGTAACCAAAACATTACCAAACACAATAAATAATCGTAATAAAATACGTAAGTATTTTATTATGACTATTACGTAATAAAATGTTGCTAATGCTTTTGCTTCTATCGTAAGCAAACTTGTTTTTTGTTTGATTTTCTATCCAAACAGATGACATCCGTTCCATCTCTTCCAGTTTTGTGTCTTAATCTAATGAATTTTAATTACAGTTTGAGTTGTTCCTGCTATAAAAGTTGTTTTTATTTTCTCTGCATTCTTTGGAATTCTCGGCGTTGCCTCATTTAGGTCTGTAGCACATGCAATATCACATGGTCTTTCATTTTGCTCAAAGCGTTTCACAATTTCATATTTTTTCTCTATCAACAGAGGCGGACTGGCCATAAGCCTTACCGGGGAAACCCCACTGGGGCGGTGTGATTTTGGCCATAAACCATAGTATGAGGCCACTATAAATTTTCCCGGGTAAGAATTTTTGACCCAGTCCGCCTCTGTTTATCGATATTGCTTTTCTTTTTCTCTCTGAATCTGCAGTGTCTTCACCAGTACGCTTCCTTTTCACACCTTTTAAGTATTTTACTCATTTTTAGAGAATAAAGCACAATTACAAAACGAGACAAAACGAGGAGGCATGCTTGATAAGCATAAACAAAGCTGTGCGCGTGTAGCAACTGAATAAACAACACCGTAAAGGCAGAGATACACTATTAACACCTCACATTTCTAGGGGTTACTACCATAAAACAATAAAAATCCAGTTGCGTTTCTGCTAGTGGAATGTTATAAACTGATAGTAAAGTTGATCTAATTGCATACCGATAGCTGGAATTGTGTTGGTTTTTACGTTATTATGGTGAAATGTGTTTCACCTTCACTGATATAAAAAACAAATACATTTTCAGAATCTTCTCTTCATTCCTATTGTGTTGCGTTCGGTTGGGGTGATTCTGCGTTCGACTGCCATTTCTTGTAAACACAAAGGCGAATCGTGCATAAGCCAATTCGGTTCGTGTTATATTATAAGATATCGTTACTGTATTTATAAATAGTGTATGATTGAATTCGTGTAGTGTAAACACGTGTTATACGAGGACGGACTGTATACGGCTCAACCGATGCGATCCATTTCTCTCGTGAAACGATTAATTTCCAACAAAAGTTGAGCACGAATTCGAACGCACACATATAAATATGACAGTTGGAATACAAATTCTTGTATATGTGTGCAGCTCATGCGCAGCAAAGTTGAATTTTGTTCATCTTTCGTTCTCACTCTCCGCCGTCGCACCATATATCGATAACATGTGAAAAACGACCTTGAAGATAGTGGGCGGCAGTGTTGCCAAACGAAAAAAATCAAGAACCACATAACTCCGAGTTCGCGTAAGTCGGGGTATTACTGTATATCACTGACAAAACCCCATGATCTGCCGTGGCAGCCTGTCTGCATTGCTCAGAAAACTTCATATCTGAATGCACAATTACTCCCAGGTCTTTTTCATTTTCTACCACCTTAAGTGTAGTTTGTTTGTTTGTTTGTTATTTGGTTTTTAGGAGCATTAGCAACTAAAGCCATATTGCTCCGGGATATGCGGTGGTCATTCCCTGACCTTTCCGCACCCTCCGTATTTGGTGGTGACGGGCCCGAACCCTGGTCTAATCAAGAAGCGTGTGCTACGCACTGCTGCTCCTTCCCACCTGGCTACGGAGGCGCCTTTAAGGGTAGTACCACACAGTTGGTACGTTCCTCAGGGGTTACTTCTATCCATATGCAGTACTTTGCATTTGTCAATGTTAAACTTCAGTTGCCACTTCTCAGCCCATCTTCCCAAATTTTCTAGATCCTGTTGCAGTAGCACACTGCCATTACTGTCATTAACAACCCTACCAACCTTTGTATCATCTGCAAACTTCGACACTAAGCCTGATATACCTTCATCAATATCATTGATAAATATACAAAACTACAGTGGACCCAACACCGAACCCTGTGGGACTCCACTAATAACATTAGTGCATGAAGAGCAGTGCCCATTGATTACCACCCTCTGTCTTCTCCTACTCAACCATCCTTTTATCCATTGTAGCAACTTACCCTTAATACCATTCTGCTCCAATTTGTACAGTAGTCTTCCATGTGCAACGGTGTCAAAAGCTTTCCTGCAATACAAGTATATGATATCAAAATTATTTTTTGCATCCGTATGATTAATCATATGGTGGGCACTAATGGATTAAATATGGGAGTACTGCATCTAAAGTTTTGAATTTTATAAATATTTGATAACTATATTTTTAAAGATGGTGTGTGCATGCAAGAGAGAGACTAGAAACATACTGTTCTCTACTTAGATGTATGGGTCAGTAATGTTTCAAAAGTGGCAAATGCACTCTAATGAAGAAGTCAGAATAATTTCAACTAATAATCCAAATTCCATGTTGACATGTCAAATTCAATTCAATATGAAGTCTTGTGTGCAAGTAATAGAATTTAAATAAAAAACTAAAAATTTATAAAGGTATCCCATGCCGATCGTGGAGGTCAGGAACTGGTGAACCTCAAAACTGCAAATATTTAAAACAGCAAAAATGTGAAGGTATGCTCCTGGCAAATTGTAAAGCACAGAAATTTAATTTTTAAACAATGAAAATAGGAAGAATTATAATAAAAGTTATACATAGATATAAAAATATGGTTAACTTGCAAATATTCTAGACAAGACATCATACAACTGTTATATATATAAAGTGAAGGTAAAACAAATGAGGGAGATAGAAGAGGACAGAAGGTAACAAAAAAAATATATATGTATAAGAGATAAATAAAATAATTACAAAATTGACATAATAAGGATGTTGCCACAACTTACAAAACCAGCCATTCGTCAGGTATCTATGGTCAGGACTGCAAGCAAAATAGCAACATGCTTCATTTCTGATAAAAACTACAAGCCAAAGGGGGAAAAAGCTTAAACATAAATAAAAATGAGAATAAAATTTTGTTACCAAATTAAACAAAAATGAAAATAAAATTGTTATAAACAAGATAAAAAAATATTTTTACAAAGATTAAAAGGGAAATATTTGAGAATGGCTTGTCAAATTTACATTTGGCACTATGAAGATAAGAAATAAATTAAAAACTAGAATCGACAACAGAAGTTTCTAGAAACATATAACTTATTAGTCTAATTCAAATAAAGGAAATTTAAAAACACAGAAAAAGCAAGTAGCCTTAAAAGGGAGCAAGAAACTTAAGAGAGGCTTGAGACAAGAGATTGCTCTCTTTTAGGGCTACTTGTTTTTTACTGTTTTCAAATCTCTTTACTTGGATTAGATTAATAAGGTATAATTTTCTATTTTGTTCTAATTTGTTGATTCCAGTTTTTAATTTCCTGTCTTCATAGTGTCAACTGTAATGTTCACAAACCATTTTCAACCCCCCTCTTTCCTTTTTAATCCTTGTAAAAAGATGTATGTTGTTTACAAAAATTTTATTCTCATTTTTATTTATCTTTATGCTTTTTTACCCTTTGGCTTACGGTTTACATCAAAAATGAAGACACATGTTGTGTTGCTATTTTTCTTGCAATCCTGGCTGTTGACACCTGAAGAATGGCGAGTTTTGTATGTTGTGTGTCAACCTCCTTACTTTGTCAACTTTGTATTTATTTTTCTTATTATATACTTTTTTTTTTTTATCTTGTATCCCCCTTCTATCTCCCTCATTTTTACCCCTCACTTTATTGTCCATGCACTGCATAGGTTTAGCATTTGCTGCATTTGACCTAAAATGTTATATGTCTAGAAATTTCAGTTATTATTATTAATTTCATAAATTTTGTGTCTTCATTGTGTCAACTGTAAAGTTCATAAGTAATTTTCCAAAAATTCCCCCTTTTAGTACTAGTAATTTTTATTTTAAATCCTCCATTATAGGTAACTAAATTTTATTCGTATTTTCATTTGTAATGGTAACTAAATTTTATTCTCATTTTCAATTTACGTTTATACTTTTTACCCACTGGTTTGTGGTTTACATAAGAAAAATGAAGATATGATATTACTATTTGACTTGCAATTCAAGCTGCTGGCACCAATGAGAGGCCAGTTTTGTAAGTTGTGTGGCAACATCCTGATTTCATCAATTTTTATGTAATTATGTATTATATTTTCTTAATTATCTTCACTCTGTTTCTCTCACTTTCTGTAACTTCATTTTTTTAATTTTTTTTTTTTTAACTCTTCTTTTATTACTTTCCCTCTCCCCTTATCACTTTATTGCCCCTGCTTTGCTGACTAATTCCCCATTTTTCTACTTTCTTATTTCCACATTCACTTTCTTGTTATTCTATTTAACATAATAGTAGTGACAAATGATGCGAGAAAGCAAGCTTATACAGTATAAGCCAAAAAAATAAATAAATAACGCCACTGCACACTTCTCCCATCCATAAGCTCCAAGAATTTGTTCAGTTCTTCCTTGAATTTATTCAAAACATCCACTTCCACAACAACAGATGGATGCCTGTTCCAAATGTCAACCACCCACTTGATGAAGGCAAACTTACACCATCTATTCTGCAAGCTTGCTTTAGCTTTAGCATTAGTAGAGGCATATGATGCAAGAAAGCAAGCTTATGCAGCATCAGCCAAAAAAAAAAACAAAACTTCCACTTCCCCCCCCCCAATTCGTTCAAAATACCTGTCCAGCTGAGCCTTAAATTTATTTAGGCTATCAACTTCCACAACAAGGGACGGAAGTCTGTTCCACCAACCAACTACACGCTGGCTAAAGACAAATTTCGCACATCTATCCTACATCTGTCTTTCCTCAATCTGAATTTATGCCCTCTTAGGTGATTATTCTGAGCAAGAGGAAGAATCCCATCAGCACTGAGCATGCTCAAACCATTTAAGGCTTTATACACCTCTATCAGATCACCTCGCTGGTGCCTAGTCTCCAGACACTGTAATTTGCAAAACTTCAGCGTTTCTTCGTAAGAGCACCCCTTTGTTCCATTCACTAATCTTGTTGCCCTTCTCTGTACTCATTCCAGCAGCTCTACATCCTTCTTAAAATGAAGTCTCCAGACCTGTATACAGTACTCTATGTGTGGCATGACCATTGCCTTATACAAGGAAATAATCACCTCCTTATCCCTGCTAGAAAAATTCCTATATATCATTGACAATACACCATGAGCTACTCTTGCAGCCCGTTTGCACTGCTCAGAGAACTTCATATCTGCCTGCACAACCACCCTCAGGTCCCTTTCATTCTCTACCATTGTCAGTGTAGTACCACAGAGTTGATACGTTGCTCTGGAGTTGCTGTTTCCCATATGTAGTACTTTACATTTGTCAATGTTAAACTTCATTTGCCACCTCTCAGCCCATCTGCTCAACCTTTCCAGATCCTGTTGCAGCAGCATAGTGTCAGTAGTGTCCTTGACAACCCTGCCAACCTTCGTATCGTCTGCAAACAGATCAAAGTTTGTTTAGCAATTTACCACCCACTGGCTAAAGGCAAATTTCCACACATCTATTCTACAACTGTCTTTCTCAAATTGAATTTATGCCCCTTGGGTTTGTAATTTGAACAAGCGGAAGAATCCCATCACAATTCAGTGTTCTCAACCCTTTCAATATACCTCAATCAGATCACCTCGCAGGTGCCTAGTTTCCAGCAGCTGCAATTTGCAGAACTTAAGCCTTTTTTGGTAAGAGGACCCCCTTCGATCCTCAAGCTACTCTAAACTTTCAACTCCTTCCTAAAATGAGGCCTCCACACCTGTACACAGTACTCAAGTTGGGGCCTGACCATTGCCTTATACAAAGGGATAATCACCTCCTTTTCCCTACTAGCAAAATTCCTGTATATCATTGACAATACCCCATGACCTACTCTGGCAGCCTGTCTGCATTGCTCAGAAAACTTTACATCTGACTGCACAATTACTCCCAGGTCTTTTTCATTTTATACCACTAAGTGTAGTAACACAGAGTTCGTATGTTTCTCTGGGATTACTTCTACCCATATGCAGTACTTTGCATTTGTTAACGTTAAACTTCAGTTGCCACTTCTCAGTCCATCTGCCCAAAATTTTCTACATCCTATTGCAGTAGCACACTGCCATTACTGTCATTAACAACCCTGCCAACCTTTATATCATCTGCAAACTTTAACATTAAACCTGATATCTCTTCATGAATATCATTGATAAATATACAAATCAATATGAATATCATTGATAAATATAAACATTGGCCCAACACCAAACCATGGGGGACTCCATTAATAACATTAGTCCAAGAAGAGCAGCATCCATTGATTACCACTCTCTGTCTTCTCTCACTCAACCACCATTTTATCCATTGTAGCAACTTACCCTTAATACCATACTGCTCCAATTTCTACAGTAGTCTTCCATGCACAACAGTGTCAAAAGCTTACCTGAAATCCAAATATATGATATCAGAATTATTTTTTGCATCCAGTTCCATTGTAACATCATAGTATTGAATCAAATTGGTCAGACAAGACTTCCCCTTAACAAACTCATGCTGTGTCTGAATTATTACTGCAGCCTTGTCTAGATGATCCCGCAATGCTTCTTTAAACCAGTCACTCCATTATTTTACCCGGAACAGAATTTAAACTACTTAGTCTGTAATTAATCCTGTAACCTTAGATCCTCCCTTGTGAATTGGGGATACATTTGCACATCTCCAGTGAATGTGGACTTCTCCCGAGTCCAAGGATGCTTTCATAATTATGGCTAAGGGTTTTCTTACTTCCTTTGCCGCCTCCTTTAATATAACTGGATAGATCCCATCCATGCCAGGTGTCTTTCTTATGTTTAACTTCAACAATATATCCTCCACTTTACTCTCAGCTATTACAAAATCATTAAGCACCCTGTTACAGTCTGATAAACATCTGGCATTTTCCTCCCTTAATAACTCTTCATGTGTGAATGTAGATGCAAAATACTCATTCAGATTATCAGATATCTGAGCAAGATCATCAACAATCGAACCATCGATATTAAGGGAATTCTTCCTTCGCTTGTGTAATCTCCTTTATGACTTGATACAAAGCGGCCTACGTAGCCAAGTGGTCAGGAGCCGGAGTGCAGTAGCACATGCTCTTTGAGGAGACCGGGATCCAAGCCCCTGACTGCTAAATACGGTTGATCTGCCAACCCGCATTGGACCAGCATGGTAGATTATGGTCCCTTTTCCCTCAACATGAATCATTGAGGAGGCTTCCATCCTGCACTGGATTGATAATGGCTGCAGTTTACTCTTTAATACTTTACTTTTACAGACTAGCTTAAATCTGCCATAGGCTTCTGTGTCACATGATAATTTATATGCATCCCATGCATTTTTCTTCTCTGCCACTAGTGTCATTAGTTCATCTGACATCCATTTAGGCCTAAACCTTGAACAATATTTCTTAATCGGTATGAAAAGCCTAGTAGCTTCCACAATTAGTTCCTTGAATGCTTCCCACCTATAATTTGTTGTTGGTAACGTTGTCAGTTGGTTCCAATGTACAGAATTTAAACGCTTCAGCTAGCTGTAGGTGGAAACCTATTAACGGTAGAAAGATGAAATTTGGAATTGATACAATCCAATGCATGTGGAAACGGTAGGTGCAAAAACTAGCACCAGGAGGTTAATGGCACTGTAAGCACTAGTAGAGTACCATTTGGATGAACTCTTAAGTATGAAGACAGATGCTCAATATGGGGTCCATTATATGCTGCAAGCATGGTCAAACGTTGCTCAAAGCATGTTACAAGGACAATAATAACATGCCTCGTGATGTTTCCCTTCATGTCAGCAAGAGAATGAATGTCCTTGATATACACTATCCTTCGGATATCCTCATAACTAAAAGTCAAACTGAGGTCTGGTAAATGAGGTGACCAAACATTCCTAACATAATGTGGTTATCATTGAATGTGTTATGGAGTAGACCAGCTGCACTGCACATGGCCAACCAATATGTGGAGGGGCCTCATCTTGCATAAAAACTGATTTTAGCTATGCAGAATCACAATAATACTTAGCAGACAATGAAATCTCGAATCATAAAATTCACTATAAACCTATGCCACAGAGTAACTTGAACAATGGAGATGCACTTTACTGACAATATCTGGAGTGATCCACACGCCCAACAATTACATATACCACCACTTAATTGGAAATGAGACTCATCATCTTGCCAGAAACCACAGAGCAAAGTACAGTAGAACTTGGTTATAACGAGCATCAAAAGACCAACAAATTTTCCTAGTTATAACCATTAGTCACTATATCAGTGATGAGTTAAATCTAACTCCGATTTTTTTTTTTTAATTCTCAATAACTTGACAAAAAGATAGATTCACAAAACAAAAGAAATATTAGAGAGAAAAAAAATAATATTAGTATATACCTGAATATTATTTATATGGTGTCCGTAGCTGAGTGGTCAGGAACGGGAGTGCATTAGCACTCCCGCTCCTGACCACTCAGTTACAGAGTAGACCTGGATTCAAGCCCCTGACTACTAAATACAGTCGATCTGCCAACCCGCACTGGACCAGCATGCCAGCAGATTATGGTCCATTTCCCTCAACATCAATTGTTGTGGAGGCTTCCATCCTGCAGTGAATTGATAATGGCTGCTGCTTACTTTTTACACATTTTTGTATTAATATGCTTGTATAAACTACAATATGCTTAATATTAAATACAATTTATTTGTCTGTAATTTTAAAACCAGTCTGTAATTTTAAAACCATACACTTAATACTAAACACAATTTATTTCTCCATAATTAAAAACAATACTAATTAATAATAAACACGATTCCCGTTTTGCTGGCATTGTAGATGTCTTCGTCACTGAAATCTTTCCTGATTTCTGCCCAAGCATGGTCAATCCATTCATTTGCCATTATTGGATCTGCAGATCAAGATTCTTCCCTTATTTTTGCATAAATGATGTTATGTCGGTTTCTAAATCAATCCAGCCAACCATTGTTACATACAAAATCATCGCATCCAAATTGTTTAGCAAATTTTTCTGCTTGAGCCTTCAAGATCGGACCGCTATTGAAAATTCAGCACTTCTTTGTGTAGTGAACCAATGAAGCAATGCTTCATCAATGTTTGTAACCTAGTATTTATTATTTTTTATTTATTTTTTTTCCGATTATGTTCTTTTCCAGTGCCGATATGTAAACATGTTTATTCTTCCACAATGCCTATACTGTTGAAGAGGACAACGAAAAACTTTTTACACACTTCATTTTTTGCACCACGTTTTAACTCACGAATAATTTAGACTTTTTCGTGAATCTAGAGACACTTTCTTTTGTTAGCAGACATGTTTCTGAGCGAAGGGTTTGTTTCTAACTGATATTATTTTAAAATAACAGTAGAGTGATCTGCATATAAACAATTATTATTTCCGAAATTCTTAGAAGTCCCGAAATAAATTTATGGTTCAGTGAATACAAGACAATCTTGTAAATAGGGTAATGCAACCATAGAAATTACAAGCAGAATGCCAATGCTCTACTGTATAGTCCCCCCCAAAAGGACAAGGTTAGGTCATAAACTGGCCCATAATGCGATGCGAGTGGTCATAAAAGCTAAGTCGCCCCTTTCATTTTTGTCTATACCAAGAATTGGGTTTTTCAACTATGAATGTTTGAACTATGAACAATTAAGAATGTTTGCACGTTTGCATAGTTACTAAAATTTGTACAGTATGTTCGTGTAGTATGCTCATTATAACAGTGAACTATTATATGGGAATACGAGTAAATTAAAATCATTATGGCTTTTTGTTCATCAGCCATGCTCTCATTATTTCCATGCTCATTATAACCAAGTTCGACTGTAATTACATTAATGTTCACCGTATGGATCTTTTATAGGTCCCACTGAATGGATCAAAAAACTTTATGGATGGTTGAAATGTTAAATTGTTGTAATACTGCCCTAGTGCTAATGGATGAATGCTGCCAATTTCATGCTGAATCTTTGGCCACAGCAACAGCAATCTACTTCTGTGGCCAAAAGGCAGTATGACTGAGGACATCCTCTGTGGTTTCTTTGAATTTTATCCTCACTTTGTACAGCTTATTTTGAAAAAGTGTTCCTTTTCTTAATCCTCTTTTAAATTCCAGTAAATTCCAACATTCTCTAAATGCTGGAGTTGTTGAAGAGCCCACAAACCATCATGGCAATTGCTACTTTTGTATAGTTAATATATCTATATTTAAAAAGTCTATGGATCATAAAGTCACTGTTATATATCCCAATATACCATCCTCTACTGTTCCACTGCAATATGATGAAGACCTGCCAAATCCCAATTCTCTTCCAGAGAAGAGCCTTCTGAATTGGATAATGAATCTGTTCAAAAGGATAACTGGAATTACACCACAGAAGCTTGTTCAAGTAAAGCACCATATTTCTCTAGTTGGCAAGAATTGAATAACTCAGCAAGTGACTTGGGTATAACCAAATCCGACAGAACCCTTGATATTCCATTTAAAAGAGGGAAATCTATTGGATCTAGCTAAAAAACAAAAAAGAAAAATGCATGTTATGTCACTTATGCATGTTTATACACACATAAGTGATGTGTTATAAAATCCCCACTGTGATAAGATACTGTTTTGATTTGATTGGATTGGATCTTTATGAAGAAACTAGCATTAGCCACAACACAGAAGAGTGACACCATTTCATAGACAGTTAAAATTAGAGTTTAAAAGCTGTTGCTCCACAATGGGAATATATGCTCATTAATGCATGTAGTGCACTTTCTTCATATTAAAGAAGACTATGGAAATGAGAAGCATGTTAAAGAAGGTGAGTGCAAGGATAGTGACTAGGTGGACACCATTATTAAAACTCTGCTATGTAAACACTTTATTACTTAAATTATTGGTACTTTTCCTTATATTTTTATTTAAAATTAGTAGCAAGATTATTATTCACATTTATTTGTAGAAATGATTTTTGTACAGAAGTTAAAACATTGTTAATAAATCTGATATGGTGTTACTGCATATTTCCTTTTCTTTCATTTCTGGGAAAACCACTGATTCTGTGCAAAAATAATAAATAAACAACATGAAAAACAGATAAACCAAATCTTTTTTGAAAATTTGTTACAAAGTTTATATTTATGTAAAGGTTTTAACTTAAGATCTATAGATTCTGAGATGGCTTAACATCTCAGAATCATTTTACTAATAAATTAATAAAAAGAAACACATGAATTATTAAACAAATACCATTGTTTCTTGCACACTCTCTTCTCTATCTAGAGGTTTCTCTTGTGTGCCTTCTCGCTGCTGCTGCTGCTGCTGCTGCTGTTGTAACTGCTCACTGTGTTCTCTGGCTTTCTGAAGTGCACGTTCTGCTTGTAGTTTGACTAAAGCAGCTGAAATTATATATTACAGTATATCATGGAACATAATCCCATATTCATATAAGTTTATAGAATGAAATCTCCAATACAATAGTAAATTAAATTGCTTTTATGAAGTTGTCATAGTATAATAATAATTTTTCTTGTGAACATAGACATTGATAGATCCTCAGTTTTTTATAATAGTTAAAGAAAAATGGTTTATTCTTAATGCACTACTATTCCACAACATTAAAACTGCTTTATTAATCGTAGTAAACTAAGGATTATGAAACTTGGATATTTTAACAGTTCCTTAAATCACTACAAAACCATTCACACTTGGCACAATTCAAGCAGCATAATCAACCACATGAAAAAGATTTCTCACATCCTACAATTGTAGACCAATAACAGTACTGAAAAATCACTGAAAACATGAAATATAAAAAGGCATGGTGCAAGAACAGCAATGCACAGCACATACTGATGTGTTTGTTCAATTTTAGGTCTTCCCTGGAATGCATCGGTGACTTTGAGATATAAGGAAGCAAGGCTCTTAAGCATCTACCAACTGATACAAAAAGCTGAGGCGGTCTTTGTCTACAATGTTGTGATTTTAAATGTTTCTCACCAACCACGTATTAAAATAAGACACGGAAACGGGAATTTTAAAAAAACTGTGTTTACTTCTATATATTTACAATTAAAATAACTTGACAACTAAAAGGGATAAAATACATAAAATATATATATACATCGAATAAATAAAGTACATTAAAATACTGGGTTAAGAGCAATAAAACTGACCATAGCTTTCGAAGGCTCCTGCCTTCTTCAGCGGTAGCTTCCTTGTACTGCGGTGCATCTTAAGCACCAGCAGGTTCACGGTCTAAATCACATGTTTCATCACCACGTGTTCTATTCTCCTGTGTACTGGGACCGGAAGCAGCTCGGGAGCGCGTAATATGAAATCGTTCATCCCTTCTGAGGATCATAGCCTCAAAGAGGGGATGAATCCGCAAAACTTTGTCTCTATTGATGTTCTCTGTCGAACTAATCCGCAAACTCTCGAGCCACTTGCGGTCCCAGAACCTATGCGCCCGATCAGTGATGATAGATAGCTTTATCTGGGGAGATCTGGTGTTGCTTCTCCCAAAAATGCTCGGCCACGGCGGACTTACCATAATCTGCATTCCTTATTGCCTTAGTGTGCTCCCCCAGCCGTTCTTTGAGATGGCGCTTTGTTTCCCCTACATAACATTTCCCCACAATCCGGGCATTTAATACTATAAACGACCCCACTAGCATTCTCTTTTTGAATGGGGTCTTTTACTTGTGACACGATTGTGTGCAGCTTCCAGGCCTGGAATCTGCACACAACGCGTCTGATAGTTTCTTAGTACCCTAGTTATATGCTCAGTTAAGCCCGGATAGTAGGGAATGTATGCAGTGGCTATTGGAGTGAAGGGTTGGCTGAGCATTTTTGGGAGAAGCAACACCAGATCTCCCCGGATGAAGCTATCATCACTGATCGGCACACAGGTTCTGGCACTGCAAGTGGCTCGAGAGTTTGCGGATTAGTTCGACAGAGAACATCAATAGAGACAAAGGTTTGCGGATTCATCCCCTCTTTGAGGCTACGATCCTCAGAAGGGATGAACGATTTCATATGACGTGCTCCCGAGCCGCTTCCGGTCCCATTACACAGGAGAATAGAACACGTGGCGATGAAACACGTGATTTAGACCGTGAACCTGCTGGTGCTTAAGATGCACTGCAGTACAAGGAAGCTACTGCTGAAGAAGAAGGCAGGTGCCTTCGAAAGCTACGGTCAGTTTTATCGCTCTTAACCCGGTATTTTAAGGTATTTTAATTATTATTCGATATATATATATATATATTTTTTTTTTTTTATGTATTTTATCCTTTTTTAGTTGTAAAGTTATTTTAATTGTAAATATAATGAAGTAAACACATAGTTTTTAAAATTCCAGTTTCCGTGTCTTATTTTAATATGTGGTTGGTGAGAACATTTAAAATCACAATATGAATTTACCCAACCCCAGAGGCCTGTTTGAAGAACTATTTGTCTATAATGCTTTGAAAAAAGCATTGTAGACAAAAACTTTCCTCCACTCTTCAGATCCTTTTTTATAACAATAGAAGAAAAAGAAATAACACATAATTTAAGAAATGAAGCGAACCTGAAGGTTCCGCTTTTTAGAAAAGCCATAGGTCAGAAAAATATAAAATACAGAGGTGCAAACACCTGGAATAATCTTCCTGAAAATATCAAAAATGCCATTTCACTTAACCAGTTCAAGAAGCTCCTAAGTGAACACAGCACCAGGGATGTCTGATCTAAATCACCTTCAACTCAACTCCTAAACTTTGCATTCCACAATGCATACCAGTGTGGAAATTATGTAAACAAGTTGAAGGAATAGCTGTTTTTTTTTTTTTTTTTTTGTTAGTTGTTGGTGCATCAGCTTCTGTGGCCATAATGCACCTCACTCTGATCCAAGCCCAAGGCGGGATTCGAACCCGCAACCTTTGAGTTGCCAGACAGGCACTTTACCCACCTGGCTAGCCCAGTCAGCAGGAATAGCTGTAAAAAAAAAGCTTGTAACACTCTAGGCAATTATTTCATCATATTTTTCTTTCATACTTCTTATTGTAAAAGTACTCACAATGTAATTATTAGTACTGTTGTTAAACACGTGACATACGTGGTTGGTTTTCAAAGTCTCTGTAATGGAATGTAGAAACATGTCCGATTTATTTATGACGTATCTGTTAAATAACACCTGTGTAATTTCAGATCTGTTTTTATTGTTATCTTTTTCAAAGGGAAACTCCCAAAAAAGCTCTGGTTTATGTGTTCTCCCTCCCTTCTTGCTGTTATCTCCCAACAATTGTAACACAAAATAGGGATAAATAAATTATCAAATTAAATCAAATACTTAACACACTGCAAAATGGAAAAAAAATTTAATAAGAAATTGCGGTGCTGTCAAAAGCAGCTCTTTTCTTCATTTTTCCCTTACAATACTATACAACAGTTGTTCAGCTTGCTGACACCTGGTTTCATGATAAGGGCTGCTTCTGAATGCATTAACATATACTTCCATCATTTATTAATTACTCAAATGACATGTTTTACATATAACATTATTTCTTAGGATGCATTCAAAAGCTTAACAGCTTGTTTTCAAAACAGACTCTATAGAAAGCTTAGAATCTGATTTGCTTATTCAAATAACACATTTTATTCATAAAAAAACAAAAAATAGTATTTTGTTTCCATCAATGAGAACCCATTGTGAGAACCATTGTTTAAAAGCCATCTTTCATTATGTTCAAGTTAGTGTTTCTACTATGGATTAAGCAGACTGTAAGTATACAGCTTAATGCTATCTGGCATTTATAATGTCTCGTGGTGAAAAAAAAACAAGACAGCATGTAACATGAAACCTATGAGCATTAAGACCAATCCACTTACCAGGTAGTTTAAACCCTGATTTACTAATGCTGGCAAATTTCATTTTTATAGAGGAATCTGAAGAAAAGGCACAAGAGATAAACCAGCTGAGTTCATTTTGTCAAAGAGAAATAACTAAAATAACAGAAAAACCTGAAACAAAGCCAATAATTGGAACAAGTTAAACAATTGTATTAGAAGTTGTTTGTTTCAAGAAAGTTACTTTTTTTTTAAATTGTCTTATTTTTTTTATACGAACCCTCAAACACAAAATGTATTAGAACCTACAGTACTTAGTACCATGCATGGATTGAAGGTTGAGAAGACAAAGATACTTGTTGACAGATTTCAATTTCTGTAGATTGTAGTTTTCACGAAATACATACAAAGGAAGGTTGTTCTAGAAAACAAAACTTGAAGGGATAAATAAGAAAGAAGAAAAGTTAGTTCAGTGAGTTTGAAGTTGAACAGTAAATGGCTGCTGACTTGCTGCAGTGTGCATTCTGACTGGTTTTGAAGAGAGAAAGGGAATTACAGATATCAATTCAGAAGAATAGTGCCTGTCGAAGTATCTATAAAAAGTCACGGCAGAAACAGAATGTCAATGAGACAGAGATGGGAGACTCTTTTAAGAGATGAGTCATTAATTACCTGACTGCCCTCTTTTGAAGAGTCTAGAAGCCTGAGAGAGGTTTTGGGTGCAACAACTCAGATGTGGGAACGATATTCCATGGTAGAGAGGATTTGAGATTTGTACAGAGTGAGCAGTTGCTTAAAAAAAAAAACAATAGTGCGAAAGAGAAAATGCAGGTTTTTAGAAGAGAAAGCAATATTTGTGACGTGCTTATGCCAAGAGACATTAGAAATAAGGGTAATCTATAATAGGGATATATGATGCTGTATAAGCTAATGCTAAAGATCTTGTCTAGAGATCTGTATGTGATGGAAATTAAACACAGAAGCAGTAGATATCTTTTTGCAAGAAATAAGACGGGACCAAGTCTTAGGAGGATTGAAGTTAACTAAGTTATTTTAGCTCCACTGGATAATTACCAGGAGATCAGCATTTATTTAAGGAATTGGCAGTGGATAAAGCATTTATGCAGGGGAAGGTTTCTGAAGCTGGAAGGATAACTATGGATAGGATTTATAGTCAGTAGACGGTCATTAATATACAAGAGGAAAGAAAGAACTGAACTGTGGGGTGGTGGAAAAGTTAGACGAAAGGGAGCAGTGGATTTTTGGCTGGTGTAAAGGGATAAGTATTTTTGATAGTTTTACCGTATTCTTCGTTAAATAACATACTACATTGTGTTTTACAAAAGATATTAAATAGGTTTAGTAGCATTTTTAGCTTTTTATTTTGAATTTAACTAGTGATTTTTTGGAAGTCACGACTCCCAGTGTTAGCACCAATATTGTTGAACTAGGCGCCAATATTCTAATCGATAAGAAATAATGTAACATATATATCTCGAACTGATAGCGTCAGGTATAACGTAAAACTAGATAAGGTAAGGTATAACGTAACTAGATAACATAATACGAAGCACCGTATTAGGAATCTGCTAGTGTAGTATAGTATTATCAATTAATATAATTGATTAATATAATAAAAAATATTTATTAATCATATTTAAGTTTATTGTTAATTAAACTGTATTTAAACAGAAATCATGACCCAGACTAGAGCTACAAAGCAAAGATTAGCGAGAGTGTTGTGACTCAGGGGAGAAGCGAAGGGGCGATTCTCCAATGCATCACAGTCTCAAAAAATGTGCAAAATGTGAAATGTTTGCTGAACTTTCTAAAACAGACATGATCTAGGCAAGGAGGATGTCTTTGTGTGTGCAAGCTAGATGCCTAGAGTGTCAAGAAATTAGGGTTATTTGTTATTATTATTATTTTTTTTTAGGAGCATTAGCAATTAAGGCCATATTCCTCTGGGGATATGAGGTGGTCATTCCCTGACTTTTCTGCATCTTCCGTATTTGGTGTTCACGGGCTCGAACCACGGTCTAATCAAGAAGCATGTGCTATGCACTGCTGCACCTGCCCACCTGGCTACGGAGGTGCCCAAGAAATTAGGCACCAACTCAGCGTTCTGATGGGCGTTTATGAGAGCTTGAGGAGTAAGGTCAATGCCCTCAAAGAAATTAATGAGGGCCCATCAAGCTCTCAGCTGCCGAGCTCAATAGCAGAGCTCAATCCTGTGCATCAGGCTACACAGAGGCAGTCTCCAAGGCAGAATGCGCTGGTCCCACAGGAACTAGTTATTATTGGTGACTCTATTGTCGGGGAGACAGGGAATATACTATGCGCAAGAAGGGGTGGAACGGGATCCAGGGTTTGTCTGACAGGGGAAAAAGTTGATGACATAGAGTAGATATCATCTTTTAAGTGCACAAAAGGTGATATTGTTATACACGTTGGAACTAATGACTTTAAGAGTAAGAGATCTTCAGATTTAATTAACAAGTACAGGGAATTACTTATTAATGTTGAAAAAAAGTTGCGAGTTAGGGTTGAATGCGAAAGAGTCTGCAATTCTGCCCAGACACGATAGGAGGAGTATATGATGAGAGCCTTGTCAATCAATTCAGCCCTGGAGAGATTGTGCAAGGCTCAAGGGGTAGAATTTTTTTCAGCCTAGTCTGTGCTTGTTGACAGGAGAGACTGCTTCTACAGGGATGGGGTACAATTAAATAGAAAGGGTGCAAGAATATTTGCTGATACTATCAAGGCAGTGTTAGGTGAGTCAGAAAACTGCTAGCTTGGGAAATACACAGACTAAAAGTCTAACAGTGGCCGCAGGCAGAGGCTAAAGTGATTCTTGCACTGCTTCTATTAGAATGACCAGCAGCATGGAAAGCAAGGCAATGGAGATTTTCAGGACTGTTGGGAATCATAGTGGAACAAATGAATACATGAGCTAGGGTAACTAAGAGTAGAAACGGGTGCATGTATATTTGAATGTACACCAATGCTAGGAGTATAGTTAATAAATCTGATGAGCATGAAGTGCTAGTCAAGACATCAAAGGCAGATATTGTTGGGATATCAGAGACATGGTGTCACGCTGATATAAGCACAGAATTGGAATTTGGGGAGTACAATGTGTACAGAAAGGATAGACAGGACAGGAAGGGAGGAGGGGTATGTTGTTAGTTAAGAAACACAAAATCTGAGTGAATCCAATTGATGTTGGTGGACAATACAATGTTGAGTCTGTTTTTTGGTATGACATAAGAAATGGGAAAGGAAAAATGAGAGTAGGTGTGTGTTATAGGCCTAATGAATCTGATGAGCAATTGTGCAGAGAAATAGAGTGGACCAGCAAATCAGAATTATAAGCAAATGTCTTATAATGGGGATTTTAACTTTCCAGATATTGATCGGAACTTGTGGTTTGGTCACCCACAAACTAGCAAGACTTTTTTGGATTTACTGGATGACTGTTTTCTACAGCAGCATGTTCGAGAGTCAACCAGAGGGAGTAATACTCTTGATCTCATTACCAGCAGTGATTATTCATGCATTAAGAAATTGCAGATAAAGGAACCACTGGGCAACAGTGATTGCAATGTACTGACATGGGAATTATTTAAAGATGTAACTATCATCAAGGCTAAAGGGAAGTGCTTTTGCTTTCGTAAAGGTGACTACAGGGGTCTCAGACAGTTTTTAAATTCTGTACAGTGGGATCAACTGATGATGTTACCAAAATTGAATTCTAAATGGGAAGCCTTCAGGGACTTAACCTTGGGGGCTACTAGGCTTTTCATTCCAACTAAGAAATACTGTTCAAGGTTCAGGCCTAAATGGATGTCAGATGAATTAATGAGGCTCGTGGCAGAGAAGAAAAATGTATGGGATGCATATAATTATCAGGTTACACAGAAGCCTATGACAAATATAAGCTTGTCTGTAACCAAGTCACAAAGGAGGTTAGGCAGGCGAAGGCACATTACGAGAAATCTTTGGCAAAGGATGTAAAGAAAAACAGCAGAGTTCTTTATTTATGTAAACTCTAGAAGGAAAGGGATGAATTAGATTGGACCACTTAACATAGATGGGTTGACTATTATAAATTATGTAAATTATGACTGGCACCAATCATTAACCGCACATGCTGAATAGTATTTTTCCTGTTCTCCCTCACAAACTAATACTCTTTGTCAATGTTATTTATGAAAATCAGAAATAATGTGGTCCCATTATTTCTGATTTGGGGAAAACTATTTCTAATGTCAGACCTAATCTTAAGAGTAACCATTAATCAAAACTCTCTGCTTTCTGCCCTGCAACCACCCTGCGATCCATCTTAAAATATTACCTGTGATTCTATGTTCCAACTTAAATAATAGTAACCTCTCATTAGGAACTGATTAAAATGCTTTACTATATAAAAATCAATGGTACTTAATATATCTACACACTGCAACATGAAAAAATTTATTTGGATGAATATGGCTATCAGGGAAAGTTCTACATTTATATAGAGCTATTTCATTATATGGAAGACAAAAGTAATTTTCATGTAAGTCCCAGATTTACCAGAGAACATTGATACAGAGAGAAGTTTGTTGTAGGAAACTTGATTATTAAAAAATTTGAGACTGAATTTCATTTTCATAAAAAAAAAATTTATAACATCAAAATTTAAGTTGCTCGGGTGAATTTTTTGCGTCCAAAATTCTTGTACACAACGCCGAAAGTTCATAAATTGAAAGTTTACTACATAGTTTAGCAGTATACAAATATAATTTTTTTTTTAATTTTTTTTTTTTTAGTTTAAAATGGCAGTAAAAGTTATTTAGAAGCAAAATACAAATAAATGCAATGAAATCAGAAGAATTACAATTAAAATACAGTACATATTAATGTTACTCATTATCAGAAGTACTTTCATTTCACGCAATCTCCAAGCTGAAACCACAGGACAGTAAAAAGGAATAAAACAAAATAGAATATAACAAAATATAAATAACAGAATATAACACTAGTCTACATGAATTTATAACCATACATGTGAAACTTAATTCCCATCACAAGAAGTATTAATACTAATATTAATAAAGAATTACCATTTTCTGTGTCTAAATATGATTTTTTGTTTCCTCTAGAACTGTTTGTCAATTTTTCTGTGATATCCATTTGACGGATAATGTCTTCTTTAAGATCTTCAATTGTACGACACAGCTCTGACTCAAAATCTGATGGGTCCAATACTTCAACAAGTTCTTGAAGTTGCGTTTTGGTTGAATAATAATATGTTTCGTGTTCTCCTTCACTAGAAGGGAAAAAAATCCTTTTCAATATATTTATTATGCCCAAAATAACTTTATTAGAATCAAATAAAACAGCTCTGATCAGAGATAAAAATCTTTTGTTTTCATACATAAATCCTATAATAATAGGAGACCATAATACATAAAGTAATATCAAAATATATTTAAAAATGCTCCATTTTGATATTTTTTAACTTATATTTTTATTTAATAGTAAATATGGTTTCAACAAAAATTCTGAAAACATATTTACCTATATCCTGAGACATGGAGGCTGTCACTGACAACCACTTCCAAGTTACTTTTTGTAAGGTGCATTGGCATATATGAATAAAGTGCCTATTTTCTTCATCATATCTGTCTGTCCATTCATCCCATATAATATCTCCACTCCTAGTGGATTGATTTTCATAAAATTTTATATTTCCTCTTTTGGAAAAATTTGTTGAGCCATCCCAAATTTAATTAAAATTGGACTATGGAAATTCAGCAATTATTATTTCTTTGTCTGTCTGTCCATCCATCCACACATAATAACTTCCAGTGGATATTTGGCTCTTTTAGAAAGATTTGTTGAGCTTTCTCAAATTTCATTAAAATCACACCAACAGAAATCACTATTTCTTTTTTCATATATATCACATAGGCTAGAGATTCCCAACCACCGGTATGTGGGCTGTGAATGAAACCACCTGCAATTTCCCTTATGGGAGAGTAAACTTTTTAAATGTTAATACCTTACTAAAGCCAATACTTTTTATTTTTCACAGTTTGTATCTATGCGAGTATTTCAGTCTTTCTTCTGGAAAAAATACCTCTTTTCTTTCTTTTACTTCTTAATTCATATAACTTTATCTCTTTACTTTCCCCTCTTTTTTTTTCTTATTTTATATGGTCAGTCTTCCAGATGTTAGTTAGTGAACATTAAAAATAGTGTTTGCAGTTGTAGTGATTTTCGCAATTAATTTATACAATTTATAAATTGTATTCTTAATTAATAAATATATTTTTCTGTTTTTAGTAGAATAGCTCGGTTTTGCTTACCTAATTATTTATGTGACTTTTCAAAACAGACTTATGTACTCATTAATTAACACCCTGGTAGGTCATAAGATACCAATGTGGTTGACCGGTAACGCAGGCATATAAAAGTTGGGAACCTCTGACATAGGCTAACCAAATACAGGCAACCCCCGTATAACGTGATACTTCTACAACACGGTTTCGCTATAACATGACTGATTAATTGCAGCAATCCTCGCATAACACGGTACTTACCATATTTCCCCATGTAAAAGACACACCTTTTTCCGAAAAATTTGGGGGTCTAAAAACTGGGTGCATTTTATACAGTGGTTGTAGATTTTTTTTTTTTTTTTTTACTTGCATTTCCCGCTTTTTCGCGCTTGTTGTCTTTGCTCATTGTTTTGCACTTGTTACCGGTATATTAGGTTACGTTTTGCCACGTTCTGCCCAGAAATGGCTCAGAAAAGATTTTCGTACGGTGCTGAATTCAAGTTAAAAGTGATCCAGTTTGCAAAAGTGAATGGAAATCGTGCGGCTGAACATAAGTTTGGTCCTCCTCCAACTGAGAAAACAATCCGAGACTGGCTACGGGAAGAAGAAACCCTACTGAAAACGCCACAGCAGAAGAAGGCCATGAGAGGCAAGTCAGCAAAATGGCCTGATTTAGAGAGGGAATTGAAGATATGGATTAGAGAGCAAAGGGCAATTAGAATTCCTGTGTCCACAAAGATGGTTCAGCATGAGGCAAGAAGAATTGCTGATGAAAAAAAGAAGTTACTGATTTCAAAGGACACAATTGGTGCTTCGAGTTCATGAAACGGAATGGACTAAGCATGCGTTCACACACCAAACTTGCCCAAAAGATGCCTGAAAGCTATGAGCAGAAGGTCCTTGAATTTCATCGTTTTGTCATTCAATGTCGGAAGACATCAGTTTGAGTTGGGACAGATTGCAAAGATGGACAAAGTTCCCCTTCAATTTGATGTCCCAAGTAACAGAACTGCCGATAAGAAGGGGGTGAAAACTGTAACTGTGAAGACAAGTGGACATGAAAAGAGCCATTATACAGTTGTTCTAGCTTGTTGTGCCGACGGAACCAAGCTGCCTCTGCTCATTTTCAAACGCAAAACAATGCCAAACGAAGACATTCCTCGAGGAGTGATTGTCCACATTCATGACAAGGGTTGGATGGATCAGGATGGGATGAAGATCTGGTTTGAGAAAGTTTGGAGTAGGAGGCCAGGTGGGCTCTTATGCAAACCTACCCTATTGGTCCTTGAGCAGTTCAGGGCACACATAACAAAAAATACAAAGAAGATTGCTGCAGAGCAAAAAACAAAACTTGCCGTCATACCTGGAGGCTTGACATCCCAGCTCCAATCACTTGATGTCAGCATTAACAAACCCTTCAAAGCTGCCATGAGAGACAAATGGAACCAATGGATGAAGTCTTCTGGGGACAATTTGACACCAGCAGAAAGAGTGAAGAAACCAACTATAGGAGAAGTTTGTACCTGGGTGAAAAGATCTTGGGATAATATCAAGACTGAGATCGTTGTCAAGTCATTTAAGAAGTGTGGCATTTCAAATGCCATAGATGGAACTGAGGATGAGGCAATATGTGAAGACAGTGATTCATCATCAGACACAGATGAGGACAAGCTAATGGATGGGAGTTTTGACAGTGATGAGTTGTATGAATTTTATGATGAATAAAACTTGAGTTCAATAACTTTATGTAATACATTTTTTTTTCAAAATTCGGGCCCCAAAATTAAGGTGCGTGTTATACATGGGGAAATACGGTATATAACACAGTTAGAGCAAAACTGTGTTACCGTGAGAATTTTGGTAAACCTCGCATAACAGGGTATTTTTGAGCTTTTGTGCAGGGAAAACCCTGCTATTATGTTGGATGCAATGACTACGCCGTTGACTCGTAGTCAAAACAAAAATTGAGAAATCCCTATATTTTATTTTGTTGGGAAATCCCTATGTTACGTTCTGTGCTATTGAATTTGTGCTTGTTGAACTTCTAGAAAAATCTAGATTTCAAGTTTATTACTATTGGATAGCACACCAGGCCATCCAAAAGATTTAAGTCATCCAAATTGAAGTTATATTCCTACTACCACAGTTGATCAAGGCAATCAGAAAATCGTTACAACAATTACATTAGAAAATCGTTACAATGGATTTTGAAAAAAATTGATTCTGAAACTACTGAAGTAATGGAAGCATGGAAACATTTCTCAATTGTGGACTGTATCTGAATCATAGCTTTATCGCTGAAAGAAGTAAAACCGTCAACAGTTTTACTTCTTTCAGTGATAAATGCGTGTGGAAAAATGTGTGGTCAGAATCAGTTCATTCAGGAAATATGGTCGAATAGGCAGAAAACGGAATCGGTGCGATAGTAGAACTTGCTACATCGATAGGAGGGGAGTGTTTTAATGATGACTACTAAAGCCCTTGTGAGTAGCACAGTTGATAGCATCGCCTGCCACTTCACTCAAGACCCAAGTTCAAATCCTGTCGATGACTGGAGGAATTTTATGGGTCTTTTTCGCAACGTGGCTCAGTTAGTCGGACTCAGGCAAGGGTAGCATGGTTTTTTCTCCCGGAAACTCGGTTTCTTCGCCCATCAAAACAGAAAATCGATCTCAGGACACACGCAATTTATAGACAAACACAGAGTAACCTGGCCTTAGTTGCCGATGCTGCTAAAAAAATTTTAAAAAATATGATTACTGAAGGCTTTCAAGAATTACTGGCAGAAAAAGAGGCTGGTGAATGGATTTGGTGGAAATGGCATCGGTGGTAAACTAATGAAATCAATTCAGAGGATGAAAGTGCACATGAAAATTCTAAACTTCCAAATTTTACACTAAAAAGCGTACAGGAAGGCATAAAGTTAGCCGAGCAATTAGAATCTTATTTTTTGAATGTAGATTCTTGAATGAAAGGAGCCCAAAGTTCACAAGGAAGCTTCAAAAATGCTTAGTTCCATACGATGAAATTCATAAAGATCTATCAAACAAAAGCAAACAAACCCAGATTACTGATTTTTTAAAGACAGCAGAAGATACACAAAATCCAGAATGGTGTATTTTTTTTAGCTTTTGGAACATAATCCCCATTTTTGTACTTTTTCTTAGTCCCGTATAACAGTTTCGCACAACACAACATTTTATAGGAATCGAACTACCGTGTTATACAAGGGTTACCCATATTGTATATTGTAGCTGAAGCATTGGATACTGTCTGTTGCCTGGTTGCATGCAGGAATGAATGGGCAATATGGTGGAAATGTTCTCAGTTCACACATAAAAGTCGTTGCTTTTTCTTTTTTTGTTATAAATCATGAATTACTACTATTTGCAAATGTTCCTGAAATGTAATGCACCATATACATTAACTTTTTTATACTTTCTGTTACATGTATGCAAAATTTTCTCTAGCTGATGAGGATTTCTTTCTGTGTTATATGTAAGGAGCACAAAAACCTGAAATTAAAACTTAATTTACTATTAGAACAGACTGAATTTCTAATGAAAATAAACATGTGCACTTGACAGAGACTCCAGTGTAGAATTACACTAGACAATGTTTACACAAGTCTAGCCCCAGCACTGAGTCATCCAGTGCAGAATGCTCTGGTCCCTTGGCAGTAGGCTCACTGGCTAAAAAAACCTCCTACAATCTGGTCTATACCATGAAAATTTCACCTTAATTCATTTCACTATCCCCTCTCAGAGCCTTATAAGACCTCAAGAACAAATTGTAATCCACATATTTGAATTCTTTCATCGACATGGTCAAGAAGAAGGAAAATGAAAATATAGAAATGAAGTTACTTTTTTTTGGGTAGGTAAATGACAATATCTGCAAGGCCATTAGTTAATGCAAAAGCCCCAGCACCTCAACTAGCTGGGTACATGTGACTGGAAAATGGAAGTAGAGGGAGTCGTGAACATGAAAATTGCCAAGGAAAACAAACTCACTGTCAGGAAAGTTGTGGGAATGACACACAGATGTGGGAAACCACTGGAGGCCCTATCCCCTAACACTATGTCAGGAAAGTTGGACTGGATAAAGACAAGTTCCAAAGAAAGGAATTCAAAAATTCCAAGGGATTAGTGGAGTTGGGTGAACAACAGAGGAAACAGATGAATTTGACAGAATGGGGCGGAGAGATTTTAAGCCAGAAAGAGCAGATTTCAAATTACTAACTCTCTGACAGGGAATATCAGAGCAAACATATGAAGAATACAAGAATGAAATCGTACAGCAAACAATTAGGATAACTGAGATGAGCAGTAGTTGAAACAATTGATAATTGGGATTCTGTCCGAAAATGTAAATGGGGCTTGCAGACTGAAATTGGAAATAAAAGGCACTGAGATTGGAACTGAGAAGACATATTTGTGATATGGAAGAGAGTGTTTGTGAGGCTTAGATCTTTTTGCAGATAAACTTATTATATTAGTTTGACTGTTCATGACATATTCAGTAATAAGAAAAGGTAGGGAGGACATGCTGTATGAAGTAATGAAATTTTTGGATATGGTATACACACAGCAAAAATATACCCAGGTCCTTGACATGGGTATATTGACCTTAATGTTCCCTGTAAACACACTACTCGGATTATCCTCCAGTCACTATCTGGCAGAGTAAAAGCAGTGAAATTATACATTAGCCAATCCAGATGCCTCCTAGAGAGTTACTGATAGGTTCGGTTCAGTGGCCGCCTTGCAAACACCACTTTAGAACTGTACTTTCGAAATGTAAAGATGCTTATCATAATCTCAAATGACATTAATTGTAATGAAATGACAGAAGAGATGGGGGTTGCTAGAGCATTAGTCTGGAGACTAAACATGAGTTTCACCACTTCAAGCCTCCAATAAGTAAAGTGGTGGTACTCCACCAGTTAATGAGAGTCATCTACCACCTAGTAAGACATTAATGTTAGTAATGCTTAGTTCAACCAGCACTTGCACAAAAACAAGAAATCATTAATTATTCAGAAAGGTATTGAAGAAATTTCCTAATTAAAAATTATTAAAACTGCTACAACAAAAGACAATTTCAATGTATTTCTCATCACTGAGTAACAATTAGTTTTTTTTTTTAAATTGTCTTTATTACTTTAAGTAGCACATCATAAAATACATATACTTTGTTATTTTTGGACAAACACAGGAACTCTGCAAAAGAATTAAGCAGGCACAACCAAGAACCTATAGGAAAAAAAAAAAAAAAAAAAAATCTCAGGGTTTAAATGGATCTCACAGTGCTGGAAGTTGCATACTTTGGTTAAGAAAATTATTATACCACATCTCTGTATATCAAATGATAAAATCACTCATTGATCTCCATTTTGCACCTGGCATATATGGACAATCATGTCACTGAGTACTAAATTTTAGTGGAACAATTCACAGAATAATTGAGCAAAGTGCATTGAACACTAGCTGAAAAACAGTGCCTTAAACAAAATGCCAAATATCAAGAATTGCATGCTTAACAAAAGAGCTAGTATAAACAATATCATTTATAAGCCCATGGACTTCATTAGCAGGTTATTAATTTGGTTTTCGAACCATTATCTTGGATTTTAATAATTAACCAATACATATTCTTATTAACCAATATATTAAGCAAATAATTGGATGTTAGTATAGCTGTTGCATCTTTGTATGATTTACATTTTCACATGTGAGGCTTCCAAAAACCAAGAGGTAAAAATTTGGAACTCATGTTGCTTTGTGCTTAAAACTATTTTTTAAATAGTTCATTTTTTGGACTGATGACAGACTATTCTGAATATTACTGTCCTTACACTGCTATATGCAAAATATCAAGAATTACTGTGCTGAGATAATGTGCTTGCAAAGTGATTCAAATCCTGCACTTTCCTATTATCACAGCACAAATGGTAAATTTATTACACACTGAAATGAGTTATGTCAACAGCTTAACATGAATTCTTACATGCAGATCAACAAATTAGTGATAGTGAAATAAATGCATTAAAAAAAAAAAAAAAGCCAGTGGCTAAGTGGTAAATATTTTATAATATTCATAATGCACATATCTCATGTAGCTATGCATTTCTTTTAAAAATGGCAACTGTAATTATTGATTCACTCCTATAAGTCTGATGAACAGAAACTCTTCATTCTCTGTGGTGAAACATGAAATAAGTTAATGTTTTTATTTTATTCATCAGCAGGTAAAGTGAATTCCAGAAAATAAAAGGATAAAATTTCAAAAGCAGTTCCATAACATCACTTTAAATATCTACTACAAATAAATAATTTAAGGACAACAGATAATTTATGCAATGAACATAATGTATTCTAGAAAACGAACATGTTAATTTTTTGGAATAAAAATGTTTATACAGACAATCCCTGGCTTAGTAATACTCGACTTATGCAAATTCGACTTTACATACGTTTCCACGATTTTTTTTAAGTTTGCACCGGCAGGCAGAAACTTATCTTGCATCCCGTAGGAATAAATGGAGGTATTGTGAAAATATCGTAATGTGAACCCAATAACACGCTGTTTCTTGTAATTCATTTCAAGACCTCGGAAGTTGAAATTTTCGCTATATAACTAAGTTATTTATCTCTCTAAAATGTCATTTTTATAATGGCAATTGCTACACTTTCATCATTATCATGTTTCCTAATAAGAATCAATTTTGAACACCTTTGTTGATATTTATCTGGAGGTCACTGCCATAAAACAATAAAACAATTGGCACTTTCCAGTCTATTGGATTTTTCTTTTAGCACAATCTATTATAAATAGGTAAACTTGATCTTATTGCATTTGCGATAATACCGATAACTGGAATTCTGTGGGTTTTTAAGTTACGGTATTATGGTGAAATTTTATTCTTTTATTTTCTGGAATTCACTTTACCTACTGATGAATAAAATAAAAACATTAACTTATTTCATGGTTTAACCACAGAGAATGAAGAGTTTTTGCTTATCAGACTTATAAGAGTGAAGGCACTTCGGTAAAAGGTGAAATGTGTTCCCCTTCACTGAAATCTTCAATTATATAAAAAACATAAATAAATTTTCAGAATCTTCTCTTCATTCCTATTTACTTATTACAATAGTAAAGGGGAAAGGGACCAACAGAAAGTGCAAGTGCTAGCAGTGCTAGGAAATGAAACAAAATTGATTTAGAAATGAAGATGATAAAGAAGTACGAAGCAGGACAAAGTTTGTCATCTATTGCAAGGGAATTAGGTCTCGCTCCTTCAACAGTGAATACTATTTTAAAGGACAGTGCACGTAAAAAAGAACACGTCAAAGGATCAATGCACTTAAGATCAACGGGGATCGCAAAACCGGTGCTATATCAAAGATGGGAAAGCTATTAATAATATGGATGGAAAATCAGATTCAGAAGCAAGTGCTCCTGAGTCCAATGGCCATTCAAGCAAAAGCAAGAAGTATTTATGAAGATATTAAGGATAAGTACGGCGAACCCCAAGCCAAGTTCGTGGCAAGCAATGGGTGGTTTAATAGGCTCAGGCGTCGTGCTGGTTTCTAAAACATTAAAGTATGCAGTGAAGTCGCCAGTGCAGATTCTGCAGTTGCTGAGAAATTTTGTAATATGTTGGATAAAACCCCTTCTAAATTTCCCCAGCCCTCAACTTCTGCAGCAGCGTGCTTATCAGCTGGAGAGTTAATTCTGGTAATGATACTCTAAAGGTAAAACTTGCTGAGCTTTGCTTGCCTCCTCTCTTTTTGTAATTTTATAATTTTGAAATTTCTGTAATTCTGTACACTTTTGTAATTTTTCCTGCGCGTGAGATAAAAAAAAAATTGAATGAATAAGTCTATTTACATGTTCGTCAAACATTTCTTTTTTACTTCAATCAAATTCAGCGTGCATAGTTGTGGGTGTTGCTTAAGCATTTAGGGAAATTCTGACATGTAAAACTCTACTTACGCAGAACGTAACCCGGGGAGTGGCTGTATTCTTTGTTCCAAGTTATAAACATACAATTCAAAAAAAAAAAAAAAAAAGAAAAAAAAAAAGAAATAAAAAGAAAAGAAATAATAATAACTGTAACAGTATTTATTAAACGATTTTTTGAATACATTATTACAACTAAAAGAAATTACAGCATATTAGTTTTGTAAATGTGCATTACAAATGCCTTATATCAAAAAAAAGGGGTAATAATAAAAAACTACAGACAAATAAGCCAATCCTTTATCATGATGTATATCACATAATCCTTTATCAGTAATCTATATCACATAAATAGAAACAATACTACATACAGCTGAAAGCGTAAGCAAATTTAGAGTTAATCTTACATAAATATCCTTCGGCACAAAAACCAGTATTTTCTTCCATGACGGTCAAATCCAAGAGACTCTTGCCGACTCAGCAAACCACTTTTTTCTATTTCGGTAATGCATTCTGTGACACCAGACACCTAAAACAAAAGAAGAATAAAAAAAAATTATCTACCAATTTATTTTGAAAATAGTGAGATCAATACCAAAAGTATGTTTATAAAATAATCAACAGATTAAGCTTAGAAACTCTAGATATAAAATAAAATAATAATAATAATAAATAACACATTTATATAAATGTTTTTCACTTTTTCAGGTCCTGAATTGATACTGAAAGTATGACCCACATGTTATAAAACACCCTGTACATTTTAGAATGTATAAAATGTTCATACATACATTGTCCAACAGTGTTGTATTTCAAATATTAATCTATTATACAGTGTTCTTCAGATATTATACCTGTACAAGGTTTTGATCATGCAGTAAACAATGCATTGTTGCTCACAATAACAGAGGTAACTATCACTCTCAGGGAGCAATTATGATAAGTCATGACATTCATTATGAAAAATGTAGGAATGGACTTTTCTGTGTATCACTGATTTTGTGAAATGCTCTTGAGATCTTTATCATTCTGCACACTGAAGTTCTTGAAATTCAAACAGTAATTCAATGATTTCTCAAATTCACATCGTAGGAGACAGTTCCACTATTTTGTCACAAATATGCATTGATTTTTTTTTTTTTTTTTTTTTTTTTACATCTTAACTTCTCTTCAAAACTAAAAATAATCATATTCACAGTAACATAAATTGTTGGGGTTAATGATTATATCAACCAGTTATAAAAAATATCAGTCGTTCCTCGATGCTATAATAATGCTTATATAACTGCCCAAAAAAAAATATATGAACTCCCCTGTTTTCAGTCCATTGAGCCATCCTGGTTAAATAGGTGGCTCAGATCAGTTCATAAGAGAGGCGTATGAGCCACAAAAGTTAGTTGCTTTCATCATGGCATATACAGCTGATACTGACTCTGATTTCAAGAGGGATCTTATTGTTAAATGTCACACTACCAGCTTGTCAATTTGGGCTATTGCCAACAGTCTAACCCTATACCATCTAAAGTCAACTGTCAGTGATGTTATTGTGGACACGTAATGCAACTAACACCATCTAGCAACGCACAAGAAGGCCACAGATGCTCACTCCACACGACCAGAGGGTACTTGGAAAATTTAGCATGGCAATGTCATCACACATCCCGGTAAAACATCAACCAGAATTTAAGGCTTCAGTAGGGGGTTGAGGTGTTAATGCACAACAGCATCCAGAGCAATGATTCAACCTGTTTTTCACAGAAGAGTTTTAAAACAATTTTTCACATCCTGAGCAATCCCCACCTACTAAAACATTTATAGGCCAGAAAAGTTGATGATAAAAGGATTCACAATTCAGTCACTGCTAAATTATTGTCAAGATAATTTATCTGTAAAGAGCTGTTATATATATATATATATATAATTCAGCTGACATCATTAAGAAAGAAAAATAGTGAAAAAATTGAAGAATTTTCCTGGTTTTTTTTTTCCAAATGTGAAACTGATAAAGTTCACATCCAAAGTCAATATAGGGTTTACTTCAGAGTGACACTTGGGCTTTTAATGTTTGTCAGACAACAAAGCTTGTTCAGAGAAGTAAGAAATTGTAAACTGGAGTAAGATGTTGTTGTTGTTATTTGGTTTTTGGGAGCATTAGCAACTAAGGCCATATTGCTCCGGAATATGCAGTGGTCATTCTTTGACCTTTCCGCATCCTCCGTATTTGGTGGTGACGGGCTCGAACCCCGGTCTAATCAAGAAGCGTGTGCTATGCACTGCTGCTCCTTCCCACCTGGCTACGGAGGCACCCTAGAGTAAGATGTTCACTGCTTTTGCTGAAATCACAAAATACTCTTTTCTTATTGGAAGCCAAAACACACTAGGTGAACTTCATTCAATTTTATCTTCAAAGTTCAACTGCACTATAGCTGTGCACTGTGTTGCTGTTGTTCTTGCAGACTGAGTAAATTTTGCAAATTTGGTGAGAACTCAAAAAAAAAAAGGGTTCCAAACCCAGTCATACATTTCTGATGACAAAGAAACAAAGTATTAGTTGCGCTTATCTGTCAGTGATTCCAAATAACTGATAATTAATTTGATAACTTCCTTATAATTTGTTTGACTCTAAACCTGAAGTAGGTGTGGGAACATTTCAATATTTCCACTTGAAAGGTGTTTTTGGCAAACCCTGAGTTTATTCTTGAATGCAAGAAGTTTGTCTGTGGAAGTTAAAAATGTTTTCTTCTGACATCTTTTGTTTGTTTGTTATTTGAAGCATTAGCAACTAAGGCCATATTTCTCCGGGAATATGCGGTGGTCATTCCCTGACCTTTTCGCATCCTCCGTATTTGGTGGTCATGGGCTTGAACCCCGGTCTAATCAAGAAGTGTGTGCTACACACTGCTGCTCCTACCCACCTGGCTACGGAGGCGGCTTTTCTTCTGGCCCCTGGATGCTAGTGTTCAAGGTGTTTTAAGTGCTAAGTCAGCTAGTTTCAGCAGCCATTTTGACTTCAAGAAAGTTAGAAAAACTAGCTTATTATTATATTTGAAAAAAAAAAGCAGCACTTTCTCTCACAGTTCAAATACCCTTGTGGAGATGGGGGAAACCCCTGGTGCCATCAGACAACTAACAGCTCAAATACCCTTATTAAAACTTTCTATCTTGAAAGCCATCTAAACTTGGCATGTGAAAGGAGAATCACATTCTTTCTGCATATTTTCACTCACCTTTGCAAACATGTGTGATTTAAAAGGGCACTGCTTTATAAAACTGACCACATTCACAGCTTTACCAAGGACTTATAAATCTTTCCCAGTAGTTTTCGAAACAAGCACTTTCCAATGGAGGAAGTTGTTGTTTTTTGGTTTTTAGGAGCATTAGCAACTAAGGCCATATTGCTCGGGGGATGTGCGGTGGTCACTCTCTAACCTTTCCGCATCCTCCATTTTTGGTGGTTACGGGCTCGAACCCCGGTCTAATCAAGAAGCGTGTGCTACGCACTGCTGCTCCTGCCCACGTGGCTACGGAGGCGATAATGGAGGAAGCAGTGGACCATTGTGACATCAGGGTTTTTCTTTGATGAGTGTAACAGAGCCTTTTATTGAGCCAATTACTGATGAAACACTATCAGTGCAAATTTCAACATGCCGGCTACATAACAAACCACAGGAATCTAAATAAAAAGACAAGATGTTGAAAATGTCTTGACCTTTAGTCATTTCTGGCAGATGTTTACAACAAAAAGATCTGTCAGGAATTACATTATTTCAGCTTCATTTAATTATATAAATGCCAAAAGCTGGGCTTTATTGTTATGTCTGTTGACTTGCCAACTTGGAGAGTAAAGTTAGTATTTTTTAATACTTCAGATAAGACATTTATTAGTAGGCATATGGATGACACATCATCCATATGCCTACTAATAGTATTATTAGAAACTGGAACTTTGTCAATTTCGCTTTCCATCTCTTTGCCTATCATCATTTTCATTATTAGACTTTCAGCAATAGTGTGACTTTTAATTTTTTGTGCAACAAAGCTCAGCTAGTAAATAGCTTAAGTCTTAAGCCTTTTCACTGATAGTTACTTTCTCCCTAAAAGTTATGTTGCTTGCCTTAGGAATCCAAAAGTCGTTGAAAGTAATCAACTGTTTTATCTGACAAGTGGCCATCACTTGAAGTGTCAATTTAACTTGGCTGGTGTCATAGCCGTTTGTTAATTTTTCCCCGTAAAAAATGCAAATGGAACGGGGCAGTTTGTCTCCAGTCTATATAAAACTCACGGCCAAGTAAATGTCATTGTAGAGGTAAATTTTTTTTAATATCAGTCAATTCTCTTCCGCTTCACTCATACTTAGTTCTGATAATTTTGATTAATTTTCTTTGTACTCTCCTTCAACTCCTGTGCCAACTTTTCAGATACTACCAACATTTTTCAATCTTCAACAGCTGTATGAAAATATTGTTACATGGGCAGGATTTTAGATTAACAAAAACAACCATGGTTTCGGTAAAAACATTAATAATGAAACTATGCAGACTACAAATCTGCAAAACAGCAAACAACCGTAATGTGCACTTAGCACCACTCCTAAAAATAAATTACTCTTCACAGTATCACTATCACTGAGCTCCATGGAACCTACTGAAGACTGACTTGTTGCCTGATCATCACTCTTTTAAAAATTTAAATGAAAAAAAAAAACCTTGAATAATCTGGTGGCAGAGAGAGAGAGAGAGAGAGAGAGAGAGAGAGAGAGAGAGAGAGAGAGAGAGAGAGAGAGAGAGAGAGAGAGAGAGGTCTAGAATGCAGAGAAGCAATCAGCAGGCGAAAGGGATTCTTGGAATTTGAGCTGCACCCTTGGCAGTACAGGGCTCCCTTTTCTATCACCACCTGTGTGGTGACTCTGTAACAAAATGAAATAACCCAGACACATTGCAACTAAATACAACCTTAAATACATACTGACCAAAATAAAACAAACAGGGAGTTGGAGATTACTGCAGTAATGCCAATTGTCAGACAAAAATTCCTCACAATATTTCAAAGTATATTTGGAATCATTCATAGTATTTTAAAATTTTTATTTAATTATTCCACAATTTCTTGTGGAATCCCTGACAACACTCTGCAGAACCCTGGTTGAAAAACAATCAGATGAGTGGCAGTGTACTGAGAGTGGCTTAGCAGAAAACGTCCAGCTAATTAGTGGCTGGCTCTCTTCTATGGACAGAACACAGAGGCCTACAGTCTCAGTTTTCATGGGAAATAAGCACTGCATTAACTAAAAATCACCAACAAGAACTGGTATCATGTTGCATGGTGCAATGAACACCACGACTTCTCCATAGAGCAATGGAAATTGGTTCAATGTAGTGATGAATCTTGCAACACCCTATTCCAATCAGATGGGCAGATGTATGTATGGACGATGGCTGGAGAATGTTTGGTTTGTATTGGGGTTTAGTGGCGCATGGACTACATGGGTCATAATGTGCCAGTTCATATGGTATGATGTGTTTGTTTGTTTAGGTTTTATTGCCACATTAGCAACTAAGGCTATAACGCCCCAAACCAGGACACAAAAAAGTGAAATTTTCAGTGACCTAATGGATTAGGTCACTAAGTGTCAAGATATATATAATAAAACAGGTGTAAAATGTATAGGACATATCAATAAAGAAGTAACAATAACAAGTTAAATTTTTAAATGCAAGTAAAAAGGTTTACTGATTTTAGAAGGCTAAAAACAGCAGACACATGTTCATGATTCTGGCTGATATTTGGCTAAGTATATAAGGCTCAATATCTGGCTGAGTAGACAACTAAAAGCGGTAAAATATAAATCACATTCATTTCTAAAACGTGGACACTCAGTTAAAATATGATGAATAGTTAAAAAGGTGTCACAATTCTCACATATAGGAGTCATCTGCACTCAGCAGAAATGCATGCATAAGATGACTGTGTCCTATGCGGCAGCGAGGTAAAACAACTTCCTCTCTCTAGTTCCTGCGCAGACTTTGCCTGTAATCAAACACTGCCAGTGTTTGATTACAGGCTTTATCTGATACAGCTTGTGTGTAACCAGCATGTGTAATTTTATTTTAATTTTTTTTATTATTATTTTATTGATTTTTTTTTAATTTTTAAATTTTTATTGCTTTTTAAAAAAATATTTTTATATACATTTTTTTATTTCATTTTTTTATTTTTCATTAATTTTATTTTATTATTTTTTAACACCACGGGAACTCTTATTTTTTCTTCCTTTTCTTTCCTTTTTTTATTATTATTATTTTTTTCTCCTGTGTAGTGGACACCCAGAGGAATCTGGCCCACCTTTTGGCAACACCAGGTGGGTCAGAGTCTCAAATTGAGACAGTACGAGCACTTTGGGACGGCCCACCTTGTCATGGTGAGGACAAGTACCCAGAATCATCTCTCCAGGTGAGCATGCTTCTGGGCAGCCAAGCGGCCAGACACAATAAGAGAACTCACACATAATACACACAAACCTACATTATGTGCATATCTGGCCCATTTGTAGTGATTATTGCCATAGTAATTTTGCATGCATTAGCTGGTAGTCTTTATAGGGAACTAATAGGCAATGAGTATTGTGGTGACCTGGCTGCAGAATCAGTCAGTTCATTACCACTGATCCCAATGTGGCTTGGGATCCAGCAGAAACGGATGTCAAATGAACACTCAGAAAGAGAATGTAGCATCTGCTGGACCCGGGTCAGAGATGGATGAGGATTGAACCTAATCCCAGGATAGAGCCTGCAGTATACACCACAGACCTTTGGTACTTGTGGGTTTTTGTGTGGTACAAGGCTACTTCTATAGCATACAACTCAGCTGTATATATGCTGCATTTTTTGGGATGCCTCCCAGATATAGTGTTATCTGGGAAGGTGTTGGCAGCAGATCTGACAGATGACTCTGACCTTGAGCCATCAGTAAAAATGGGCAAGAAGTCAGAGTACTCGGCTCGGTGGGCAGCCAGCAAACAGTTGTTCATAGACAGAAGATGGGGTGATGATCTTACCCCAATTTTTAATGGAAAGGCTGCAATATGGTAAGCCAGCATGCCAAGGTTAAAGTGGTTGCCTTGGTGGATGGGAAACATTGTCTACCGTTGCACCGTGTTGCTAGTGCATCCTGTACATCTTATCTTGAGCTCCTCAAAAAAGCCTTTAAATTGTGGTATAATTTGTGGGCAGCAACGTCCTCGCTGCTGCCCACTGACTGCAAAACCTCTGCTGAACCTACTACGCTTCATCAAACCAACTGCAAGTTCCGCCTCATAACAACACCAACCGGATTACCAAAACGGCTGGCACTTATATACAGGAATCGTGGACTAAATTGGAATTGATAGCGAGAATTAATAATAGATAACAAGAAACTCCGAGCAGTAAACGATGAGTTGAAGACAAGAACAGCTATTTTTGAGAAGGTGGTGGATACCCTTTCCAAGCTCTCGACTTCTCCTGACCTGGCTTACCCTCTCAGGATGAATGACCTGACTCTGGCTACACCTGCTCCCACTCCATTCTCTTATGTGGGAGCAGTGAAAGCTAGGAAAGTGACCCATGCAGAGGCTGCAAAGCAGCAACTGCAACCCCCCTCAACTTCTGATAGAAAGATGCAGCATGTGCTACTACTCCATGCTAGTGAAGATTCGAACCTCAAGACCAGTGCTGAGGTGCAGGAGATGGTTGCCAACACGCTAGACTGATTATCAAAATGTCAAAGTCAAATCGCTTAGACCCATCAGGAACAGGGGAGTCATCCTCGAAACTACCACTGAAGAGGACCTGAACAGCACCTCTTCCAGCGGTTCCCTTTCTTCTATTCGTGTCCAGGCAACGCCACCAAAGAAAGCTAATCCATCATTACTCATTTATGACACTCCCAAGGATTGGTCTAATGAAGAAATTTTAAATGACCTCTACTACAAAAATCTGGCCGACTATGGGTACATTAAAGAAGAAGTCAAAAGTGAAATTACATTCAGATTTCAAACAAAAACAAATTCAATGGCGCACAGGGTCATTAGCCTTTCACCCAGAATCAACAAGAGAGTTCTCTCATCTGATAGAATTTTCTTGGGTTGCAATGCACACAGATTTTGTCCCTTCACAATTGTCACAAAGTGCTTCTTGTGCCTTGGACATGGCCATACCTCGCAACACTGTATCCATAACTCCCCCAGGTGTGGCCACTGTGCACGTAGCAGGCATGTACATGTGGAGTGTCGCCATCAAGAGGAGCAGCCTTGCTGTGCCAAGTGCAAATGACGGAAGCAAGAGCATTCCCACTCAGTCCATGATGCTACCTGCCCTGAGTACCAACATGCACTAGAAATGGTATGACTGAGAACCTCTAATGAATAGTTCAAATACAGTCAAACCAAACTGAGCCACTGCAGCAAGCTTTGCTTCTACTCCACAGGCTTCCACCAACTCAGTCTGGGCCAGGGCAAAACTAAGAATTATGCAAATAAATGGACAGAGATCAAGATCCATCTCTGACGAAATTTGTGTCTCGGCTGAAGACCATGAGATCGATGTTATCACCATCCAGGAACCTTACACTGCTAGAATACAATCTGGACCATCAACGAGGATTATGGGCTTTCCCATCACCACCAGAGTCATTCAGCCTATCCCAGAGGACCCAAAATCCTGCATTGTGGTCTTCAACCGTGAACTGGACATCTTGGTCATACATGGGCTGTGTAACAAATTTACTACCTATGTTCAAATCAGTACTGACCTTTTATCTTATTTCACTGTACTGCCCACCATCTGCAGACTTCAATGACTCACTGAATTAGCTGGAATTTGCACTCAATTTCCTTGATAACAAGTCAGTCCTTGTCGCGGACATCAATGACAAATCCCACTTCTGGCACAGCAATACCACGAACCTTCAAGGAATAATGCTAGAGGATTTCATTGTCTCCCACAACCTCGTAGTCCATAATCAGCCAAAACAGTATGCCACCTACAGCAGCTCCAGAGGGGAATCTAATATTGATGTCACTGTCTTCACCAGCAATTTAGGCCCACATGTCCATGATTGGCAGACTGTACCAGACTGGACCCTTAGCAACCATAGAGTTATCACATTTGATCTAATGCCAAATGCAACTAACGCATCCAGGATGCCCAGACCACCTGCATTAGTGCGGTTCTCCATTAAGAGCACTGATTGGTCTTCGTTTGATGACTCTGTAGTCAAAGACTTTACTCCATGTGAACCGAACCACCTGAACTGCTGTACAGCCACTGAAATAGCAGACATGATGCAGCAAGTGTTGTTGAAGGCCTCCTACAGGTCGGCCAGGAAAAAATCTATCCGTCCCTCTGCCTTCTCTTGGTGGTGCCAAGAGCTTACTGCACTCCGCAAAGAGGTCCATCGCGCCCGTCGGCTTTATCAATACCATCGCCACTGCCCACGCCCCCTATGAAGTAGCTATTTTCCACAGCAATTATATCGCAAAAAAGAACAAATACACCAAAGCCATTGCTGCCCAGAAGAAAACCACCTGATCGGAGTTTGTCCAAGACTCGAGGAACTCCAACCCCTGGGGTCTTTTATACAAAATAGCAAGGGAAAAGACTTTCAGGCCTGAATCTTTGCCACTGTAACCACTGGGAACACTGAGACCTCTAACTGGACTGACTCCAACTCCACAGACTGTTTCCTGAAGTTGCTGTGCTCAGGTAGATAGTCTTCTGGAAACAGTCTTGACAGACTGTTTCCAGCAGACTACCTGAGCACAGCAATATGATCAGCTAATCAAACCTATGCTTCTGAGGAAGAAACCAATCCCTTTACAATGGAAGAGCTTACAGCAGTCCTCAACAGGATCAATACTCACAAATGTCCAGGAATGGACCTCATTGAGTACATCTTTGTCCTTCGTTTGTTCAAGCTTAGACCCCTATATCTCCAACTGCTCTACAACAAATACTTACTTGAGGGAGTTTTTCCCAGGGCGTGGAAAGTGGCCATACTGCGACTCATTAGGAAGCCTGGCAAACACCCCAGGAGATCAGCGCTCCCTTAGACCAAGTGCACTCTTGGCAAATCTAGACAAAGTACTAGAAAGGCTCGTGGCTCTCCGAATCACACAACTGTTATTTGTTATTATTTGGTTTTTTTAGGAGCATTAGCAACTAAGGCCATATTGCTCCGGGGGTATGCGGTGGTCATTCCCTGACCTTTCCGCATCCTCCGTATTTGGTGGTCACAGGCTCGAACCCCGGTCTAATCATAAAGCGTGTGCTACGCACTATTGCTCCTACCCACCTGGATATGGAGGCACCCAAATCACACAACTATTCCAGGAACAGAACCTATTCTCCCCAGCACAGTATGGCTTCACACCAGGGCGATCTACAGAAGAGGTGCTGTTTGACTTCGTCCTCCATATTGAAAACTCCACATTTAAATTTGAACTGGCCATCTTGGTGGATTTTGAAGGTGCCTTCGACACTGTCTGCTGGGATAGTGCATTGGCATGCCTCCGCCTAGCTAACTGTAACCTCAGATCTCTACAAGTTCTTCCAGAATTTCACAGAGCGCACTGTTGTGGTTAAATCCAATCTTCTGCAAATAACTAGACCAACCTCTTCAGGGTGCCCACAAGGTTCTGTGCTGGGTCCCTTCATGTGGAACATCGTCCTGCACAGCTGGCTTTCTAAATCTTTTTAAGGATGCAAAATTGTGGCACATGCAGACGACCTGACAGTGGTTAGTTCTGGGAAATCACGCTCCGACCTAAAAGAAAGCAAATCTTGTCCTAGCAGATTACTCCTGGACGGTTCTTAATAAGCTTCAAATCAGTACCAGCAAAACAAAAATGATGCTTTTTAAATCAAAGCTTGACCAATGCCACCCACCACAAATCAAGATCTCTGGGAAACAGCTTCCTATTGTGACATAGGCTAAAGTCCTAGGGGTGGTCATTGACCAGAAGCTGAGCTTCCTTCCACATCTACAATACCTAGGGGTCAAAACAAAATGATTTTCATCTGTGATCATGAGGATCTCCAAGAGCAACTGGGAGCTCTCGAACAAAACACTTTGTATTATAAAGCCATTTTCATCCCCATTGTGACCTATGCAGCAGGAGCGTGGTTTCACCGAGTTCAATGAGGAAAAATTAAAGTCAACTCTATTCAATGTGCTATGCTCCTGGCCATGCACAGCTGGAACTTTGCCGCTTGATCTATTTGTAATCTTCAGAGAGCTAAACTTCAGAATTAAAAAGAAATTACCCATGAAGATACAAGGCCTAGAACTAAATCTCAATGCTGACCCCAAAGCAGAAAGAGCTCGCTGTTATAACAAACTCGTCAATATTTGGCAGTCTAGATGGAACACCTCAAAACACAGGCTCTGTTATCAGAAAAGTCATCCCTGATGTCACTTTCACAACCTCGAAAATGGTGAAGAGACTCTGTGTCTGGTAACCAAGTAGGAGGTTTCCCTCACCTTGGAATCCTCCTACTTGGTTACCAGACACAGAGTCTCTCAACAAAAAGTTACATCTGCTGGGTTTGCTACCAACCCAGCTGTTTCTGCAGCAGGCCAGAAAATTAGAAACATCTTGAATGCAGGTTGTACGACGACTTAAGAAGGACCCTGCTGCAGGCTGTGCCAGGTATCTCGGAACAGCAACAAGAGCCTCTACTCCAAACACCTGACAATCTAAAGGCATTCCAATCCTATGCATCTTTGAGCGCAGGAAGCAGAGCTACATAGTTGTTACTGCACCTAACAATACCTCTGCAGTGACTTAAGGGTTCCATGTTTTCATACCACCACCTTCTTTCTTTCTTCTTTTTTTATTCCATGTGCTCTGCCTGGAGTTCCACTCTAGTGCAGCTAGTTTATTTATTCATTTATTTTCATTTCATTTATATATTTTATTAAATTATTATTGTTTCTTATTTATTTAATTTTGTTCTTCACGCACTCTGCCTTGAGTTCCCACTCTAGTGCAGCCAATTTATTTATTTTATTGTTATTTTTATTATTATTTTTATTTTTTTTTTCCTAACTGCACCACAGGTGGTTGTGTTTTGTTTTTTTTCCCTCTATTTTTCCCCTCTTCTTTCTTTTTCCCCCTCCCTCTGGAATGGGCATCCAGAGGAATCTGGCCCACCTTCTGGCAACACTATGTGGGTCAGAGTCTCTCTTGAGATTACATGTTTTGCTGGGACTGGCCCACCTTCCCGTGGTGTGGACGAGTACCCAGAATCATCTGTCCAAGTGACTGATGCTTCTGGGTAGTCAAGGGGCCAGAACATAACAATAGAACACACATAATACAAAAAAACCTATGCCACACACATATCTGGCCCATTTGTAGTGATACAGAGATAAGAGATGGAGTTGAAAAAACGTTCTAGGTGCCGCCCTTACATATACACATTGTCTACTGTTATATTAAGCTCTCTGAGGAGGTCTTGGACACGGATATCAAAGGGACAGTTGGCAGTCTGACGGGTATTATAGAGAGTTTCTCATAGTGGCTCGAAGACGGATGTCCACGTAGGGTTGTCTGGCAGAGATTTCAGTTTATAAGTATATGTTAGTGACAATTGCTTTTGTCGCAGGGACAGTGGCGGTGCACCTGCTTTGACGTATAAACTCTGGACTGGGGATGTTCTGAAACCTCCAGTAGCAATGCAGATGACTTGATGATGGACTGGGTCTAGCCTTCATAGTATGTTGTTTCTCGCTGATGTTTACACTTGGGACCTGCAATCTAATTTAGAACAGACAAGTGCACAATATAGGCAGAGTAAAGTGCAGCAGTCTGCTCCCCAATTATTGGAGGAAATGGCTCATAGGAGGTTCAATCGTCTTGTGCACTTTGTCTGCAATTGATGGATAGGTAGTAGAAATGTCAACTTATTATCGAATATGAGCCCCAAGAATTTTGTCTCGGGTGCTACTGGAATAATGTTTTTTCTAAACTTGATTTCAGGTTCCGTTTGCAACAAGTGTATGCAAATGGTCTTCTGAGAAGAGAACCTGAAACCATTAGCCATTGCCCAAGAGTTCACATGGTCAATGGTGTGTTGCAATTGTCTTTCTATGACCCTCATATTACATGACTGTGAAAAGATGGTAAAGTCATCAATGAAGAGGGATGTATACAGTTCGAGGAAGTTGTTCAGTAAAAGAATTAACTTTGATAGCAAAAAGCATAACACTCAAAACTGATCCTTGTGGGGCTCCCTCTTCTTGGCAAAAAGAGCGAAAAAGAACTGATCAAAAATGAACTTGGAAGAAGTGGTTTAATAAAAAGAGCTAGATGACCCCTAAGAACAAGATTATAGATATCTTTTAAAATACCAAATCTCCAAGCCGTGTCATACACTTTTTCCATATCAAAGAAAACTGACACCTGGTGCTCACATTTCAGGAAAGCATCTCGAATGGATGTTTCCAATCTTATTAGATGGTCAAGTGTTGACCTGTTCATTCAGAAGCCACATTGTACTTTTGAAAGGAGGTCATTTGCATCTAAATACCATATGAGCCGTGCATTAACCATCCTTCCAGGATCTTGTGCAAGCAGCTTGTCAGAGTGATAGGACGGTAGTTTGGAATTTTGAGATCCTTTCCTGGCTTAGGAAAGGCAAGAACGATTGCCTTATGCCAGGAGTCCAAAAACTGGCCTTCGAGATAGATTCTTTTGTAAAGCAGCCAATCCATACAATGAGATGAAAGATGTTTAACCATCTCATAATGGATATCATCTGGCCCAATGGCACTTTGGACAGAGATAGTGCCACTTTCAGTTCACATTCCGTAAATGGTTGGTTGTAGGCCTAGAGTTTTTTGAAGATAACTTCAAGGGCAACCTTTCAGCTTTTTGTTTCAAGGCCAGGAACTCAGGGGTGTATGATGTTTTGGCAGACACTTTGGCAAATGCCTTCCCTAAAGTGTTCCCAATTGCGGTTGGATTTGCAATTGCGCATCCATTATGTTCTAGGATCGATGTATTGTATGACATGTATCTGCCCTTCATTTTCCGGACTTTATCCCAGACAAGCTTTGGTGACGTCTGGGAAATAGAAGTGAAGCAGATCCAAGATTCCTTGACTATGATGTCTAACATAACGTGCTTTGGCTCGTGCATGTTTGAAGGCTATTATTTTCTTTGTGGTGGGGTAATGGTGAAATATACCCCATGCTTTGTTTTGAGCCTTTCGTGCTGCTATGCAATTGCCACTGCTCGGACGACTCTTTCTGTGATATACCTAACTGCATCATTTATAGGTTCTTGGCTGATTGTGATGGTATTAAGCGTTGCGATGTCTACAGGCAATCCAGTCAGCATGATTAAGCTTCCACCGTGGTTATGGTAGACGGATGGCAGTGTCTCCCATTGAAAAGGGTGATAACACAGGGAAGTGATCGCTACCATAAATCTTATCATCCACCTCCCATATACAAAGAGGAAGAAGGTGGATAATAACATTTACAGTAGAGATCACTTCTCCGTGTTATCCACCAGACGGGAAGCATATAGAGAGATCTATCGCAGTAAATGTACGGGTAGATATGTGGAAGAAGGTGTTAGAACCGACATTTAGGAGCATCAGATCATTGTCTTCAAGCATATGCTCGATAACCAGACCCATCCTATTGATGTCAGCGCTACCCCACAGAGTATCATATCCATTAAAATTGGCTAATAATAAAAAAGGGAGTAGCAATTGTTGCTTAATGAGATCATCAAGGGCAACCTGGAAAATGTCATTCCCAGGTGGCAAATATATGGAACAAACAGTTAGGAGGAACCCTACTGTAATACAAACTGCTATTGGCAGTATGGTTGCCCACAAGGATGGAGACTCCTCCGTGGGCAGATCCAATCCCAGCTCTGTCTTTGCAAGTAACTGAACAATTATGCAAGTATGGGTCCTCATTTGCCTTTAAATATGTCTCCTGCAAGCAAAAGCAAGTTGGCTCATGCTTAAGCAGAAGAGCCTTGTATTTAGGTTTGTTGGGTCCATCAAATGGCTTTTGAAGAGCTGAGGGTTTTATTTTCTCAGTCCTAGCTTTATCTTTCTTTCAGAAGAAAGAATGTTGATTTGTGTCCATATCTTCTTCCATTGCAGAGAGTTCCAGGATTGAGTCGACCAGTACCACTTCATCCTCTACATCCACTGTTTCTTGTATTGCAGGTGGCTTGTCCGATATTTGTACCTTTTCTTTATCACTTGGTTTTGGTAGAGCACTAGGAGGTACGGATATAGGAGTGGCAGCTGACTTTTTTTGGGTAGGCTTTTGTGAATGCAATAAACAGCCTGCAATCAGAGTGAATGACTCCGTTGGTGGTATGGTCATCTGTTTGTGTACTGATGGTGCATTTTGCAGAAACTTCTGGGTATATGAAGGCGTCCCGCTATTTATTGGTTGGGTGCATTTTCTGGCCTCTGGGTAGGAGATATTCAGCTCTGTTTTTATTTTATGGATTTCTCTTTCATCCTTCCACCGCTGGTGCTCCAGATTAGGAGGGGTGCTCTCCTTGGCAATTTACACATATCAGTTTGGAAGCTGAACATTCCTTGCTCTCATGGTCTTGAGCACCACATCGAGCACAGGCAGGGTTACCACGACAAGCTGTTTGTGAGTGGCCATATTTTTGGCATTTAAAACACTTCAGTGGGTTTGGAATGTAAATCCTCACTGGGCAGTTTAGATAACCTGCCTTGATGGAACTTGGAGGCTGTGGGGTGTTGAATGTGAGGATAAGAACTCGGATATACCTAACTTGGAAGAAGTGGTTTAATAGGGATGAGATTCCCATCCTTTTGTATCGATATTCTCTTGACAGCTGCCACTCCTTGGTCTTTCAATTCAGAGCAGATCTCTTCTTCAGAGACATGAAGAAGGTCCCACTCTGATATAACATCTCGTGAAGAATTCAGAGTTTTGTGGGAGGTTACGGTGATAGGTATTCCCCCCCCCATGGATGTAGAGTTCAGGACTTTTGCCGCTTCTTTTGCGCTGGAAGCTTCAACCAAAAGGTTGCCAGAACACAGTCGTTTAACGGATTTTGGTGATCTGTCAACCCTTCTAATTCTTTTTTGAATAAAGAAGGGAGACATCTTTCCAACTGACTGCTCTCTAGTGGAATGGAGAATGAGGAAGAGTGGCGTCACTGATGGTGGTGTGTCCTCAGTTCTGGCTCTTTTTACGGAAGTGTTTTTGGTGTTATCATTTCAATTAGGTAGGGGCCTTGTTGGGAACCCAGAAGAAAGAGGATTTAAATTAATTAATAAGAGTAAAATAAAAATTTCAGATGCCCTAAGTACTTCACCCAACACAGAGCCTCACTCGTGAACTAGCAGGTACTGCGTACACGAATGAGACACCAAGTGGAGCACCATACCCACGTTTCCAATAAGCCTTGATCCCATCCCAGGACCAAAGGGAGGGAGACTTATTGGAACACAGTTGACCCTAGCAGTAAGACCCACCTGCAAATTGATCCCAGTTGGGCCAGTTCGGGACCTCCTGTCTTATTAGAGCAGAGGCCGAAGTGGTGTATTAAGGCTGGGTCCTTCAACCACCAGGATCCCCTTTCCAAATTTCAATGGGTCGCAGCACACGGCTGCACATGTCGGATTCCAATGATGTAAGTGGAACCAAGGTATGGGTGTTAAATCCCAGTGATGCTAATCTGGAAGGCCAGCAGCATCACTGGGAGGTCCCCTCACCACATACAGGTGCCCGCATTGAGGGACTGGAGAATGTCTGATTACTGGATTGTGTTGTGCTAATAATGAAGTCTGGAAGAGACAGGATCATGGTGTAGTGCTGATTATCATTGTATGGCTTAGGAGCCCTGGGTGCAAAAAAAACTTGCGGCTAGGCCTACACCACAAATGAAGAATAACAATAAGTTGAACTGCCCAGAGAGTGTAGTGCAGAAAGCAAGAGTCAAACAAATGAAATGAATGCCAGTAGGATGAATGAGTGTAAATGTATGAGAAAAATAACACAAACCATAAATGTTACAGTTAAATTGCAACCCTAGTTTCAATCATTAATATTCTTACTTATTTAACTATTATGCATTAGTATTAAATTTACATTATATGATGAATGAGTGAGTGAAAAAAAAAAAAAAAAAATATATATATATATATATATATATATATATATATATTTAGGCAATTCTAAATTATTGTCGGGGTTTCCTTGGCCTATAATTTTCTAACCGGAAGCAACAAAATAAAATTGCTTACAGAATATGAAAGTGTAACTCAAAAAGTTTTATTACCTATAGAATCAATACTGCAGAATGCTAAACAACTTCAACATGAGTGCCTTTCTTGTACATCTTCGCTTGTAAGATGTACAAGCGATATTCAATTTCCCTCCAAGCTGTTTCGATCACAGCAACAATTCTCAGCTTCAGTTCATCGAAGGAGGTCACAGGGGTCTTGAACACAATGTCCTTCACATATCCCCACAGGAAGAAATCAAGTGCCGTAAGATCGGGTGAGCGCAGAAGCCACGGAATCGGTCCACCATGCCCCCAACCCAACATTCAAGAAAATACATGTTAAGAAATACTCAAACAATAAGAGCCCAATGCGGCAATGGGTGTTCCATCTTGCTGGAACACCACATTTGGCTGATGATTTTCCAACTGGGGTAACAGATACAGCTGTAGCATTTCCAGTTAGGTCACAGCTGTCACTGTTTTTTCCGCATGGAAAAAGGGACCCAAAACTTCCGAACATGACTAAGCACACCAGACATTGACCTTTGGACTATCATTCTTGAATTCTCAAATGGCGTGAGAGTTTTCTGATCCCCATATTCTGCAGTTATGACGATTTACCCTCCCTGATACGTAAAATGTTGCTTCATCACTAAATCTCGTCTCCGAAGGTAATCCATCAGCTTCGACATTTGACAAAATGTCTTGGGTAAATTGGAAACAGCGGGGTTTATCATTCGGCTTTAAAGCCTGTGCAATCTGCAGCTTGTAGGCATGGAGGTGAAGGTGGTTAGGAACAACCCTCCAAACAGTCGTTTGTAGTATACCTAACTGCAAAGAAGCTCGTCTAGTTGATTTTTGTGGGCTTCAAGAAAATGCTTCGTGGATTCGATTAACGTCTTCCTGCTCCTTTTCAGTGCACAACACTACCAGTCTCTTGAAATTGCTTTAACCAACGTTGGATAGCATTATCTGAAGGTGGATCTTTTCCATACTGAGTTCTGTAATGACGTTGCGTTGTGATAACGGACTTTGTTTCGAAAAACCAAAGTACGCACACTCCCTTCTCTTGAATAGTTGTCATTTTGAAGTAAACAGGTCAATATCTCCCAGACATAAATGGGGTGAGTACAGCATTGCCAAATAAAACTTTTTGAGTTACACTTTCATATTCCGTAAGCAGGTTTATTTTGTTGTTTACGGTTTGAAAATTATAGGCCACGGAAACCCCGACAATAATTTAAAATCACCCTGTATAATCTAACAGAAAGAAAAAAAAATTATTACCAAATATAAGAAAAAAGTATAAAAATAGAGTAGAGTGAGAATGCAGATTATGAATGGAATAAATGTCTATCTCTCCCAATCCCCACTGTCAGCGAAAATATCCGGAACAGGATGGCAGTTTGACCATCCTACTGGAATCGACACAACACACCATTGTCGATCTGAACTGGGTACTCAAACCCAGTTCCCTTTAAAACCCCTTACCCAAATGGGGCGAGGGAAGACTGATCTGTCTCCTCCCTTCCCTACCTCCCCATACTTCACCTGGTGGGGCTCGTCCCACTGACCTCTTTGGGAATGTCTATTCTATCATCCCCATCCTTCTACCTGTTTTCCCCCCAATCTTCAGTCTCCCCCACTAACTAAATCGACCAAGTACACCCCTTAACAAATTCTAATCAACATCTAAATTCAACCCCTTTCTCGAAAATCTCTTTTGGCCTTCCCAAATTCTAGTGTTCTTTCCCCCTTACATATATATAGGCCTTGTCACTGAAATCCTTGGAAATTAGGTGGCAGGGCCTACCAGAGTACTTAAATAATCTACTGGGTGCCTGACCTGCCTCCTCATGGCAAAGCGTGGGCAACGGTGGGTCCCAATACGGGCCCAACAGCTAACCGGTCAGAGAAACAATAGAACATAACACTACACGATATTCCACTCCCCACACACTTTTTAAATCTCTGGCCTCCACAGAGTTCTGTGTCACAAAAACAGAGTACACGATGCAGAGACGGGGGGGGGGGGGGAAATCCCTTCTCATCAGACAATTAACACACTGTATGGCTTAGGACCTTTGATGATTATGTAGACACCTGAAACATCAATGCCTACCTTAACATTGTGGAAAATGTCAATGTTCTCTACAATTACACAGTTCATTGCTTTAGAATGTCAGTTTCAACAGGATAAGGCACCATGCCATACCACCAGTATTGTCCAAGAATTCTTCGTGGACATATGCAAAAGCTGAAATGGCTGACGCAGAGTACTGATCTGAACTGAATGGAACAGCTGTGGTATGAGCTGGAAAATCGTAGGGTGATAATCAGACCAACCCCATCAAACATGGATAGCTTAACTAGTTCTGTAGGAGGGTTTGGGACCATACCCACTGCATTCTTATTATTCATTAGTAGAAAGCCAACTCAGGAGGGTGGAGTGTATCTTAATGATCAAAAGGGACTGGCATGCCACTGAAGTGAGTGGCAGTGACATCAATGTGAAACCGATGAAATACACATATTGACTTATTGAATAAAGTGTATACCTTCACATCCACAATTTTCACATCAGCAGGGATTGTCCTTATAGTTTCAGCTTCCAAATCAACAAACCAATGCATCTAGTGTTTCCATTTCCTGCTGGTACCTACCATATAAAAATTCTGCAGACTTGGATGCTGTGGACCACTCAGCCAATCCATCAACCAAGGAGGTAAAAACATAAAGGACTCCAAAACCAATGAGATTCAGAAATGAGACAGGATGTCTACCAAGACCAAACACTACCATTTTCAACATTATTATTATCTACATTTTCACTTACTGGAGCCATGTTTATATAACATTTTCTGAAATTGTTGTTTAAACTGAAAATTAACTCTGGAATAAGCTTCTAAAATTTAGACAAGTCTGCTGTGATTTCCCCCTCCCCCCCTTTCAGGAGAAAATATATATTACTTGCTTAACAGAAAATCAAAACTTGAAATCTGGTAAATCTTCAAACAGGCCTATGGGGCTGGTAAATTCCATACTGCAATAATTAAAGACCAACACCAGCCAAGGAATTAAAAATTTTTACTATAAAAATAAAATATACAGAATATAATGAAATACTGTGATACGTTATCGGAAGGCTAAAATATTACAATAAATTACGATAAAACGTTAAAAATATACCGAAGCAATAAAACCTGAAGCTTTCGGAGACTGCTGTCTCCTTCTTCAACAGTGACTGCAATGACACATCCTTAAGTAGCAGGCCCATGGCACTCATGCACGTGGTCCATCAGACAAATGGTCGGCATTCTCCACATGCGCATCGGAAACGGAAGTGGCTCGGGAGCAGGTCAAACAGAACCGGTCATCCCATCTGAGGACAACCGCCTCAAACAGGGGGTGTAAACGTATCCCCCTGTCCCCGTTAATAGTATTATGACTGGATGAATCGATTCGCAAGCTCTCGAGCCACTTGCATTCCCAAAATCCATGGGCACGGTTCATAATGACCGCGTCTTCGGGGATGCTGCTTCTTCCAGAAATGTTCTGCCACAACAGATCTCGCATAATTAGCAGTCTTAATAGCAGTCATGTGCTCCCCCAGACAGTCTTTTAAACGTCGCCCCCATCTCCCCCACATAACACTCCTCACAATCCGGGCACTTAATCTCATAGACCACACTACTAGTATAGTCCTGGGCTATGGGATCTTTGACTTGAGACATCACTGTGTGCAATCTCCATCCCGGAAGTTGCACCCAGCGGGTCTGATAACTTAAGTGCTATGGTAACTAGATGGTAACAGGATGATAACTTAAGTGCTAGATCTTTACTAAGTATCGATGATATCTGTAAAGGCGTTGAGTTTTGTCTCACTAGCACTACCATGATCTTTCAAAAAGTTATGTACAAGCAGATCCATGGGTTCCCCTATTAGTGCCATTGTGGCCAATTTGGCAATGGAGGAACTGTAAACCACGGTGTTTCATCAGTTGGATTTTCCCATGCACGAGTGGAGGAGATATGTAGACGATACGTTCCCCATTTTAAAAAAGGGGAAGGAAGATGAGGTGCTCAATTTACTTAACAGCTTCTCCCCATTTATACAATTCACCTCGAAGGTGGAAAAAGCTGGGTCCCTCCCGTTTCTGGATGTCCTAGTTAGCAGAGATGGATCTAGAATAAAGATAACAATTTATAGAAAGCCTATGTGCCGTGGCCAGTATGTTCATTATAGCTCGGCACAGGCTTATCATCATAAGAATAGTGTAGCCAGGGCGTTGCTGAATAGGGTGGGGACCCACTGTAGTACCCCTGGACCACATCAGATCACAGAGCCATTTCCTTCAAACTAAACAGGCAATTACAAACAACCCAACACTCTGTTGGATATCAAAAAGGTATAACCTTAAAAAGGCAAACTGGCAGATTTTTGCAGAACATACAGCACAGCTGAGCTGCAAAAACAGGAAAATGAGTGGTCTAGATCAGGCAACTGTAGCCCGGACGAGCAAGCACTGACTACGACAAACATTTTAACAAAAACAGCAACCCTGTCTATCCCACGGAAACAACCGAGGAAGCAGACAGTTCCCTGCTGGTGCCCCGAACTGACTATACTCAGAAGTAGGGTACACCAGGCGAGGAGACATTTTCAAAGAGCTAGAACATCTTGGCTAGAACAAAATGAGGTGGATGCACTGAGAGATTCTTATAGAACTCTCAGGAATCAGTATACAGCCCTCATAAGAGACAAGAAAAAGGAATGCTGGAGGCACTTGGTGAGAACTACTGGGAACAATAACCCTTGGGGAGTTGTCTACAGAATAGATGTAGAACAGTTGTCTACATCTCCTCTTGGCAGCTTGTTGTCTACAACAAGCTGCCAAGAGGAGATGTCTTAGAAACTACTGTCAAACCAGATGGAACCCCAACCCTGTGTTGGGTGGATTCTGTAAATAACATCCTAGACAGTATCATTCAGACTGAAACTGGAAATCATTCCCCCACCCAGCTAGACATTATAAAAGTATACAAGACTTAGAAATAGCACTATCTAAAAACAAAAACAATAAATGCCCGGAAATAGCACCACATAAATTAATAGCACTATATAATAACTGTATGACAGAAGGTATATTCCCAAAAATATGGAAACAAGCTGTGCTAAGATTAATCCTCAAAAACCCTGAAAAACTCCCTACTGATCCCAAATCATATAGACCAATAGCCCTACTCCCTGTACTAGGGAAAATATACGAAAGACTAATATATAGCAGATTAGCTCAATATTACACAGAAGCAGGTTTGCATTCCAACAATCGGTACGGTTTTAAGCAGGTTCTACGGAGGATGCCATGCACTACCTACTCACAACAGTTAAAAACACAGAGGAGAAATATATGCTGGCAATCTCCATTGACTTTGCTGGGGCATTTGACTCACTCTGGTGGCCTAGTGTCCTTAGGCGACTTCGCCAAGCAAATGCCCCACAAAACCTCTATAAGGTAATAAACAGCTACCTTACAGACAGAAGTGTCTCAGTACGCACAAGGTTCCAGGAATTGACACGCCCTGTGAATAAAGGCTGCCCGCAGAGTTCAATCCTTGGCCCTTTCTTTTGGAACATTGTTCTGGACGAATTTCTGGCCTTGGATCTGGGCCCCATGGAAAGCCTGGCCTTTGCAGATGATATGATTTTCCTTGTTAAAGGTAACTCACGAGTGGTTGTAGAGCAAAGATCAAATGCCGCCCTCTTGCAGCTGCAGGAGTGGGCACAAATGCACATGCTCAAAATATCGCCTGAAAAAAACCAAACAAATACTTCTAAAAGGCAATTTGGACACAAGAAGACGTCCACAAATCAAAATTAACACAACCACTATAAAAATGGTAACAGAACTAAAATATCTTGGAGTGGTCTTTGATTCAAAATTAACTTTTTATCCCCATTTTATCTACTTGGCGAAGAAAGTGAGAAATTATGCAGGTATGATTGCCAGGATCAGTCGAGCAGACTGGGGACTCAAAAGAAAGACCATGGCAATCATATACTGTGCAATGTTCCTACCTGTTATCACCTATGGAGCCGGTGCGTGGTTCATCCGCTCGGCCATAGTAAGAAATAGGAATAAGTTAGAATCGATACAAAGGACAATACTACTCACTATTATCAAAGCATGTTGCACAGTAAGCACACCTGCACTACAGTTGCTGGCCGGAACTCTCCCACTTTACCTGGAAGTAGCCAAATGAGGCTTATATTATAGATTTAAAAAGGGCATACCCACAGAATTTCTGGGGATAGCCCTTGACACAGCCAACACCTTCAATGATGAAAGAAAAAGAATAGCCGCAAAGCTCCACGAGCTATGGCAAACAAAGTGGGAGCAGGAAACCAGAGGTCTGGTTACCAAACGGTTTCTGCCATGGGTGTCAATGGTTAGCGCAAAGCCACCTAAGTGGTATGCCCCTGGACTTTTTACAACGTTTATATTGACAGGTCACGGCTCCCTAAAGGCGAAACTAACCTCCTTAGGCCTGACCGATGATCCAAACTAAAGTGAAGACTGGGCACACATTCTATATGAATACATCTTTCACACAGAAAGTATTCGAAATGCACAGAGCAATCCAAAGAATGGCAATTCAGCCCCCCCCCCCAGCAATTAAACAATAATCAATAGTAAAATTGCCCAAGTTTCCCACCACGCCCAGACGATGACTTAAAAACTGTCAGGATAGCAATATTCTGCACCCTGACATGACAAACCTTCCCAGGACTACCCTGCCATGTGTAGGAACCTGGGGCCCCATGCCAAATAAGTAACCACGTAGGGGAGGGAGATGTACAGGTAGCCAGGGAAGCAGATTAGCTGAAAAATATCAGTAGGCTAGTAGCAAAGGGATGCAATGTAGAATGAATGAATGAGAATGAAAGACAATGAATAGGCTGGGAACTGAGTGAACTAGGAATTATGGTAAAAGGGAATAAATGGCAGTTTTGGCGAAAGAAAGAGTGACCTAGCATGACGGAAAGAGAGTGAATGGGAATGAGTGGAAGAGCAAATGTAATTGGCCAAAAAGATTACAAAGTTAAAAATAACTTACATTACTTTATATATACTGTACCAACAAACATTTACTAACCACATCAACACAATCACTGCATTCTCCCCAGGCCTGCAAAAAAAAAAAAAAAAAAAACTTGCGGCTAGGCCTGCACCACAACTGAAGAATAACAGTAAGTTGAGGTGCCCAGAGTGTGCAGTGCAGAAAGTAAGAGTCAAATAAATGAGATGAGAGCTAGAAGAATGAATAAAAGTGTAAGCATGTGAGAAAAAGAACACAAACCATAAATGCTACAGTTAAGTACACACTAACCCTAGTTTTAATTAGTATTGAAATTTACACTACACATCATTGAATCCCCTCCTGGTGTGTGAGAAAAAGATGAATGAGTTGAGTGAAAAAAAAAAAAATAAATAAATAAAATAATATATATATATATATATATATAAAAAACTTGGGAAAAAATTATAAAATAAGAAAAAAGTATTTAAAAAAAATAAATAAATAAAAATAAAAAAAAATTTTAAAAAAGAATGCAAATAAGTGAGAATGCAGATTATGAATGAAGTAAATGGGTGTCTCTTCCACCCCCTTGCCTGGTGGGTTCCCCACTGCCAGCTAACATATCCCACCCCCAGAGCAGAATGGGCAGCTTAACCTTCATACCGGATTCGACATTCCTTGGACATGACACTGACGAAGACATTCTGCGGCTTTGCTGCCAATGCGCCATTGGCGATCTCAACTGGGTACTGGGAACCTGGTTCCCTTTAAAACCCCATCCCCAGGCAAGGGAGGGAGGAGACGGATCTCTGTCTCCTCTCCTCCCTGCCTATCCCCCATACTTCGCCTGGTGGGTCTCGTCTCCACTGACCTCTTTAGGGATGCCTACTCTATTGTCCCTATTCTTCTATCTGTTTTCCCCCCAGTCTTCAGTCTCCCTCCCTCTCTCACTAAATCGACCGAGTACACCCTTAACAATGCCACCAAATTCTAATCAACGTCTAAATTCTACCGGTTTCCTGTAAATCTCTAAGACAACTAACACTATTAGCTTTTATCTAGCGTATAGCCTCACATGTCTAAATTTAATAACATCAAAATTTTGCCTGACCTATTTGGCCTTTAACACATTTCTTTAGCGTTCAATCCCAACCAGCGATTTCCTAACAGCAATCCCATTAAGCATTAATGTCAAACGCAAATTTTTTTTTTTTTTTTAAATAGATCCTAGCCACTGAAATTCCAGGAAACTAGGTGGCAGGACCTGCCAGATCAATTTGTTGTGATACTGGATACACTCGGCTAGCCTACACGTGGCAGGGTATGGGCAACGTCAGGCCCCACGAGGGGCCTGGCGGCCAATAAGCCGGATAAACAGTGGGCACAACATATCACACTGCACAGACATGGCCCACACACTTTCAAGTCTCTGGCTTGACAGTGTACTGTCCTCGATACAGCGAAACACACGAGGAGATGGGAGAAATCCCAGGTGCCGTCTGACATGAACATACCTTATGTAGTACTCCTGAGGATAAGGAAATGGAAATTTGCAGTCACGGCCGACCTCAGGAAGTGTGGGTACCCCCAGAGGGTCTTGGACAAATATATTTATAGGTAAGAGTCCAATCGTAGGGAGTCGCCTGCCCCTGTGGTTACTGCATATATTCCTTACTATCCGGGCCTTTCAGAACACATTGTACGGGCGCTGCGGGAGTGTCAGACCCGCTGTGTGCAACTTCCAGGATGGAGATTGCACACAGTGGTGTCTCAAGTCAAAGATCCTATAGCCCAGGACTATACTAGTAGTGTGGTCTATGAGATTAAGTGCCCGGATTGTGAGGAGTGTTATGTGGGGGAGACGGAGCGACGTTTAAAAGACCATCTGGGGGGAGCACATGACCGCTATTAAGACTGCTAATTATGCGAGGTCTGCTGTGGCACAACATTTCTGGGAGAAGCAGCATCGGATCTCCCCTGAAGACGCGGTCATTACGGACCGTGCCCATGGATTTTGGGAATGCAAGTGGCTCAAGAGCTTGCGAATCGATTCATCCAGTCATAATACTATTAACAGGGACAGGGGGATACGTTTACACCCCCTGTTTGAGGCGGTTGTCCTCAGACGGGATGACCGGTTCTGTTTGACACGCTCCCGAGCCACTTCCATTTCCGATGCATGCGTGGAGAATGCCGAACGTGTGTCTGATGGACCATGTGCATGAGTGCCATGGGCCTGCTACTTAAGGATGTGTCATTGCAGTCACTGTTGAAGGAGACAGCAGTCTCCGAAAGCTTCAGGTTTTATCGCTTTTAATCCAGTTTATTTTAGATAATTTTATTGCTTCGGTATATTTTTAACATTTTATCTAGTTTATTTTATCGTAATTTATTGTAATATTTTAGTCTTCCAATAGTGTATCACAGTATTTCATTATATTCTGTATATTTTATTTTTATAGTAAAAATTTTTAATTCCTTGGCTGGTGTTGGTCTTTAATTATTGTAGTATCTGGTAAATCAATTCGCATTGGTAAAAGAAATTCGGACTCATACCAAAGTGATTTGGTAAAAGCCTAAAATACCAATACATTTTACTTTATTTTGCACTATTACCATTCTGATTCACTAATTCTATCATTTAATAGTTCACTTTGGTCAAAGTCCATTTGATAATCGCATTTGAAAATTCTATTTCATTATCACTGAGTTGTTTGACTGTTCATGATCCTACTCAGATAGCTGAGAACCTGATTGAGTATTTTGCATTTGCATTCACACATGAGAAATTCTATAAGGAAGGGGAGGACAGATGTTTACCAAACTCTAACAGGGAGCTATATGATTTTGTAATAACTGAGAGCGAAGTGGAGGAAAAATTGTTGAAGTTAAACACAAAAGAGGCACCTGGGGCAGATAGAATCTATCCAGTTATATTGAAGGAGGCAAGTAAGCAAACCCTTAGCCATAATTATGAGAGCATCCTCAGATTCAGGAGATGTCCCTATGGACTGAAGATGTGTAAATGAATCCCCGATGAAAAAGAAAGGGGGATCAAAGGGTGACACAAATAATTATAGACCATTAGTTTAACTTCTGTTCCAGGGAAAATGATGAAGCACAGGTTAAAGAGGTGATGCAGGATCACCTAGACAAGACTGCAGTAATAGTTCAGACACAGCATGGATTTGTTAAGGGGAAGTTTTTTCTGGCCAATTTGACTGAATACTACGATGTGGTCACAAAGGAACTGGATGCAAAAAATAATTCTGATATCATATACTTGGATTTCAGGAAAGCTTTTGATACTGTTGCACATGGTAGATTGCTGTACAAATTGGAGCAGTATGGCCTTGAGGACAAGCTGTTGCAATAGATAAAGGGATGGTTGAGTGGGAGATGGCAGAGAGTGGTAATAAATTGACACTGCTCTACGTGGACTAATGCTATCAGTGGAAGCCCCCCTCAGGGTTCGGTGCTGGGCCCATTGTTATTTTGTGTATTTATCAATGATATCGATGAAGGAATATAAGGCTAATGTCCAAGTTTGCAGATGATACAAAGGTTGGCAGGGTTGTTAACGACAAGATCCTGTTGCAGTATGCTACTGCACAGTGTCTAGAAAAGTTGGGCAGATGGGCTGATAAGTGGCAACTGAAGTTTAACATTGACAAATACAAAGAGAAATGTACCAACTGTGTGGCACTACACTCAGAGAGATGGAGAATGAAAAAGATCTGGGGGTAATTGTGCAATCAGATATAAAGTTCTCTGAGCAGCACAGACTGGCAGCTAGAGCAGGTCATGGAGTTTTGTCAATGATATACAAGAATTTTGCTTGCAGAGACAAGGTGGTGGTTATCCTTTTTATGCCAGAAATGGTCAGTCCATGTCTTGAGTACTGTGTACAGTTCTGGAAGCCTCATTTTAGGAAGGATGTAGAGTTCTAGAACGAGTACAGAGAATGGCAAGAAGATTGGTGAGAGGAACAAAGGGATGTTCTTACCAAGAGAGGCTTAAGTTTTGCAACTTGCCGCATCTGGAGACTAGGAACCTGCGAGGTGATCTGACTGAGGTGTATAAGGCCTTGAATGGTTTGCGCAGATTCAATGCTGATGGGATACTTCTGCTTGCTCAGATTAAGAACCTGAAGAGGCATAGATTCAAATTGAGGAAAGATAGTTGTAGAATCGATGTGTGGAAGTTTGCCTTTAGCCAGCGGATAGTTGATTGCTGGAACAGACTTCCATCTGTTGTTGTGGAAGTTGATAGCTTAAATAAATTTAAGGCTGAACTAGACAAACATTTGGAGGGATCGGATGAATGAAATGAGAAGGGCTTCTTTTTTTGGCTGATGCTGTATAAGCTTGATTTCTTGCATAATATGCCTCAACTAATGCTAATTGTATGCTAGGCACTCCAAATATAGTGAATACGTTATCCAGGCTGCCTTTCATGGATAAAAGATATATCGCCCATGTCCTTGTTTAAAAATTGGAAAAGAGGTGATTGGACTGTAGGAAAAGGGAAGCAAATTTTCTGCTTCATTCACTTTTCCAATTTTTAAACAAGGGCATATTCATTATATTCACTATATCCGAATAAAGTGAATAAGATATTCAAACATACCTGTTTATGGTTTATGTTTGTATGATTTCTGTTTCTACACTAGAATTTGTGAAGAAAACTTTCCTAAAATTATGAAATAAATAAATAAATAACTTTTTTCATTCTTAATTGTTGATTTTTACAAATAACCTTCATCATCCTTTATGCCAAAATGAATTTGCAAATGTAAGGAAATTACCCTATTAGACTGGTAAAAGTCGGAAATAAAGTAAAAAGTGTTAATATTTCAGGCTTTTATCAACACAAACTGGTATATTCTGGGGATAACGTATGTAGGATTTGCTGAATTTCAGGCTTTTACAGTAACACATACAATAATTTCAAAACCTGAGTATAGCACTGGGTTTTCTATGATCTGTGGAAGCTTGAATTTATGTTCTTTCAGCGAAAACATAATACTCACATGTCATATGATAAAAAGTCATATAAAGTCATATAATAATATAATTATTATACTATAAAAGCATGATATCTGGTAAATCTGATGTTTTAATCAATGTGCCTTCTCACTAGAAACAATGTTTTATTATTTAATTTATATATTTTTTTTTTACCATAGAAGGAGACAAAGACCTCTGAAATAGATGGTTGTTTAATGTATCAATAAATTTATTAATCTTAATTATGAAAATACAATTCAGTGTAGTATAGCATGTTTATTTATCATATTGTTTATCGCTATTCACCATTATGTTCTTCAACTCCTATGTTTAAAGAAAGTCACATAACAACAGAAAAGGCTAAAATCTATTTACATCAAATTAAACCAATCTCCTCAAAGACATGTTCATGCTAACCCACTACATTCCAAGTTGTAAGCCACAAAACAGAAATTAACCACCTCTCCAAATAGTTTGCTCAGACCAGTAATATGAGGAAAAGGAAAGATGAGCAATCACAATTCTTTAAATCCATCAATGATGAATGAGTAACCTCGTAATATTACCAGCAATGGAGGGATATTTCAAACTTTTCAAAGAAAATGAGCAGTTTCCTTTGCAGACCACCAAGTTCAGATATTCCCATTAGTCAATGGAAGTGGCAAAAATTATGGTACTGTACTAATTTTTTTTCATGTTTCGCTTCACTTATTTTAACCCAACATCAAATTTCTGGACATTATAACTTTGCCAGATGAATAAAGAAGAGGATTTTAAAACCAACTAATGCAGTATTTGGTATATCTTTCCAAATTCAAGATCCCGTCAGGAAATACTTCAGAAAAGAAGCTAAAATTCTTAAGATCATCATCAAAAGTGACTAAAGATGATTTATAAGTAAGGACCTAAATAAAACAAACCAAATCTTTATGACTTAAGAATACCAAATCACCACAGATACTAAACAAATGTCAAACAGTTCATTCCAATGTGAGAAGTATGCTGATACTGTTTTTCAAGACTGGCAGAACTGCACATTTTTCTTCAAGAGGAGTGTTTCCATTTACGATAGGTTTCCTCAGCCTACAAGTTATTTTTTGGTAGGAATTTTTTCCTGCCATAAAGTTCAGGGTGTCTTGGTCAGTTAAACTTTGGGCTGTCATGCACTCCCATATTCCATCGATCCCTGTCCTCCTAGGTCTTCCTGGAGATATCCATTCCAGTATAGCCTTTGGATATCTGGTTTCTTATATCTGTTTTATATGTCCATACCATGTTAAACACTTTCGATGTGCATACACATCTGATGCATAGTATGCAAACTATGTTTACATAGTTAGCATATAAACTATGTTTATAGTATACAAACTATGCATCAGATGTAAACTATGAATCAGCACAAAAATATTTTGTGGCATTCCAGATATGATGGTCTAGAGATTGGTTTCTCCAACATTATGCTCCTGCTTACTCTGTTTTGCTTACACAAGTATTTCTGGAAGAAAACTGCATAGTTGTTGTCCCTTACTGTCCATATTCTGCAGATTAAACAGTCTGTATTGGTCATAGGAGAATGTCTTTGAAGGTTACACACATAACAGCAGCTAAATCCAGTGAGTACAAAGAAAAGCACATAGTCATAAATATTTTCACCACACTTCATACGAAGAGTGTTGCTACTGATCTCATTCCTATAACACTTTTAGTGTTACAGGAGTCACTACGAATGAGTTCAGTAGCATATTATAGAGGAGTGACTAACAAAGACTCAAAAAAAGAGACGCAAACAGAAACTCAACAGCACATAGTCATAAATATTTTCACCACACTTCATACGAAGAGTGTTGCTACTGATCTCATTCCTATAACACTTTTAGTATTACAGGAGTCACTACGAATGAGTTCAGTAGCATATTATAGAGGAGTGACTAACAAAGACCCAAAAAGAGAGACGCAAACAGAAACTCAACAGCACACTGCTTTTTCCTGTATCATCTTCATTCTTCTTTGAAACAGATATCATGACTAAATATTGTAAAATTTCAATAAACAATCATGTTTACAACTTAATAACCATTACTATAGTTAATGAACTTACAATAACGAAGGAAACTTATATAGCATTAACCAAAAAAAAGGGGGGGGGAAAACCTATGTACCTTCTTCCTTAAATTTATTCAAACTACTTACTTCCATAACACCAGATGGAAGTTTGTTCACATATCCAATCACTCTCTGGCTGAAAGCAAATTCTCACATCTATTTCCCAACCATCCTTTTTCATATTAAATTTATATTCCCCTTATGTGTGTCAGTTGAGAAAGGATATGGATGCCATCAGCATCATTTTACTCAATCCATAACACCTTAAACAGCTCAAGGCAAGTCTACCCTGAACTGTCTTGAAGTTTACAACCACATTTTCCACTTTACAACCAACTTTTCCTAATTAAGAGTACCATTTTGTCCTTGACTAATCTTGCTCCTCTCTGCACTCGTTCAAATGCACCAACATCCTTCTTGAAATTAGGCTTTCAGACCAACATGCAGCCTAATCACTGTTTTACATAACAAGGCAATTACTTGCCTGTTCCTGCTGAAAAAATTCCTGAATTTCACTGACAGAACCTATGAGCTATTCTAGCAGCTTGTCTACACTACTCAGAAAACTGACTGTACAATTCCCATAGGTTTCTTTTGTCTTCTAATACCTTGAGTGCAACTCAATATCATCTGCAAACTTAGACAACAGGCTTGATATGCCTTCATCAATATCATTGATAAATATGGAAAACAGTAAGGAGCCAAGAAAGCAGTGCCCATTTGTGACCACCCCATCTTCTGCCACTCATCCATCTATTTTTTCATAGCAATAACTTGCTCCCGATGCACACTATTCCACATAAAAAAGCCTTACATTTGAATGAAATTCAAAATTCACACTATTATTCAATTCTCCCAACATCAGTGCATGAATCACAAAAATTAATGTACACCATGCCAGACTTGTGTTACTTGTTGCTGTAGGCAATTCCAGCTCCATTTCTTTGTTACCTAAATAATATTCATTTAGCTTCAAACAATGTAATGTGTACATATCTTCTGTCAATAATGCAATGATCTGATGTTTGCTTCTCCCTTATGCATGTGTTTTTGTAATTAGTATATGCAGCGTATCGTAAATTTTATGTCACTGTTCATTTTAAAAAATGACCACAACAAAAAGAAGATAAGTCAACAAATACAGATTTACTTTGATGATTTCAGTAGATGAGGAAATGCCTGGATGAGCCATATTCATGGAACTTTGTTCCAATGAAAATGAGACTCTGGTTACAAAGCTTAAGTGAATTATAAAAAGCAATTTTTAATGTCTAAGTTTGCTGATCATACAGAAGTGGACATAGTGTTAATTGTAATGCAGCTCTGGGGAGTTTCCCTCAACTCTGCGATTTGTGATTAATGACAAAAATAAATTATGATAAATTAGGCTGATTGGTAACCACAAATACATAGAAATTGTCTGAGAGGAGAGAGAGAGAGAGAGAGAGAGAGAGAGGTCAGGACAGCTTGAATAGTGCATACCTCACCTTAAGAAGGATGTGAATCTGCTGCAATGGGTGCAGAAAAGAGCAAAAAGATTAATTACCTACTTGGTAATTAATCTCTACCAAAGAGGCCTTGAATTCTGCAAATTGCAACATTTGTAAACTGGGAAATTAAAAAGAGAATGGAATGAAGTATTTTAAATCTTTAAATAGGTCGAATAAACTAAATGTTGATGGTATCCTTATCTTTCTTAGGGAACACAAACATAAATTCAAATTGGAAAAGGATGGCCGCAAAAAAAGATGTACAGAAATATGCCTTCTGGTTCACTGATTGGCAGAAATATATCTTTGGCAATTGGCTTTGAATTGCCAAAGCCAATTCAAATATGTCAAATATGCCTTCAGCCAGATTCACATCAACATATTTGTAATGTACTTTACTTATTTTCTTATGGATTTTAATAAAAAAATAACACAATTCTCATTTCCATTGTGATTAATATAATGAGCAACTAGCAACTCATGATTTATATATTTAGCAAACTGATAACAAAAACATGAGCTCTTCAAAAAGCAATCACTTTTGTATGTGCAATGCACAAACTGAGAACATCTTTTTTATGTGTATCTGTAACATTGCTTATATATTCCTCCAGTCAACACACTTAATTCCAGTACTTACACTATGCAATATATGGGTAACCTGCGAGTGGTTCCTAATCTTTTGTCATACAAGTCAAACTTGAAGTTAAAAGTTCACCTAAATAGTTCCATGAGTATGCATCTGCCACCAAACTCAATAGAGTTCTTCCTAATCTAGCAGCACACTTGAAAAAGTGTTTGGAATATACCACTTGCCAGCGCTCGCTGGTTGGGAACCACTGTTCCATGTGATGGCATTATGAAAAAAAAAAATTAAAGTAATCATTGGTAGATTTCTATTTATGTGATTTAAATAAAATTTAGAATCACATGATGAACCTTTTGAAGAGTGTCAATTATAAACTTGATACGAAAACTGAAAATACAGTCACTAAGAGTCGAGTTGTTAATGGGGATGAAGACTGTAAGCACTTTGTGCATATACAAACACATATAAAAGCAAATAATTACAGAACTGAAAAGCAGTTAACGGCTAAAAAACCTCATATTAAGTGCATTGTCCTTTTGGGGGAGGGAACCCTGTGAATTGCACTGCAGCATGCTTGTGAATTCTACCTTAGTAAAGAGTTATACTGTAATTTGTTAAAATAGACAGTTCCATATTTTTGATTCCAAGATCTCGTTGATACTTTGGAAAAAAAAAAAAAATTTTGGTTTCTGCTGCTGTTGTAGAAAAACAATTATTTATTTTGAGGCCAAATAACACGTAGTTCAAAATAGTTCTAATTTGTAATTTGTCATGTTCTACCCAAGCAGCATGTCAGATACTACTATGAACATGCTTGTAAGCCTTCAAAGAGACAGCCTATAAGCATATTTAGAGTTTACTTACAGTAATACAATTGAATGAATGCAAGATGCAGCGATTGATGGAGTTAACACAGTTCCAATGTGGAATAATAAAAGGGTGGCACACAAGCATTCAGTCTGTATGTGACATTTCAATGACACTGAGGCACCTCCGTAGCCAGGTGGGAAGGAGCAGCAGTGCGTAGCACACGCTTCTTGATTAAACCGGGGTTCGAGCCCATCACCACCAAATACGGAGGATGCAGAAAGGTTAAGGAATGACCACCGCATATCCTGGAGCAATATGGCCTTAGTTGCTAATGCTCCTAAAAACCAAACAACAACGACACTGAAGAATCCCTAGGTCGATGACTGGTTTTATGTGATCTGCAAATGGAAGTGGATTGGTGCAAACCATCACAAAATGATCTGAAATACCTCTGAAAGCTAACAGAATGCAACAGAAGAACCCCACAAAAACTCATCCACTCGGAATGTAGGTTGATGTTGAAGCACACACAGTCCCTCAGTGAGATGATTGGGACACACCAGTACAGTGCACAGAACACTGCATGATATGAGTTACCATGATTGTGCAACAGTCTACGAGCCATTAATCACCATGACTAATTGCAAGATGCTTGGTGTAAAGCCCACCATTCTTGGACAAATGGAAAACTATGCTTTGTTGTGATAAGTCATGGTACATGATCTACCACTCTGACCAATACCAATGCAATGGTCTGGGGCTATTTTTCATGGTTTGGGCCATCATGGTTTTGTAGACAAAACCATGAATTCTAAGGTCTATCTGAACAGAATGCATTATCTACGTTGTGACAACACATTGGGAAAGGCCCATATCTGTATCGTCAGTACAATGCTCCATGTCACACTGCTTGCATTTTGATGGACTGCTCTGCAGACATTACCACAAAAGTTGGATTGCCAGATTTCAGTTGAGCGGGAGCTTGCTCACTTGACTGAATACATTCTGTCAAGTGAGAGAGAGAGAGAGAGAGAGAGAGAGAGAAGACTACTCGAAAAACATAGCTGAATTGGTTGCTGCTTTGAAGGCTGAATATATAGTTGATAGTATGCAATTAACACATTTTTACAAAATATGTTGACTGCATACTATGATCTGAGGTATATATTGCTATTTGTTTATTTTATTAAATCACAGAAGGGCTGTGAAATATGTTGCATTTCAATTTTTATTAAAAATCCAGGAGGAAATAAGTAAAGGACAAATATAAATATTAGTATTAGTAGTGCCAAACAGTGCAAGAAAGCAAGCTCATATAGCATCAGCCAAAAAATAAAATAATACCCCCATGACCTGTCCATCCCCTCTAACAGTTTATCCAGTCCTTCCATGAATTTATCCAAACTACTGATTTCTACATCAGATGGAAGTTTGTTACAATCAATCACTTGCTGACTGAAAGAAAAACTTCTTTCCTCGATCTGAATTTCTGCTCCCTAGTACGTATTCCAAGCAAGAGGAAGGATTCCATCAGCTTAAGCTTACTCAATACATTCAGAGCCTTAAACAATTCAATAAGATCTCCTCACAGGAACTTAGTATCCAGATGCTTCAATTGGCAGAACCAAAGCCTTTTCTGGTAAGAGCACTCTTTTGTTCCTCACACTAATCTCATTGCTCTTCTCTGCACCCATTCCAACTGATCCACATACTTCCTACACTGAAACTTCCAGACTTGTACACAGTACTCAAGATGTAGCCTAAGCATTGATTTATACAACAGGATAATTGCTTCAATATCCATGCTGGAAAATTCCTGTATATCACTGACAAAACCCCATGAGCTATCCTGGCAGCCTGTAGACACTGCTCAGAGAACTTCATATCTGACCACACAATTACCTCCAGATCTTTTTTTGTTCTCCACTACCCTCAGTGTGTTAACCATGCCGTTGGTATGTTAATCTAGTATAACAGCTATCCATATAAAGTACCTTACACAGGCCAATTAAACTCCACTTGCAGTTTCTCAACTCGCCAGCCTAATTTTTTTTAGATCTTGCTGCAGTAGCATACCATGATTACTGTTATAAACTATTCTTTGCATCATCTGCAAACTTAGACATTAAGCTTGGTATGCTTTCATCACTATTATTAAGAAATATTGAAAACAACAATGGATCCAGCACTAAATCCTGGGAGACTCCATTAATAACATTAATCCACAAAATAGCAGTGCCCATTATAACAACTCTCTGTCTGTTCCCACTCAGCTTCAATTCCTTTATCCATAGCAGTAACTTGCCCTTAATGCCCAACTGCTTCAATTTGAAAAGTAGTCTTTTAGATGCAACAGTATCAAAATCTTCCCTGAAATCTAAGTATGTGGTGTCAATTTTTTTTTTTTTTTTTTTTTTTAATCCAGATCCTTTGTTACGGGGTCATAGCATCCAATCACGAGTGGTCAGATAAGATCACCCCCTTAACAAATCCATGCTATGACTGCATTCCTGGCTAGATGGTCCTGCATTACTCTTTAACTAGGAGGCCTCTGTAGCCAAATGGTCAGGAGCGGGAGTACAGTAGCACGTGCTCCTTGAGTAGACTGGGGTTCATGCCCCTGACTGCTAAATACAGTCGATCTGCCAACTTGCACTGAACCAGCACGGCAGATCATGGTCCATTTCCATCAACATGAATTACTGAGGAAGCTTCCATCCTGCAGTGGGTTGATAATGGCAACAATTTACCTTTTTTTTTTTTTTTACCATTATTTTCTCTGGAACAGAATTTAATCTAACAGGTCTGTAATTACTCATGCCACCCTTTGATCTCTCTTTGGGAATTGGCAATATATTTACACATCTCCAGCCCATGGATGCCATAATATTTATGGCTTACAATTTGTTCACCTACTTTAATACACCCCAAAGGCCATTTGTACATTAGCTTCAACAATTTCTCCTTTACTTTCCTCTCAATTATCACAAAATCATTCAGCTAACTATTAGAATGTGATAAACTTTTGGCATCCCTACCCCTAAACAATTCCTCATGCATAATTGTAAGCAAGATACCTATTCAGTTTATCAACAACCTGAGTACTATCATCGACAACTAAACCATTCATATCTAGTGGACCAATGTCATATCTAATGGACTAATCTAATTTATCCCTTCTTTCTAGTGTTTACATAATAAAGTTACTTGTTGATTTTCTTTACACACTCTTTTCCCAGACTTCTCATAATATTCCTTAAACTGCATAACCTCCTTTGTGCCTTGATTGCAGATTAGTTTATATCTACTACAGGTTTCTAAATCATTCAATAATTTATACATATCCCACATATTCTTCTTTTCTGCCTATAGTCTCATCAGTTCATCTGACATCTATTTCAGTCTAAACCTTGAACAGTTATCTCTTAGTTGGTATAAACAGCTAGTAGCTTCTATGATTACTTCACGAATGCTTCCGATTTAGAATTTGCTGATTATAACATCAGTTGGTTCCATTACACAAAATTTAGACCGTTGAGATGACTGTAGCCACCTTTATGAAAGCAAAGTCCTTACCCTTAATGGCAGTTACATCCTTAAATAAATCCCACATCAATACAATGCCACCTTGTAGGTGGTAGATGACTTTCATCAACCGGTGAAATACCACCACTTTGCTTATTGGAGGCTTGAAGTGGTGAAACCCATATTTAGTCTCTAGAGCAAAGTTTCCGGCATCCCCCCATACTTCTCCTTCAACCCATGCACAGTACTAAGTACTATAGGTTCTCATACCTTTCGTGTTTGGGGTTTTCATAAAAAAAAAAAAAAAAAAAAAAAAAAAAAAAAACACTAGTAGGTGTTTTATCTACAGATTCTTAATTATATAATATCGGTGTAAATACAACATAGTTTACCCATAAATTTAATTACATAAGTAGTGGCGTAACGGCATCCTTTGATTTTATCTCATATATTGTGGCTAACTTCATGAGATACCAGGTATTGCACTACTTCGAAAAAATAACGCTTCTCTAGTAGAGGAGACTACTGTTATTTATTCTCAATGGGCGCCACCACCCACACGTGTTTTGGAGCTTGTTGGCTCACTCATCAGTGGGTGGGCAGGTACCCTGATAATGCAGACATGCCATCACGGTTGCAAAGTTAATTCCACAATATGAGAGATGCCAAATAGTGAAGATAATGATAATATTTTGAAGACTAAATGTACAAGGCATAATATGTTATGGGTGAAATTAACTATATAATATCAGTGTAAATACACCATACTTTACGCATAAATTTAACTACATAAGCAGTGTAATGGGATCGTTTGATTTTATCTCATACTGTGGCTACCTTCACAACAATGATACCACAACGTTACACTACTTGTGTAGTTAAATTTATGGGTAAACTAGTGTATTTATACTGATATTATATAGTTAATTTCACCCATAACATATTATGCCTTGTGCATTTAGTCTTCAAAACAGATTCTTAATGCATAAAGAGTCACTGCTGATAATCAGATCAAGAATACTTCATTCTCTCGTTGCCTATCTAACAGTCTGGTGTGGAAAAAATAAATTTACAATGGCCTTGCTAGTGTGTGAGTGACCAACCCACAATTTTCAGCCAATATCTGCAATGTTAAAATTTCACATTATAAGACAATCATATTTACTGGCCTGCTTTATCCTTCATTATACTCATCGTAGTTATTAGGCCTACAACACTCCTACATTCAATTTTTGTTTTTCCAAATGTTACACCAAACTGACTCATAATTGCACTAATCACCCATGTTAACCTGATGCATTGCCTTAAATGCATCCAGTTAACATAACTCACCTCACACCTGTCCTATCAAAGGCAGTACACGCAGTTAACAAAGCTAACAGTTTTCCAAACAACCTAACACTGCCTCAATAGCATTAGCAAATATTCTTGCACCCCTTCTATTTAAGTGTATCTCCTATCTCAGTAAAAACAGGTTGACAAACACAGACCACAAAAAAATTCCACCCCATGAGCCTTTCACAGTTGCTCCAAGGCCGAATCGAGTGGCAATTGTAAATGAAAATTTTAAAAAGTTAAGCATTAGCTAAAAACACTAAAAGTCAAGTTAAGTAATTTTTAATTAATTCATAACAAAACAATTATTTACTTTACACGTCTGTTAATCTAGCAAAGTAGTATCACATGTCCCGACAACCACCGCATGGAAATATTTATTTTTAGTGACTCACTGGTTGGAGATTACTATTTATTTTTTTTTTTTCCTTCTTTTTGGCTCCTTTAAATCTTGTACATGATACTTTTGAACTAATTTATATTGTTCTTCACTGTGTATAAACTGTGAGAGTCTGAGAAGCTTCGCAGTATTGTTAATGTTATTCCATTATGGCTGGCTACATCTAGTTCATCATGTAGTGGAAGGGTTTTTTTTTTTTTCCCATCACAATGGTAAGTTATATATTATCAGTTTTATGTTTGAATTATGATATTAATCCTGCAGTGGCGGTAATACACCTGTGAAGTGTAACTCAAAAATAATGAGTCCATGTTAATAGTTAGCTGAAGCTAAAACTCTATGATTTTCTGTACCTTCCTAAATATAGACAAGTGTTTACTTGGTATGATTTTTAAATTTTTATTTATCATTTCCCAAAGCATGATTGCACCCAGCAAGTAAGAGTCCCACCCCAATACTTTTGTTCCACTTTTAACACAATGTAACTCTCGCATGGGAATCCGACTGCTACTAGTGCTATAAAGCTTAGAATGTGTTTATTTATAGGGCAAATTATTTATAAAACTCTCAACGAGATCTAATGATTACGAACAGTTTCTAATAGTGATAAACCTACTTTTTGAAAGATTCATTTGGAATATTTGTTTAGTTTTGAATAATAAACAAAGAAAGCAATAATCACTTGGGATAGAGAGTTAATTATGAATAATATTCAAATTTTGCACACTTTAAAAAGTGTGGCAAATTTGAAATAAATTTTGAAAAAATTTGAAAATGGAGTGAATAATAGCATCCAGTATATTCATATTTTAAAATAATTTAAAACTAGCTATACATAAAATAAGCAGAAATATATGCACACATTTACATTTTAAATTTTGCATATTTAAATATTTTTTAAAATAGAAAATTGGAAGAGGCTGCCACCTTCATCATTATATTTTTTGCCTATTTTTTTTTTTTTTTTTTTAATTTTCAAGAGAATATTTTTTTTGTTTTTTTTTTTTTAAATAAAAGATGTACAGAACACAGCATTTTTAACTATTTAATTCTGTTACTGAAAAAAATGACCAAAAAATCGATTGTAAGTATTACAATCGATTATTTGGTCCTTTAGGCTGTCGCAGACAACCTCTCAGATATGCCAAATTGTGCCTGCTACCTGAGAGTCAAATGCTGATGGAACTGATATTCAGGTGACACTCAGGTCAAGTGCACCTAACATCGGCAAAGTCCAGTCAGTCTGTGACAGCCAAATCTTCTGCTTATACCTTCACAATGGTGAGACTGTAAGTAACCCTATGTATAACCCCTGAAGTGCAGAACCCACACAACATTGAACAATGCTGTCCCTCTGTGTTACCAGGCAATACAAGGAGGTAGATGACTCTCATCAACCAGTGCAATACCACCACTTTACTTATTGGAGGTTGGAAGTGGTGGAATCCATGTTCAGTCATCAGATAAGAAATGAAAAATGCATGGGATGCATATCGTGGCAGAGAAAAAAATGCATAGGGATGCATATAAATTATCAGGTGATGCAGAAGCCTATGGCAGATATAGGCTAGTCTGTAATCAAGTCACAAAGGAGCTTATGCAAGCAAAGGCAGATTATGAGAAATCTTTTGCAAAGGATGCAATGAAAAACAGCAAAGATTTCTTTACTTATATAAACTCTAGAAGAAAGGGGATGAATCGGGTTGGTCAACTTGATATCGATGGTTCAACTGTTGATAATTCTGCTCAGATAACTGACAAACTGAACAAGTATTTTGATTCTACATTCACACATAAGGAATTCTGTAGGGAAGTGGAAGATAGAAGCTTATTAAACTCTAACAGGGAGCTAAATGATTTTGCAGTAACTGAGAGCAAAGTGGAGGAGAAATTGAAGTTAAACATAAGAAAAAAAACAGGATGGATGGGATTAATCCAATTATATTAAAGGAAGCAGCAAAGGAAGTAAGCAAACCCTTAGCCATCAATTATGAGATCATTGTTGGACTCAGGTAACCACAGACTAGAGATTTGCAAATGCATTACCAATTCACAAAGGGTGACACGAGTAATTACAGACCTGTTAGTTTAACTTCTGTTCCAGGGAAAATAATTGAGTCACTGGTTAAAGAAGCATTGCAGGATCATCTAGACAAGACTCCAGTAATACTTCAGCCGCACGGTTTGTGAAGGGGAGGTCTTGTCTGACCAATTTGATTGGATACTATGATGTTGTCACAAAGGAACTGGATGCAAAAATTAATTTTGATATCATATACTTGGATTTCAGGAAAGTGTTTGATACTGTTGCACACAGAAGACAAATCGGAGCAGTATGGCATTAAAGGCAAGTTGCTACAATGGATGAAACGATGGTTGAGTGGGAGAAGACAGAGGGTAGTAATCAATGGACACTGCTCCTCATGGATTGATGTTATTAGTGGAGTCCCACAGGGTTCGGTGTTGTGACCATTGTTGTTTTCTCTATTTATCAATGCTATTGATGAAGGTATATATCAGGCTTAATGTCCAAGTTTGCAGACGATATGAAGGTAGGTAGGGTTGTTAATGACAGTAAGGATGGGACCCTACTGCAACAGAATCTAGAAATGTTGAGCAGATGGGCTGAGAGGTGGCAACTGAAGTTTCATGTTGACAAATGCAAAGTACTGCATATGGGTAGCAGTAACGTACCAACTGTGCGGTACTACACTCAGGATAGTGGAGAATGAAAAAGACCTAGGGATAATTGTGCAGTCAGATATGAAGTTTTCTGAGCAGTGCAAACAGGCTGCCAGAATTATACAGGAATTTTGCTAGTAGGGAAAATGAGATGATTATCCCGATGATCTTCGGGGGACATTCAAGTCATGCAGACCCAATTTCGGCAAAGTCCAGATAATCTGTGACAGCCAAATCTGCTTGCATCTTCACAATGGTGGGACTGTTAGTAATCCTGGGTATAACCTCCATGCACAAGTACACTGTGGACATGAACCAACATAAGCAGGGTTCGAGCAAACACCACATGAAGGAATGCCACCCTCTGTGTTACCAGGCAATACTAGGTGGTAGATGACTCTCATAAACTGGTGCAATACCAACACTTTGCTTATTGAAGACTTGAAGTGGTGGAACCCATATTTAGTCTCTAGAGCTAAGTTCCGGTCAACCCTTCCCCCATCTCTTTCATCATGCAGTATGACTGCATCATGGCGAGATCCAATCTTCCTTACATTTCGAGGGTACAGCTCTAAAACGGTGTTCGTAGGCCGGCCGCTAGTTAGTACACCGGACCGAGCCAATTGGTAACTCTTTAGGAGACTTCCGGATCAGCTAGTATATAATCTTACTACCTCAACTCTGCCAGATAGTGACTGGAGGGAGTCTGAGTAGTGTGTATGTGGGGGGGGGGTGTTGTTGAGGCCACGTTATGTCAAGGATCTGGGTATATTCTTACCATGTATATGCCATATCCAAAAATTTCATTACTTCATACAGCATGTCTCCTCCCACTTTTTCTTACTATTGAATACACCATGAATTGTCAAACTAATAGAGTACGCTTATCTGCGAAAAGATCTAAACCTCCCAAACACTTCCTAGTTCATTTCACAAATATATGTGGTCTCAATTCTAATCTCGACGATGTCCATTTCCGATTGCAGTCTGCCAAACCCCATGTACTTTTTATGATAGAATCTCAGTTATCGGTTAATTCAACTACTGCTCATCTCAGTTGTCCAAATTATTCACTGTATGATTCCTTTCGCCTCAAAGGTGGTACTTGTGCTTCTGTCCATTTCGATATTCCCTGTCAGACAATTGGTAATTTGGAATCTCCTCTCTTCAATCTTCTCTGGCTTAAAATCTCTTTACCTCACTGTGTCAAATTCATCTGTTGTGTCTACCGTTCTCCCAACTCCACTAATCACTTGGAGCTCTTTGACTTCCTCTCTTTGCAACTTGACCCTTGCTGATTTTAATGTTCACAAGTCCAGCTGGCTTCTGTTTTCTAGTCACACTGACCCAGTTAGTCAAAGTGCTGAGGCTTTTGCAATTTCTAATGACCTTGCACAGATTGTTCATTTATCTAAAAGAATACCGGACAATCCTAACCATACAGCCAACACGCTTGATCTTTTTCTGACAAACAACCCTCCTAAGTACACAGTCGAAGTGAAGTGGTCCTTTAGGTACCTCAGATCACAACTTGGCGATTGTCTCTTCTCCAATAGAGCCTTTATCTCATGGCTATTCCCAACCTCGTATTGTTTGGCATTACAAGAATGCAAAATGGGATGACCTGTGAGATTTCTTTTCCTTGGTCGGACTACTGTTTCAAAACTTCTGATGTCAACGTTTGCTCAGAACGTGTCAGTGAAATTATTCTTGTAGGAATGGAATCCTTTATTCCACACTCCACTCTAAAATCTCGTCCTTTATCTAAACCTTGGTTTTCCAATAAATGTGCTAAGGCTGTTCAAGAGAAAAATGTTGCATATCGTAATTGGCTTGTTTCTAATTCTTCAGTTTCATTTTCTGCCTACACCAAAGCTCACAACAATTGTAAAGCAGTTATTAATCAGTCCAAACTAGAGTTTGAACAGGCTAAGAGTAGAAAACTTGCTTCTTGCCCTAACGGTAGCCGAGCATTCTGGTCTCTTGCCAAAGCTATTGGCCGCAACTTTTGTCCATCTCTGCTCCCACCTTTGTCAAAACCAAATGGTTCTGCTGTCACTTCAGCCAAGGATAGAGCTGACCTCCCAGCATCCCATTTCTTTTCCAACTCATGTATTAATGATCTTGGTAAAATACCTCCCACCATTCCCAACACACCCCATTCAATGCCTCCTGTGATCTTCCATCAAAAGGATGTCAGAAGGATTTTGACAAATCTCAATGATAAGAAAGCTCCAGGTCTTATAATATTTCTCCACTTGTTCTCAAAATCTGTGCTCCTGAACTTACTCCTATTCTTTGCCGCCTTTTTTCACTTTCTTATTCCTTCTGCTTGGAAATTTGCTCATATCCAGCCAGTTCCTAAAAAGGGTGACAAGTCTCTCCCATCCAATTATCATCCCAATGCAATTACTTCTACTCTTTCTAAAGTAATGGAGAAATCAATTAACCGCGAACTCTTAAACTACCTAGAAACCTTCCATCTGATCAACAATCGCCAGTATGGATTCCGTCATTGTCGATCCACTGGTGATATTCTGACTTTTGTTACCCATTTATGGACAAATTCGATGGAAAAGTTTAAGAGTAATGGTAGATGACTCTCTGTCTTCTAACTTCTCCACTAATGCTGGTGTCCCTTAAGGTTCAGTTCTTTCCCCCACTCTTTTCCTCTTGTATATTAATGACCTTCTTCCACTGATTGGAAATCCTATCCATAGATTTGCCGGTGATAGCACATTGCATTCCACTTTCCATTTTGAAAAACCTTGCCCTGCTCAATCAGCTTCAACTTCTCAAATATCCACTGCCAATTCCTTAAATGCCGATCTCCAGGTAATTCTCCAGTGGGGCAAAGGTTGCTTAGTTGATTTCAATTCTTCTAAAACTCAGTCTTGTCTTATATCTCGCAAAAAGGATTCTTCTGCTCCTATGCTTATCTTTGGTGACACTCCGATTTCTAGGCAAAATGATATCCCTTTTGGGGATTACCCCAACTTCTAATCTTTCTTGGCACAAGCACATTACAAATATTGCTTAATCTGCATCTAAAAAACTTTGTTTTCTCTTTCGCTCTCGTCGTTACTTTTCTTCCAAACAGCTGCTGTTCACTCTGTACAAATCGCAAATTCACCCTACCATGGAATATTGTTCCCACATCTTGGGCAATGTCCCCAAAACCTCTCTCAGACTTCTAGATTCCATTCTGATGAGGACAGTTAGGTTAATTAGTGACTCATCTTTAACAGTCTCTCCACTCTGTCTCATTGATGTACTGTTTCTGTTGCATGCCTTTTCTATGGATACTTCCATGGACACTGTTCTTCTGAATTGTCTTCTATAATTTCAGCTCTCTCTCTCTTTCAAAACAGTCCAAACACATGCCGCCACCAGCCAACATCCATTTACTTTTTTTTTTTTTTTTTTTTATGAAAACCCCAAACACGAAAGGTATCAAAACCTATAGTACTTAGTACTGTGCATGGGTTGAAGGAGAAGTATGAGGTAAGGGGATGCTGGAAACGTTGCTCTAGAGACTAAACGGGTTTCACCATTCCAAGCCTCCAATAAGCAAAGTGGTGGATTTCACCAGTTGATGAAAGTCATCTACCACCTTTACTGTCGGCGCCTCCGTAGCCAGGTGGGCAGGAGCAGCAGTGCGTAGCACACGCTTCTTGATTAGACCGGGGTTCGAGCCCGTGATCACCAAATACGGAGGATGCGGAAAGGTCAGAGAATGACCACCGTATATTACCGGAGCAATATGGCCTTAGTTGCTAATGCTCCTAAAAAAAAAAACCAAATAATAACAACAACCTTTACTGTCCAACTTCAAACTCACAGAACCAACTTTTCACCTTCCTTGTTTATTCATTCAACTGCCGTTTCTGGACAACCTTCCTTCATACATGTTTCCTGAAAATTACAGTCTACAGAAGTTTAAGTCTAATATCAACAAATATCTTCTTTCGTCTTCTCAAACTCCAACCCAAGCAAGGTATAAGTACTATAGGTTTTAATACCTCTCGTGTTTGGGGTTTTCATAAAAATAAAAAACTAAGGCAATGGTCATGCCATGCCTTGAGTAGACTGCAGACAGGTCTGGAGGACTCATTTTAGGAAGGATGTAGAGTTGCTTGAACAAGTACAGAGAGAAGGGCAACAAGATTGGTGAGAGGGAAGGGATCCTCTTACCAAGAAAGACTTTTAAGTTCTGCAAATTGCAGTGTCTGGAAACTAGGAACCTGCAAGGTGATCTGACTGAGGTGTGTTAGGCTTTGAAAGATTTCATCACGTTCAATGCTGATGGGATTCTTCTTCTTACTCAGATTAAGAACCTGGGGTGGGCACCTAGGTAGTTTTGAATATTATCTCCCTTTTATTCTTGACTGATAGCAACAGAAATGTCAATCAAAAATTCAAACTGAGGAAGGATGGTTGCATGATGGAAGTTTGTTCCAACAATCGACCACTCACTGGCCTTTAGCCAGTGGGTGGTCGATCGTTGGAACAAACTTCCATCTGTTGTTGTTGTAGACCTGGGTAGTTTAAATGAATTTGAGAAAAATCCAAAAAACTATTGGAGGGAATGGACAGGTCATGTGGGAGGACTTTTTTTTTTTTTTTTTTATAAGCTTGCTTTCTTGCATTGTATGCCCTGTACTGCTACTAATAATAATAATAAAAATACAATAAATTTAAATTAAATTAAATAAGTAACCAATATCATTTGAACATTAATTCAAACCCTCCTTTAACTTTTCAACCTCCACAAGAGTAGGTGAGAGTTTATTCCAACAACCAATTATTCTTTAACTAAAAGAAAATTTTTGGATATCGGTCTACAATCGTTTCCTCTCAATTTAAATTTGATTCCTAATGTACGTCATATGACTAAGAGTAAAAATTCCTTTGGCATTTAGTTTACTCAATGTCTTTCAAGGCTTGAGTAAACTAAATTTACTCACCTTGTTCAGGTCACCCCACACATACATGGTTTACAAACATTCTAGCTTGCAAAACTCATCTTTCTGGATAATTGCAACTCTTTGTGTGCTTAACCAATCTCGTTACACTTCTCTTCCCTTTCCAACAGGCCTGTATCCTTTCTGAAATGGAGTCTCCAAGCCTGTATACAATATTCAAGATGCAACATAACCATTACTTTACCTGAAAGAATCATCACTTCATCTCTACTAGCAAAGTTCCTATATATCACTGCCAAAATTCTATGTGAAAGTCCTTTTAATTATCTAAAATTCTTGAATCTGGTAGTATTCAAGTGGCTCGTTATGCTAGGATCACTGCTCAGATGCAAGACCTTGTATTTTCCAGTATTTAAACCTCAGATGCCATTTTTCAGCCCATCCAACTAATTTATATAAGTATTACTGAAGTAGCATAGCCTGTCGTTAACCAATCTACCCATTTTTGTATCATCGGAAAACTTGAAATGCCTACATCAGTATCATTAATGAATACTAGTAAGATTATGAAAACTAAAGAAGAACCAAATCCTGTGAAGCCCTACTCATAAAATCAAATTCATGACGAGGAATAGCCATTTATAACTACCCTTTTGTAACATCTATCGCTTAATCCACATTATCCATCTATATTATCTTAATCCTATACTACCATATATCAGAATTATAGTATTCCTTTATATCAGTGATTCCCAAAATTTTTTGACTCGTGAACCCCTTTCAACACAATATTTTTAATGCGAACCATTAAGCCTGTATTCTCTGAAATCGTATAATATTTCTGAATTTTTATTATAAAATATTTCCAGTACTACATTTCTATAAGCGACCTTGCGTAATAATCAAAATTATTATTAAGTATTATTTATACTATGTAAAGCAGTTATTAATAAGTACAAACTAGATTTCGAACAGACTAAGAGTAGAAAACTTGCTTCTTGTCCAAATAGTAGCTGAGCATTCTGGTCTCTTGCCAAAGCTAATGGCCCCAATTTTTACCCATCTCTGTTCCCACCACTGTCAAAACCAGATGGTTCTGTTGCCACATCAGCCAAAGATAAAGCTAACCTACTAGCACCTATTTTTCTTCCAACTCATGTATTGATGATCTTGGTAAATCACCTCAAACCTTTCCCAGTTCATTCCATTCAAGGCCCCCTGTGGTTTTCCATCAACAGAATGTCAGAAGCATTTTGATGATGAATCTGATGCTAAGAAAGTGCCAGATCCCGATGATATTTCTCAACTTGTTCTCAAAACCTGTGCCTGCCCCTGAACTTACTCCTGTTCTGTGTTGTCTTGTTTCACTTTCTTCCAAAAGGTATTTTCCTTCTGCTTGGAAGTTTGCTCAAATACAGCCAGTTCCTAAAAATAGTGACAAATCCCTTCTACTCTTTCCAAAGTAATGGAGAAATCAATTAACTGACAACTGTTAAACTGTCTGGAAATCTTTCATCTGATCAACGATTTCAGTATGGATTCCATCAGTAAAGATCCACTGGTGATATTCTGGTTATTTTTATGTTACCCATCTATGTACAAATTCAATGGAAACGTTTGGTGAAACTCAAGTCATTGCTCTTGACATTTCAAAGGCTTTCGATAGTGTTTGGCATAAAGGTCTTCTAAATAAGCTTCCATCCTATGGTTTGCCAGCTGTTCTTTGTAATTGGGTATCCAGTTTTCTCTCTGATCGCTCACTGCAGGTGAGGGCAGACTGCTCTCTGTCTTCCAACTTCTCCACTAATGCTGATGTTCTCCAAGGTTCAGTTCTTTCTCCCACTCATTTCCTCTTGTATAGTAATGACCTTCTTCCATTGACCGGAAATCCTATCTTTTGCTGATGATAGCACATTGCTTTCCACCATCCAGTTTGAGAAATCCTGCCCTGCTCAAACAGCTTCAACTTCGAGTATCCACTGCCAATTCTTAAATGCCAATTTCAAAGTAATTCGACAGTGGGGCAACGAAAACTTACTTCCAATCCTTCCAAAATTCAGTCCTATCTTATATCTCGCAAAGAGGATTCCTTTGCTCCTATGTTTATCTTCAATTACGCTCCGATTTCTAGGCAATATCTTGGGGATTACCCTGACTTCTAATCTCTCTTGTCATAAAACATATTACAAATATTGCTTCCTCTGCATCCAAAAAACTGGGCTTTCTTTCGCGCTCAACGTTACTTTTCTTCCAAACAGCTGACTCTATAGAAATTGCAAATCTGCCCTACCATGAAATTTGTTCCCACCTCTGGGGCGAGGCTGTTCTTCTGAATTGGCTTATATAATTTCCCGCTCTCTTGTTCAAAGCATTCCGAACACGTGCCACAACCAGTGAACATCCTTTTACTGTCCAAGTTCAATCCCACAGAACCACCGTTTCTTCTTCCTCATTTATTCATTCAACTTCTGTTTTCTTGAACAACCTTCCTTCATATGTATTTCCTGAAAATTACAATCTACAGAAGTTCAAATTTAATGTCAACAAGTATCTTCTTTCATCTTTTCAACCTATGCACAGTACTAAGTACTATAGGTTCTAAAAAAAAAAAAAGTACCAATACATAACAATGATCCTTGAGAATAAAAAAAAAAATTAGTATGGAAAACATATTTATTTAAAAAAGGTTGTTTATGCATGGGTAATGCACTTCCATCATTTCTACTACCTAGGTATTATGCATGCATCGGTTGATTATATCTCGCATTACCCTGTAAACAACCTTTTACATACTTTTAGAAATGTAGTCAAGAAGTATATTTAGATTAAACCATGCACACCATCAAGCATCTCTCATATTGTGCAGTTATACTTCATAATTGGACTGTCACTATTGCAACAACAGGGTGCTTGCCCACCCACCGAAGAGGAGCCAATCAGATCTGAAGCGGTGCCGCCTGGGGGGGGGGGTCTTGATGAGGCCCTCATTACCACGAATAGGTAACAACAATCTTCCCTAAATGGGGAAGCATTGACTATTTGGGGGATTCATGAATGTTTGAGTTCAGTGAGTGTGAGGAGTAACTGCTCCTTTCCTCTTCCTCTCCTACTATCACTTTCCTACACCTTTTTCGCTTTCCAAAGTCTAATAGGGAAAGTATGTGGATAACAGAGTATCTTATCCCATACCATTCTTCAAATGGTGCCGTCTGGGAGGTGGTATCCACCGAGAATAAGTGACATTTCTCCACTGGTGAAGCGTTACTTATTCAAAGTAGTACAATACCTCAGCAACTTGTTGTGAAGGTATTCACAATATGAGATGCAATAAAACAATGCATGCATACTACCTGGGTAGTAGAAATGATGGAAGTGCAGTACCCATGCATAAACAACCTTTTTCATACTCTTAGACATTTAGTCAAGAAATAATTTTAGATATTTATTTAACATGACATACTGTAAGACAGTAAAGTAATTATAAGGAATTGTGGGAGATGTGGTTTCTTTTCTTGGCAATTCTTTAATTTTTATTTAATTTTATTTTATTATTAATTATATTTTGTAGTTTACAATAATATACCTATGTAAATCTAAGCAGATGCCATTACAGAATTTTAAAGTGAACCCCCTGGAACACTTTTGCGAACCCCTGAGGGTTCACGAACCACTGGTTGGGAACCCCTGCTCTATACTATAATTCTACTACTACACTATACTACCTTAATACATATTATCTCTTTATCCATAGTTGTTATGCCAGTGTTTTTTGAAGGTCAAAAGGAAAAATTACTCTATTAAAATTGGCAAGAAATAATTCAAAATTGTTCACTTTTTGATACCACCATTATTTTCAATCTGTGAAAAATCCATTCTTTTATATTAAAAAAATATTTTTTCATTTTTGTTTTTTAAATAAACCCCCCTTCTGCAGAGCTTTAGACATGTTTTTTTACCTCCATCCTCTGTTGTTATTTCAGAGTTTTGAATATTATCTCCCTTTTATCTTGACTGATGGCAAGAGAAATGTCAATCAAAAAACTCGTACGCTTCAACAACTGGATGCCAGCCAGACTCTTGGATGACTTGAAGCCAGAGAATATAACAATTAGATGTGCTGTAATAAAAAGTAAAGCGTATTTCAATAACTGCCCATGAGAGATGTCACTAATTTTAAATTCTTGTTTTTCACATGAAGTTATCAAGGATTGGCTTGCTTAACTTGATTGTGCATTTTTTCTGTATGCAGGATAATTAACTGAGATTCAAATAAAACACTTTTTTGAAAGTGTATTGGATGTTTCAACTATAAAGACAGAGTAAACAAAATGCATGAAATAGCTGAAAATTTTGTGGGGTTTTTGAGACCACAGCTTTGGATCTGTGCCACAATGCTCCATTTATATATGTTCATGTGAAAATGTATCAAAAGCTTCACTGATATCTAAGTAAATGATGTCAATGTTATTCCTTCTTTATCCAATTCTTTACTGATAACCTCATAGTGGTTAATTAGATCAGTCAGACATGATCTGCCCATAACCAAGCCATAATATGGTTCCTTTATAATTCCATGCCTATCCAGAAGCTATTGTATTGCATCCTTAACTACGGGCTTCATAATCTTCCCTGGCACAGAAATCAATCTGACAGGTCTGCAGTTGCTCATTTCACCCTTTGAGCTACCTTTGTGAATAAAAAAGACACTGGTATGTATCAAATCTACAGAGATATTGCCTGAATCCAAGGATGCTCTCGTACAACTAAAGGTTTGCTTGCATCTTTTGCTGCTTCCTTCAGTATAACTGGAAAGATTACCAGCTCTTGGTGACTTATTCACTTCTAATTGTTATAACTTTACTCTGGTCCCTTCTCAGTTAACAAAATATATTCAACCCTCAAAGAGTATTAGCTAGACCACTGGCATCCTCAACTTTAAAAATTTCCTCACATTCACATGTGAATGAAAACATTTATTCAGCTTTTTAGCAAACCAGTTCAGGATCATCTATACTGTTACCACAAATATTAAGTAGACCAATATGGGTTGGTGCCATTTCTTTTATTACTAATGCAATCAAAGGAATCTTTGTTGCATCTTTAGTAAAGACTCCTTGTGATCTGCCTTAGCCAGCTTAAGCCCGAGTAGCTTTATTATGGACTAATTTATATTTACTACAGAATTTCATTAGTACCATTGGTAATTTGTAATCACCCTATGTAACTTTCTTTCCTGCCACTAAGGTCATAATTCTTTTGTCATCCATTATGGTCTATACCTAGAGCATACTTTTCTGTTGATATAAAAAGCATACTAGCTATACTTTTCTACAGGGACTGATGTGGTAACTCTTGAAGTAATCCCATGAGGATCACTAAAGCTTACGAAAAAAAAAAAAAAGACACACAGCAAATTCCTGGTGTCTTTTTTTAAGGCTAAACTCGGAATGGTGCAAATCGGCTCCATGTACCAAGTCAGCCTAAGAATAAAATGAAATGAAGTGGAATAAAATAAATAAGATAAAACAAAGCAACACTCACCTCCAGCAGCATGGATGCATGATGCCCATCCCAAGAAGGTACACAGCCACACCCAAAGAATGAGCACCACTTTTTATAAATGAATAAAAATAGAAAGAACTGGGAACCAGAAACACAACCACTTCAAAGGGACATCAGAATTTATGAACTGCTAGAAGGATCATATTTCAGTAAATGTCCACTATCCAACAAAATATCAATGGATGTCCCTATATAATGTGAACCAAATAGTAAATAATAAATAGAACTCAAACTTAAGAAGTAAAAAGTAGGTCGTGGCCACCACCCCACAGGTTAAATAAGCAAACATAGCAAAGTGAATGCAAATTTCAATGTTAACAAATCGAAACCAATTGCAAATTACCACTGAACTAAATCATATAAACAGATTTAACATTACTATATCAAAATCAAATGATTAATTAAGTTTGAGTTCTACCTGTTACTTACTATAGGGTTCTGATCATGTAGGAACATATTTGGACTTTGCTGGATAACAATGACTGAAATACTATCCTTTCTGATGTTCACAAGCACTGATGTTCCCTTCAAGGGGTAGTGCTTATGGATTCCCTGTTCTTTCTATTTTCTATTCATTTACAAAAATTGATGCTCATTCTTGGATGGATATGGGCATGTGACTCCTTGGACTGGAGATTGTATGTTCACTCCACCGGAGATAAGCATTGTTATGTTTTGTCCTTATTTTATTTCAGTTTGTTTCATTTTATTATTAGACCAGAATTGGTACACAGGAACAAAATTGCATCTTTCCTTGAAAAGACAGCAGACTGTAATATAGTTAAAGTTGTAATGTTTATTGTAACATGGTTTAGCATTTCCTTTTTCATAAGTCTTAGCTCATTAACTTCCAGAATAATCTCCATAAACATTTCCCATTTATATTTCTTAAAGTTACCATTTGGTCCGACTGAAACTAACTTGTATAATATCTAAGACCACTGTAATCCCTCTTGTTGAAACAAAAACCCTTCCCTTTATCTTTCACAGTAGTTATTTCTTTAAATGGATCCTTCTCCAATGCAATGTGAACATTACTCCATTAGAAGGTTCTCAATATCTGATATATCCTTACTGAAAACCAGGTTGAGAATATTACTTTTTCATTTGCATCTCTAATAAAATGATGTAAGAAGCAATTATCTAGCAATTCCAGAAATACTAAGTAATGTGACCAACCCACAAGAAGTTACAGTCATCTTTGTTTTACCAATGTTTATATCACGCCACACTTGATTCAATATTTTTATCTATTGCTTATGCTGGTCTTCAATCTATATGCTTGACAATTAAAAGCAATACCCTCCTCCCCTTCAAGTATATCCCACATATACATCACATTATTCAAATTCTGCATTCAGAATATCAGGGCATCATGTTTCTGATATTCCTATATGTCTGCATCTGTTAACTTAACCATTACCTCAAATTTATCAACTACATTCCTAATATTAAGGTGCAAACTCATGAGGATCACTTTTTATGTTCATTGTAACTTCTAACACATCCTATGTAGTTGACAATAGCAGTAATTTCTCCAGAATTTTACTTTCTATTTCAGATTACAATTCATTTAAAACATCACTGCCATCAGAACATCTTTCTGCCACCAGAATGCTCTTTCTCTGCTGCAGGCTCACAAAGAACTTCTGAGGTTGCGTACAAGCAATACTTTGACCATTATCACAGATAAACACATATGTATTACTCTGTTCTCCCACAAATAATCACCAGTTCCCTGAACCATTATAGTCTCCTCAATTATGTTAGCAAAGACCCCTGCACCATCTTTGTTCAAATATATTGTCTTTACAAAGTAATTCCTTCTGTCTACAAGTCTGGACCATGCCGATAAAAATCAACCCCCTCCATCCCTGACGCAAAAAAAATCTTGTCTTGAGTTAATCTACAAGGCTTTCAGCATACAATCTCTCTTATTGTGGCAGGGCAGAACTGCAGATGCTGACTAATGACAGTTTTTCAAGATGGGCTTTCAAAAAGTCACCAGTTTACATGGAATTAATTTTATTTCCCACATGAATAATAATACTGTCTTTATCCCCTCCACCTTAAAAATTGACAGCAGCTTGTTAATTTTAGCTCCTGGTAGACATAACATGCCCTGGTTCTAGTCCAATACTTATTACAAAAAAATTTATCCATTTCCCTAACAATAAAACTAGGTCCTTTTGAACCACGGCAATCTGCACTTGATAATTTCTCCCAGAGGCCTGAATCAGGAGTACAATCATCTTACAGATCACTAGATACTTGAATCCCTGCAAGTCCTTAGTTTTATTTCTCTCTAAGGCATCCACTTGCTTCCCCTGCAATTTCATCTATCAATGCACCAAGTTTTACTTTTAGATCAGTATACTCCTTACCGAGTGGACAGGAGCGGGAGTGCAGTAGCACACGCTCTTTGAGTAGACCGGGGTTCAAGCCCCTGACTGCTGAATACGATCAATCTGCCAACCCGCACTGGACCAGCATGGCAGATTATGGTCCATTTCCCTCAGCATGAATTGTTGAGGAGGCTTCCATCCTGCAGTGGGTTGATAATGGCTGCAATTTACTTTTTTTTTTTTTTTTTTTACTCCTTACATCTAGGATACACAAGACAATGGGTTGAACTGGGAATGTCTACTAGATTTTGAATGAAATACATGCTGTAGGCTGTACAACTGTTGAGCCCATCAGTGATATCATGATTCCATCTGAATTATGATATAGTTGGATGACGTATTCAAAGTCAACCTTGTAACAACCATTACTGAGATAACAATTCAACTTTCAAAATATTACAGAATTCTATAAAACATTTTAGTTGTTAAATTAAAAAAATATTACAGAAGTTAAGTAGATAACAAAAATTAAGTTGCTATTTAAACTAATTTAAGAATTTAAACTTGCAAAATATAAAAAGAAAATATCTTGCAAGAATTAACTTTATAAAGGTAAGATATTAAAATTCACAAAATAACTTTATAATTTCAAAAATTAACTTTATAAGATCCAGAAATTGTATACAAACTGTTTAAATTTCAAATTATACTATTTTCAAACAAATGTGAAAGTCGTTCAATACTAGGGCACAAGTCACTGTGAAAGAAAGTCAGTCCTTTCTGCTATGAACATTAAGCCAATTACTAGGGAGTTTAAATCTTACAGGCCATAAAAAAGTAAATCATAAACGAGAATAGGACAGTCCTTCAAACTCCACAATCAGATTTCAAAACTAAATAGCATTAGCTATTTTATTTTATAATTATTAAATTACTATATATGATGGCAGTTAAATAGAGTTCCAAAGCACTGAAAAATCATCTAAAATTTTAAGGTCAACTAATATAGCAGATATAAAATCCTAAGTTTCCATGAAAGCTTAGGTTAGAAAGATGTGATTTATACCAATATATTTACAATTTATTGCACGCACGCGCACACACACACAAAGGTTATTTATGTGTATGTAAATGTAAAATTTATGTGTATGTGTCAAAGACACATACCAAAGTAAAAAATCATGGAAAAAATACATCTATAAACCTGTAATTGTAAGATAATTACAAGATATTAAAATATAAGGTTATTATAAGATAACATTAAGGTTTATTAATTAAGCAACAACCATTAACCGACCACATTTCTACAATGTCTAGGGTTGTTACTAACATGGACAGGAAATTGCACTCCTGGACAACTTGAATACTAACTATACGTTCTTCATTCATATACTTTTCACTCTCCAATTAATTTTTTCCCCACACTCTGAACTATTAGTTTATACAAGGGCAGTAGTGTCTATTCCTGTCCTAATTTCTTCTTCAGTTAGCTAAACTGCTATACCATTGCCTGTGACCACAACACATAACACGAACACAAAAATGAGTATATACAGTTAATACTACCATGCACCGTCTTTCAACACGATGCAAGATGGGACACTAGAGTAGACCTACTCAATAACAAAACCCATATATGCAGAAAAATTCTTATTAATAACATACATATATATACCCGTATACATACACGCTACCCCACCATTAACATCTAGACACCCCTCCGTTGATAGGTCACATCCTTCTCAAGCACTCCATGTATCAGACACAGCTATAATATACTTTTAAGCCTTTGAGGAGACAGCTGCACAATTGTGAATTCTAGATGTCAGATTCAATAGTTAACAGACTTCCGTGTGGAATGATAATAGGATGCCACATAAGCAATTGGTCAGTACGTGTTAGTTCAACTGCATTAAAGATTCCTAGGTTGACAACTGGTAATGTCATCTGCAAATTGAAGGGAACTGAAACTGTCACAAAAAGACCTAGAAAACCTCAGAGATGATGGAATGTGACAGGAGAGTCCTGCAAAGAATCATCTGTTTGGAATGCAGGTTGACATTTCCATGGCACACACAGCCCTAAGTGAGATGATTGGGACACATTTCAGCATCAGTACAGCATGCAAGACACTGCGTGATATAGGTTACCATGGTCATACAGCCATTCATAAGCAGCCACTAATCAACCCTACTAATGTAATGCCAGATGCCTTCCAACTTGCTATCTGGTCCACCACTCCTGAACCAATGGAAAGTTATGTTTTGGAGTGATGAGTCATAATACATGATTCACCTAACAGTCATGTCCGAGTATGGCAAACACCTAGAGAAATCTACCTGCATGACCGTATCGTCCTGACAATGAAGTTCTAGATTCCATTCAAAAGAGGGCGGTTAGATTAATTAATGACTCGTCCCTAATAAAGTCTCTCCACTCTTCTCATAGACATTCTGTTTCAGCTGCATGCCTTTTCTATAGATACTTCCATGGGCACTGTTCTTCTGAACTGTCTTCTATAATTTGCTGTCTCTCTCTCTCTTTCAAACCAGTATGAACACGTGCTACAACCAGTCAATATCCTTTTACTGTCCAACTTTAAACTGACAGAACCAAATTTTATTTTTTTTCTCGATTTATTAATTCTACTTCCACTTTCTGGAACAAATTCCCTTCATACATATTTCCTGAATAATGCCAACAAGTATTTTCTTTCATCTTCTCAACCTTCAACTCATGCCCGGTACTAAGTACAATAGGTTCTAATACCTCTCATGCTTGGGGGTATCATATAAGAAAAAAAAAAAAAAAAAAAAAGCTTGGCATCTTGCAGTTGAAGAGTATAAACATAAAATTAACACTAACTTTCAAATCTGATATATTTTTTAGGTCAAATAAGTTTTACAATAATTGGCATATACATATATATATACATAAAATCTATAAATTGTAATGTTTATCCAATTATCTTGTAGGAAAAGATACTTTTTCTAGTAAGAGTAGTTAACAGAGATCCCACATCAGACACACATATGGATATCTTCCATGATGCTGATAAAGCAAATTTCCACACTATCCTGCACCTATCCCGCCTCAATTTACACTTCGGCATTAATGACATTAAGAGTAGAAGATCTGTGGACTTACTTAACAAGTATGGGTCAATGTTGAAAAAAAAAAGTTGTGAGTTAGGGTTAAATTTGAAAGTGTCTGCAATTCTGCTCAGACATGATAAGAGGGAGTATATGATGAGAACCTTGTCAATCAATTTGGCCCAGCAGAGATAGTGCAAGGGGTAGAATTTTTCTCAGCATGGTCTGTGCTTGTTAACAGGAAATATTGTTTCTACAGGGATGGGATACACTTAAATAGAAAGGGTGCAAGAATATTGGCTGATGCTATCGAGGCAGGGTTATGTTATCAGAAAACTGCTAGTTTGGGGGATTCACAAACTAATAGATTAACAGTAGCCACAGGCAGAGGTGAAAGTGATTGTTGCAATGCTTCCATTGGAATGAGCAGCAGCCTGCGAAGTGGAGTACTGGGGATTTCAAGAGCTGCCGGGAGAAATCATGGAACAAGTAAATATATGGGTTGTGTTAGGGTAGCTAAGGGTAAGAATAAGTGTATATATAGTTGTATGAACACCAATGCTAGGAGTATAGTAAATAAATTTGATGAATTTGAAGTGCTGGTCAAGACATCAAAAGCGGATACTGTTGGGATATCAGATATGTGATGTCACATGGATATAAGCAGTGCAGAATTAGAATTTGGAAATTACAATGTGTACAGAAAGGATAGACTGGACATGAAGGGAGGAGGGATTATGCTGTTAGTTAAGAAACACATAAAATCTAAGGAAGTGCATCCAGTTGATATTGGTGGACAGTGCAATGTTGAGTCAGTGTGGTATGACATAAGCAATGGGAAAGGGAAAATGAGAGTAGGTGTATGTTATAGGCCTAATAAATCTGATGAGTATAATGAGCAATTGTGCAGAGAAATAGAGTGAGCCAGAAACATGTGGGTTGGTCACTCACACACTAGCAAAACTTTTGTTAATTTATTGGACGACTGTTTTCTACAGCAACATGTTTGAGAGACAACCAGAGGGAGTAATACTCTTGATCTGATTATCAGCAGTGATTCTTCATGCGTTAAGAATCTGCAGATAAAGGAACCACTAGGTACCACTGATCACAGTGTATTGATGTGGGATCAAGGGTAAGGGGAAGGGTTTTTGCTTTCGTAAAGGTGACTACAATGGTCTCAGAGAGGTTTTAAATTCCATACAGTAGGATCAACTGATGATGTTACCAATGGTGAATTCTAAATGGGAAGCCTTCAGGGACTTAATCATGGAGGGTACTAGGCTTTTCATACCAACTAAGAAATACTGTTCAAGTTTAGGCCTAAATGGATATCAGATGAATTAATGCGGCTCGTGGAAATGGAGAAGAAAATGCATGGGATGCATATAAATTATCAGGTGGCATAAAAGCCTATGGCAGATATAAGTTAGTCTGTAATCAAGTCACAAAGGAGGTTAGGTTGGCGACAGGGAATTACGAGAAATCTTTGGCAAAGGATGCAAAGATAAACAGCAGAGTTCTTTACTTATGTAAACTCTAGAAAGAAAGGGATGAATCAGATTGGTCCACTTAACGTAAGATGGTCTGACTACTGATGATCATGCTCAGGTAGCTGATAAATTGAATGAGTATTTAGCATCTACACTCACACATGAGGAGTTATTCAAGAGGGGAATGGCAGAAGTTTATCAAACTTTAACAGGGAGCTAAGTAATTTTGTAATAACTGAGAGCAAAGTGGAGGAGAAATTGTTGAAGAAAAACATAAGGAAGGCACCTGGGGTAGATGGGATCTATCCAGTTATATTAGAGGAAGCAAGGAAAGTAAACAAACCCTTAGCCATAATTTTGAAAGCTTCCTTGGACTTAGGGGAGCTCCCCATGGACTGGAGATGTGCGTGTCCCTAATTCACAAAGGGGGATCAAAGGGTGACACTGGTAATTACAGACCTGTTAGTCTAACTTCTGTTCCAGGAAAAATAATGGAGTCACTGGTTAAGGAAGCGATGCAGGATCATCTAGACAAGACTGCAGCTATAGCTCAGACACAGCATGGGTTTGTTAGGGGGAAGTCTTGTCTGACAAATTTTATTGGATACTATGATGTGGTCACAAAGGAACTGGATGCAAAGAATAATTTTGATATCACATACTTGGATTTCAGGAAAGCTTTTGATACTGTGGCACACAGAAGATTACCGTCCAAATTGGAACAGTATGGCTATGGCATTAAGGGCAAGTTGTTATAATGGATAAAAGGATGGTTGATTGGGAGAAGACAGAGAGGACACTGTCTTCTCCCAATCAACGGACACTGCTCTTCGTGGAGTAATGTTATTGGTGGAGCCCCCCAGGGTTCGGCTCATTGTTGTTTTCAGTATTTATCAATGTTATTGATGAAAGTGTATCATGATTAATGTCTAAGTTTGCAGACGATACAAAGGTTGGCAGGGTTGTTAATGACAGTGATAATACGCTACTGCAACAGGATCTGGAAAAGTTGAGCAGATAGGCTGAGAGGTGGCAACTGAAGTTTACCATTGACAAGTACTGCATATAGGTAGCAGTAACCCCAGAGTAAATATCAACTGGGTGGTACTACACTCAGAGTAGTGGAGAAAAGGAAATAGCGGTAATTGTACAGTCAGATATGAAGTTTTCTGAGCAGTGCAGTCAGGCTGCAAGATTAGCTCATGGTGTCTTGTCAATGATATACAGAAATTTTGCTTGCAGGGATAAAGAGGTGATTGTTCCCTTGTATAAGGCAATGGGTCAAGCCACACCTTGAGTACTGTATACAGGTCTAGAGGCCTCATTTTAGGAAATGAATACAGAGGAGGGCAACGAGATTGGTGAGGAGAACAAAGGGCTGGTGTTACCAAGAAAGGCTTAAGTTCTGCAAATTGCAGTTTCTGAAGACTAGGCACCTGCGAGGTGATCTAATTGAGATGTATAAGGCCTTGTTATCCCACATCTACAAGTTGTTCACAAGGGTCATTACTAACAGATTAGAAAGAATACTTGATGAGAATCAACCAAAAGAGCAAGCTGGCTTTAGGACAGGATTCTCAACTATGGATCACCTTCACGTAATATCACAGCTAATGGAGAAAGCAAATGAATATAAAACACCATTATGCCTGGCTTTTGCGGATTATGAAAAGGCATTTGACTCCATAAGGCAATGTTTCGGGCACTAGAAAGACAAGGCATAGATATCCCACATATTATGATTTTGAAAAAATATATGAGAGTGCTACCTTCTTTATTAGACTAGACAAAGACAGTAGGAAATTTAAAATTGAGAAAGGAGTTTGACAAGGAGACACAATATCTTCAAAGCTGTTTACTGTTGCCCTTGAGGAAGCTTTCAGAAGATTAGACTGGTTGCAGAAAGGAGTCAATGTGAAAGGAGAGTACCTAAACCATTTACGATTTGCAGATGACATTGTAATCATAAGCCACGATCCCAAAGAATTAGAGGAAATCTTAATCGGTTATGCACAGTTAGTAAGGATTTAGGACTAAAGTTGAATATGGCTAAAACAAAAGTAATGATGAACAAGTATGCCACAGAAAGGGAAATAATGATTGAAGAAGCAGTAATTGAAAAGGTGGAGTCATATACTTATCTGGGACAAGTTATTAGCTGTAATAATGATAAATGGCTGGAAGTCAAGAGAAGAATAAATTTTGGATGGATAGCATTCAGGAAATATAGTCACATACTGAAGAGCAATATCCCAGTTTGTCTGAAACGTAAAATAATGAACCAATGTATACTCCCCACCATGACTTATGGAAGTGAAACTTGGGCACTCACCAAAAGAATGGAAGAGAAGCTGAGAACTACACAGTGAAGAATGGAACGAATTACATTGGGAATCAGACTGTTAGATAAGAAGAGAAACACGTGGATTAGGAAGCAAACTCAAGTAAAGGACATTCTTATCAAAACTAAAGAACTAAAATGGTCTTGGGCAGGACACAGCTCGAAGACATGATGACAGATGGACTAAAAAAATAACAGAATGGTACCCAAGAGGAGCTAGAAGAAATCCTGGAAGACAAAGGCAGAGATGGATAGATGAAATTCATGAGTTTGTGGGTAGTAAATGGATGGCCAGTGCTCAAAACAGAAGGAACTAGAAAGTTGCTGGAGAGGCCTTCATCCTGCAGTGGATTGAAAATGGCTGATGATGATGATGAAGGCCTTGAATGGATTGAGCAAGCTCAATGCTAATGTAATTCTTCCTCTTGCTCAGATTACTCACCTGGGGGGACATAAATTCAAAGTGAGAAAGGACAATTGTAGAATAGATTGTGTGGAGATTCACCTTTAGCCGGCAGGTAGTTGATAGTTGGAACAAACTTCCATCCGTTGTAGTGGGGTTAGTAACTTAAGTTCAAGGCAGAACTAGACAAACATTTGGAGTGAATGGATGGATGAAATGGGAAGGGTGTTTTTTTTTTTTTTTTTTTTTTGGCTAATGATATATAATCTTGCTTTCTTGCATCATATGTGCTACTAATGCTAATGCTAATTTAAATTTATGCACCCTTTTGAGTGTTAACTGAGCAGGAGTAAGGATGCCAACACAAATTAGCTTACTCAATCAAACAAATATGTCAATCAGACCCAATTACAGGATACTACAATTAGCAAAACTGAAGTCTTCAATTGTAAGAGTATCCTTTTGTTTCCTCTCACTAATTTCATCGCTGTTCTCTCTACCGATTCCAACAGATTCACATGCTTCCTAAAATAAGGCCTACAGACCTGTATGAGTATTCAAGATGTGGCCTAACCATTGTCTTATACAACATGATAATCACCTCCTTATCCCTACTGGCAAAATTCCTGTGTACCATTGACAAAACCACTATTTGCACTATTAGAAGTTCATGTTTGGGTACACAATCATCCATAGGTCTCTTTCTTTTTCTGCTACTTTGGGTGAGGTATCACATAGTTGGTACTTTATCCAGACATTAAATGTTACCCATATAGAACGATTTGCATTTGTCAAACTTCAGCTGCCACTTCTCAGCCTAGCTTTTTTTTCTGAATCTTGTTGTGGCAGCACACCCCGACTGCTATCATTAATCAACCTGCCAACCTTTTGTATCATTCTCAAATTTAGACATTAAACCTGATAGGCATTCATCAATATCAGTAATAAATATTGAAAACAATGGGTCCAGCACTAAACCCTGAGAGGCACAACTAATAACATTAGTCCAAGAAGAGCAGTGCAACCACCAGCCGACTTAATCAACCATTTATCCATACCAGTAACTTGACCTTAACTCCACACTTCTTCAATTTTTACAGCAGTCTTTTATGTGCAACAGTATCAAAAGCTTTTCTGAAAGCCCAAGTACAAAAACTCCCCGACTTACGTAATACTCAACTTACACAAACTTGACTTTACGTAAGTTTTTGCCGGCTGGTGCAAACTGGAAAAAATATGGAAATGCATTTGGCATCTGTAGGGATAAATGGAGGTATTGTGAAAATATCGTAATGTGAATCCAATAACATATTGTTTTTTTTTTTTCGTTTTTTTTTTGGAATTCGTTCCAAGTCCTTGGAAGTTAAAAATTTTGCTATATTACTAAGCTATTTATCTCTCTAAAAGGTCAATTTTATAATGGAAATAGCACTACACTTTCATTATCTTATGTTCTGTTATAAGAATCAATTTTGAATGCCTTTGCAACATTTTTCTAAAGGACATTTCTGGAGGTCACGACCAAAAAACAATAAAAACAATTTGCACTTTCCAGTTTATGGGGCTTTTCTGTTAGCGCAATCTATTATACATACAGATAGTAAACGCGATCTTATTGCATTTGCAATAATCCCGATAACTGGAATTCTGTGGGTTTTTACGTTACAGTATTATGGCGAAATGTGTTCCTCTTCGCTCAAATCTTCACTCTTCATTCCTATTTACGTATTACAATGATGAAGGGAAGGGGACCAACAGAAAGAGCAAGTGCTAGCACTGCCAGGAAACAAAACAAAATTTATTTAGAAATGAAGATGAAAATGATTAAGAAGTATGAAGCAGGACAAAGTTTGTCATCTATTGCAAGGGAATTAGGTCTCGCGGCTTCAACAGTGAATACCATTTTAAAGAACAGTGAACGTATAAAAGAACATATCAAAGGATCACGCACTTAAGATCAACAGTGTTCAAGTGCTATATCGAAGATGGAACAGCTATTAATAGTATGGGTGGAAAATCAGATTCAGAAGCAAGTGCCCCTGAGTCCAATGGCCATTTAAGCAAAACATACATTGCCAAAGAGGGAAAGACAATGCCAGGTTTCAAAAGATAGGGCCACGCTCTTGCTTGGAGCTAATGCAATGGGAGATTACAGATTAATACCACTGCTTGCGCACCATTCTGGAAACCCTCATTCATTTAAGGGCATCAATAAAGCCACCCAACCTGTGCATATCCGATTGAACAAGAGAGCATGGATAATAATATCTGAGGGTTGGTTTAAATGCTGCTTCATTCCCGAGGTTGAAAAATATTGTAAATAAAACAATGTTCCTTTCAAGATTTTGCTTCTACTAAATAATGCTCTTGGACATCCTACGCATCTAGATGATTTCAATTTGAACGCGAGAGTCATATTTCTACCGCCAAACACGACTTCACTCGTCCAACCTATGGATCAGAGTGTTATTTCGAATTAAAAAGCATACTATTTATGCACAACATTTGCTCAGGCATTGTCTGCAGTAGAGGGTGAGAAAAACTTTACGTTAAGAGACTTTAGGAAATCTTACAATATTTACCACGCCATCTTAAACATTAATAAGGCCTGGGCAGAAATTACTATAAGTTGTTTAAATGGTGCACGGAAGAAAATATCCAGGCATGTAAAAGGCTTAAAAGGGTTTGAAAAAGACAAATCATATGAAGAGATTACAAATAAGATTGTAAAGGTTGCAGAGCTATTTCAGTTGGAGGTTGTTGCCAAAGACGTGGAGGAGTTAATAGAGGAAGAAGAGAAGGAATTATCTAATGAAGAACTTATTGACTTGAAGGAACTAATAGTGAAAAAAGAAAATGCTGACGAAGCTCAGATGAACCAAATGAGGAGCCAAGATGCTTCATCACCAGAGAGAGAAAGATGGCAATGGCATTTTACCAGTGATAATGGAGTCACTGGTTAAAGATGCATTGCAGGATCATCTAGACAAGACTGCAGCAATAATTCAGACACAGCATGGGTTTGTTAAGGGAAAGTCTTGTCTGACAAATTTGATAGGATATTATGATGTGGTTACAAAGGAACTGGATGCAAAAAATAATTTTGATATCATATATTTGGATTTCAGGAAAGCTTTTGACACTGTTGCACATAGAAGACTATTGTACAAATTGGAGCAGAATGGTATTAAGGGTAAGTTGCTACAATGGATAAAAGGATGGTTAAGTGGGAGAAGACAGGGGTGGTAATCAATGGGTGCTGCTCTTCTTGGACTAATGTTATTAGTGGAGTCCCACAGGGTTCGGTGTTAGGTCCACTGTTCTTTTGTATATTTATCAATGATATTGATGAAGGTATATCAAGCTTAATGTCGAAGTTTGCAGATGATACAAAGGTTGGCAGGGTTGTTAATGGCAGTATACTGCAACAGGATCTAGAAAAGCTGGAAAGATGGGCTGAGAAGTGACAGCTGAAGTGTAACATTAACAAATGCAAAGTACTGCATATGAGTAGCAGTAACCCCAGAGAAATGTACCAACTGTGTGGTATTACACTCGGGATTGTGGAGAATGAAAAAGATCTGGGGATAATTATGCAGTCAGATATGAAGTTTTTTGAGCAGTGCAGACAGGCTGCCAGATCAGCTTGTGGGGTCTTGTCAATGATATACAGGAATTTTGCTAGCAGGGATAAGGAGGTAGCAATAGTCAGGACACACCTTGAGTACTGCATACAGGTCTGGTTATCTAATGTTAGGAAGGATGTCCAGTTGCCAGAATGAGTACAGAGAAGGCCAACAAGATTAGTGAGGAGAACGAATGGATTCTCTTACCAAGAAAGGATTAAGTTCTGCAAATTGCAGCATCTGGAGACTAGGCACCTGCAAGGTGATCTGATTGAGGTGTATAAGGCCTTTTTGAGCAGGCTCAATACTGATGGGGTTCTTCCTCTTGTCCAGATTACAAACCTAAGGAGACTTAACTTAAATTGAGGAAAGACAGTTGTAGAATAAATGTGCAGAAATTTGCCTTTAGCCAGCGGGTAGTTGATTGCTGGAAATTCCATCTGTCATTGTGGAAGTCGATAACTTAAATAAATTCAAGGAAGAACTGGACAAACTTTTGAAGTGAATGGAGGGGTGAAACGGGAAGTTTTTTTTTTTTTGGTTGATGCTGTTTAACTTGCTTTCTTGCATCCTATGCCTCTATTAATGCTAATGCTAAAATTCTCTATTATAAGAAAATCTGATTTACTGGCATACTCTCTATCTCTACTGTTGTTTGTTACACTCATCAGGGTCATTAGGCATATAATAGACTAGACCCTACTACTACTACTACTCTCATTTTTGTTTTACCAGTGCTCATGTCACAACAAATGGACCTAATATTGCACTGGCTCTCCATGTTGAACGAGTGCACTGCCTTAGATTCCATGTGCTTCTTAACTAAGAGCACAACTCTTCTCCCACTTCCTGACCTGGCTGTTCACTGTATACTCCCCATATTCAAATTCTTTACTGCTTATGTTTGAGTGATACTATGCCTATGATAATCCTACAATGTTCAAGTTTGATTACTTAATAAGTAATGTAATTAAAATTCATCAAATTTGTTCCTATGTCCCTAGCATTAGTGTGCACACAAGTATACATGCACCTGTTTTTACTGTCAATAATCCTAATATAGCCCATAAATTTGCTTGTTCTACAAGGATCCCACCAGGCCTTGTACTACCAAACATCTTGCTTTCCAGGCTACTGCACATACTAAAAGAAGAAGTGCAAAAATAACTTATATCTGTGCACGAGTTGCTATTAATTTATTAGTCTATGATATCTGTGATATCTATTAATCTACGATATCTGTATCTACCCAGACTAGCACTTTTCCTTCCCCAACCTAACACTGCCTCAATAGCATCAGCAAATATTCTTACATCTATTTAAGCATATCCTATCTCTGCAAAAACAATCTCTCCTGTTAACAAACACAGAGCCTACCCCCATGAGCCTTGCATTGTCTCTCCAGAGCTGAACTGTTTAACAAGGTTCTCATATACTTCCTCCTACAGTGTCTGGACAGAATTGCAGACACTTTAAAATTTAATCCTAACTCAACTTTTTCTCAAATTTGCCCTATGAAGTTCTCAGATCTCTTACTCTTAACATCATTAGTGGCAACATATACAACAGTATCATATTTCATGCCCTTCAAAAAATATCTACTCTGCAACATCTTCATCCTTTGCTGTTGGCAGATATACCTTATTCCACCTATCCTTTCTGTGCAATATATTTCCCATTTCCCTGACAATATTCACCAGCAATAGCTATTTAAGTTATTCCAACTATCACAAACAATCAATGGGCTTCGACAAATTTTTTATGTTTTTATTTTTATTAATAACAAGATACACAACAGGTAACCATTAACAGTGTATTTGAGAGCAGAACAATGAACAGAGTTGATAACAATAATAAGAAATCCAACAGGAAGATAAACATTGATATAGATTCAAACATTAAAATTATATGTACAAAAGAGGAATGCATTAAGTTAAGTTACCAGTAAAACAAATAATAAATTAATTAATTAGGGAATAGAAAAATGATAAAACAAATAATAATAATAAACTACAATAATTAGATGAGAGCTAGTCACTCTGCAGTTCAAGAGAAGAGGCAAACTTGTGAATGGAGTTCAACAGTGATTGGGAGTTGTCAAAAAAGTTAATGAGAGAGTTATTTGCCGATTTTCTGATCCTGCTCAGTGGGCTGAACTTCATAAAGTCAGTGGTAGCAGAGTCAAGGCGAAACAGCATAAGATTTCTGACTTGTCTACAAGGAGCATTGAAATTGATTTTACTAAGGATATTGGATGCTTCATAAGTGATTACTTTGGCTAGAAGGGTGATGTCAGCAATAACTCTTCTAGTGCACAGAGGGCTCAGATGAAAGTAATCACACAGCAATTCATAGTATACTGAGTGATAAAATAGAGGATTATGGAATGTAAGGTAATGGACAAAATTTTTTTTTGGGCTGTTTCAATTTTGTTAAATAAAGTCTTTGTGTGAGGATTCCAGATGGGTGAGCTGAATTTAAGGATTGGCAGTACAAAAGTTTTACAAAGGATAATAGCATACCTGTAGTTTTTGAACTTGTAGGTATTCCGTTTGATAAATCCCAGTGTTTTGAATGTTTTGCTGGTGATTTTAAAGACATGAGCATCAAATTTAGCACTGCTGGAGAAGAGAATCCCCAAGCAGTTAACTTGGTCACACCTTTTGATGATCACAGAGTTAATGGTGTATTCCATATTTATTAGTTGTGGAGATCTGCAAGATGAGAAAGATTACTCTGCACTTCGAGGCCATTCAGAGATAGCCACAGAGAGAATTTATTGAGGGAGCATTGAAGCTGTTGAGAATCCGTAATCTCCTTCACTGCCAAGTAGATCTTAAGATAATCTGCATAGAGAGCAACTTGAAAACTGAACATTGGAGGTGCGGATGAATGAAGGAAGATCATTTATAAAAACAATGAAAAGTAGGGGACCTAGGGTGGAGCCTTGAGGTACTCCCACCAAGTGGTATAAAATGGTCCGAACCCACTGATAACGCTCATGGAACAATGCACAATATAGCTCCATAGCCGTGAGAGCAAAGGGTCACGGATACCATATAGCTTAAGTTTTTCCAGAAGTTGTTCGTATGAGACTTTATAAAATGCCTTAGATATATCTGTGTAAACTGCATCAACTTAAAAAGGTGGGTATCAAGAACTTCAGAAACCATGTTGATTCAGATCAGTGAAAGGACTGAAGAATTGGAAGAGATGTTTGTGTACTACTGCTGTTACAATTATATCATGTAAATTAAGTATATATAATACTGTAAATGAAAAGTTTATTATATTAAACTAAGCTTTCTACAGAAATAAAATTGAAATTAATCTTTATCATATAAAATGAAATATTTGATATTCAAGTTTATTCATGAGCATAATTATGAATAAATTCTCTATTAACAATTTTTTTTTTATTTATATCATACCATTAGTATAAAATTTCAGTATTTCTGTCTGTAACGTTTGTAATACATTTAATGAATTTTTTCTTTTTTTTTTTTTTTACCCTTCAAATTCACAAGTTTATGGTATTTACAAAATCTGTAAGTTAATAACAATGTAAACTGACTAATCGATTTTATATTTTTATTAATCTTACTGGTAGCCTACTGATTTAGTAAATGAGCAGACTTTTTAATGAAGCACCCATCAAGGTTCGTAAGTATGCAATCACAAAAAGTATATTGATAAAAAGTATATCGTAAGTTGCAATATATTTGCTTTTAAGAAAAATTAGCTATTTTCAATCATTTCAAATTTTATCCAAACTGTGCTAAATATCCAACAAGTCTTTTCAAGAGTGTTTCACTCCTACTAAACTAATTATATACGAATCATAAACACATAAGTATCTCACCTTTAAATTCTCAGCATGTTGACAATTTGGTGCAGCTTCTATTATTTTAAGTGCTTACTCATGTTTCAAAGATATGCATCAATTTTTTTTTTTACCTTTGGACACTTTTCAAAATTATTATATAAAATTCTTTATATCAATAATTATTTTCATATAAGCGAGAAAACTAAAACATCTCAAACTATTCAACATTGCACTTAAGGGGAGGGGGAAAAAAAAAAGAGCAAATATTGCATCTTGGGCTATCCATACATGGTGAACTGAGAAAGGAATAACACCTATTTTTATATTAATTTATGCTGGTACATCACAGTTACATTAGATCACTGTTAAAGAAACAGTAACAATAAAAAAAATAATAATAAATAAAAATTATAATTCCGATCAAAATTGTATGGTCCTTTAAGTGGACTTATTATAAAACTTTTATGACCTCAAAAATAAAATGCTTACCTGATTTGTTTTACACACGCTACATATCCAGTCCTCTGTTGGAACCTCTTGTAATGGAGGATCAAGGCACCCAAGGTGATATACAGCTGGGCAGGAGTCACAGCAAAGCAAGTCGCCAAGTTTATGACAAACACGGCAATGATCATCGTGTAATATATTACCTTCATTGGTTATGTTGTCCCTTGCATGTGCAGTAGCCAAAAAATTGTCACACAGAAACTGTAGTACTTTCAATTTATTTTCCACAGTTGTAAAAGGATATTCTATATTTTCTGATAAATTTAAAACACTATAATATTCCGGATCACTTTGTAAGTACATACGTAGTACCGCTGGCCATGTCATACTATCAGTAAAATAAAAGTGAATATTGATGGTATCCCTCAGATCTTGGGGGCCAAAAGTTGTACTACTAGAATCTTCTTCACGAAGAATTGCTTTCAGAAGCATAGTATGTGTCTCAGATAAAAGGGCACACTGTTCATCAGATATCAACGATGTACAAAAATCTTCAAAGCGAAATGGAGTTAACCGCAATATATTTCTGAAGTGTCTCAAGACTTCATAAATTCCAAGGGCTTGCATAAGATATTCTTTGGGTAAAAGTAAATCTTCGGATGATTTGGGAAGGACAAGAAGTGGTATTTCCCTTTCTTGTAAAAAAACAGGTGTTTGAGGTCGACGACTCCATCTTCTTCTCGCAGGCGTGGTACTGGAAATAGTACTAAAGCTGCTTTGAGAGTAAACACTAACATCGTCCGATTCATAACTCGCATCCGATTCATTGGCTTCTTCTTCCTGCTCCTCCTGTTGATACTCACTTTCATTATCACTCGATAGAGTTCCCAAATTGTACTCATCGTCTTCCAAAATATTCTGCAAAAATGTACGTGATTTTTGAGCCTTTTCTCTTAGTCGACTTTTATAATGAACCGATCGCCCAGACGGGCTACCCTCACCTGTTTTAATGGGGGCCGAGGAGCGCGAGCTATGATTACCCGATCCGGCGTACAAATATCGGGGCTTTTTCAATAAATTAAACCTATGCGAAAGAAGTGGTCGTTTCGGCGGCCTTCCCCGACCTCGCCTGCCCCTTGATGACATTATAAATACCCCTTGCAACTTCTGAAATCTCTACCAGTAAAACAACAAATGTTAATTAATTTCACATTTACCTCTGACACATCATTTGTCCCTTGAACTGTCCATGTTGAAAATTTTCGGAAGCCGCCATTGTCGCCATAGGCCTAAATGGTCACGTGACATATAAATGACAACGTCGTTATATTTTCAAAGTTATATGCGGAAACGAAGCGCATATATTCATACATAACTGACGGGAATCCCTCATTATACACAAGTGACACTTTATCATACTTATTTAATATCCTATATATATCCTGTGCGGTAAATATAATCCAACACCGAAATACACCATAGCTTTCGCTTCGGAACCAAACACTACTTCTTGTTAAAATACCAAAGAAACGCTCCCTGCCATTGGACGAATTTCTGCGTCGCCATGACTGCTTCCGTGTAAATATACGTGCTCTTAATAATACTCAAAAATTCCTAATGAAAACCGCTGAATTACACTGAATATCCGGGCACAAAAAATTACCACTTTCCGGTTTATAATCAAAATTAAAGAGTGTCTTCCACGGAACCATACTGCATACACGTTAGCCTCTTCCATTTGTACACCAATCCTAACACGCGTCTCACGTATTCAACCCATTATTCAACCTAAACAATTTGATCGGTTATTCAAAGCTTGGGTTCGAGAGCATTTTGACAACAGAGCAATGTAATCAAATAATCAAAGCAAACAGAATTTACTATCACATTGAACGGATAATGCAATGCTAATAACAGAATCAAATAAATACGGAAAAACCAAAATGGCATACAGTCTTCGGTGTTTGCAATTGCTCAAACCGTAAGGTTAATGGACGTCAACACTGCACTAATGCCCAATTATTAATAAATAAAAATTTTAAAAAAATTCTCATTCAAATAATTAAGAATAAAACAAACTGTAACAAAGCGTGTTACTAATTTCCATATTGATAACTGAAAGATTGACATATTTCCTTTATTGTCCAACTATTCTTTACAATTTGATTATCATCGAATTCACATATTGGCTAATAAACTCAAATACAGAAAACGTACTGGAGCAACCGTGCAGGACAGGTGCCACCGCTTACGGCGACAAATAGTGAAGAAGAAAATTTTATGAGTTACCTAAATGTTGTCAATTAAACATATCCAGTATATTTGGATTACAGCAGAAGAATTAAAGAGTTTGGACAGCGCAAGGCAGAACATAATTACTAACAATATACCAGAGCAATTTGGTATTGAAAAAGAAAAGAAAAAGTGTATCTCAAAGAGAAAATTCTTTCGACTCAAGATTTCAATTATTTATTTGAAAATAGAATGATCCACATGTTTCATTTATGTAATATAACAAACAATATAAAATTAATTTTAAAAATATATACTTATAACTGATTAAACTAACAAATGAAGTTCTACATTTACCTGTGCAACTCTGAACCATTAGTTTGCAATAAGAGCTGAAAATTCTGGGATCTGGGCCGCGAAATTTTTGGACGATATTCCTGTTCTCCTTTGCAACCATACCAAAACACTGATGTACATGCCGCGGGCAGGCCTGATTGTACGGCAATTTCGCCATTGAATAAGAACTATAATAGTAACTAGTATTAGTATTAGTATTACCATTACTAGTGGCAAATGATCAGTGTCGGACGAAGGTATTTCTGCACCCCGGACAGAATGATTGTTCGGCGCCCTTTTTATATATTTTTTCCTAATTGTTCTTGTTTTTGATGCCCCTTAAAGAATAGCACCCAGGGCAAGGACCCTGCTAGCTCGTACTGGTCTGCGCGTGTAGTACAGTGGTATCGTCACTGGGTGAAAAAGGCCTGGGTTCGAAGCCCACTAAAGTTGCGCTTTTTTCACTCTTTAGCTGAGTTAATCAGTCTCAGGCATAGATAGCATATCCCCCCCCCCACAGAAACTGGTGTTTTTTCGTCCAGCAAGACAGGTAAATCGACTAGAGAACACACGCAATTCACAGATACAATTACAGATAACCATAATATCATTTTTTTTTTTTTTTTTTTTTTTTTTTTGGTAGCCCGTGCCTTAATCCAGCACTACAAATGATGCAAGAAAGCAAATTTATACAAAATCAGCCAAAAAAAAAAAAAAAAAAAAAACTTCCCATTTCACCTATCCATTCTCTTCGATAGTCTGTCCAGGTCTTCAGGAGCTCACATCTGGCGAATTTGGGCTTGGCACTCACCCAGGGTTCAGAGCTGGATATCATCCTTCTTCGTTTTCTTGATGATTCCCTTCTCTCGAGCCGAGTTTAAAAGCCAGAAATCCAAAGCGATCAAATCGTACTTTGACAGGACCAGGTGCACCGGAAAGTCCCATATAAGTAGGCTGACCATTTTCAACGGGACAGTGCCATTCTTTGTTTTTTTTTTTATATGTCCCAGCCGTTCCGTCGTTTTAGTAAAACTATCATTTTTGTCCCGTTTAAAAAAAAAATTATAAAAAACGCTTAAATGTTGGCGCAACATAACCTATAGTCGTCATTATATCATAGGATGGCTGCCATCGGAGGTAGTGGTCGTTCGTGTAACCACAGGTAGAGACGCGTCGATCGATTGCCGAAAATTACTTCTACTGGTGGGTACCACCACGACTAAAAGAGACCGACAATTTTTGTCATAGGCCTTTAACATCAGTTCAACAAAGCGATGCGTGTCAGTAGTTAATCTGTAGTCGACATTTGGGTAGAAGTAACCCCAGAAAAAACGTACCAACTGTGTGGTACTATACTTAAGGTGGTAGAAAATGAAAAAGACCTGGGAGTAATTGTACAGTCAGATATGAAGTTATTTCGATTTCAAGAAAGCTTTTGATACTGTTGCACATGGAAGACTATTGTACAAATTGGAGCAGAATGGTATTAAGGGTAAGTTGCTACAATGGATAAAAGGATGGTTGAGTGGGAGAAGACAGAGGGTGGTAATCAATGGGAGCTGCTTTTCGTGGACTAATGTTTTTAGTGGAGTCCCACAGGGTTCGGCGTTGGGTCCACTGTTGTTTTGTATATTTATCAATGATATCATGAAGGTATATCAGGCTTAGTGTCGAAGTTTGCAGATAATACAAAGGTTGGCAGGGTTGTTAATGACAATAATGGCAGTGTGCTGCTGCAACAGGATCTAGAAAATTTGGGTAGATTGGCTAAGAAGTGGCAACTGAAGTTTAACCTTGACAAATGCAAAATGCTGCATATGGGTAGAAGTAAACCAGAGAAACGTACCAACTGTGCATTACTACACTTAAGGTGGTAGAAAATGAAAAAGATCTGGGAATAATTGTGCAGTCAGATATGAAGTTTTCTGACCAATGCAAACAGGCTGCCAGGGCAGGTCATGGGGTTTTGTCAATGATATATAGGAATTTTGTTAGCAGGGAAAAGGAGGTAATTGTCCCACTGTATAAGGCAATGGTCAGGCCACGCCTTAAGTACTGCGTACAGGCCTGGAGGCCTCATTTTAGGAAGGATGTAGATTTGCTTGAGCGTGTACAGAGAAGGGCAACAAGATTGGTGAGGGGAATGAAGGGACTCTCTAACCAAGAGAGGTTTAAGGTCTGCAAATTGCAGTGGCTGGAGACTAGGCGCCTGCGAGGTGATCTGATTGAGGTGTATAAGGCCTTCAATGGGTTGAGCACGCTGAATTCTGATGGGATCCTTCCACTCGTTCAGATTACGAACCTAAGGGGCCATAAATTCAAATTAAGAAAATACAGATGTAGAATAGATGTGCGGAAATTTGCCTTTAGCCAGCGGGTGGTTAATTGCTGGAACAAACTTCCTTCTGTCGTTGCGGAAGTTGATAGGTTAAATAAATTTAAGGAGGAACTGGACAGGCATTTGCCTGGAATGGTGTGATTTTTTTTTTTTTTTTTTGGCTGATGCTGCATAACCTCATACACTTGCTTTCTTGCATCACATGCCACTACTACTACAACTATTTTTTTGGTGTGCTAGTCGCTTGTCGCATACACACACTTGAAAGTTTGTATTTTATAATTTTTAAAGTTTTATGCCTAAAAATTTCAATTGTCAAAAAGGAGAAATTGTACATTTAACGAAAACCTTCTAAAAGAATTCAAATTTATTAAACAATCGGTATAGTGATAAAACAAAAGCCGTTTGTCAACATTGTAATGTTCATTTTTCTGTTGCTCATGGAAGTAAGAGTGACATTAACCAACATCTACGTAGCCAGAAACATAAGGATCCTGAGAAAACTTTAAAATCAGTTCAAAATTAGCTCGTTCATCGTAAGACAGGATTATTATTATTATTATTATTATTATTATTATTATTATTATAATTATTATTATTATTATTATTAGCCATATAGTCAAGGAAGCCTGAGGCTTTTGCTGCACCAGCCAAAAAAAAAAAAATTCTGAGTTACCCTGAGTGAGAGAGAGAGAGAGTCAGAAACAGAAGGGAATCAACAAGATAGAGAAGAATAATGATATCCAGCTCAGTACCCTGGATTTGCCAAGCCCATACCCACCAGATGTGCACCCCTGGGGTTGATGATGGAGAAGGTGATAAAATCTCAGCATGCGAAGCTCTTGTTGCCTATCATACTGTGTGCATCACAATAAGAGTTTTCGTATAAATGACTGGTTGTGAAAATTGATAAAAACGATTTACCCACCGAAATTTTCTTCCGCACGTACAAAATCAGAAGCAATAATTACTAATATTTTATCACTACATATACTGGATGAAGTAATAATGGATTTGTATGAAACTATAAGTATTACAAGAGATGAAACTGTTTCTGATTCTTGTTCGGTACTTTTTGCTAAACTGTGATTTAAAGTTAAAATTATAATTTTACTTCTTTACCTGGTGAAACAACCAAACTACAAAGTATTCTGTTGAAGAAAATAATAGATAAATTCACCTTACAAATCAAAATCGTTGCTCTGTGTGCCGATAATACCAACACAAATTTTGGAGGTTGTAAAAGAGTTGGTAGAAATACTGTATGGAGAAATATTGAAAATGAGTTGGAGCTATACAGTATTGGTTGTGGTGCACACATTATTCACAATTGTCTCCCGTGTGCTGTCTACTGTCTACCAATCGATACTGTTTGTTTTCCAGTTAGAATATTACAAATACTTTTTAATGTACACAGTCAGAATCGAAGAACTTAAAAACTTTTGTGAATTTGTAGGAGACAATTATGCAAAATTGTTGGAACATGGATATACAAGAATTTTGTCCATAGGCCTAATCAATTGACAGAATTTTAAGCATGTTCGACGGACTTCGTTCATATTTCTCTCTCAAGAAAAATATCCTGTTGAAATGTTGAAAAAATTATTTGAAGATCCCTGTTTGAAATTATTGTTTTCATTGGCAAGAGATCAAGTTTCAATATTCCAAACATATATTAGTTTTATTGAAAAAGATAAAATTTCAGCTGCAGAAGTAGCTATGAATATTGAGAATCTTACAAACATATTAGAAGCCAGAAAAAACGAAGTTTTTATAACAACAGCTGTTAAAAATAAACTAAAAATGTTTAATATACGGACGTTAAATTAGGGAGATCAAGTTTTTTGAAGTAGTTAGGAAATTTTTTATGAAACCAGCTTAGAATATGTAAACAAGAGGAATTGCAACTTGGGAAATACTGAAAAATTGAAATGGGTATTACTGAGAAAGGTACTGGATGGAAAGAATTCCAGAACAGCTTCAACGAGGAGCTTATTACATAAACAGGAGCAAAAGAAACTCGCATTTTTGATCAGTGGGCACTTATAAAAGCAATAGTTGTCAGGCAGTTGGACACATGGAATAAAGAAAATATTTCTGTATCTGATAGATGGGCTCAAATATTTTCTGAAATGAGTGAAAAATGTCTAGCTTTCCAAGATTTTAGTAATGATGTGGAATTTTTTTTTCTTTGCCTGCATCGAAGTACAGCTTCCGTGGACAGAATATTTTCCATAATGAATAGCATGTGGTCGAAGGAAAAATCCAGTTTTGTGTTGAAACCTTGAACGCCATGTGGATTATAAAGCAAAATTGTAATATGGAGTGTGATAAGTTTTACGAAAAAATCCAAAATTTGTTACACAAAATACGTTCATCCGAAAAATATTTTTGGTATGAACTTGAATAGGCCACTTGAGAAGGTGAGACCAGCTAATTCACATTTTCGCGGTTATGAAACATCAAATAGCTAAATTTTGATATATGACATAGTGTAAAAAAAATGGAGGTCCTAAAGTCTCTAAACTTTATTAGACAGTTGGACAGTAAACTTGAGTAGGCGAGACCTGCTACCCGGTATGACCTTGATGATGTGCAGTTTCCCTCCAAGTCGATCCTAAAACATTTTGTTGAATACCTTTTTTCTGCCCTTTCCAAACAACATTTCTTTTTCCCGTCCCTTTTTGGCTTCATGGAATTATGCTCAGCCTAACATATAAGGATAGCCCTTCAGTTTCCCTTCACCCATAACTTGATCTCCAAACCGTTTTAGCCAGATGTAGATATTCTTCTCACACTAATTGAAGGAATGCCTAGTCAAGCCAAGGCCAAAAATTCGAACTCCATCATTTGTGAAACACTACAAGCCAATCTCAAAGTCACCCTGCCTGCTGAAGCTGCTGGAAAAATACTGCTGCCGATATTCACCAAACAGATTCCGCCAAACAACCCTGCACAAATTCACTATACACTTCCACACAAATAACTGTGACCAATCTTCTAGAAATTACCAACAGAATCCCCAAAGCCTTCGAAAATAGAGAATAACTAGCAGCCACCTATGTAGACATCGAATCTGCATTCGATACAGTGCACCTCCCATCTCTCCTAAATCTACTAGAGAACCACTATCAGATAGTTTTCACCACTTATCTGATGGTCTTAGCTTTCCTCGCATCTCTGCTGCATAATCGCATAGTGAAACTGTCTGTAGATAACTCCGAATACGGCAAAGTCATCCTCGTTGGAGTCCCGCAAGGGACAGTACTCATTGCTCCATTGGCAATCTGAGAGCTGAATACCCTGGTATATGCCGACGACCTAAAGATACTCACGCCAATTAAGCCAAACCAAGACCATCACCAAACCCAGAAGAGCTAACGTATAGTCTCTCAGCAATATCCTACCTCACGCAATTTGGCCTACGCATCAATTCTGAGAAGTCAGAAACCATGGTATTCTCGCTAAAACAAAAATCCATCCAGCGCGCAAGGGAACTTCCACCCCGATTGTCCAATATCACATTGATCTAGGGATCAGATTCTACCCAAAGCTCTTTTTAGCCAAATATAGATATGCTTCTCACAAAAGCCGCTAGATTGAAATGGATATGCAAGCAGCACCTGCAACATGTAACAGACAAATCCACCACGATCAGATACATTTCAACAATAGTTTATCCTCTGCTACTCTACGGTGCAGAGGTTTAGGCATCTGTATCTCCCTCTGCCACCAAACCAGTGTACTCCTCGGGGTACTGGCTCCTCAGGTGGGCTTGCCACAAGCTACGCCTACTCCTCAGCTCCGAACCACCCCTATAGCCAACACACTCAACATCCCAAGGCTCACATGGCTCATTGATGAAAGGAGACTCGTCATTGCGGTCAAGCGCATGACTGGTCTCATCTATTATCCCTCCTTCTGGGATAATTGTACATGGAAGAACCCAGTGGTGCATCTGTGAGCAACTCCACAGCTCTGCCCTCTTCAGAGGGCAGAGCTGTGGAGTTGCTAAATTAAATGAATATAATTGTGCAATTCGATGTATACCCTTACGTATTTTGTAACTAATGGTCTGTACACTCACTTCATGTTTAGTATATTCAATTTATTTCTGTATTTCTAAATACTTTTTTTTAACTTATTCATTCTTATTTTACTCATTTTTATTTTATTTTATTTTATTCAGGCAACTGTGTCTTTATATTACATTGTTAACCCCAGGGCCATAAAGCACCTTCCAAGGCTTTTGCAGTACTTTGATCCAAGCCCGAGACGGGATTCGAACCCGCGACCTTTGGGTTGCCAGGCAGCCACTTTACCCACCCGGCTAGCCCGGTCGGCAGGAAACTGGGTGAAGATGAGAAAGCAGGAAACGGACTACCTGAGAAGAAGACGATCGAACAGTTCTGGAGAAATATCTGGAACAGTGAAGTAAGACATAACAGCAAAGCACCCTGGATAGAAGTAGAACGGAAGAAAACGAAGGACATACAAGAGATGAGAGAGTGGAAGATTCGAGAAGGAGAAGTAAAACAGTCAATCAGGAACACCCACAACTGGCGAACCCCGGTAATTGATATCATCCACAACTACTGGTACAAGAAGCTCACCTGCACACAAGCATTTAGCAGAGCAGTTCACTCGAATGATAGGGCACCCGGAAACAGTCCGGAAGTTTCTCACTGAAGCAGCCACATATCTGAAGCCTAAAGATGAAGATACAAGAAACCCGGCGAAATACAGGCCAATCACATGCCTCCCAACGATGTACAAGGTTCTGACCAGCTGAATAACTAAGAAGATATCAGACCACTTACAGAGTCAGAACATAATGGCCGAACAGCAGAAAGGAGGCAAGCAGAGGAGCAAAGGATGCAAGGAGCAATTAACCATAGATGCCACTTAGGAGCAGGAAAGGCGAAATGGACTACCACAATTAAGGTCGGGAACATCGCAAACAGGCCAATCCCCATTAGAAAAGGAATTTTTCAGGGAGATGCTCTGAGCCCACTATGGTTGTCTAGCACTCAACCCACTATCCACCATGCTCAACGGCAGCAAGTATGGATATAACCTCAAAGAAGAAAGAAATAAACCTGTACACCCTCACTCACCTGATGTACATGGATGACATCAAACTCTACGCGGCAACCGAGAAGCAACTCCAGCAACTACTCCGGATCACCGAAGAATTCAGCAAGGACATCAGGACGGAATTTGGTCTGGAAAAATGCAAGACCCACACAGTGCACCAGGGAAAATTAGTTTCCCGAAACTACCAGCTGCTGACTGGTAAAGAGATCGAAGCTATGGCAGAAGGAGAGACCTACAAAACCTTAATTTCCTTGTGTTGGAACACAAGGAAATCAAGAAGTGTCTGACCGAAAAATATCATCAGAGACTTAGAAGCCTGCTGAAAGCAAATTTGAACGGAGGGAACACAGTTAAAGCCATAAACACCTATGCAGCTCCAATAATAAAATACACATTCGGGGCCATAGATTGGACTAACACCGAGCTAGAAGATATCATGTGACAGACAAGGACAATCAGGGCCGTGCGGTAGATTTTCTCAGTATGATGCAAGTCTTCGAAATGCTGCCCCTATTTTGATTTCCCGTATTTTGATTTCACTGCTCATGCCGCCCCCTTACGGTGCCGCCTGATGCGGCCACCTCTCTGTATCATAGCACGGCACGGCCCTGAGGACAATGATGACCAAGAGTCGCCAACACCACCCGAAGTCAGCAGTGGAGAGAATAACAATAGCTCGGAAAGAGGGAGGAAGGGGCCTGATAGAGCAATAGAAAACAACGATAGTTAACCTGAAGGATTACTTCGAGAACAACACAGCACCACTCCACCAGGCCATAAGGAAGATAGATAAGTGGTATACCCCTCTCAACCTAAGCGAGGAAACCTCTCCCGCCCAAACGATACAAGAAACGAGGATAGAAAGATGGGCAAAGAAGACACTCCATGGCACACACACACTACAATGAACTCCATCAAGATCACATCGATATCATTGCTTCCAATGCATGGCTCATAAGCGGGACGCTCTTCTCCGAGACTGAAGGATTCATGCTGGCCATCCAAGACCAAGTAATCAACACCAGAAACTATAGAAAATACATCGCAAAGGAGTCCAGAATGTCAGATGATATATGACGATGATGCCACCTGGCCTCAGAAACGATCCAACCCATCACCGTGGGGTGCAAGGTCATCACACAGACTGAGTACACTCATAAACATGACCAGGTAGCTAGGATAATACATCAGAATCTAGCGAGGAAATACCAGTTGATTAAAGAAAGTGTACCATACTACAAGTACGGACCCCAGGCAGTACTAGAGACCCGAACCCACAGGCTGTATTGGGACCGCACCATAATAACGGATAAGCCCATCACGCACAACAGACCAGACATAACCCTGGTGGACAAGATGGAAAAGGCTACCTACCTGATTGACATAGCGGTGCCGAACACTAGCAATGTCCAGAAAACCCATGAGGAAAAAAATTAACAAGTACACGAACCTGAGACATGAGGTCAAGGAGATATGGCATATGCAAGAAGTATCAACCATCCCAATGTTTGATACTTCTTGTTGATACCATACCATACCATACCTTCTGGTTGATACCATACCATACCTTCTGGTTTATACCATAACAACAACCAGTATGGTACCAAAGACTCTACATAGCAGTCTAGTAGCAATAGGTCTCCCAGAGAACACCTACAAGGAACTCCAGAAAGTCGCAATCCTGAACACCTGTAGGATATTCAGAGATTTCCTCGACTGACAGTAATACCAGACATTACAACCACCCTGTGTACTTGATAGCAGTACCCGTCACTGAGTGGAATCCCCCAATCAGGGAGAAATAATATAAGAGCAACAACAACAACAATAATAATAATAATAATAATAATAATAATAATAATAATGGAGGGAATGAATGGGGGAAATGGGAAGTAGGGTTTTGTCTATGGGTTGACACTGACGATTACCATAGTATTAGTCTTAGGATTGGCAAAGCGGCAAGTAAAGAATGACAATTATACCAGCAAAAAGTCCTAAAAACTGAAATCAAACTTACAGAGATGATAATTATCTTGCAGCTGAATCTTCTGGCATTTTCCGATTAATGGGTAACTCAAGATTAAACCACTCATATAAGCAAAATAAGCAGTAGCATAAAATCCACGTGGTGGCAGAAAAGTCACCCTATAGACAATTGAACTTCTCCCACCCATGGGCATCTCTCCTTAATCGAAGGATGACATTGTTGTTGTAGGAGATTAACCACATCAGCAACTCCGGCAACATTTCGCTGTATATAATATTGCGTGTGTTCTGTGATTAGTTTGTTGTTTGCTGAACGAATAATCAGTTTCCTGGAAAAAAAACAAAAAAACAAACGTGAACTTTTGCCTAAGGCCGCCTAACTTATCCACGTTTTGAAAAAGGCCCATAAGAATTTCGCACCCGAAATAACGCGTCATCGATGCTATTCGAACTCAGGTCTTTTCCACCCGATGTGGGATTGACGGTGATTCACTTTGTTGTTAGTGCAAAATATTTATTCAGTTTTCGTCAACAGTATACCATTCATAAGCAGTGGCCCAATGCGGTTTATCCCGTTCCTTCATGTGTTAACATATAAACAATGAATTATTATAATGTACTTTAGCTTACCTAATAACCTTAATGACTTGATTCAGGCTACTCTGCAGTTATGTGCCACTGATCATTTATAACCATAGGGTTTCATGTTTTTTTTTTTTTTTTTTTTCTCTATAATAATGAAGTTTCTGTGTTCCATGAGAATTTATAATGATGCATGGTCATTTATAATGACCATGCATCATCTTCTCGGCTGCTAAGGTCATCTGTTCATCTGACATCAATTTAGGTGTAAACCTTTAACAAGATCTTTTAGTTGGGATGAAAAGCTTATCAGATTCATGTAGGCGAAAATGATTTCATTATCTCTTTGTATGACTGCATTTATCATCATTTTTCATGTCTGGCGACTACACTGAAAAAATTGAGGTAGATCTTCTTGAAATAGTTTAGAGAGGGCGACCAGATTGTTAAGGAGTACTATTCGTTGTCCACATGAAGAAAATGGGGGACCGCAATTAGAACCTTAGAGGGGGGATTTGATAGAGGTATATATGGCCCTGAAGAGAATCAGCGAAATGAATGGGAAGATAAACCTTCACTGCAAAAAATAGAAAGATTAAAGAGTACAAATAAAAAAATTGTTGGATGTCGCAGAGGTCTGCATCTCATGAACTTTATTTTCCAGCAACGTGTTGTTGACCATTGAAATTAATTACCTGCAGTATTGATCAAGGTTGTTAGTTTGTTAAAATTCAAAGCAAATTGGGTAGTTGTCATATTAGGGCTACTCGCACTCGCCAATAACTTTATACAATCGCGTGTATTGTCTGCAACTTGTGCGTGCGTTCCAGGGAGGTTTAACTGTTTTGCTCGATGAAAAACCCCAGTTTTCGGGAGGTGTGTGTGGGGGGGGAATTATTTATGAGGATTACCTGGAAAGTTATTTAAACTATCCATATGTATTGTGTCTGTAAATTTCTCGTGTTCTCTGGACGATTTGCCTGCTTTGCTGGAAAAAAACTTTGCTACCTACGTATGCCTGAGAGCGAAGAAATTTTCACGGTGTAAAACAAAAACCATTAAAGTTCCTCGCGCCCTCGACGAGATTCGAACCCAGGCTTTTCCACCCGGTGTAGGGAGGACGATGACGATACCACTGTGCTATCCCTGCAGATCGGGGGGAGAGGAAACCTTGCTGTCCTCGCCCGAGGCCGACTAACCCAGCGACGGAGTGAAAAAAAAAAAGGTCCGTAAAACATCCTCGCGTCATTGACGTGAATTCTAACTACGGCTTTTCCCAACCGGAGTGAGGAGAAAGGTGATGAAAACCGCGGTACTATCCTCGTGGACAATGCTCTGGACACCAGTTTTGTTCAGAACGTTGCAAAGCAAACATAACAGATGGGATAAATTTCAAAGTGAAAATACCTTTTGAAGTATTAGTGACAGTTCCATAAGGAGTATTATTAGACCAGAGGGCTTACCACAGCTGAAGATGATTACAGCAGCGCATTTTTTCATATTTGACACTGCTTGGGATATCGGTTGTAATGCCAACAATGTTGAAAAAGATTGCATGTCGGATATAAAACTCCCGATAGGTGAGGAAAAGGCCAGGGTGTAGAGTGTTGAGTGATTTTAGTGTCGTAATGTTGAGTGATTTTAGTGTCAAAGTGCGTGTAATATACATTGTGGGTATGAAACAGAACACTGTCAATGCCAGAAGTTTAAAGGTATATGGATTTTGTATATGTGTAGTGTCATGTGCCGTTGTTCCTCTGGTCATTTAACCAATAGTTCCCAACGTTTCCCACACTCCGGCACGTGGAGGTAGACCAGGTACACCAGTATTATAGTTATTTCCTCTGAAAAAAAAAAAAAAAAAACGCTACAGATAGAGGTCAGCCAAAAGGAGTACTGTTTATGCGATTTGATGTTGTTGTTATTAAGTTTTTGGGTGTAGTGCTCAAGCAATTTAGAGAGGATTCGGAAGCTGGTTGTAAGTTCGCCGAGGGGAGGGAGACTGAAGGCTGGGGGAAAAAGACAGAGATAAGGGGTCCGTAGAGAAATGACCCCCCAAAACAATGGAGCAGGCCCATGTCCCACTAGAGGGAAAGAAGGGGCGGCGAGGGGGGGAAGACCAGGGGTAACCACCACCCTGCCCAGGAGTGGAGACAAAGAACCACGCAAGCGAGCATGCGAAGGAAAGCTTAATGGCGTCAGGGTCTGCGCGAGTAGCACAGTGGTATCGTCACCGTCCTCCCCACACCGGGTGGAAAAGGCCTGGGTTCGAATCCCGTCGATGACGCGAAGAACTTTAATAGGGTTTTTTCGCTCCGTGGCTGAGTTAGTTGGTCTCAGGCGTAGATAGCAAGGTTTTTCTCCCCAGCAACTGGGGTTTTTTCGTCCAGCAAAACAGGCAAATCAACCATAGAACATACGCAAATTACAGACACAAAATACGGGTTAATGTATTTAATTATGGGCAACCCTAAAATAATAATTTTTTTTGAATGGCGTCAGGATCTGCACGGTAACACAGTGGTATCGTCACCGTCCCCCCACACTGGTGGAAAAGGCCCGGGGTCGAATCCCGTCGATGACGCGAGGAACTTTAATGGGCTTTTTTCACTCCGTGGCTGAGTTAGTAAGTCTCAGGCGTAAATGGCAAGGTTTTTTCCCCAGAAAACTGGGATTTTTCTTCCAGCAAACAGACAAATCGACCATAGAACACACGCAATTTACAGACACAAATACGGGTTTATATAGTCATTTACAGGAAACCCTATTATAATAATTTTTTTAATGGCAGCAGCTGAACTGTTCTGGTGGATTGTCATACCTGGGACAAAGGTCCCATTCTGTCTTCTTTTTCAGAGTCTGACGAGTCTGAAATGTCAGTACTTGTGGTCACACTTGGGATTGTACATCAAGTGTCCTGTCCAATGTATACTAGTCAGTACGAGTTCGGAGCTTTCAAATCTGCCGGTACTTGAAGGGCATTGGTGTGTGGTTATCACTGGACTGTGTCACTAGCAGGGGTCTTTCCTGGGATTTTTTCCCGTTTGCTAAGTCATAATTAGAGATGTACGTTGACTGCAGTCTGACTTGGGAGTGGCTTCAGGGATCCCGTCCATTTAGTCACTGGGTCAGCAGAGCTGCATAATATCAGAGTTAGTGAAGGGTCTAAATCAGGAAGGTCCAAAACAGTGTTAAGTCATTCATGGGACAGGTGTCCCATCCAAATATTGATGGTAGTCAGGTTGATCGTCGTGCTTGAATTTGGGCAAGATGAGTTAGTCAGGTGTATGTTGTCGTTCCAGTTGTAGGGATCTTTTTGTGAAGAGCTCCTGGCAGTATTGCAAGGCCTTGTACTTTCTGTTGCTGTCCAACAAGTAATGCTCCTGGTGTTTTGAATTAAAGTTAATTCTGGTAATCAGAATGTAGCGAAGGTCCTCATACAAAGGCAGTCATACATTAGGTGACTCCAAATCTACAGCTCTCCGCAGCGGTAGAGGGGGTCATCAATAATTCCAAGACTTTAGAACCTGGCTCTGATGGATCAGTGACCTGTTAGCATGAAAGTTGCATGCAGGCCAGGGGAGAACCATGAAGGAGACGGGATATACCTTGTTGATATGTAGAATAAATTTCCTAGTGATATCTCATTTAGTGGAGTTAGCCCATATATCTTCCCAGATCTGCTGTAAATGGAGGCTAAAGCGCTTCTTTTCAGCCTTCAAGTTGTTAGTGGGATCAATGGTATGGTGCATGAAGGTCACCAATGTGCCCTTTGATAGCTGGTAGAGTAACCCGCATCATATCACCTCCAGGCGCCAAAGGGAGGGCGCCTGCCAGCACCTGAAGGGCATTGGTTCTGACAGTACGGCAGGCCCTGGTAATGGTAAGGAGGAAAAATCTTTGAATAGTTTCGAGCTTCTTTCTATTTACTGCTATTTTTTCTCTCGAATACCATGTCCCTGCAGCATATGTAATCGCCCATAGTAATACTGATCTGTAGAACAGTGAGAGAGTGAGGCGGTTGAGGTCCCAATCCAGCTGCTTAACTCTGGCGACCAAGGAAGTATAGTTCCTTAACTTTTTCTGCAAGTGTTTCACATGTGGGAGGAATGTAAATCCTGATCCAGGATTATTCCTAGATATTTCAATGTCTGCGCGGGTATCAGAGAAAAAGGCGCAAGTTCGAATCCCGTCGATGAGGCGAGGAACTTTAATGGGCTTTTTTCACTCCGTGGCTGAGTTAGTCGGTCTCAGGCGTAGATCGCAAGTTTTCCCCTGGTGTTTTGGCCAGTAAAACAGACAAATCGACCATTGAACACACGCAATAAACAGACATCAGACACACACAGCAGGGATCTGTTTTGGGTCCTATATTTTGGAACATAGTTTTGGATCAGTGGCTGAATAGGCCTAGCGCCTCCAGATGCCTGCAGGTGGCGTACGCGGATGACCTGGTTGTTGGAGTTCCTGGTGGGTCTAGATTGATGCTGGAGCAGAGAATACGAGATGTTCTGGAGGACCTTTCTGAGTGGGCCTCCTTAAACAAATTAAAAATTTCATCTAAGAAAACTAACTTCATGGTGTTTAAAAAACATTTTGATTATAACCGTCCGCCCAGAGTATTGTTAAATGGAAGACAAATTCCTTTTGTGTCTAGCACTAAATACCTAGGAGTTATTCTGGATGATAGGTTGGGATTCCATTTGCACGTATCACACCTCAATGATAAAATCAAGAAATTCACGTCTTCGGTGATTAGAATCTCCAAAAAAGAATGGGGACTTAACAAACGAACGATGTCACTGTATTACAAAACTATCTTCCTGCCGATTGTTGCTTATGCGGCTGGTGTGTGGTCGGGATCAGTGATTAAAGTAAAAATAAAAAACAAACTCCTGTCATTACAAAGATCTATGTTGTTGGCCCTATTGCATGCCCCGAGGACGGTATCTACGGCTGCACTACAGGTAATTGCTGGATCTATTCCTCTTGATCTCTACATTGCATATCGTGGAATGTTATTAGCTATGAGAAAGGAAACCCCTGCTAATTATTTGGATATTTCCATCAACCTGGATACCAGTGTTAAGGAGGAGAAACTTAGAATCTGGAATGAACTAATAGAGATTTGGAGGAATTGGTGGTTTTCGTCGGAGGTGGGAGTAATAACTAGGAATATTATTCCTGCTGCGGACTTTACTACTTCTAAAACAGTTTCGTCATGGTTTTGTCCTTCTATGTTCACCAACTATGTGCTGACAGGACATGGGTCCTTTCGAGACAAATTATGTTCATGGGGTCTGGAGCCAGATCCGTGGTGTTCTTGTGGTGAGGCGGAGACTTGGCTGCATACACTGTTTCATTGCCCATTTTATAATGTTGAGAGGCGTCGTCTTTTCGAACTGATTCCCGATCTAGCTGAAACAACGTGCAGGAGTTTGTGAACGGAGTGTCTAATTTTCAGGCATTGCAGGTTTTTGCTGCTGCAATGTTCTTTAGGAGATCAATTATGAGGAACCTATCAGAAAATGAACTGGCAGTGTATGTTGGGAGTTTTGCTTGATTGCATCTGGGCTTGGGAGCCTCAGACCTGGAAGCTTTATGTCAATAGTATTGCACTTTCTCTTTTGGGTGTAGAAACAGGTTAATGTTTCTAAGTGTTACTGTTAGTTAATGTCATTCTAAGTGTATGTATTTGCTATTTACATGTAAATATTTGTATAATGTTGCTTTTGTCTCAACAAGTATACATTGTTCTTAGTTGGAAAATTTTTTTTTTTTTTTTTTTTTTTCCGCTGGTCTCCAAGTTTGGGCAGCCTTGGGGGCAGGATTGTTGGCACCTACCAGTATAGCACTACTTCCGGTAGGTGCGGGATTTGTGCATTACAGCACACTCCGAGAATGGTTGATCCAGGTGTTGGTTAATCCCTGGTGGCGAAATGGCCTGAAATAACACTCTTTTTCAGGCCTGTTTTGCAGACGTTCTGAGATTTTACAGGAGTAAAAGGTGGAGATGGGCTTATGTCTAGGAGCCACCCTTCTTATCAGGACACACACAATCAAATGTACAGAAAGACTACAGTATATATAAGAGTATGTATATAAATCTGTATATAAATATTGTATATAAATTGATTAATGTATATTAGAGAATGTATATACAGTTGTGTGTTAATAAAAAAAAAAAAAAAAAAAAAACACAGCACATGGCAGATGAATTTAATTATTCGGGTGGCCTAAATATAATAGTTTGTTTTTTGGGTTTTTTTTTAGATATTTCAATTCAGTAGTGAAACGTATTGTGGTCTCGTCTCTCTTAATTTGTGGACGTCTTCTGAGGGAGCCTTTCAGTAAGATGGAATTAGTCTTCATTGGAGAGATTTGAAGATTATGTTTTGTAATATCGGTTGCCCAGTTTTGTAATATCGGGAGAGCCTGAATTGCAGAATTTTCTAGTTGTGTTCTGCAGTCTGCAAACACGGCCAGGATCAGATCATCTGCATATCCCTGTGAGATCACTTAATTCAGGTTAGTGGTAAGGAAGTCATCAATACGACATTCCAAATGGGTGGCCGCAGTACTGAGCCTTGGGGACAGCCCCTTTAAACTGTCGTTTGACTCTCCAGTATGGTGCATTGATATTTATTTCTCTGGTTGTGAGGTAGCTTCTTATAGTGTTATAGAGTTTACCGGGAAGACAGGCACGCGTAGTCGGGTGAGGACGCTTGTTCATACTCACGGAGAATGGAGGGTGCCCCCACCTCCCCGTAGTTTACATTGTCGTGTGATACAGTTCTCTGTAAAGGCCAGAAATTTAAGTGTGTAGATCTTGTGGTGTGTGTGGTGTTGTGAACCCTTGTTCCTCTGGCCATTTAGCCGCCAGACCCATGCTGATGCCAACTTTACCCGCACCTTGCCCCGTGGTGGCAGACCAAGTAACCAGTAGTTTGCATTTTACTCTGGCAGGTCCTGCCACCCAGTTTACTTAGATTTCAGTGGCTAGAACCTAAAAAAAAAAAAAAAAGAAGAAGAAGAGAGAGAGAGAGAGAGAGAGGGGGGGGGGGTTGTGATGATCGCTGGATGGGGAGAACGCTAATATTGAGAGGTCGAAAATGTGGGCGAATTATAATTTACACAAATTTAGATTTTGACGTGTGGGGTACGCTAGCGTGCAGATATAGGGGGGGGGGGAGACTGCAGACTGGCAAAAGAAAGGGATCAATAGTGAAGACAAGGGACAAGGTATTCTTGTGTTGATTGCGGTCTCCAGGGTTACCCGTATATACCGCTGTAGCATCTGTAGGTTGTTTATAGCAGGCAAAGTGTGTGCAAGTGTGTGTGTGTGTGTTGTGATGGTTGTTGTTTGCCGGCCCTGGAGTCTTAGCAGCCGGGAGGCAGGGAGCAAGCTACCTGAGTCCCGACTCCCGTCCCTAGCCACCTGGAGGCGCTCCAGGAACTATCTAAATTACACTAAGTGGGATTCCAACAAGTGGAATCCCGGTTATAATAAATAAGGAATGGGGAGGAGAAAGTGGAAGAAAAGAAAGAAAGTAGAAGAAGAAAAGAGAGCAAAACACTCTCTCAGGAAAAAGAAGAAATAGGAAAGAGGAAAACACTAGTTGGAAAATCTAACAAGCGAGAGAGCTTGAAGAGGTAAAATTTTGAAGCCCGAATGCTTGTAATTTTGAAAGAAAGATTCCCCAAGCCGGGAAGGAAGCCCAACCTGCACCGACAAGGGGAGAAAGAAAAGTCTCAAGGAAAGAACATAGGTAATGTTCTTTCCTTGAGACTTTTCTTTCTTCCCTTGTCAATATAGGTGAAACATAGCAGTAAACATATTAAAAAAATTACACTGCATAAGCAGAGAGTAAAATATACAATATTTACAAAATAAGTAATTAAAATCTTAGCTGAAAAACCAGTCAACCAAGAAATTAACAAAAATAGTCAACCAGAAGAAATGCAAAAACATATATACAAAACACAAAGAGACAATTAATTACAAGCAACAATAATTCAACAAACAGAACTCACCCAAGGCAAAACCAATAAATACTGTACAAATAAATTAGTTAACCGAATCAAAAGCAATTCTAAATTTAAATCTAAGTATAACAAATCTAAATCAAAATAATAAGTTAAGTATTAAATAATAATTAAGGAATATGCAGAGAAAATGTCTCTGCACAAAGTAATCTAATCTATTACATATGTACATAACCAGCAAGTGTAAAGCTGCTACACAAGCTGCGAAAAACAAAACTGTCTCAAATAACAAGGACAGGCAGTATTAACAATAATGCATAGATAAGCATTAAAAAACAATTCAATCTGCAGGCTGAACAAAAGCTAAAACTATACATTTCCACTGCAACTGGCAGTAGAAAAGAAAAATAATAGCAAGACTGGAGGAGAAGAACAACGCCTCCAACCAGTCAGCCAACAAAGCAATTGGATCTGAGAGGGCAGGGAGAGGTCCATCCCACCTCTCAGAACCAAAAACCCATTTACAACTAAAAATGCTAGACCAAGAACTATATGGTACTAGCAAAACCCCAATTGATTGCAGCTGCAATCAGGCAGGAAAGAAAATACAACAAATAATCAGCCCCGCAGGAAAACAAAATTAAATCAAAACACAAGCAGCAAGAGAAGCAGCCAGCAACTACAGCAGTAAAACAGACTAGAGAGGAAAATCATCTCACTCAACCAGAACAGCCAACAGAAGGTTGGATCTGAGGGAGCAGGGAGAGGTCCATCCCACTCCTCAGAGCCAAACAGACAACACAAGAAGAGAAAAACTGTCTCTTCAACATAATCATGAGCTAACTACACAAGTAACGTACAATACAAACACTTAACATTAACAACTGCTGATTCAAAAACACAATAAAATCAGTTACTCTCAATTTTGAGAGCAAACAGCAAATCAAACAAAAGCACCATGATATTAACAAGATAATTACAGTATTTAAAAAATACATACAATTTAACACAGAAAATCATTTCAGGCAGCCCGGACAGAGTTCGAAGTGGGAGAGGGGAGGTTCATCTCCCCTCTCCCACTTCGAACACTCGACCAGGCGAAACCTGAAACGAGTCTCCAGGAAAAGACGCAAAAACTCTGCGTCCAAAACACAAGGTAATTTAGGCAAGGAACAAACTCCTCTCAGAAAAAAAAAATGAATACAGTAATATATATAAATATTGAGAACAAAAATTTACAGAACAAATAACAAAATCAAGGATTATTCCTTGATAAAGCCGCTATACTCCGGAAGACACTATTAGCAAAAGAAGAGAAGGCAGAAAGAGAGTCCGCCGACCCGACCAGGCGCCAAAAATCATCTAAATTATATACATTTGTACAGATAGACAATTTTTATCTTAAATCCACATATAAATTACAATGTAGGACAATATGTTCAACCTCAGAGCCACAAGAGCAGAGAGGAGAGGGGACAAATCCAAAATAGTGAAGACTGTCCCAATTGAGGTCCGTGGAGCATGCCCATGCCCCACCTGCGGGAAAAAGTAGGGGGTGGCGAGTGGCAGAGGAGACAGGGGTAGCTGTCACCTCTCCCCCTCGCCAGGGGAGGGAAAGAAAGTGGGCCAAACAAGGGAGCCGGCTCAGATCGCCAATAAGGCTTGTCACCAGTATGACTGCGATTTGGTCGCAGCTACGTCGGATCCATGGGTTTAGGGATCCAGGACAGGTCCTATCAATGAGTTGGATAGTAAATTCCTCTCCAGATGTTAGCACACCAGTCACCAGATGTGAGTCACTCTCCCACTCATCAGATGTGAGCCCCTGCGATCAATGTGTGTATGTATGTGTGATGTGTTGTAAAAAAAAAACAAAAAAAACAGGCCTTTTCGCCACCAGGTAGTAGGCACTATCTGAATACCTGATACCTGGTCCCCATCTCTGGGACATGAAGCAGGGTCTGGGTCTACTGCTCTGTCAGTACAATTTGAGCTAAAAACTTCCGCACCCACCAGAAGCAATGCAATACCGGTGGGTGCCAGAAATCCTGCTCCTAGGTTGCCCAAACCGGGAAGCCAGGTTTAAAAAAAAAAAAAAAAGATATATATATATATAGGGTGTTTCAAAAGTGATTATCAATAATTTAAAGGTGAACTGTACAGACTACAATATGCAAAAAAGCCAAGTAAATATGAGTCCTTAATTGAATCGTTTTCGAGATATTGCACATTTCTAGTTGGGATCCACCACTCAGAAGGTGACAAGTTGGGATACACCACTGACTTGTTTGTTTAGGTTAAGTTATGCTCATTCTCTCCCTTTCCCCTTTCTCAATGCTCTGAGACGTAAGTATAAGTGTGTTTAGGGTCAAACGGCACAAGGGGTTCCCCCCATCTCCACGTAGTTTACATTGTGGGTGAACCAGTTGACTGAAAAAGCCAGAGATTTAAAAGTGTATGGACTTGGTATATGTGTGATGCCTTGTACCGTTGTTCATCTGGTCATTTAGCCGCTGGGCCCCTACTGAGGCCCAACGTTTCCCCACTTACGCCCCGTGGAAGCAGACCAGGAACCCAGTAGTCTGTTTCACTCTGGCAGGTCCTGCCACTTAATTTCCTGAGATTTCGGCGGCTAGGACCTTAAAAAAAAAAAAAAAAAAAAAAAAAGACAGAAACGCGTCGACGTAGGGGTAGAATCGCTTAGTTTTGCTAGGCCAAGTTATGGGCGTAAGGTAATTTAGATATGTTAAGTTTTTGGGTAGGGCTTTCGCTAGCGTATAGATAGAGAGGGGGGAGGCAGAAGGCTGGGGGGAGAAAGACAGAAATATGGGGCCAATAGAGTAGGTAGCTCCAGTTTTCAGTGGGACATGCCCATGTCCCACCAGAGTAGAAGATATAGGGTGGAGAGGAGAGGAGGACGAAAATGTCCCCCCCCCAAGGAAGTAGGTTTAAAGGTGAAGGGGGCTAGAGTGCCCTCTTCAGATCGCCATATGGCTATTGGCAGCTATTGTTTCAAGTTTCTTTACTCATGGGGCAAGCTCCGTCCTTGTGCTTGTGTCCCTCATCTTTAGTTGCAGCCTTTACATTGTGCTGGCTGGTGTCTCAATAGTGGTACTTGATGTCAGTCATTGTAGATGGTGATTAATGTCCTTCTCCTGATGAAGAGGTCTTGTGCGAACTGGGATAATGCTCTATATTCATCCTCAGTATCTATGAAATGGGATTCCAATCCTTTTGGTAGGTATCTTATTTTTGTTATAAGTACCCCTCTGAGGTCTTCATATTGTGGGCACTCATACACTATGTGATTCCAGCTTTCTGTCTCCCCGCACGTACAGTTTGGGTCCTCAGTGAGTCCGAATCCGTGCAGCTTCTCATTGTAGGGTCCGTGTCCTGTTATTAGATATGTCAAATGGTACCCTGGGAAGTACCAGGTCGGCTGTTTTGGGTAGATTTTCTGGAGATCAGGTAGATATCTTCTGGTTATCTCACCCTTGGTGGTCTCCGTCCATCTTCTCTGCCATAATTTTAGCAGGTGGTTCTGTAATCTAGTTTTTTCCGTTTTTAGGTTGTTCGCTGGGTCAGTTGTGTAGTCCAGATGTGTGGCCGCCACTCCCCTGGATAGCAAGTATAACAGACCTGTGCGGACGACCTCCAGGTCCAAAGGAAGCGCTCCAGCGAGTACCTGTAGTGCTGGAGTACTCACTGTACTACACGCACGCGTCGTAGTTAAGAGTATGGTCCTTTGGATCATGTCCAGAATTCTTCTATTCACTGCCAGTGCAGTTTTTAGGAACCAAATTGCTGAGGCGTAAGTAATTGCTGGGAGAAACGTTGTCCTGTAATATAGCGTCAGGGCTCTTTTTTTGAGTCCCCAAATCTTTCCTAGTAACTCTGGCTACCAGTGCAGAATAGCTCCTGATTTTTTTCCTTATGTACTTTAGGTGCAGCTGGAACGAGAGGTTGTTGTCCAGTACCACGCCTAGGTACTTAAGTTGGTTTACAAACTTAATGGTGACATTGTCAATTTTTATTTGCGGTGGTCGTCGCAATTGCAGGGTTCCTTTAAGCAGGATTGAAGAGGTCTTTGTGGGTGAAATTGTTAGCTGGTGTTTTGCGGCCCATTGCCGGAGTTGCTGCAGTGCTTGGTTTGCGTGGGTTTCCAACTGGGCCCGGGAATCCGCTCCCACGGTCAATATCAGGTCATCAGCGAATGCTTGTGTCCTGACGGGTCCCAGATCCATCACTAAGAACTCATCTAACACCATATTCCACAGGAGTGGTCCCAGCACCGTACCCCTGCGGACAGCCTCTGTGTACTTCTCTTGTGACCTTATGGTATTCTACATTGATCTCCACTCTTCTATGTGATAAATAGTTTTCCATGACCTTGAATAGGTTTGTTGGCACCCGTGCCTCCCTCAACCTCGCCAGGACGCTTGGCCACCAAAGTGAGTCAAACGCCCCAGCAAAGTCAACCGAGATGAGAAGCAGGTACTTGTTTCTACATTCTTGTACCGTCCTGAGTAGGTTTCCCAGTGCGTCCACTGTCGAGGTCCCTGGCTTGAAGCCATACTGATTCGCGGCATGGAGTCCAGCTTTTCCGTAGTGGGCAATTATTCTTCTGTGAAGTAGTCTTTCGAATACTTTACTTACCACCGAGAGCAGTGCGATGGGTCGATATGCATCTGGGCTTTCTGGGTTTTTTTGGGGTTTTTTTTGGAATTAGTTTTAAGTTGGCCGTTTTCCATGCATTTGGAAAGTGGCCGGCTTCCAGGCATCTGTTGTATAGGGTGAGCAATAGGTGCGGTGCGTATTCAACAGTTTTCTTTAAGATTTCAGGCTCAATCATGTCGAGACCTGGGCATTTCTAGCTTCATACTCGACTAGCTGCCACGCTGAGCTCGTCATTGGTAAAGGGGGGCTCCATTGCCTGATTGGTGTAATTGGCATTGCTCTCGCATATTTCGCTCTGTGCTGTTAGCATCGGCATCGCTGGTTTCTGGTAGATTGTGTCCAGTATATTGTCCATCGACTGCTCCCAGGTCGTGGTAAGGTTTCCCTGCCGGGTCCTGGTGGTGGCATTCACCTTCCCTCTGGGCATTTTGTTGGTGGTTACCTTGTAGACTAGGCCCCAGGGGTTAGTGTTTCCTTCTGTGGATACTAAGAGCTCCCAAGAGCGTCTTTTGCTCTTCTTAATGGCATCAGTATAGCGGTTTCTTATCTCCCTATATTGTTGTCTCAGGACTTCGACTTCGTTTGCAGGCCATGATCTGCGGGCCCTCTGAAAGTCCTTCCTTGCTTTTATCATTTGCCGCCGGAGCATGGCAATTTCTCGAGTCCACCAGGGTACTGCCCCCAGTTGGGGGTGTTTTTTTCTTATTGCTTGGTTACTGATAGTTGTCATCAGTTCCGTAGTAACTTTCTGCAGGTCGTCCGGGCTGTTCAATGGGTTCAGGGTTAGTGGGTTACTGTTGATCGCTGTGGTCAGTAGTTCTTTGAATAGCGGCCAGTCCGCTTTGGCAACTGCATATCTATGGCATCGTTGGTTGATTGTTGTTGCTCTTGTCATTGTTCTTGTTATTGTGCAAGTTATAACTCGGTGATCCGAGGTGGTCCAGGCTTCCTCCACCCTCCAGTCGGCCACGTGGTTCGCCAGGTTCCTAGTGGCTAAGGATATGTCGATTGTGGCCTCCCAGAGGGTGTTACAGAATGTCGGTAACTGGTGTGGCTGGTTTAGGACCGTTAACTGTGATCCTGTCAGGTAATTCTCAAGCTGCTGTCCGTTTGCTGTCCCTTTTCTATCATCTGTAGCGCTATACCATAGCGGGGAGCGGCAGTTTACATCCGCGCCTATTATGATTCTTTCGTTTGGCAGGATGTTCTGTAGGTAGCGTAGGTAGTTGATGGCGATCTCTATTTCTTGTCCCGGTCTACTGTATAGAGCCACCACGTAGAGGGAACCCAGTGCTGTGATGAGTTGGGCACAGGCTGCCCAAGCCGTGCATAGTTGCGTTATTCTTGTTGCGGTAATATTCTTGTTTCTGACCAATACCGCCGCCCACGGGGTGTCTTCTTCTGTGTGGATCACTTTATATTGTAATGGGTAGCCCGCCACCTGCCTTGCATGGACATACGGCTCCTGTAATATAATAACGTCTATGTTCTCTTCATCGGCCTTGACCCGAATCTGGTCAGCCACCGCTTTTGCTCGCTGGGCATTTGTTTGTATCATTTTTATCATGGTTGTGTTATATTTCTTAATTTTTGTACCCATAATCGATTCTGTTTTGGTAGGTGCTCTTGGCTTTTATATAGATTGGGCAGTTAGGATCCCTGATTGAGTGTGTATATTCGAGTTTCATTGTTTTACAATTTGCGCATTTGGCTTCCTTGTCTTTGTGTGGGCATTCTTTATATTCGTGACCCTTTTCAGTGCAATGTCCGCATGTTGGGACTGTCTGGGAACAGACGTGGGTGGAGTGGCCGAACTTACAGCATCTAAAGCATTTCGGTACTGCCACCCGCTCACGAAAACGATAGCTTCCCCATTCTATGTAGACCCTTGTCCGGTCCTTTAGGACTTGCCACGCTTCCGGGATTAGTTCCACACTCCAGCTGTTTTTTAAGCCTCCTCTCGCCTCTATGTGGAACTTTGGTGTTATCACTTCTTGCGGCTGCTTGTCCGGGATCTCGCGTTGGAGGTTTCTGTGGTAGAGTTCTTCAGCTATCTGGGTGGCTGTAATTTCTGGGCTAACGTCATAAATTAATATATTTGGTCCCTTCCTTTTGGGCGGCTGGGCCGTTAATCCAAGGGCTTCAATCTTGGGGTTTTCAATGATGCTCTGGATTTCTTGCCTCGTCTCTGTCTCTATTACCAGTCCTACGTCTCTCATCTTTCTCATCCCTTTTATTCGTGTTAGCTTCAGGTCCTCCTTCATGTTATTTATTACTTTTGCTGAGACGTAGCAGACATACTAGTACTTGCTAAAGGATTTGTTTGTTTGTTTGTTTGTTTTGGTTTTATTGGTGCATTAGCTACTAAGGCTATAATGCGCCAATTTGCTAAAGGATCGTCAACATGGAAAGAGGTTACAGCAACGAAGAGTATACGGACATGCACTTCATGTATGGTAAAACCAACGGCATTGCGCTCGTGGTTGCACGTTTGTACCAGAAAGCATTTCCTCGCCGACGGCAGCCCAACAGGTGCACATTTATCAGGGTACATCAATGCCTTAGAGAACATGGGCGCTTCGCATATGGACTACGAGCAGATAGGCCCAGAAGCATAACAACTGATGTTGAAGAAAGGGTGCTAGAAAGAATATAAAAAAACAAATTAAACTATTATTTTAAGGACATCCAAATTATGGAATTCATCTGCCGTGCTGTGTATCTAATTTCTATGTTCTATTAGCATTAGTAGAGGCATATGATGCAAGAAAGCAAGCTTATTCAGCATCAGCCAAAAAAAAAAAAAAAAAAACACAACCACTACTCCCATTTCACCCCTCCGTTCGTTCGAAATACCTGTCCAGCTGAGCCTTAAATTTATTTAGGCTATCAACTTCAACAACAAGCGATGGGAGTCTATTCCACAAACCAACTGCCCGCTGGCTAAAGGCAAATTTCCGCACATCTATCCGACATCCGTCCTTCCTCAATTTGAATGTATGCCCTCTCAGGTGATTATTCTGAGCAAGAGGAAGAATCCCATCAGCATTGAGCATGCTCAAGCCATTCAAAGCCTTATACACCTCTATCAGATCACCTCGCCGATGTCTAGTCTCCAGGCTCTGTAATTTGCAAAACTTAAGCCTTTCTTCGTAAGAGCAACCCTTTGTTCCATTCACTAATCTTGTTGCCCTTCTCTGTACTCGTTCGAGCAGCTCTACATCCTTCTTGAAATGAGGCCTCCAGACCTGTATACAGTACTCAAGGTGTGGCCTGACCAATGCCTTATACAAGGGAATAATCACATCCTTATCCCTGCTAGAAACATTCCTGTATATCATTGACAAGACACCATGAGCTACCCTTGCAGCTCGTCTGCACTGCTCAGAGAACTTCATATCTGCCTGCACAATTACCCCCAGGTCCTTTTCATTCTCTACCACTGTCAACGTAGTACCACAGAGTTGATACGTTGATCTGGGGTTACTGTTTCCCATATGTAGTACTTTACATTTGTCAATGTTAAACTTCATTTGCCACCTCTCAGCCCATCTGCTCAACCTTTCCAGATCCTGTTGCAGCAGCATAGTATCAGTAGTGTCCTTAACAACCCTGCCAACCTTGGTATCGTCTGCAAACTTGGACATTAAGCCTGATACACCATCATCAATATCATTTATAAATACAGAAAACAACAATGGACCCAACACTGAACCCTGAGGAACTCCACTAATAACATTAGTCCACGTTGAGCAGTGTCCATTGATTACCACTCTCTGTCTTCTGCCACTCAACCATCCCTTTATCCATAGCAGCAATTTGCCTCCAATGCCACACTTCTCCAATTTGTGCAGCAGTCTTCCATGCGCAACAGTATCAAAAGCCTTTCTAAGATCCAAATATATAATATCAAAGTTATTCCCTGCATCCAGTTCTTTTGTGACTACATCATAGTATCCAATCAAATTGGTCAGACAAGACCTGCCCTTAACAAAACCATGCTGTGTCTGAGCTATAACTGAATTCTTGTCCAGATGATCCTGCAGTGCTTCTTTAACCAGTGCCTCCATTAATTTTCCTGGAACAGAAGTTAAACTAACAGGTCTATAATTACTTGTGTCAGCCTGTGATCCTCCTTTGTGAATTGCGGTTACATTTGCACATCTCCAGTCCATGGGTACCTCCCCTGAGTCCAAAGAAGCTCTCATAATTATGGCTAGGGGTTTGCTTACTTCCTTTGCTGCCTCCTTTAATATAACTGGATAGATCCCATCCACCCCTGGTGCCTTTTTTATGTTTATCCTCAGCAATTTCTCCTCCACTTTCCTCTCAGTTATTAGAAAATAATCTAGCTCACTGCCAATGTTTACTTCACCTACGACATTCCCCTTCCTGAATAACTCCTCATGTGTGAATGTAGAGGCAAAATACTCGTTTAGATTGTTAGCCACCTGAGCAGGATCCTCAACTGTTGAACCATCAACATCCAGTGGACCAATCTGATTCATCCCTTTCCTTCTTGAGTTTAAATAGGTAAAGAACTCTTTTCTGTTTTTCTTTGCGTCCTTTGCCAAGGATTTCTCATAATCTGCCTTTGCCTGCCTAATCTCCTTTGTGACTTGGTTACAGACCAACTTATATCTATCATAGGCTTCCATGTCACCCATTAATTTGTATGTATCCCATGCATTTTTCTTCTCTGCCATATGTCTCATTAGTTCATCTGACAACCATTTAGGCCTGAACCTTGAACAATATTTCTTGGTTGGTATGTAAAGCCTGGTAGCTTCCAAGATTAGTTCCTTGAATGCTTCCCATTTTGAATTTGCTGTTGGTAACATCATCAGTTGGTCCCACTGTATAGAATTTAAATACTGTCTCAGACCATCATAGTCGCCTTTACGAAAGCAAAAACCCTTCCCTTTGCTTCTGATGGTAGTTACCTCCTTGAGTAAATCCCACTTCAGCACACTGTGATCACTGCCACCCAGTGGTTCCTTTATCTGCAGATTCCTAATGCATGAAGAATCACTACTGATAATCAGATCAAGAGTATTACTCCCTCTAGTTGCCTCCCTAACATGCTGGTGCAGAAAACAATCATCCAATAAATCCACAAAAGCCCTGCTAGTGTGTGAGTGACCAACCCCACAAATTCCAGTCAATATCTGGGAAATTAAAATCCCCCATTATAAGACTCTCTGATTTACTGGCCCATTCTATTTCCCTGTACAGTATCTTATTATACTCATCAGAGTCATTAGGCCTATAGCACACTCCTACTCTCAATTTTGATTTACCTATGCTTATGTCACACCAAACTGACTCGACACTGCCCTGTCCATCATTGTCGACTGGCTTCACTTCCTTGGATTTTATGTGTTTTTTAACTAATAGCATAACCCCTCCTCCCCTCCTGTCCTGTCTATCCTTTCTATACACATTGTACTCCCCAAATTCCAGTTCTGCATTACTTATATCTGTGTGACACCACGTCTCTGATATCCCAACAATATCTGCCTTTGATGTTTTGAGCAATACCTCAAATTCATCAAATTTATTTACTAAACTCCTAGCATTGGTGTACACGCAAGTATACCTGCACTTGTTTCTATTCTTAGCTACCCTAACACAACCCATGTGTTTACTTGTATCACAATGACTTCCAGCAGTCTCTGAAATATCCTGCATCTTATTTTCCAAGCTGCGGCTCATTCCAATAGAAGCAGTGAAAGAATGACTTTCACCTCTGCCAGTGGCTACTGTTAATCTATTAGTCCTTGTATCCCCCCAATCACGCAGTTTTCCGACCCGCCTAACACTGCCTCGATAGCATCAGCAAACATTCTTGCACCCTTTCTATTTAAGTGTATCCCATCCCTGTAGAAGCAGTCTCTCCTGTTAACAAGTACAGACCAGGCTGAAAAAAATTTTACCAAGTATACAAATTTGTACATGCAAATTTTTGCAAATATACATGCAAAAATTTGCAAATTTTTGCAAGTATACATGCACCTGTTTCTATTCTTGGCTACCCTAACACAACCCATGTGTTTACTTGCACCGCAATGACTCCCAGCAGTCTCTGAAATATCCTGCATCTTGTTTTTCAGGCTTCTGCTCATTTCAATAGAAGCAGTGCAAGAATCACTTCCACCTCTGCCAGTGGCTACTGTTAATCTATTAGTCCTTGTATCCCCCCCAACTAGCAGTTTTCCGACCCACCTAACTCTGCCTCGACAGCATCAGCAAAAATTCTTGCACCCTTTCTATTTAAGTGTATCCCATCCCTGTAGAAGCAATCTCTCCTGTTAACAAGTACAGTCCAGGCTGAAAAAAATTCTACCCCTTGAGGCCTTGCACAATCCCTCCAGGGCCGAATTGATCGACAAGGCTCTCATCATATACTCCCTCCTATCGTGTCTGGGCAGAATTGTAGACACTTTCAAATTCAACCTTACTTCACGACTTTTTTTCAACAATGACCTGTACTTGCTAAGGAATTCCGCCGGTCTCCTACTCTTAATATCATTAGTGCCAATGTGTACAACTATATCACCTTTTGTGCCCTTAAAAGATGATATCCGCTCTACAACATCATCAACCTTTGCCCCTGGCAGACATACCCTGGTCCTATTCCACCTATTCTTTTTACAAAGCATGTTCCCCGCTTCCCTGACAATAGAGTCACCAACAACTACTAGTTCCTGTGGGACCAATAAGGACTTGTACCAATAAGGACTCTCCCTGGTATGTCCAAACTGCAGGTTAAGAAAAAAGAAAGCTGATCATTCCTTCCGGGATGCAAAATGTCCTGAGTACATACGTGCTCAGGAACTGACTAAATAAAGAACCAACTACACCTAATACATTCAATATGTCCATTATGGATAATTTAAGTTCAGGATTTAAAGTTGTGCAATTAAATTGCCAACGATCAGCTTCGGTAATGAGTGACGTATCTAAATGAATTGTTGAACAAAAAATCTGTCCTAGGATTACAGAAATTATATTCCTACAAGGGAAAGGTTAAGGGACTCCCTTTCCAATGCAAAATTGTGCAGTCCACACTCAAATTTCTGGTGAGGGTAGAAGGCCTTGGTTGTTACAGATCCACAAATTACTGTTACAAGAATAAACGGACTTTTGTCTTATCACGCAGCAATGTGCCTGTCGGGAGGGTTTCTTTGGACAGCTGTATTTAATCTCACTCTATATGCAGTGTTCTCAGGGTAACCAACAGATCGAGCCTTTCTTGAATTACCTTGAAGATGCTTTAATTAAACTTTCTGGCATGAAAATATCATTTTAACCGACGCAAATGCATCTTCTACTATGTGGGGTAGTCCCTCAACTGATTCCAAGGGAGTGTTTTTGGAGGAATTCGTCTTGTCAAAAGAACTGTGTCTCTGGAACGCTCCAGGCCAAATTCCAACATTCGTTTCTGCCTCCGGGCAATCTTTTATTGACATTTAAATATTGATATTTAAAGTACTTTTATTGATATTTAAAGTACTCCCACCGAAGTCCCAGCTGACTTGGCGAGTATAATTGCCTGCCAGAAAGGATGCCAGCACCAGAATCTTCCCACACCAAAATACTGGAACAAACTCCGCCCAAGGTTGGTAATACCATCCTCAAACGTGAGAGAACCTGAGGTCGCCTCATCCCTGTCCTGATCTCTCATTATCGAGAGCCTCTACTTGTTCACAGCCGGGAAGCAAGGCTCCCTCCTGTGAGGATAAACATTACAACCTCTCCTACCATCCGTGTAATGTTCCAGAATATCAGGTCCTTAAGAAATAAACTTAATACACTGGAAGAGATTCTACTCTCAAACTCATTAGACATATTGTGCCTCGCTGAAACGTGGTTAGAGGCGAACCAGACAGATATCAGCTGCTCCATTCCTGCAGGCTTTCTTGTACTGGCTGCCTCTCGCGATAACCGCAGAGGGGGTGGAGTTGCTATAATTTTCAATACGACAAAGTTCTCCATCATACACTCTGTCTCAAATATCTCTCAAGACGTGGAAGCCTTAATGATAACTCTGGAACATCAAGGTACCACTATAGACGTCGCATCCCTGTACCTTCCTCCAACGCCAACTATGATGGCCATTGATGCAGCCACTAACTGGTTAACAAATAATCTCCACCCAGCAGCCACTCACATAGTATGTGGGGACTTCAATCTTCCGCCATCTACCCAACACCTCAAAAGTCGTCTCACAGAATCTCTCCAATCAATCCAAATATTCCAAGTTAACTACCAGCCAACGAGAGACCGAAACCTACTGGACATAGTCTATTCCTCGGCAACATGCCAAGTCGAAGAAACCACAGCCGACATGTTTCAATCAGACCACCAACCAATCATATTTACAGCTCTTCTACCCAAAAAATATTTCAATACCCCCAAAACCAAATCTGTGAAAAAGGTCACTGCCCCAAAATTTCTGAATCCAGCACTCTGCATTGAAGCCGCATCCACAGTCCCGTGGAACATCTTAGATGGATGTGAACTGAGCCTCGCAATCGATTTAATGACCAAATGGATCAATACCATAGCCCTTCACACCGCTACCAAGACAGTCACCATTACTCCGCACTCCAGAGCATGGTGGACTCCCCAGCTCAACCAAAGTTTCCACTACAAACAATTACTACACGCCAAATGGAAAGCTTCCGGCGATGTCCAAGACCGCATTCCATTCGCCAAAGCCAGGACCGAATTCAACAGAAACAAATCAGCTTCAATTAAAAAGCACCTCGAAAGAACCCTAAAAAGGGGAAAACCATTCTACAAAACAAAGGCTAGTTCTTCCAGCAACATCGACCCAATTGACTGGCTCAACTACGTCGCCAGATTTTCTAATCAACCTCCAGCTCTACCTAATCGGCCACTCCTCAACCGCTCTCATCTCACTGATAGTCTCGCTACGATCCGAATTTCCAAGCAACAACTGATGTAGGCCATTAATACTCTCCCTCTCACAACAACCACCGGTGACGATGGCATCCCCAAGTTCATAATCAAATGTTTAAGTGTCTTCATCATCGACTCACTCCTCAACCTATACAACAGATGCCTCGAAGTTCATTTCTTTCCACCCCAGTGGAACAGGTACTCTGTCTGGCCCCTTCCTAAGCACCAACAATCGACGCTCCCAAGCCAACATAGGCCCATCGCTTGCGCCTCTGTATTGCTAAAAATTCTGGAGAAAGCATTGCTACCGTCTGTCACCCATCAAATTCTCCGTGACAGTCCTCAGCAAATACACTATGGGATATCAGGAAGGTCAACTATAACTAACCTTGTAACAACCACTCTGCACATCTTAGATGCCTTCGAACAAAGACAGGAATTGTCAGTTATATATCTTGACATCCATTCCGCTTTTGATGCCATCTGTATACCTAATCTCCTACGTCTCTTAGAAAACTACTTCAATTTTCGCGGCGATGTTCTCTGGTTCCTAGAATCTCTCCTATCGAAGAGGACCCTTGTTCTAAAGATCGGAACAAAGACCTTCACGCGCCACATAACTGCCGGTGTACCTCAAGGGGGGGTCCTGTCTGGCATTGTCTTCTCAGCAATCATGGTGCCATTTGTGACCAATAAGTGCAATTGGATCACATATGCTGACGATGTCAAGCTCCTTACTAAAATATCGCCATCCAACTCGGCAGCCAAAATCACTCAGCAAATCACTAGCAAACTGCAGGACATGGCTGACTACCTCAATACCTTCAACGTCCAAATCAACCCCCTAAAATCAGCACAAATAACTTACTCTCTAAAGGGCAGCCCAACAACGTTGGAGCCTGTGCTTAACGGCTCCTCAGTTCCAAGTGTTCAAACACACAAAGATCTGGGGATCGTTTTCGACTCCAAACTATCTTTCAACGATCACATAAACCTCATACAGTCGAGGCTGAACTCACTACGCTGGGTCGCCAAACAACAGCTGCTCCACACCACCGACTCACAACTGGTAAAAAGATACATCGTATCAATCCTTTACCCGACAATACTGTATGCTTCAGAGATATGGGCCTCGGCCGCCGAATCCAACATCAAAAGAATATTCTGTGCCGAATTCTGGCTTCTAAAATGGGCCAACAGCAAACTCCACCTTCCCCCAGCTCTCAGATCAACGCAGTTAGCAGAAGCTCTTCAACTACGCAGGCTCCGGTCCTACATCGCAGAAAGAAGGCTGCTGTTCACCATCAAGATGGCCACCGGTAAAATTACAGAGCCGAACTTCTGGGATCACTGCTCTTGGCGCATTCCTCCTCCTTATCTCCGGTCTTCAGCACAGCTGCTAGCAAACCGTAACCGGCTAGTACTAACTGACAGATTCCTGCCAAAGCAAATGCTGCCCTCACTGCAAGCCATCGACGGGGACCTCCAAGAAGTGGTCAATAATAAAAAATACAGGAAGGGTATCCTCGTCGAACTGAAAATGTAAAACTGTGCTTTGTTAATAATCTGATTTATCTTTTTTTCTCATGTGTATCTCTTTTGTAAATATGTTTTGTTAACCCCTGGCACCACCATGCCGTGACGGGACTAATTGTATGTCTATCATTGCTGCAATTAAAGATTCTATTCTATTCTATTCTATTCTATTCTATTCTATTACTTTATCAAATAGAGCGCTTGGTCGTTACCTAGCGGATTGGAAAGTGCATTCTTGTTGGTCTTGCAGCGATCGCAATATTATTATTTCATTTAATATTGTCTCTTCTTTATCTCCTGACAGTCATAGATTTAATCATGATTTTCCAAGATATAAAACTGCTCAAGCTGACTGGAATCTCTTTGATCAGAACATTAAAGAAGCGTTTTGCTTGGAAAATATCCATCGTATCGGTTATTTGGCTCTGAAGTCAAGCTTGATGAAATGATGCATACTATTGGGGTTATTTGTGATAGTTCTCTAGGAAGGAAAAATAGGATGCATAACTCAGTCCCTTGGTGGTCACAATCTCTAATTGATCTCATAAAAACATAAAAAACTCTAGGAAGGATTTACAACGAGCTAGAAGAAACAATACACCTTTGGAAGAAATTGCTAGCTAAATGAATTATACAGGAATGCCTGTAAAATATATTTCAACTCCACTTACAGAGAGAAACGTTCTCTGTAAATGGAGTTCGCTCTGTGTGGGAAAGCTTTGTTAAGTCCTCTTTGGATAAGGATCCATTGGGTTTGCCGTGTAAACTCGTAATTGGCAAATTACATCCAGGGGAAAATTTCTCGTCTGTTTTGATGGAAATCAATGAAATCCATGAAATCCATCTTGGATTAGTTGATCAAGCAAGATTATACTGCTCCGGAGAATTCTGAACAAACAAGGCTCAGAGCAGGGCCCTCATATTCGAGGGCCCTGCCCAGGAGCAAGAATTTACGCAGGATGAAATTGGTTATGCTGTCTCCTCTATGAAAGATGAAAAGTGTCCAGGATTGGACCTTATGGAAGTTGCTGTAATGAAGAGAATCTGGACTTGTTGTCCACTGTTACTTACAAACCTCTTTAATACGTTTGAGGGTGTTTCCCGGTTCCCTGGAAGCATGCCAACCTTAAAATTCTTCTCAAAAATCCTGGAAAACCTGAAAATTTTACTTCGTCTTATCGTCCCATTGCACTGCTTCCAGTTTTCGGAAAGGTTCTAGAAAAGTTTACTGTTATGAGATTCTTGGAAAATTATCATAGTAAAAACTTGTCATATCAATTTCAGTTTGGCTTTGTGAAAGGCAAGTCAACTGTGGATGCTATTAGATTGGTTTTGGACTCGGTTTCTTCTTCTGAGAGTAAATATGTCCTCGGTCTCCTTGTGGACTTCAAAGGGGCCTTTGACACCGTTTGGTGGCAGAGTGCCCTGGCAAGGTTCTTGGAGTCCAAGGTTTCAATTGACCATAATCTACCACGCTGGTCCATTGTGGGTTGGCAGATCGACCGTATTTAGCAGTGAAGGGTTTGAATCTCTGTCTACTCAAGGAGCGTGTGCTACTGCACTCCCGCTCCTGATCACTCGCCTTCGGAGGGCCTGTTATGACAGATTCGAATTCAGCGCACCACAACACACACTGCAGTTTCTGTTGCACGGCTATTACTGACACTGGCTGAGGTGGTGCGCGTAGGAGTCATTCTGCGCATACTCACGGCGCAGGAAAGGCCATTGTTGAGGTGTCAAATAAAACTTAGTGAGTTACCGCACTGTTTGCAGTTACGATCACAGCAATCGATCAAATATTTCCGAAGATAATTAAAACGGAAATCACGACACCTTTTTCGATGACGGTGTATATCAAATATTTAAAATTGCTAAAGTGAATGTATTCAGAATTGCATTCGCTTTCAAATGTTAATTTTTACAGCCATTCCTGATACTGAAACCTTTTCTTTCACAGTCTGACTTCTAACATATAACGGCATTCAAACTGGTTGTAAAAGAACCAATAAGAAAGCGTTTTTTGTAGTTTCCTGCTTCCCTTCAAACAACAATCGTATATCCCGACCAGTAATAAAAAGATAATTTCCAGCAGCTTTTCTTAGGCTTGTTGGGAAGGAGTTGTTGATAATACAGTTTGACTTGTTGTTAAGTAGGTTTTAACATTTGAAATTCTTGGTTGTGTTTTGGTCGGGGGGAGTAGCGTTTTTAACGGCTTAAAAAGAGTTGAGGTAATGAAAATTAAAGGTTTTCTTTTTACGGAAGTCAATTTTTGAAGTCTAATGAAATAACAGAACTTCACTGCGTTTACGAGATGCCCAAAACATTCGTGCAGATTATAGTTTAAGTTAGACTAAGCTTTTTATTAGCTTTTTATTTTTATAAGACGGCAACGTGTTTCATTGAGCAAAGAAGTTGCAGTCCGTTGATTATGAACAAATAGAAATCTTGAATGGTTTTCATGAGCAGGAGCACGAGGCTTTGTAATTAAGTTCTTTTTACTTAATTTGATTTTTGGTGCTACTCCTGAAAATTTTTGAAATGAGGAAGTTTCATACTTAGCTACTCAGTTGCGTAATATTCGCCTTCTGAATGAGCGGAACGCCTTCTGGTTCGTTATGCAGATCTTTAAGTACGCACGTTAATTGCCTTTTTATTTTAACTAGTGTACCCCTATGAAAAGTTCTGTATCCTGAGCCTTGTGTAATAACGTACACTACGCTATTATTACTCATGTATATTCTCTTTCTTTATGAAATTAGTATGAAACTATTTTGATCCTTTTGGGTAGTATCTTGTACTTTCCAAAGTTTTTTTTTCAGCTTACTTAGTTATTCGTGGTTATTTTCAAATCTTTCACTCTTTTCATACATGAAATTTTTTTTTTTTTTTTTTTTTTTTTTTCAGAAAAAATGTGGCTCCCTCGTACGTGGGAGTTTACTGCCATTTTATTACTCTTTCTTGGAGTATCTTCTCAAGAGGGTGTTCCAAACAGGAATCTCGATGATTACATTGAAGGAAGACTATTGGAATTCCGACTTCAGCTGGATCGATTATTTGAATCTGAAAGGATACAAAGGAAACGAGAAATTGGTTCTAAGATTGATCTCTATGGTTCTAAAGGTGAGGAAACTGGCTCAAAATTGTTTCAGTAAGTGGAAATGTTATTCAAAAAGGGGTTAATTTTCAGTTTGATTGCCCATGAATCTGTGCGACATGGAGTTATGGGCACGTGTAGGCACTGCTTCTCGCTGATGGGTAGATGTACTACAGTGAATAATCAATGGCTTTGCCTTACAATGTGTTTAATTTCCAGCTGTTTTTACGTAATTGTTTTATATTAACGGAACTAAGTGAAATTTGTCGTTTTGTACGACTTCAGCAGGATTCAAGTGAAAAAAATATGCCACTAGTTTTTTTTTTTACTACGGTATGCCAAAGATTAACCGAATTAATGAGCAAAAAATAATCCCACCATTTTTTTTTTTTCTTTTTACTTGAATCCTTTCCTTTATTTGTACAAAATAACCATTGTTCCTGAGGTACACTGAAGATTTACTTAGGCAAAAAATGCTGTCGGTTGCAAAACATTTACTCTATCAGAAAATTGCTGATTAGCAGCCAATCATGGTGGAGCTACATATGACTTTTCGCACAGTCAATGACAAAAGCCATAAACTAAACTTTAATTCTGAGACGGCATTTTGCAATGCCGCCGTTTGAGTATTCCGTTGAATCTTAATATTCATACAAGGGACGTGCACAGATTGGGAGGTGGGGAAAGAATCGAGGACAACCAAGTTCTACAGTGACCGCGTTATAGTATGGGCAGTCTACTTAAGAGGAGAGTAGATAAGTTTGGATTAAGTCAGTGGTTTTCAACCGGGGTGCCGCAACAATAATTCAGGGGTGCCTCGTAATTTGGGTTTAAGTTACTTAACTTATTTTTTAAAATTTATGTTTATTTCCTTATAAAAAGGTGTACAGCATCTTAATTTTGTGTTGATCCATAATTTACTTAATACATCCATATAAAGAATAAAATTATTATATATTGTGTGTGTGTGTGTGTGTGTGTATATATATATATATATATATATATATATACACACACACACACACACTTACACAGAATTGGATCTAATAAGCAGAAAATTGAGTAGGGGTGACACAAAATAAAATGACTTAGGGGTGCCGTTATTAAAAAAAGTTGAAACCACTCGGCTAAGTTAATGCTTATGTAATTTGTTTATATAAGCAATAATCTGACAGGCTGAGATGGATCTGGAAATATTACTTTATAGAAGCTTTTGTCCCTACGTCATCCTCTATAGTCTGCAGAATTGATTATTTTGGTGCATTAACTTGCCCGTCATCCTGTTGGTTCAAATATTACTGCCATGAGACTATTCTGGCTAAGAATCTATTTCTTTTTAAAATTTATATTTGGCTTCCATTCGTTTTTTTTTTTTTTTTCATTTTAAAAGAAATGAAAAACCGTTTCCATGATTATACCGATTCTGGTTTCATAAAAATTGGCTAACAAATTTTTCTGAAAAAAGAGCAAAATCCTTTAACTGAAGGTGCCAGGAATCTACTTCACATACTAACCTTCCTCCGGACTGAGGACTAATCGATATGTGTGCATTAAGATTAATTCAGGGAATGCACCCTGTAAAAAAAAGGTAAAGGCAAACTACAACCAAAATCAATCCACTGCACGGTGGAAGTCTTCTCGACGATTCATGTTGAGGGAAATGGACCGTAATCTGCCACACTGGTCCAGTGCGGCTTGGCAGGTCAGCCGTATTTAGCAGCCAAGGGATTGAACCCCAGTCTGCTCCAAGAGCGTGTATCACTGAACTCCTGATCACTCGGCTACGGAGGCCACCTGTAAATGTCCTTCAAATATATGTATAGCACACTTAACGAAAGAAGACTCAATACTAGTGCCCTCCGAAACTTTTTTGTTCTCAATTCTTCAGAAATTTTCCATTGGATGTTTCTGAAGATTAAGATACTGCTTTTTCATATTAGAAATTTACTAGTTACTCAAGAGTTGATTTCTATATATCTACTGCATTTGATTTGATTTGTATGCGATTTATATATAAACTAACATATGAAGCTGAAAAAATTAATTGTATTAATTGCTGTATCTGGGATTCTCTATTCTAAGGACTTATTTTCTAATTCAGCATTTTGCAAGTTACGGGGGCCAAATAATGACATTTATCTCAGGCATGGGTCTATTAGTTAATAATCCAGTACAATAGATTTATATATAAACTAACATATGAAGCTGAAAAAATTATTAATATGCCAGGGCAGGAAAAATTGAAATTGCCATGGTTTTGGGTCGTGGAATCCTAATTCCATTTTATGGAAGAGCTGCCATACCCTTCACTTAAGTCTGTGGATGGCTTTAAATATTTTTAAGTACCAAATATTTAAAATTACTAATGGAATTTCAAACCGAAATATTGCTTTTCTCTTCTTTTTAGAAGAGATGAAACTAGAATGATGGCTTAGATCTTTAGTCTGGTCATTTTGAAGTTCATTTCAAAGCAACCTCGTCTTTTCTTTGCCGCTTCTCACGCACGATGTTTATCTTCAGAAATTCATGATTAAGTTCTACTGTCCACCCGTATCTCAAATACAATAGGAATCTTTCACTTCAATAAGTTAATCCGTCGATCAACTGACGTTCCTGCAGTATACCTAGTGTTTAGAATACTACATGTTTCGAAAGTCAACCACGAGTGGTATGGCTAAATTTAATGTAAAGGTTGTTATTAATAAATTATTTTAGAATAAAATTGAGTAAAGCCTTTGACATTCCATTAATTTCTTACGATATTATTAAATTTCCTCTTAAACCCTTTATTTAAAACATGGCAATTCTCATTGTCTTGTGTGTTCAACAAACTGGCAATTATATTGCAAATTAGATATCTCATGTTTTAATTCCATGTAGTAGGTAATGAACTATGCAACAAGACTGGGGTGACATTGTCCTTAGCTGCATGACATGAGCCTATATGTATACAAATTTAACATTTCAAATAATGAACATTTGACTAAGACGTGTAAATTAGGTCGAAATTGTATTAATTGCTGTATCTGGGATTCTCTATTCTAAGGACTTATTTTCTAATTCAGCATTTTGCAAGTTACGGGGGCCAAATAATGACATTTATCTCAGGCATTGGTCTATTAGTTAATCCAGTACAATAGTTGATTCTGGTAACTGCACTTGGATGCAGTCACAACTATCTTAATACTATCAATCCTAGAGCAAAAAAGCTTGCTTAAAATCCATTAATGAAATCCCTTGTAACATCTTTGTAAACTCCTTTCTGTTCGAAAATAGTCTTCACCTTCGCTGTTTTTCCTGCATTTATAGGACATGATTTGCGAACTTCATGAATTGTAAACATTTTCTAATGCTATATCTTGTCAATGTGGGCTACCCGAATACTTTCCGCATATTTTCAAGTACATCTTTGAGGACTAAGATGACTTTAAAGGTGGTAGTTCCAAGTATCTTCTGTACTCCGGGAACTATTCATTGCTTCTATCAATTTCCAGGCCCTTCAAAACCTGCTTTGCTGTTTTAATCGTAGGCAGGATTTTAATGTAAGCCATCAAATAGTAAACGCAGGCAAATATCTATTGCCTTGCCTGTCGTATTGACCTGAACTAAAATCTTCCTGCTTCCATGAATATGCCAAGTAGGTTTAACGGATGTATTTCTTTGTGTGCAGCATCTACAATTCAACGCACTCTTCATTGTCCATAGTGATGGTCCAACTAGTTGCTTCTAACTCCAGTTGGGTTAACACTTATTTTGAACTTGTTCTGGCTTTGCTGGACTAGTTAGTTATATGATAACTTTCTTGTTCCGTTGAAGGTGTTGTATTTGATGGGCTGTATTGAGTTAAGACATGGTCTTGCAGTATCCTTGGCACTCTGGTCAAGAGTGCATACCCAGGGTTCAAGCCCCTGACTAGTAAATACGGTCGATTTTCAAACCTGCACTGACCAGCGTTGCAAATCATTCCCTCAACGCGAATTGTTGAGGCTTCCATCCTGCAGTGGGTTAGTGTAGTGTTTAGTGTCAAACGGCATGGTGTTTTTCCATCTCCGCATAGTATACATTATGGGTGTGGAACAGAACATTGTCAATGCCAGAGGTTTAAAAGTGTATGGGTTTTGTATGTGTAGTGTCGTGTATGGTTCTTCCTCCGAACATTTAGCCGGTGGGCTCCTAATGGGTTCCAACATTGTCCACACTCTGCCCCATGGAGGCAGACAAGGTACACCAGTATTATAGATGTTTATTCTGGCAGGTCCTGCCACCTAATTTCCTGAGATTTCAGTGGCTAGGACCTAAAAATCCTACGGATAGGGGTCAGCCAAAAGGATTACTGATTATGCAATTAAGTTTTTGGGTGTTGGGCTCAGGCAATTTAGAGATGGTTCAGATGCTAGTTCTAAGAGAAGGGGGAGGAAGACTGCAGGCCGGGGAAAAGACAGATAAGGGGTCCATAGAGAAGATGACCCCCAAAAGTGGAGCAGACCCATGCCCCACAAGAGGGATGGTGAGGGGCAGGCGAGCAGGGGTACCTCCCGCTGCCTGGATGGTGGAGAAGAAACATGCAAGGGAGTGTGGCAAAGAAAGCTTAATGGCAGCAGCTGAGCTGTGCTTTGGAGTGTCATAGCTGGGACAAAGGTCCCATCTTGTCTTCTCTTTCAGAGTCTGGCAAGGCTGGAAGGTCCAAAACAGTGTGGTCATTCATGGAACAGAGGTCCCATCCCATCAACGATGGTAGTCGCTGACAGTCCAGCTTGAATTTGGGCGCAATGAGTTAATCAGGTGTACGTTCGTTCCAGCGGTAGGATCTTGTGAAGAGTTCCTGGCAGTATTGCGAAATGACCTTGTACTCTGTTGCTGTCCAACAAGTAATGCTCCTGGAGTCTTGAATTGAAGTTGATTCTGGTAATCAGAATGCAGCTAAGGTCCTCATACAAAGGGCAGTCATACATTAGGTGAGACCAGCTCTACAATGGCAGAGGGATAATCAATAATTCCAAGACTTGAGAATTTGGCTCTTATGGATATGACCTGTTAGCATGAAAGTTGTGTACAGGCCAGGAGAGAACCATGAAGGAGACATGGGATCAACCTTGTTGATACGTGTAATAAATTTCCTAGTGATAACTCCTTTAGATAGAGTTAACCCATCTATCTTGCCATATCTGCTGTAAATGGAGGCTAAGGAATTTCTTTTCAGCAATGAAGTTATTAGTGGAATCAATGGTGTGGTCCATGAACATCACCGATGTGCCTTTTTTGAAAGTTGGTAGAGGAGCCCACAATGTATCACCTCCAGGTCCAAAGGAAGGGCAGCTGCCAGCACCTGAAGGGCTTTGGTGCTGACAGTATGGCAGGCTCTGGTAATGGTGAGAGGATAAATATTTTAATAGTTTCAAGCTTTCTGTTCACTGCTATTTTTGCTCTCGCATACGATATCCCTGCAGCTTATGTAATCGGTAGAAATTCTGCTTTGTACAACAGCTAGAGTGCATCGGTTGAGGCCCCAATCCCGACACATAACTCTGGCGATCAAGGCAGTATAGTTCCTTAACTTTGTTTGCATGTGTTTCAAATGTGGTAGGAATGTAAGTCCTGAGTCCAGGATTATTCCTAGATATTTTAGTTCAGTAGTGAAACATTGTGGTCTCGTTTATCTTGATTTGTGGACGTCTTCTGAGGGACCTCTTTCAGTAAGATGGAATTAGTCTTCATTAAAGAGACTTGAAGATTATGATCACTTGCCCAGTTTTGTGATATCTAGAGCTTGATTTGCAGAATTTTCTAGCTGCAGTCTGCACACACGGCCAAGATCAGATCATCTGCATAGGCCTGGGAGATAACTTCATTCAGATTAGCGTTGAGGAAGTAAAGTACAACATTCCAAAGGAGTGGCCCCAGCACCAAGCCCTGGGGACAATCCCTGTAAACCTGGCGTTTGACTTTGCAGTATGGTGCATGTATTTCTCTGGATGTGAGAAAGCTTATGGTGTTATAAAGGTTTCTGGGAAGACAGGCACGGCTTAGTCGGCTGAGGACGCTCCGCCACCAGAGTGAGTCGAACGCCCCAGCAAAGTCTATGGCAATCAGAAAATTTTCTATTCGAGTTTGTGGCAGTTGAGGATATTCTGGAGTGCGTTAACTGTAGAGCATCCTTGTTTGAAACATCTACTAGCTTGTAGAGGATAAATTTGCTGCATTATAGTGTACTATAATTCTACTGTGTAGTAGGTATTCAAAAAACTTGCATAGCGCAGATAACAAAGCCATCAGTCTATAAGAAGATGGGATTTCTGGAGGCTCGGTTGGGTTTTTCAGAATCAAGCGCATGTTAGCTATCTTCCAATCGGATGGGGAGTCCTGTCTGCAGGCAGTGATTGAACAGGTCGAGAATGAAGTATGGGAATGCTCCAGTCTTCCTTATAAAATCTGGTTCAAGTAGGTCCGGTCCTGGACATTTATTGTTGCTGAGTCTATCAGTTTCGGTGTGCAGCTGAACAGTGAAGGGCGGCTCCTGATGTTCTGGACAGTATACTGTTGTGCTGGCAGAGTTGTTAACTTGTACTAGGATCCATTGCTGGTTGGATAATTGTATCCAATATATTATTGATGGATCTGTCCCATGAGGTTATGTTACCTTGAGGGGTTATTGTTGCTGTCATTACCACTCCTCTTGGGAGTTTGTTGGGTGTGATTTTAGACTACACTCCAGGGATCGGTGTTTCGGTTGTGGAAACTAGTTCCCATAACGTTTGCTTGAGTTTCCTGATAGCCGTGTATATATTTCTAGTCTCTGTATTGCTGGTGGAGAACCTCTGCAGCTGGCCAGGACCATTGCACTCTTTGGAAGGCTCTTCTGAGGCACTGGAGTTCTGGGCCCCACCACCACAGGACAGTACCAGGAATGGGTTTCTTCCTAGGAATGGCGCAGTTGCTAGCTTCTATAATTATATTTGACTTTTCTCTGGTAGGCATCAGGATCAGTGGGATGGTAGCTATTAATTTGCAGCTGCTGGGCTAAGAAGCGCAGATTCTCCGAAAATGTCCCATTTTACTCTGTAAATGCATATCTTTGAGGGTGAATCTTGGAGTTGGGATGTTATCCAAGGATCTTGTTATCTGGTATGTTATGGTCCTGTGGTCAGAGGTGGTCCAGGAATCCTGGACGGCCCAACCCACGATGAAGTTTGATATTTCCTGTAGCCAAGGTGACATCAATTGTGAATTCCTAAGGGTATTACAGAAGGTTGGAAAGTTGTTAAGCCTGTTTAGAACAGTAAGTTGGGAATTTGCCAGAAGATCTTCAAGTTTTTGGCTGTTTCTACAGCCATGCCTGTCAGCAGTAGTGCTGAACCAAACAGGTGACCTCCAGTTGGTATCAGCACCAGTGATCTTCATTTGGGAGAGTTAAGGACGATCTCCAGATACCTCATATATGGAAGTATATCAACCCCTGGTCTGTTTGAGACTATAAAAATTTCCCAGGGGACTGATGTAGGCACATGCCACCCAGGCTGTGCATAAATGGTGGATTTTGGTGACTTATGTCAGGGTTCCTAGTTGCTACTGCAGCCCAGGGGCTTCTTCCTCAACTTGAGTAATTTCATATGTGAGGAGTACCCCTGACCTGATTTGCATAGGTCTATGGTTCCTGTAAGATCAGAATATCGAAGTTGTCTTCATCTCTTTTATTCTTAGCTGTTCAGCTACAGCCTTTGCCCGTTGTGCATTTGATTGGAGTATGTTCAGGACGTTGGACCATAATCGGTCTTTGATTGGTGTAAAATATTCTCCTTTAAATATATCGTGACATTTGTTGTCACGGATGGAGTGTTCGTGAGGCATCTTCTGTCCATTGCAATTTGCACAGACGGGCAGTTTTTCTTTATTAGGGCACGTATTATACTCGTGGCCCCTTTCAGCTCTGTGTGCTGAAAGGGGCCACTAGTAGCAGCAACTTGCGTGCAGGTGTGAGTGGTGTGTCCAAACCTGCAGCATTTAAAGCATTTGGGTACAGCCACGTGCTCTCTGAAGCGATGGCTGCCTCAGTTTATGACTGGAACAAAGAGGTACTCTTACGAAGAAAGGCTTAAAGTTTTGCAAATTAGTGTTTGGAGACTAGGCACCAGCGAGGTGATCCGATAGAGGTGTATAAAGCCTTGAATGGTTTGAGCATGCTCAATGCTGATGGGATTCTTCCTCTTGCTCAGAATAATCACCTGAGAGGGCATAAATTCAAATTGAGGAAAGACAGATGTAGGATAGACGTGCGGAAATTTGCTTTTAGCCAGCGGGTAGTTGGTTGGTGGAATGGACTTCCATCCCTTGTTGTGGAAGTTTATAGCCTAAATCAATTTAAGGCTCAGCTGGACAGGTATTTCGAACGAACAGAGGGGTGAAGTGGAAGTGGGTTTTTTGGCTAATGCTGCATAAGCTTGCTTTCAGCATCATATGCCTCTACTAATGCTAAGTCTTGGTGAATGACTGTTTGCCAAGCAATATGGGCAATTTCAAAAATCCAGTTTACACTGTTTCCATTCCTAGACTTTGTATGGTACTTGGAGTGAATTTCTTCAGGGTCGACGTCTGGGAGTGTTCTCTGGATATTTCTTCCTTATAGCTCGTCCCGCGCCTGAGTAGGGCGAGATCTTTGTCATCGTTAAAGACGATAATGGAGGGTGCTGGTATCTTTGGATTGTTTATAATATCAGCAGCTTCTTGGCCAGATTCAGTTTCTATAATAACCCCCACATTTCCGGTCTTTCTAATTGACTTGATCCTAGTGTTTTGGAAGTCTGGTGAATTCTGTAATTACTGTCTGTTTTACTTCCTCGGTGGCTTTTGTAGATTAGTCTGGGTGTTAGCCTGAGAACAACCAAGTGTGGTTCCTTTATGAGTCTTGTTATTGGTGCCCTATTTATGTTAGGTGAACTGGGTTTTGAATTTCTCAGCATAAGAGCAGGAGCGCTGCTGGTTTTTGATTTCGGTTCTACTTGATAGGCCTCTTAACTTGGCCTGAGCCTTCTCGTTTTCAATGTGGGAATTTAGTAAAATGAGTTCTATCTTACCCCAAATTTCAATTATTTTTCCTCTGAGAGTAATTTGATTGCCAGATTTGGCCATTAGTGTTTCTATCTCTGACCTGAGGACAAACTTGATCCGTAATGGATCCCTCGGGGAAGGTTATCATATAAAAAAAAATGCAAGGTAAATTGGCCTCTATTTGTTGGGTTGTCTCTGGTGGTAGTGGTTCATTGTAGCCCTTAGTACCATTCTTAAGGACACTAGGATGTGTAGCGTTTGTATCAATGCGCGCTCGAAAGGTAGACTTGCAGGGCTGGTCAGTCTTCTACTTGTTGGGTAGAATCATTCTCGTGTTCCAACATTTCTTCCTTGGATGGAGATATTTGAAAAATGGAGTAAATGGCTGCTGCTTGCCTTACTTTACCTTGTAGTATCCTTTATCCTACTGCGACTTTTTTTCCATCTGTTTGTGCTGTATAATGTTCTGTCTGCAGAGTGAAAGGAAATGAGATTTGACGGCACGGTATTCTCTTGAATGATTCAAAGCTCCACTTGGACATCCAATACGTGTTTGTAGATTCGCTATGATTCGTGCTTGGTTCTGGAGCAGTTGCATGTGACCGCCTTCCTGGTCACAGAGGCTGGAAACAACTAATCACTCTGCAAAAACACTTTTGGGTTTTTAGTTCCTATATACATCTACCAAAGCAGAGTCGAACTCATGCCACCTTACATAAGATACTAAGCATTTATGATCTTCAGTAATGTCAACTTAGATCTTGCCTAAATATAGAATTGGCTGTCAATTTAACTTTCTTGATATGTATTAATTATAAATCGAGAAAGCAAAGTTCTGCAGTTCTAAATTGTATATAAAATTAGTACTGCAGTCTAACTTTACGTATACAGCGATTCCTCTTGCAAATTCACTTCTGTAGAAAAATACAAAAACGTGAACTTTAGCATGGACACTGATCTTGTATACTAAATCATGAGAGAAGTCTGCAGTTACCTTTTTTTTTTAAGGTCTCAAAGCATTTTTATGAATAATGCAGTTAAATGAAATCGACCAAGTGCGAACTCTCACTTCCAACTATTATATCTCACCCTGCAATGGGATCTGCAAAAGGATACAACATTGCTGAGGCAACCAATGTAATGGGCTTGGTGTAAGTTGGTTGCCTCAGCAATGTTGTATCCTTTTGCAGATCCCATTGCAGGGTGAGATATAATAGTTGGAAGTGAGAGTTCGCACTTGGTCGATTTCATTTAACTGCATTATTCATAAAAATGCTTTGAGACCTTTAAAAAAAAAAAAAGGTAACTTTTTTTTTTTTTAAAGGTCTCAAAGCATTTTTTTTTTTTAAAAAAAGGTAATCAAGAATACCTGATATGGACTTCTGAACAGTCATTTTATTACTCACTCCGTTAACCTTCACCTGTCTCTACTTCCAAATTTCATATTAGAAACTGCGATCAACAGAAGCACTTTAGATAGATTATACTAGTGTTAAATTGTGCTGAGAGAATGTATCGACTCTGGTGTGGCACAGAAATAAGCAGCTACTGAGTTTTCGGTTTATACTCCAGGAGAACCACAGTAAAGATGTAATTCATTCAGAATATTGCTTACTTTTATTCAGTCACTAACTAAAATTTCTGCTGTTGTGGAAAGGCTGGAATACATCTGCATCCAGTACTGAAGTTGCCTAGGGGGCCCCCTTATTATAACCAGACGCTTGCATGCGGATACTATTTTAATGTAATAGGCTCAGTAAACTTGCAAAATTGATAATTAGACTTAAAGTATGCATAATTAATCATTCCAAGAGATTACTAGTTAATCTTAGAGCTGAATATAATCTGCTTTAACATTTACAGTTTTGATCGAAGAAAAATTCGTGATATCGTCGCCTACAGCAAACTATGAAGTAAAATATGCAGCTCGTCGTTGGAACTCAGTGCATTTTGAAGGTAAAGATATTCTTGTAATGGCAGATGAATCTCGGCTGGCGCTCTTCATTTGTAATGTGCTTGAGATAAGAGAAATGGCATCCGTGAAAACAAATAATCAAGTATATGATATAAAGGTAAGTCAAACCCTTGAATTTCAATTCTATTACTGCGCAAATCTTAATCTCACGCAAGTGAGCAACTTTGCTTTAAACAAAAGCAGTGTAGGTGGCTAAAGCTAATTGTTATTTGTGTGAAAAGGGCATCTTCCCTTCCTCCTTTAGTTCATTTCCATTAGGGCCTCTGACTACGGAAAAAGTTCCGGTAAAGCAATTCGCTCAAAACAAGTGATTGCAGAAAAGTTTAATATAGTATTTTGACATTAATTTATAACGTTAAACAGTCTAACATCTGTAAATACACACGAAATTGAAAGTTGGGTTATGCATGGGTACTGCACATATTTCATACTGCCCACATAGTATGACTGCATAGTTTAATTATCTCGGATAGTAGAAACGATGTATGTGCAGTACCCGTGCATAAACCAACTCCTTCATTCTTAGCATTTAGCCAAGAAATATTTTTAGATAAATGAAATTAGTAATTTTTTTTACTTTCAGACACCAATAAAATGCTATTACTATAGTTCAAACTTGGGATAAAGTCTTTACAATCACAATTAACACATCTCTTACCAGAGTTCAGACAATTATCAGGCTTCTAATTGTTCATTTTTCGAACACCTTTGGACTGTAGCTTTTCGACCCAACTTCCTTCAGGCTTGGCTACCCTCTATGCCACTAACCAAGTGAGACTCCCACCAAAACTCAACGCCCTAAATCTATACACTACTTTCTGCACTACCTATCATATATCCAAATCTCGTTCGTTTTTTTTTTACTCCCCCACGATTAATCCCTAATTTCAAAATTTCCCTTAGTCCATCTGAATGCTTCGCTATATTTGGCCTTCAACCTAATGTATGCTCTTGCCCCTTCTGTTGTCAGTAAAGTGTAAAGTGTGTTAAGTGTCTAACGGCACCAGGGGTTCCCCCCATCTCCGCGTTGCTTTCATTGTGAGTGTACCAGTTCACTGGGAAGGCCAGAGATTTAAAAGTGTATGGATCATGTGAGTGTGTTGTGTTATGTACCGTTGTTCTTCTGGCCATTTAGCCGCTGGACCCCAGCTGGGGCCCAACGTTGCCCGCACTTCGCCCCGTGGAGGCAGACCAGGTAACCACTAGTTTAAATTTGCACTCTGGCAGGTCCTGCCACCTAGTTTCCTGGGATTTCAGTGGCTAGGACCTTAAAAAAAAAAAAAAAAAAAAAATTGCATGGGAATATTGCGCTAGAATTAGAAAAGCTAAAATGGTGGGCGAACAGCGTAATTTAGACACGGTTATTTTTGGCGTGTGGGGCATTCGCTTGCATACAGATAGAGTTGGGTAGGGAGAATGAAGACTGGAGGGATAAAGACAGAAGAATGGGGTCAATAGGGGAGACGACCCCAGGTAGAATCAGTGGGGCATGCCCATACCCCACCAGAGGGAAGAGTGGGGTCGGCAAGGAGGGGAGGAGACAGGAAAGCCATCACCTCCCCCCCGCCGGGGTAAGGGAGAAGAAAGGGCCGAACAAGGGAGCCGGCTCAGATCACTAACATGACGTGTATGTAGCAAAGCTGTGGCTTCGTCAGGTCCATGACAGTGTACAGTCCATCAGTTGGTCAGTGTTGGGATAGGATCTCATCCACTGCTGTTCCAATAATCAGGGTGTCAGTGTGGGATTGTGTCACTAAGTGGATATAGGTCTCATCCAGTAAAGTCCTAGGCATTGTTGTCCGTTTCAGTTGTCAGAGTTCCAGTGTCGAGTTTAGGGAAGTTGTGGTAATGCTCGTAGTCTGCAGAACAGTTCGTGCGCAAATTTCGAGAGGGCTCTATAGTACTCCTCCTCCGACAGTACAAGATGTTCCCGATCCTTCGGGTTGAAACATATTTTTGTTATAAAGTGACATCTTATATCATCAAAGAGGGGGCATTCATGCATCAGATGTGTCCATGTCTGATTTTCACCGCAGTGGCATAGTGGTGATTCTTTTATTCCGAAGGTCGAAAGTTTGGCATTAAAGGAACCATGTCCCGTTAGAAGGAAGGTGGTGTAGAGCCCCGGTGAGAACCAGGCCGGCTGGTGGGGGTAGACTTGGGTAACGTCCGGGATAAATTTCCGGGTTATGGCGCCTTTAGTTGATTCTGCCCATCGGGACTGCCAGGTTTGCCGGAGATGGTTGATAAGACGTTTTTTCTCTGTTGCTGTTGTTGGCTGGATCGGTAGTGAAGCCGATGCAGGATACACTTTTACCTCTGGACAGTTGAAAGAGCATGCCGCAGCGGACAATTTCCAGGTCCAGGGGGAGTGATCCTGCCAGGGCCTGCAGCGCATGAGAGCTGACAGTGCAGCATGCTCTTGTGATGGTGAGCAAGATGCTACGCTGTATTGATTCTAATTTCCTTTTGTTCACAGCCGTGGTTGCTTTGTTGTACCAAATCCCTGCAGCGTATGAGACGGCAGGGATGAAAAAAGCCTTGTAAAAGAGAGACAGGGTCCGTTTCCGTAGTCCCCAATCTTTTCGTGTGACTCTTGCTATGAGGGCTGAGTAGTTCCTGATCTTTCTCTGGAGATAGATGAGATGTGGGGTAAAGGATAAGTTTTTATCCAATACGATTCCGAGGTATTTTAGTTCTGTAGTTAGTTTAATCGTGGTTCCTTCTATTTTGATTTGTGGTGGCCTTCTCGTGTCGAGAGAACCCTTGAGGAGTATTGAAGATGTCTTGGTTGGTGATATTGTAAGGTGGTTCTGTTTCGCCCACGTTTGCAGGGAGTCAATTGCCCGGTTTGCAGTGGCTTCCAGTTGTGCCCGGCTGTCCTCCTCCAGCATCAGGACGAGGTCGTCTGCAAATGCTTGTGCATCTGCCCCATTGAGATTCTGATTGAGGAAGCCGTCCATCACCAGATTCCAAAGGAGTGGCCCCAGGATTGAACCTTGTGGGCACCCCCGGAAGATAGGCCGAGTAAGTTGAGAGTAGGGAGCACATACTGAGATCCTTCTATCAGATAGGTAGGTTTTGATACAGTGGTACAGGTTATTGGAGATATTTGCCTCCCGGAGTCTGCCGAGGACACTTGGCCACCAGAGTGAGTCAAATGCCCCGGCAAAATCGACAGAGATCATTAGGAAGTATTTGCGGTTACAGTTAGCTGCGGTTATTATGCGTTCCAAGGCGTCTACAGTGGAGCAGCCTCTACGAAAGCCAAATTGTTTGGGGGATCGTAGCCCTGCTTCTAGGTAGTGGGTTTCTATTCTGTTGTGGAGTAAGTGCTCAAATAGTTTGCTCAGTACCGGTAATAGTGCTATAGCTCTGTACGACTCCGGAAGTTCCCGTGGTTTTGTCGGATTCTTCAAGATCAGTCGGATCCGTGCAGATCTCCAGTCGTGAGGAAAGTAGCCTGCAGAGAAACAGTGATTGAACAGATTTAGGATAGTTGTTGGGATGTATTCTACGGCCTTTTTTACGATCTCTGGTTCCAGATAGTCTTCACCAGGCATTTTCTTGTTTCGTATTTTGGCGGTCGCCAAGTAGAGGTCTGCTAGTGTGAATGGGTCTTCGCGTTCTACTGGGTTGTAGTTTGCATTTTCTTCGCAGAGACGGAGCTGCTCCAGGGAGTGAGCTGTCGGGAGTTGCCGAAAGGTGGTATTGAGGATATTGTCTATTGATTGGTGCCATGATTTTGTATAGAAGCCAGCAGGTGTTTTAGTTGAGGGAACTACCTCTCCTTTGGGTAGCTTGTTCATTGCGACTTTATATACAATCCCCCAAGGGTACTCGTTCCCGGTAGTTGAAACTAGCATTTCCCAGGATCGTTTCTTCCGTGTTCTGATCAAGGCAGTGTATTCATTCCTGACCTCACGGTATTCCTGCCTGAGGACCAGCACCTCTGCTGCCGGCCAGGATCTTCTTGCTCTTTGAAAATTTTTTCTGCGTGTATTTACCTCATGTCGGAGTCTCTGAAGCTCCGGGCACCACCAGGGGACCGCGCCTGGGGATGGTTTCTTCCTTCTGATGGTTGCGTTTGCAGCCTCTATAATTATGTTTACAATGGCGCGTTGGTGTTGGTCCGGGGTAAGAGTTGCATAGTCAAAAGTTTGGACAGAGCCAGTCAGTGCTTCTTGAAATTGTTCCCAGTTGGCCTTGTCCACGGCGAATCTGTTGATGGTTATTCTAGGTGTGGGTTGTCTGTTAAGGGCACGGTGCATCTGGAATGTAATAACTCTGTGGTCAGAGGTTGTCCAATCCTCTCTGACCTTCCATGAAGATATATGTCCAGCAATGGAGCGGGTAGCAAAGCTTACATCTATTGTTGCTTCCCATAATGTGCTTGAGAACGTGGGCGGATTGTTCGGCTGGTTTAGTATTGCCAGGCTATTGTTGGTGAGGAATTCTTCGAGGCGCTGGCCGTTAGTAGTACCACGTCGGTCAGGGGTTGCACTGTGCCACGCCAGCGACCTGCAGTTAACATCTGCACAGACTATTACTTTGGCGTTGGGGAGCTCATGGAGAACGTTTTGCAGGTAATGTATTGCAGGAGGATGTCTTCGCCAGGTCGACAGTATAATGATATTGCATAGAATTCTCCTAATGGGGAGATGATTTGAGCACAGGCAGCCCATTTATTGCAGAGATGAGTTATCTTTGTTACCGTGAGGTCAGGATTGCGAACTATCAAGGCTGCCCAGGGGGTATCTCCGTCATGCTGAACTATTTTATACGTGAGGGGATAGCCTTTCACCTCTTTCTTGTGCGTGTAAGGCTCCTGGAGAAAGAAGACATCAAGATTGTCTTCATCGGCCTTCTTCTTTAGTTGCGCGGCAACAGCTTTAGCCCGTTGTGCATTATGTTGAGCAAATTTCATTGTGTTTACATTATTGTATTTATGAAGAGTTCCCATAATCGGTTCTTGATTGTTGAGCACTTTTGGCTTTTATGTATACGGGGCAGTTTCTGTCTCTAATGGAGTGATCTGCTGGTAGTTTTAAGGCTTTGCAGTTTGCGCACACTGGTCGGGCGGTTTTATTAGGGCAGGAGTTGTAGTTGTGGCCTATGTCTGCACAGTGCCCACAAGTTGGGGAGGTTTGTGGTTGCACACACGTATGTGTGGTATGGCCGAATCGGCAACACCGGAAGCATTTGGGCACAGCCGCGTGCTCTCTAAAGCGGTGGCTGCCCCAATTGATATAAATCCGTGTCTGTTGGCTGATTATCTTCCAGGCTCTTGGGGCTAACTCAATCACCCAGTTTGTGGCGTTACCGTTTCTGGGCTTTGTCTGGTATTTAGGTGTGATTAGCACCGATGGGTCAATATCTGGAATGTCGTGCTGCAGGTTTCTTCTGTAGATTTCGTCCTGTAGTTGGGTTGGAGAGAGGTCACTTCCAGTGTCGTAAATTACAATACTCGGTCCCTTTCTCTTGGGGATCTCTGCATGGAGACCCAGGGAGGGCACTTTCTGGTTTTCAATGATTTTATTCGCCTCTTCCTGTGTCTCAGTTTCAATAATAACGCCGACGTTGCGAGTCTTCCTCATCGATTTTATTCTGGTGGTTTTAAAATCTTCACCAAGGTTAGTAATTACCGAGTTTTTCACCTCTTCGCTGGTATGGTGAGTCTCTGGTGTGGCTGGCCTTAAGATGACCAGATGTGGGCGTTGTAGTAGGGGCCCCTTCTTCCTACTGGGGGCAGCAGGAATCGGCTGTTGCTCTATTGTTGTGGTCCTCAGCGCTTGGGCGTATGTGGGGACGCGCTGTGGCATTTTGTTCGCCCCACAACCAATATAAGCCTGGAGCTTTGCTGTTGCTCTTTCACTCTCTAGGAAAGTTTCTATCAGGAGTGTATCCAGCTTATTCCACAAGTTGACGATTTGGGCTCTAAGCCCTGTGGTCACCCTATTGGTTTGCTCCTTGAACAGTGTTTCCAGAGCAGCCTTGAGGAACATTGATTTTTCATGTACGGTGCCCTCTGGCAGGGTGGGATCCAGAGGCAGATCCGGTTGTTTCTCCTCGCTGGCGTCTTTTTGACTTTGTTGGTTGTCGTGTATTTCTTTTGGCTCCTTAGGCTCAGTGTGTGAGCGTGTCTCCCACTGCAAATTTGGCACTATTCCCTTCCTATTCTTTCTCTTGCTTGTCGCCCCAGAGCGGGGGTCCACCGCTTCATCCTTGTGTTCGATGATTATGGGATCATCGTTTGGGTTTTGCTGCATGGTGTCCTGGTTATTATCAGGTTTTCCCTCCATGTCGGGTAAAATCCGGATTATTGAGCCGATTCGGTTTAACGGGGTTTTGTGGGTTCCCGTGAGAGGGCTCGTGAAAAGATGCAGATTGTCGCCGGTAGCAGGTCTGTAGGTGGAATAGCGGCTGAACAGTCCGTCAGCGAGGTTTGTGCTGGCCCCCACTGTCCACAGGTGGGGGGGGAGAAGAAACAAATGTTAGAATGCACCTAGAGCAGTGGAATTAGTCCCCTATAGCGTTTTTGGGGCTGCTGAAGATGATGGTGATGCCAAAAGCACAATAGAATTCACTGGAGAAGAGTTTGTTCCTCACCATGAAAAGTTTATGGTGGGGGGGGAAGTTCACTAAAAACATATTTCTCAGCTGTTTAAGACAGTTAAAAGCACAAATTGTTGTAGCTCTCTTTAACCCCGATAAAAACACTGTTGGTTCACCCTCCCCAGTCAAGTGCACACTACCAACGTGGCCTCCGCTTTATAATCGGTGCCTCTCTATGGCCCTGCTGCCAGCCACATGGTGACCATTGTAGTCTGGCAAACAAAGGACACAGATAAAAACGCTGGTAATTTGCTAAATTCCCAAAAGTTTGCAAAATTGTCTCACCTCGGTAATCCTCAGATGAATGTCTTTCGACGGGAACACTTTTTTTGGCGAACTAAACACTTAAAACTCATATTTTAACACAAAAATCAGGAGCTCGTAAAAACGTGTATACTAGTCACTAGTCTGCAGCGCCCTCCTCTCTGTTGTCAGTATTCTACTCTAACTTACCGCTCTAACTTATTTTGCAGAATTGTCTTTTTTACTCATTTGTAAAGATACTAGGTATATAATTTTCGCTATAGAATGGGGTATTAGTAATCGAAAGCTTACAGCAGTTTAACGCAATTATGTTACTTTCGATTCTGACTGAATGCCAGATGTCATCGGAAAGAACTTTCATATTACCGATGAAAGTTAAAATTGCAGCCTGCCTTGTCAGCTTCAGTTTTCTTCCCGGGACATCAACTTGAACACTCCTTGCCTTCTATTTCTTGTAGGCAGATATCGCTGGTGTCCACTTCGGAAAAATAAAATGGTTTTTGATTCTAACCGTACTATTGGCACAACTTCAAAATTGAAATAGGTATCCCATCAGCTTGTAGTCTTGCAGGCAGTAGCTAGTACACTTTTTAAAGTGTACATGGAGAAAGCATCTAGTCATCTCTACAAAGACAGTTGTACATGTTACCAGATTATGTACAAAACTAATCGAAGCGTTCCTTGTCCCACAGTATTCAGGTCATTCCAAAAGACGATGGATCTTAACTCCCTGATATGTATCGCTGGCTATACACAGAAGCTTCCTGCAAATTTGAACTGTCAAAATGAAACGGTTATTTACCAGAACGCGCAGTTTTAACCATGCGTTTGGGTAAAACTCGATCATCTTTCGGATGATCTGGCTTTTAGATTTTAGGAAATCCAAAAGGTCCGTATGATAGATTAAACTCATAAGTATCACAGCTCAAAATCGCGCTAATTCTTGTAGCTGGCACACTTTACTATTTTAGTTGGATAGTAGTGGTCACGGCTCTCATCATATACTCCCTCCTATCATGTCTGCCTTCCAATCAGAAGGAAGACTCCTGTTTGCAAGCAGTGATTGAACAGCTCGAGGATGAGGTATGGGTTATGCTCCAGTCTTACCTCTGGTTCAACTCGGTCTGGTCCTGGACATTTATTGCGGAGTCTATTAGTTGCAGTGGGCAGCTCTTGTGTTCTGGACTGGATATGTTCTGGCAGAGTGCAGTACAACCATAATGCCAAAGATGTTTGCAATTATTTAAATGAAAACAATTAACCATATTTGGCAATCACACATGGTATATTGTTTAAATGTACCAAGGTACACTTAAACATGTGTGCTACTGCAGTTTTGTACTTGACCACTCAAGCTCCAAATGGGAAAATAGACTAAAAGTATCATGTTATATTTTATGTCTAACTTTTTTTTGCAGTATTAAATTTTTCTTTTTGGAAGTTTCTGAATTATACATTTTAAATATTAAACTTGACTAAAGTACTATAATCCTTTTTAGTAAACTGTCAAACATTTGTCTTCCATGTAAAATAAAATCAACACTGTCATGTATCCGACTTGCATTTGTTACAATTAGGAGTGCCACTGTTGCTGAGTTACCATAGACACTTAAGACAAGCATGTTAGGTCCATTCCTACACATAGGAATGGACCTAACATGCTATTTCAATGTATTCATTTAATGTAAATTTATTTACACAAATACCACTTAATACATTTTTCTAGGCCTAGGTAAACGTGAATACATTCTCTGTATAGCCTGAAGTAAGAATTTGCAATTGTTTTCTCATAATGGCTTTCAATGGCCACTATCTTGCCTTACATTCCCCTCGCTACCATCCATAACTTGAAGCTAGTATTAATGATGCTGCAATCTCTAGTGAATTTTGTCCTGCTACACTTACAGTAGCATAGAATATGGCGCCTTATATAATCAGTAAAAATTGTCTCAATGCGTTTAATCTAATTTCCTGGAGAAATTAGACTGCATAACTTAAAGGGCGATAATGAAGATTTATGGGACCTTAGCTCTTTGTCAACCAATGCTGGAAAGTGTGCTACATATGAGGGTATATACGATCACATGCTTGGTGACCATGGTTCTAGTATGCTTCACAAATAAATACGGTGATGTTTCTTTGTATTCTAACTTTTGAACTCTTGACTCGGAATATGAACAGAATCTATTAGAATGGTATAATTTGGATGAGGTAGGCTGTCACTAATGTAAAAGCGGTAATGTGACGTATGATAACACTGTCATTGATATCAATCATTCTCTTAAGAATTTCTGTTGATAGTGAAGAAAATTATAGGAGGTTGAACATGAGGTGGTGTCAAACTTGGTTAAATTCAATAAGACCACCTGCAATTTGCTTGTTTTCTGATCGATTTGCCTCTCGCTGGGCAAAACCCAGAGTTCTTTTTAACCTTGCTGTCCATGCCCGAGACCATCGGCTTTGGAGGGAAGCCCTTAAGTTCTGCCATTAACAGGATTCGAACCCGGGTCTTTCCCACATGGTGTGAGTAGTCAGTAATTTATCGTGCCTACCCGCATAGACTGCTTATGTATGCAGTTCATTTCTCAGATCAAGTTTGAGTGCAATTGCATTATGAAAGTTTCAGAATAACCTTAACCAAGCTAGAATTATAAAATGCTCAATCATCACGATTGAAGCTTAAAGCATTGCACTGAACACATGCCAAGGGAGATGTTTCAACATCTAATTCTGTTAGACATTTTAGCTGGGAAATTAGTTCTAGGCGTTTCAATGTGATCAATGAAGTTACAGAAATTAAAGCATGTGGCTGCATAATGAACTCCGATGAAGCCACTTAGTAGTTGCAATGCTTTTTCAATAGATCTCTTCAACAGAAGACCTTAACCTGATCTCGGGTAACTGAACAAATTTATTTGACGCTTAAGTCAAATATTTCAAAGGAATTGTCCAATTTTAAGTTTGACGTGAGTTTGTCTGCTGCCTTTCGCCCTATCGCTTAGTATTTGATTAAATGGAGCTTATGGTTAACTCAAGCTTTGTAACACAACTGAAATCGGCCTTATGGTATAAGGTTTAATGAAATATACATTAATTTCTGGCGTGATCTAAAAACTAAATGGTGTTTACCACCCTGTTCGAAAGGTCAAATTCTATCTTAAACGGTAGATGGTATGTGCTTTCCCATCATATCCACTCCCGTTTACGTTGTAAACGGGAGTGGTTGAGTTGAATATGACAACCATAGTCTCGAATTGATAAAGGACCTTTGCCTTACTTTACTTGCAAACACCTAAAGTAATGGATGGTTTCCTTTTATTTTTATATCAAAGGTTAATCGGCCATTTTGATTTAATCTTAAGTGGGAAAACTACATATGGTAGTTAAATGGAGGTGATTATTCCCTTGTATAAAGCAATGGTCAGGCCACACCTTGAGTACTGTATACAGGTCTGGAGGCCTCACATCAAGAAGGATGTAGAGTTGCTGGAACGAGTATAGAGAAGGACAATAAGATTAGTGAATGGAACAAAGGGTTACTCTTACGAAGAAAGGCTCATGTTTTGCAAATTAGTGTCTGGAGACTAGGCACCGACGAGGTGATCTGATAGAGGTGTATAAGACCTTGAATGGTTTGAGCATGCTCAATGCTGATGGATTCTTGCTCAGAATAATAACCTGAGAGGGCATAAATTCAAATTTGAAAGACAAATCTAGGATAGATGTGCGGAAATTTGCCTTTTAGGTAGTTGGTTGGTGGAACAGACTTCCATCCATTGTTGTGGAGTTGATAGCCTAAACAAATTTTAAGTCTCAGCTGGACAGGTATTTCGAACGAACGGAGGGGTGAAATGAGTGGTGTCCTTTATTTTGGCTGATGGCTGAATAAGCTTTCTTTTTTGCATCATATGCCTCTGCTAATGCCTGAAGTTCTATTAGCCTCCCCCACACTGGGCGGCAGAGGGCCGGGTTAAAATCAGTCAATGATGAGAGTAACTTAATTTCAATGTTTTCATTGTTGATTAAAAATTAGTCTCTCCGGTGTTGATAAGGGTTTTCACCGGAAAATGGTTGTCCAAACCAAGCAAATGAACTAGAGAACACCATCTATGCCCATGTTAAAAAAAATGGGCAGATTCATTAGTTTCATAACCAACCCTAATCAGTCTTCCACTAGTTCTATTTCAGCGATTTTCGAGCATCAGACCAGAACATTGCCCGGCTTGTGATAAGAGTTGCGTGTTTCTGTGGTTTACCTGTATGTAAAACCATGTAACTTTCGCTTGAGACCGACTTTGGCTACCTTGTGAAAAATCCCCAAATTCATATTTATTTCTAATATGTAAGTAAAATTCGATCACCAGAAATTATTTTGGCTCCCCGCGACCACCATTCCTTTGATATTGATAAATATATCAATCCACGATATCGATATTTATTGACTATGTATATAAAGTGCTTAGCATCATAATACACAGCCATTTCTGAATAAACAGAAAATTTTTAAGGTGGCATCGTTTTAGGTTATTTATTGATTAATATTTATTGATTAATATTTATCAATCCACGGAATGGTAGTCGCTTACACCCGTAGTATGTGCACCATTTATCAAACACAACCCTACAAATGCTGACACGTGCATGTAAATCCTCGTTTCACTGCGTTCTGAAATGTTTTAAGCCTTCATGATCTTCGGAATAGTGCTAGTAACTAAACTTTGGCATGCAAATGTCCTATTTCAAAGCCGTTGATGGCGAGGATTGCGTTAAAGAATGAACATTCTCAATATCCACCAATGAGCTCATTCATTCCAACACAGTATCTTAATCTGTGCCTTCCAAGCTCTGGAAAACTAATTTGTCAAGTCTTCCGTGCATTCTGTATTGTATTTACGAAATGCTAGTAATTAACTTGTTAAATCTTGATGGCACAATGCTATCAACATTGTCTATCGATATTTTAACATCGTTGGTTTCGTCATATTTTTTTACGCAAAACGCTGTTCATAGCCGTGTGCCATATCTGGGATGGATTCGATTTAGAATCGACAAGCTGTTCTTCAGCGTCTGGACGTCGCAAAGATTGATCCTGTGATTCCAACGTGTTATTCCATTTCCAGTCAATATATATTGAGAATTTACGTTTTTAATTTTCATTGCCTAATCTCAGTGCTCCAGAATTCCAACTGCATGTTTGGAGCTTTTCTTCCCTCATTGAACACCCAATTTATATAACGGAAGTTTCTTATGTAAGAATTAATCTTTAGTGTAGTTTGATATTAATTTTCGATTTTAGGTGAATTTTACCAAGTTGGTGTTTGTATATAACCAAATTGAAATTAGTGCATTGTTCAATTAGTGAATCTTCCATAGTAAGGCTTTTGACACCAAAACCTTTAGTTGCACCATCTGTCATTGTACAGTTCATAACTGGGTTGTTACTTATTATACACAAGGGTACTTGTCCACCCACAGAGGTCAAAAAGCCATGAAATAGTGCAGTCTGGGTGGTGGTATCTGCCAAGAGTAAGTAAAATTAAAAATTATTGTTTATACTCCAGCATGACCAACTCTGAATTTTACAATAAATTAATCAATACAAATGTTAATCTTATTTAGCAGTCACAGGCTTGAACTGTGGTCCACTCATGTGCTGCTACACTTTCTCAACCACTTGGCTACATCAGTCTTCATCACTGAAGCATTGCTTATATTGAGGTAATTCAATATCAGGGCAACTTGTTGTGAAGGCATTCACAATAAGTCATAACAAACTATGCTATTTCACCTACTTCAGTGATTTGCTATAAACTAAAATGCTTTGCACTAATTTATTAGTTCTAAAACCTTTTTAGTCTTTCCAGGTGAAATTAAAATGTGCTCTGATATTCCTGTCACTGCCCTAAACACTTGTGCACTACTTTAACTAGAAAGACTAGGTGTGTGTATGTATTCTCTTGTTTCAGCAGCACTTGAAGATATCTTCAATATCCAAATATAAGGCTGATTGTAAAGGTATGTTCAATACTACTGTAACAAGAGAATATATCCACATGTCCCTTTCTACCTATACAAGCTAAAATTTTTTAAATTTCTAGCCTAGAGATTGGCAAACAGTGACATACATTCTTTGTCAGAATAACAGGTGGAGTTAGTGCCCCACTATCTAGCTGTGATAGCATGCCCTTAAGTTATAGGATTAACTAGGCACAATACCAGAGAACTGTTTACAGGCCATATTAATTTTTCATAAATGTCTGTCATGATCATACTATAAGTAACTGCATTCATCATCCATATAACATATGGAGAACCACTTTCCTTTTGACAGGGAATAGTTGGTGAATTAAACTTGGACAAATAAAAACTGTCCAGTTTTTTTTCTTAACCTGTTATTGCAGTCTTTTAGTGTATGGTTTGTCATCTTCAAATCACTTCCTTATTTAGGCTGTTGGCAGTGCCATCTCAAGTTTGAAATACTTGAATGGCCTTACCTTTTTTTTTTTCTCTCTAAGGTGAGTTTCTGTAATGGGCAGTCAATGAAGGAATGAAACAAAGCTACTTCAAGCCCTCTTAGATACAATGGAACCTCTTTCATTTGGAAATGAAAGTGGGCTCCAAATCTTATCTTTATTAGATAAGCCTAATTAGTGTAGTGGTATATCATAGTGCTCTCTTGCTAAGAGGTATAGTAGCAAAAGATCCCATTCTATAGGGTTAACAGAATTATGGAATTAATGTTCCAAATTCACAATAGTATTTCAGTTGCACCAGTTTCCATTCAAACAAACTGGATGGGTTTAACTGTTGCTTGAAGTAGTTTACTACCAAATACTTATGAGCAGAAATGCAAAAGGCTGTTCACAAGGAACAAAATGAACTTGTCTTGCCTGCCACATTCCCTAAGTAATGTGGCATATTATAGTCCATAATGTTGCCATCCTAGTTATTGCTTCAAAAATTAATTTGGTTTATTAATTAGTGCTAAATAAGAAAGCAAAATTGATCATCCAGAGATTCCATAATCTCTTGATTATCCCATTTAATTTATTCAAAGTAACCCCCCTCAACAGTAGACTAGTGTTCATCTTGTATGAAAGCAAACTTCCATGCATTTATACTGTAACTGTTGTTAATTTAAATTTGTCCCTTATATTTGAAGATTATCAACATTTTGGTTTACCTAATCCATTGATCCTTAAACATTAATTGGATCTCCTTACAGGTGGAAAGTTTGTAGATGCTGCAAATTATAAAAATGAATTATAAGGTAGGAGTGTTCTCCACCTTGCTAATTCTCTTTCCATTAAGTTCAAAGAATTTGCATTTCTAAAATGCTTTACAAAAATCTGTAAGCAGTACTCAAAGTGTGGCCTAACCATCCTTATACAATGGAAAAATTGCATCACTTCTGCTAGAAAAATTTGTCTATTGATAAAGATGCATTCAATTGAAAATTATGCAAGAAAGCTTATACAGCATCAGCCAGAAAACCAACACTGGACAAGATGGTTTGTCTAGTTCTTCCTGGAATTTAATGTTCCCAGAGCAGTTATTGCATGTATCCTTAGCTACTTTGGTAGCTGCAATATGGATTATATAGGTTTTGCACCAGAGCTTCCACAATAGGAAGCTTGGTTCTAGGAATCAACGACCTGCTGGCTAGAAGCAAACTTTTGGATATCTATTCTTCAAATGTCCTTCCTCAATTTGAATTTATGCCTGTGTATAGTCTGAGGAAGAATGAAGGCTTCAGACCTGTATGTAGTACTAAAGATGTGACCATTGCCTTATACAGAGGATTACTTCCTTATCCCTGCCAGCAAAATTCCTGTATATCATTGACAAGATGTCATGAGCTGCTCTGTCACCCTGTCTATATTGCTCTGGAAACTTCATATCTGCCTGCACAACTGTCCCTAGTCTTTTTCTTTGGAGTATATTGGTATATTTCTTTGGAGTTATTGCTACCCATATGCAGTAATTAGCATTTGTTCAATGTTAAACTTTAGTTACCACTTCTTAGCCCATCTGCCCAACTCTTCTAGATCCTTTTGCATAACAGTCATTAACAACCCTGCCAACCTTTGTATCATCTGCATACTTGGACATTTAAGCCTACTATACCTTCAACATCATACCCAAACCCACTAATGGGCCCAAGTCTAAACCCTAGGGATTGGACTAGCAACATTTGCTCCATGAAGAGCAGTGTCCATTAATTACCACCATTTTCTCCACTCAATTTCTTTATCCATGGCAACAACTTGGCATTAATGCCATACTACTCCAATTTGTATAGTAGTGTTCCATGTGCAACAGTATCAAAAGTATAGTATATGATATCAATTATTTTTTGTATACAGTTCTTCTGTGATAACAATGACCAATTAAATTGGTCAGACAGGAATTTCCCTTAAACCAATACAGTCTGAACTGTAACTGCACTCTTCTCTAGACTCCATTTTCCCTGGAAGAGAATTTAAACTAAGTCCTCTAATTACATCTGTATAAGAGATTCCAGTTCATAGGATCTCCCCTGAATCCAAGGATGCTGCCATAATTATGGCCAAAGGTTTGCTTGCACATCCTTTGCTGCCTCCTTTAACATAACTGGATGGATCCAGGTATGTTAAAGATCCCAGATGCCTTATGTTTAACTTCAATTTCTCAGCTGCTTTACTCTCAGCTATTACAAAATCCTTTTTGGCCTTTACTTATAGCTTAAATTTGATTTGCCTTGTGAACTTATTTGACTCCCAATTATTACTTTTAGTAATCTCCCATACTTTCTATGCAGAGGTAGAGGTGAAACATTTATTCAGATTGTTATTATCCTGAATAGATAAACTACTGGTCTATATCTAGTGGGTCAATACAATTTTTAATCCCTAGTCTTTGCTAGAGACTTAATCCTGGTTTAGCTTGCCAAACCCCTGTTATTTGATTGCAGACTCCAAGTTTATACTTGGATGCATATCCTGAATTGATATGAATAATTGCTCAGTGACCAGTTTTGTCAGTTGATCTGACAGTCTTAGTTGGTATATAAAGTCTAATAGATTTGCATACCTTTTCTAGTTTAGAATTTTAAGGAGTCTCACAGAAGAAATATTATCTGAGACTGTTTAAAAAGCAATTCTTTCTATTGCTTGGATAAAGTAAATCTCACAGCAATATGCTAACCACTGCTATGTAATTAGCATTAGTAGAGGCATTTGATGCAAGAAAGCAAGCTTATGCAGAGTCAGCCAAAACAAAAAAAAAAAAAAATAACCACTTCACCTCTCTGTTTGTTTGAAATACCTGTCCAGCTGAGCCTTAAACTTATTTAGGCTATCAACTTCCATGACAAGGGATGGAAGTCTGTTCCACCAACCAACCACCCACTGGCTAAAGGCAAATTTCCTCACGTCTATCCTACATCTGTCCTTCCTCAATTTGAATTTATGCTCTCTCAGGTGGTTATTCTGAGGAAGAATCACATCAGCATTGAGCATGCTCAAACCATTCAAGACTTTATACACCTCTATCAGATCACCTCGCTGGTGCCTAGTCTCCAGACACTAATTTGCAAAACTTAAGCCTTTCTTCATAAGAGCACCCCTTTGTTCCATTCACTAATCTTGTTGCCCTTCTTGTTTCTCTGTACTCATTCCAGCATCTCTACATCCTTCTTGAAATGAGGCCTCCAGACCTGTATACAGTACTCTAGGTGTGGCCTGACCATTGCCTTATACAAGGGAATAATCACCTCCTTATCCCTGCTAGAAACATTCCTGTATATCATTGACAATACACCATGAGCTAAGCTACTCTTGCAGCTTGTCTGCACTGCTCAGAACTTCAGGTCCTTTTCATTCTCTACCACTTTCAGTGTAGTACCACAGAGTTGATACATTGCTCTGGGGTTGCTGTTTCCCATATGTAGTTGATCAATTTGGCTCTGGAAAGATTGTGCAAGGCTCAAGGGGTATAATTTTTTTCAGCCTGGTCTGTACTTCTTAACAGGAGAGACTGCTTCTACAGGAATGGGATACCCTTAAATAGAAAGGGTGCAAGAATGTTTGCTGACGCTATCAAGGCAGTGTTAGGTGGGTTGGAAAACTGCTAGATTGGGGGATACAAGGACTAATAGATTGCCAGTAGCCACTGGCAGAGGTGAAAGTGATTCTTGCACTGCTTCTATTGGAATGAGCAGCAGCCTGGAAAATAAGATGCAGGATATTTCAGAGACTGCTGGGAATCATTGGGGTACAAATAAACATAGGTTGTGTTAGGGTAGCTAAGAAAAAGAACAGGTGCATGTATACTTGCATGTACACCAATGCTAGGAGTTTATGAAATAAATTTGAATTTGAGGTATTGCTCAAAACATCAAAGGCAGATATTGCGGGGACTTCAGAGACGTGGTGTGACACAGATATAAGGAATGCAGAACTGGAATTTGGGGAGTACAATGTCAATAGGAAGCGAGGAGGGGTTATGCTATTAGTTAAGAAATACAAAAAATCCAAGGAAGTGAAGCCAGTCGACATCGCTGGACAGTGCAGTGTAGAGTCAGTTTGGTGTGACATAAGCATTGTGAGATCAAAATTGACAGTAGGAGTGTGCTTTAGGCCTAATGACTCTGATGAGTATAATAAGAAACTGTACAGGGAAATAGTGGGCCAGTAAATCAGAGTCTTATAATGGGGGATTTTAATTTCCCAGATATTGACTGGAATTTGGGGGGCTGGTCACTCGCACACTAGCAAGGCTTTTCTGGATTTATTGGATGATTGTTTTCTACATCAGCATGTTTGGGAGGCAACTAGAGGGAGTAATACTCTTGATTTGATTATCAGTAGTGATTCTTCATGCATTAAGAATCTGCAGGTAAATGAACCACTAGGTGGCAGTGATCAGTGTGCTGAAGTGGGATTTACTCAGAGGTAACTACCATTAGGGGTAAAGGGAAGGGTTATTGCTTTTGTAAAGGTGACTACGATGGACTGAGACTGTATTTAAATTCTATACAGTGGGACCAACTGATGTTACCAACAGCAAATTCAAAATGGGAAGCATTCAAAGAACTTATCTTGGAAGCTACTAGGCTTTACATACCAACTAAGAAATATTGTTCAAGGTTTAGGCCTAAGTGGGTGGCAGATGAACTAATGAGACATATGGCAGAGAAGAAAAATGCATGGGATACATACAAATTAACACATGACACAGAAGCCTATGATAGGTACAAGTTGATCTGTAACAGAGTTACAAAGGTTAGGCAGGCAAAGGAAGATTACAAGAAATCTTTGGCAAGGGATGCTAAGGAAAACAACAAAGTTCTTTACTTATGTAAACTCTAGAAGGAAGGGGATGAATCAGATTGGTTCACTTGATATCAATAGGTCAACTGTTGATGATCCTGCTCAGGTAGCTAACAAACTAAATGAATATTTTGCATTGACATTCACACATGAGGAGTTATTCAGCGAGGGGAATGCCAGAGGCATATTCAACTTTGGCAGTAAGCTAGAGAATCTTGTAATAACTGAGAGTAAAGTGGAGGAGAATTTGTTGAAGATAAATACAAGAAAGGCACCTGGGGTGGATGGGATCTATCCAGTTATATTAAAGGAGGCAGCAAAGGAAGTAAGGAAGCCTTTAGCCATAATTATGAGAGCTTCCTTGGACTTAGGGGAAGTACCCATGGACTGGAGATGTGGAAATGTGACCCCAATTCACAAAGGAGGATCAAAGGGCAACAAGTAATTATAGACCTGTTAGTTTAACTTCTGTTCCCAGAAAATTAATGGAGGCACTGGTTAAAGAAGCACTGCAGGATCATCTAGACAAGACTTCAGTTATAGCTCAGACACAGCATTGTTTTGTTAAGGGGAAGTCTTGCCTGACCAATTTGATTGGATACTATGATGCAGTCACAAAAGAACTGGATGCAGGGAATAACTTTGATATTATATACTTGGATCTTAGAAAGGCTTGATACTGTTGCACATGGAAGACTGCTGTACAAATTTTAGCAGTGGGGCATTGGAGGCAAAGTGCTGCTATGGATGAAGGGGTGGTTGAGGGGGAGAAGACAGTGGTAATCAATGGACACTGCTCATCGTGGGCTAATGTTATTAGTGGAGTCCCTCAGGGTTCAGTATTGGGTCCATTATTGTTTTCTGTATTTATAAATGATATTGATGATGGTGTATCAAGCTTAATGTCCAAGTTTGGACATTAAGCTTGATACACCATTATGGTGTATCAAGCTTAATCATAATTATGGCTAAGCAAACCCTTAGCCATAATTATGGCTAAGGGTTTGCTTACTTCCTTTGCTGCCTCCTTTAATATAACTGGATAGATCCCATCCACCCCGGGTGCCTTTCTTGTGTTTATCTTCAACGGTTTCTCCTCCACTTTACTCCCAGTTATTTCAAGATTCTGTAGCTTACTGCTAGAGTTGAATACACCTCTGGCATTCCCCTTGCTGAATAACTCCTCATGTGTGAATGTCGATGCAAAATATTCATTTAGTTTGTTAGCTACCTGAGCAGGATCATCAACAGTTGACCCATCAATATCCCATCATCAGTTGAGCAGATGGGCTGAGAGGTGGCAAATGAAGTTTAACATTGACAAATGTAAAGTACTACATATGGGAAACAGCAACCCCAGAGCAACGTATCAACTCTGTGGTACTACACTGACAGTGATAAAGAATGAAAGGGACCTGGCAGTGGTTGTGCAGGCAGATATGAAGTTTTCTGAGCAGTGCAGACGGGCTGCAAGAGTAGCTCATTGTGTATTGTCAATGATATATAGGAATTTTTCTAGCAGGGATAAGGAGGTGATTATTCCCTTGTATAAGGCAATGGTCAGGCCACACCTAGAGTACTGTATACAGGTCTGAAGGCCTCATTTCAAGAAGGATGTAGAGATGCTGGAACGAGTACAGAGAAGGGCAACAAGATTGGTGAATGGAACGAAGGGGTGCTCTTACAAAGAAAGGCTTAAGTTTTGCAAATTCCAGTGTCTGGAGACTAGGCACCAGCGAGGTGATCTGATAGGTGTATAAAGTCTTGAATTGTTTGAGCATGCATCAATGCTGATGGGATTCTTCCTCTTGCTCAGAATAATCACCTGAGAGGGCATAAATTCAAATTGAGGAACGACAGATGTAGGATAGACGTGAGGAAATTTGCCTTTAGCCAGTGGGTGGTTGGTTGGTGGAACAGACTTCCATCCCTTGTCGTGGAAGTTGATAGCCTAAATAAGTTTAAGGCTCAGCTGGACAGGTATTTCAAACGAACAGAGGGGTGAAGTGGAAGTGGTTATTTTTTATTTATTTTTTTTTTTGGCTGATGCTGCATAAGCTTGCTTTCTTGCATCAAATGCCTCTACTAATGGTAATGCTAATTTGATGCTTCTAATTAAATTAACTACATGATTTTGGGGAAGTTCTAGATAATGGAGTTGCTGAAGTATTAGTACAAGAACATAATTAACTAGTTGGTTCTTATTTTGCAACTCTAGCTGAATGTTTCAAGTACTTATTAACAAATTTTTAAAGAACAAAGTACCAATTTATTAGTTTAGTAACTAATTTAAGAATCTTCATGAAATTTGTTTGTGGATTGAGTATTTGTCAGATTGCCCACAGTTTAAAGAACCCAAACTAATGGGCCAGTTTAGAGCTTAAATATACATAGGGACATTTACTACCCTAACTTTCAAATAGACTTCAGTAAATTCATTTCATTTGTGTGAACTTCATGAACATATAATATACACCAGGAATAACTTTTCAAAAGTTGATTTAACTATCATTATCACTACAATAATAACTATCTTGGTTTTTAAATTAGGTAGTTAACATGTCTTAAGTTTAGCAATGAAAGCTTTTGTCAACCTTTTTTGCCAGCCAACAATTTTTACTAATTTTAATAGAATTAATATGCAACTAATTAATACATTATTTTCTAATACTTAAATTTTCCAAAAATAAATTTCTAGGAAGAAATTACCCTAGAAAGTTTCTTTACTGGAGTAATTGCCTTTCAAATTTTGAAGAATGCTCTACATTTAACACTTTTTTAAACACTTATTCCATCAATGGTACTCTATAAAAACCTACCATATTAGACATGTCTTTGGATGTTCCAGTGATGCTCAGTTTAGAGCAGAGTTTCCCAACTGGGCTCTAAATGGACCCCAGGGGTCCATAAAAAAAATAGTATTTTGGGGGCCCATAATATGAGCTAAGGGGTTCCTGATAAATTATTATAAATAAAATTTTTTAAATAATGAAATGAACTAATGTCATAGAAAAGTCCAGAAATTTGCAGTTAGAAGATGCTCTTATTTTCTGGAACCTTCTTTAGTTGATGCAAAAAAGTTTCTTTCCATAAATTCTTGAAGAAAACATTAGTCGGTGCTTAAATAATCTAGAAAGGCAGTCATTTCATTCTATAGTGAGTAATAAACATTGTTGTGGTGAAACCTATTTGTGTTATTGAACATTTGTTTAGTGAACTATATTTCCATTAGTACCTACAAGCATTTCTAACATTAAATATTATAGGTTAATAATATTGTTTTCAGGTTACCCATGGCTCATGCAAAGAAGAAAACAAGACAATATTTGACTGAATGTTATATGGTTTTATTGAATCACCAGAGTATCACAAAACCAATGTGTCTTATATGTATGACTGTGCTGTCTAATGATGGCATGAAGCCAAGTAAGCTTTGTCACCATTTGGAGACAAGGCACAGCAAAAAAGAAAAATAAATCAGTGGAGTATTTCCAAAAACTAAGACAATTTTTAAGGAAAAACAAGCAAGCAATAAAGATAAGTTTATTAGCATATGAAATCAGCAAAATCTGGAAAGCCATATAGCATTGGTGAAACTGTCATCTTGCCTTTGATATCAGTTGTAATTTCAACAATGTTAAACAAAAATGGAAGTGAAATTACTGAACCTTCCTTTGAGCAATAACACTATATCCAGATGCATTGATGAAATGTCTGAAGATGTAGAAAATCAACTTATTGCTCAATTAAGAGTGAAACAGTTTGCAATGGAACTCTGAATCAACTTTGATTGGCAACGAAGCACTTTTATTGGCATATGTAAGATGTATGGATGATAATCAACTCGGAGGAAATGCTTTTTGCAAGATTCCTCAAAACAGATACTAAAGGTGAAACAATATTTAAGGAAGTCCAGTCTTATTTTAGAGAAAAAAATTCCACTTGGAAATTTAATGGATTGTGCTACTGATGGCACTCCTTTCATGGTCAGTAGGTACAGAGGGTTTATCACTCATTTAAAAAATGCATTGCCAAAAGTATTTTGCCTACATTGCTTGATTCACTAACCTCATTAAGGGTAATGCTCCTCAAGATTGTCTCTTTTGCAAATTTTGTGATGAAAATGAATGATTTGATTATGTTGTACTGCATACAGAGGTGCAATGGTTGTCTAAAGGCAATTGTCTTTGTTGCCCTTTGGGACAGTATTGTATCATTTCCAAACAAAAAGGAGATTGGAAAACAGTTGGTTGCCATGAAAACATATTTTACCTCATGTGTTTGAAAAACTGAATTCTCTTAATAAGCTGCAGCAAGGACATAATTGTGATTTTAATATTTAGCAAAGAAGCCATTAATGCATTCCTGGGAAAACTCAAATTATAGTCTTAATATCTCACACCATGTATTTGACCAGTTTCCAAACCTTGCTTCAGCTAGCAGTGATTTAAAAGATGATTGTGTTGTGTATGTTGATCTTTTAAAAAAAATTTATGAAGAAATGCAAGTTCAGTTCAAGGACCTACTAGAACTGAACATCCTAGATTGGGTGCTGATTCCATTTGTGGTAAATGTTGCTGATGTTGAAATTGATTTACAAGAGGAACTTGTTGAATTGCAGTCTGATGACAGTCTGAAGTCTTTTCAAAAAAGGAAAGCATGATGTATGGAAGAATAGTGACATTGCATGTAAATATCTGCTTTTATGGGAGGAAGCTAAAATGTCATTGTTTTCCCATCTTATCTTGTGGAATCTGGCTTTAGTCATGTAACACAGTTGTTAACAAAGAATCGTAATCACTTTGATATAGTAAAAAGAGGTACTCTTAGTCTGACTCTCACAAAATTGGAGCCAGATATTAAAATGCTAATATCAAAATATCAGCCACAAGGATCTCATCAGTAGGGCATATTTAATGGGATACTATTTAATAGCCTTAGGAATAAATTTGTTGTTTGAAATAGTTTTACTAATTCTGTCATTAAAAGTAAAGGTTTCAGTTTTATCAATTAAAATTTTCAAAATTTGTAATTTACATTTTTTATATTATATTGGAGTTGTTTAATTATTAGCTTTTACTAACCTACAAATATTTCATTTAGGAATATTACATGTGGGGGTCCACAGTCATAAAGTTACAACTCAGGGGGTCCACAAGCAAAAAAGGTTGGAAACCCTTGGTTTCCCAACCAAGTATTGCTTGAAGGTGATCTTCACTATGGCTGTGCTTTAAGTTAAATGGCTTCAATTGTTCCTGAGTTCAGTAGAGTAGTTATCTACTAAAATTATTTCTTATAGGAAAATATTAATCCCATTAAGATTAATGTTTCATAAGGTTCTTCCTTGAGTAGTAAGATCCTGAAATGTCAGGAAGGCTTTGATCATTACTACTAAATCAGTATGATATGACCCTGAAAGAAAGGTCCAGTCTTCTCCAAAGCTGACAAAATGTATTTCAGAAATTGGTGCCTTACATGATGACAGTATCCATATAAACTTAGCATTTTTTGTTCCACTTAATGTACTAGCTAGACTTGGCTTCCTGTGGAAAGTTTACCCCCCCCCCCCAAAGTTTTTAAAATTTTCAACTTGCTTGTTCAGAATAATCTTTAGCAATTCTAAAACAAGCATCAGTAATGCTTGTAGAAACATGTTTTGGTTTATAGTTTGAAGGATGCTTCCTTCAAAGCAAGCATCCAAATAAACTTTCTAAATACTGTACTTTCTCAATTTCTTGATACATCAAGATCCTGGCCACTCCTGTTCAAATAGTTTCCTATACTAGGAAATTAAATAGCTCTTCAGTCTTCTTTATTAAGAAACTGAATCATTTTAGACTTCTCTACATCCTATAGAACAGACAGTGGTCTCTGAGATTGCCATGCAATTTAAATCTTACATGAAATAACCTTTTTTTTTTAATTAAAATGTTATGGATTGCTACACAAAATGGGTGTCAGTTCTTCTTTTCCTTTCATGGGAAGGAAATTAAACTGCCCTGATAGTAATATCAGGGTGTAAAAGTTCTTGCTTTAATTAAAGTAGTAATTTTATTAATATATTTTATTAGCTACTATTTTAACTTTCAGCACTGTACTCCTTTTTGACTTAGTAATTTAAGATTTGTACCAAGCATTAATTTGAACTAACCCAAAGATGGGTCAATAAATAGAGCATTATAAGCTGTAACATCTTTACCTGGCAGTCTTTCAACTTTAAAAAAACTTATCTAATATAACACATTTTTCTCCAGCACTTTCTAGGCAGCAAATGCAGTCTAAAATCAGGAAGCTTGCATTAACATCAGTGTCAAGTGCCTTCCTTCTGTGTGAAGGTATATCTGGCTTAATGTCAAAGTTTGCAGATGGCATGGTTGTTAATGACAGTATGCTACTGCAATAGGATTTAGAAGAGTTAGGCAGATGGGCTAAGAAGTGGAAACTGAAATTATACAAGCTACTGTATATGGGTAGCAGTAACCCAAGAAAAGTACAAACTCTGTACTCCACTCAGGGATTTGGAGAATGATGACCTGGTTGTCATTGTGCAGTCAGTTATGCAAGTTCCCTGAGCAGTGCACATGGGGTGCCAGAGCAGGTCATGAAGTCTTGTCAATGATAGTTAGCAATTTTGCTAGCAGGGACAAGGTGATTATCTCATTATACAAAGTAATTATCAGGCCACACCTTCAGTACTGTGTACAGGTCTAGAGGCCTCATTTTAGGCAGGATCTAGAGTTGCTAGAAAGAGAACAGAGGGGTGCTCTAACCAAGAAAGGCTGCAATTTTCTACAAATTGCAGCATTTAGACTAGGCACCATAGAGGTGATCTGATGAAGTTGTATAAGGCCTTAAACAGGTTGAGCAAGCTCAATGCTGATAGGATTATTGATCTGGATTACAAACCTGAGGGAGCATGGATTCAAATTGAGGAAAGACTATTGTAGAATAGATGTGTAGAAATTTGCCTTTAGCCAGCAGGCAGATGATTGCTAGAATAATTTCTATCTCTTGTTGTGGAACTTAGCCTTTAAGTAAATTTAAGGCTGAGCTAGACAAGCATTTGGAGAGAATGGATGGGTGAAATTGGAAAGCTTCTTTGGCTGTTGCTGCATAAGCTTGCATTGTATGCCTCAACTACCAAACCATCTTATGGGTAAGGTCAGGGCTATAGGGAAGATGAGACATTGTTCCTCCTCAACTGGACTAGGGTGTTAGAGCCCATCACCACCAAATACAGAGGATGTGGAAAGGTCAGGAATGACCACTGCATATCCTGGCACAATGACCTTAATTACTAATGCTCCTAAAAACCAAATAACAACCTCAACTAGACAATCTGTTTCTCTGCTGTGTGCAGGAATTTTTCCTGATGACACTGTCCTGCTTATTCAGTCCAGAGTTTTTGGAGATCAATTAAACTTTACCATGGACAGGCATTCTTTGGTTACAATTTTAAGAAATTGGCAAATTAAGCCACCTTCCTTGGTGGCCATAAATCTTATCAATGATTTGGAAGGTTGATTTATTGTTAAGTGAATATGAAATGAGCCTATTTCATGGATTTTAGTTTGAGTTATAATGGAAGAGCCATATTTCATTTGTGGTTAACCAATTTAAAGCACTCAGGACTACTAGTACAACTCTCTAGAAAATATTTGCAGATCTTTCTTTACTGCTGTCTCTTAGATAAGTAACTTATACACCCATTGAACAATTCTCTCAATCAGATGGTCAAAATGCTTCCCCTAGTGATTTTTTCAATGTTCATTACTTGTTTGGTGGTTAAAGTGTCATTTTGAATGATCTGGTCAAAGTTTGTCTTCAGTGTTTACAACAGCCAGTCTTCTGGATCTTCCTTTTTCAATTGCTTTCCTGAAACCATTGGAGTTGTCTCTAGGCATTACTTCAATCAACTGTCTGGTCCCCATCAACTACCAGGAGTTTGAATATATATGGTTAACTTCACCTCATTTGAATAAGAACTACATAACACCACAAACAAATGTTACTTTGTCCATTCAGATTTAAGAATGGCAGGAAAATGATATTAGTGGCAATTGGTAATAAAAATATATATCATCAGTATAAAAGTATATATAAATTTCTCCCTTTTGCATATGAGTAATCATGTTTTACTTGTTCTCAAATTTAAATAACATGAAAAACATGATTCTGGCTTGGTATCAAAATTAACTTCTGTGACTCAATTGTATTGGTTAAGTTCCCCTTATGACCTACATCCATCCTTTCCATTGATGAAATATCTCTGTATTATAAGCTTGGTGTGATCTTAATTTTGAGCTTCTCAGAGAATATATGCTAGACAATGCTAACCCCTAGCATTATCACTGTAACAGTTATTGTATCCATATAACTTCACTCAAAGATTTAAGCTTTTTTATAGAAAAAAAAATCTAATTACCTGTAATTAGATAGTCTAAATAAACTGTACTTTATTTTTTATAGGCATTTGTTGATAGGAGTAACCTATGGGTGTTGGCAGCTCATGAGGCTGATTATCACTACTTGCAACTATATTTGGCTACTAACTATTCTTTAGTGAAACAGCAAAGGGTATTATTGAATGGAAGAGCAGTCCTTGATACCTGCAGCAGTAAAAATCATGTATACTTGGCTGTTGCTACTCAGATACCAGCAACTAGTTATGATGTATCAGTTAAAACCACCATGATGTAAGTATTTGTCCCATATACCTTATCTAATACCATACTGAGGTTGCCAGATGTTTTTGACTTAGTCTTTAAGCAATTAAGACTCTTGCTCTAATAGAGCACAATATGCTATGAACTAATTCCAATCTTAAGGGATAATTTTCTCTGAACTTTAATCTACTTAGTGTAGATTAATCAAAGTTATGCAAATTACAATATGTATATTGAGCATCAGCAAGACTTTTCTGATTGCTAAAATATAGAAACTCTACCTTGAACCTACTTTATTCAAGTAGGATTTCTTATTTTAAATGTCATTGGTTATGCATTACAAAAATTATCTTGGTGTGAGCTTCTTAATGATCTTCAATGAAAGATCTTACATCTTAAGATCAGCAGTACTGTGCTATCATTAATAGCACAGATTATGTATTTGGAAAGTACATTATACTGTTAAACCATGGGACCCTTTATCCACTTATGGATAAGGGCTACAATTTTGCCCTTAAATCTTTTCCACTGAGGTCCAATTTTGTCCAAAAATCAATGTGACAAACCCTTCCACCTAAAGTCCCCTGCATTCACAACTAATCAAGCTTGAAAAGTAGCTCTTCAAACTTTTAAATACCAGTGCCTATGCTTTAGCATAGGCAACTGGAATTGAGTTAGAACAAAGTGCTCTAATGGCCAAAACAGAATTAGCATAAATATTACCTCTCCATGATTATACATAGTCAAACCAATTAACTTTATTGCACTATACTTGAGTTTTGCAAAATTTAAAATAAGCCTTAACCATATGTATAAAATCTTTAGTAAGAGCACATAAATCATCACAGCTAGCTGCCATTGTTGGCCATGTAATTAATGTGACCAACAATGATGCAGGTAATTATTTACCTGTGCATTTGTAGTGATGTAATTGCCCTGCCCTCTTCTCCCATTGGCTCAAATAAATATCACTAGGACAACTTAATGTATAAAGAAAAATGGGCACCCTATACCTCTTCCTCCTTTATTATATTGATATGAAATGTAATTTCACTTATACACCTTGTCATGTCACCCAACAAAGTAATATCTAATTTTTAACATTAGATAAGACATCTGTTAATTTTTAACATTGACAATTATTTAATCATTGACATATATAGAAGTCAGCATTTTAGAAAACTTCAGAGGTGTCAGCATCTACAATCATTTTTTCATACTGAAACCCATAGTATAGTCTAAGATCTCTTTAGATATAAAATAACTTTGGTTTCATAAAATACTTATTCAGGTGATTATAAGAAGACTTGACTTAACAATCCAATTATAGCCTTTACAGATGGGAATCCAGCCAGTTTGATGTAGTAGCAGCTGCTGAAACTACTGATCCTGTTTCTATTGCCATGTGGGATATGGTTGGTACTCTTTATGTTTCTGTAGCAGAAGATAGGAAAGATTCTGTTGGCTCTCCTGTATTTGTGTATGATGCCCGTAAGTATTTGCTTAACAATACAACTTAATTACTCCTTTAACTTCTCATTTTCCTACCAAATGGCCCGGACCGGTTTTTAGTACCATTTAGTGCTAAAATTTTCTTCACAAATCCTTTAATTTATCTAATGAAATTATCAACTCAAATTTTAAACCTGATGTAAATAGTTATTTTAACTGCTTGATTCAAACTAGAATTCTAGTTTTTTAAGCTGAAATTAGTGGCCAATGTGTCTTGACTAGAAACTTAGTGCTATCTATAACTTGAATCAGTGTTACTAATCTGTAACAGTACCACAAAAGGTAGACTGAGCCAAGAGAATGAATTTATAAGTAAAAAGAACATTTATGTAACTGGTGCATGGAAGTGTTAAATAACATAGGTTATGTTGCAGATGACATGAATGACTACTTTGCATTTGTAGGCCCAACATGTTGAGTACCTTAAAGGTAGCAAAAGAATTTAATTAGGACATAACAGGTTGTAAATCTCCCTTGGATTGGAGAATTGTGTGTGTCCCACACTAAACAAATCTAGTAACTATAAACTAGTTAGTCTGACTTAAGTGGCAGGGAAATTCAGATAATGCTAAAGAGTACAACATAGGATTATTTAGATTTACAATGCCAAATGTAAGTTTCCTTTTTAAAGTAAAAGCCATCTTGAATAAGCTGGACTACTTTAAATCACTCATGAGCTGAAGTTGGAAATAATTCCAACACTGCTTAAATTTCAGCAAAACATTTGAATCAGTCCTGTATATGAACTTATTATGCAAGCTATTGCTATTGGAATAGCAGTGTCCTTGAATGGCTATAGTGCAAGCAGCTGAGTGTTATATGAATAATGGTTATTCTTCAGGTGAGGTTCCCAAGGATTGGTACATGGATCACTGCTGTTTTAATTTTTATTCAATAAAATGGGATATTTCTATGTAATGATCAGAGCAGTTTCAGGATGACTGTTCAGGTATGGTCAAAGTGGTAGCTATGTTTAATGTAGCCAAATATGCTATTTGGGAAATGGCAATAAAAAAACTAACTTGGTGGATCTCTAAAAACAAGCTAGCATTAGTAGAGGCATATCTTTCAAGAAAACAAGCTTATATAGCATCAGCTGAAAAACTTCCTTTTCACTAATCTATTTTGTTCCAAATGTTTGTCTAGTTCTGCCTTGAATTTATTTAAGCTATCAACTTCCACAACTATTCTAAAAGTTTTTTTCTGTTTGAATTTGTGCTCTCTCAGCTTTGCAGTCTAAGCAAGAGGAAGAATCCCATCAGCATTGAGCCTTCTCAATCCATTTAAGGCCTTGTATACTTCAATGAGGTGTCTAGTCTACAGAAGCTACAATTTACAGAACTTAAGCCCTTCTCTGTACTAGTTCTTGCAACTCCTCATCCTTCCAAAAATGAGGGTTCCAGACCTGTATGAAGTACTAAATGGGTGGCCTGACCACTCCCTTATACAAGGAATAACCACCTTATACCTGCTGTCAAAATTCCTGTATAACATTGACAAGACCCCACAATATCATACTTAGCATGATATCATACTCTGGCAGCCTCTATCCACTGCTCAAACTTGCTGACTGCAGTTACCCCCAGGTCTTTCCTTCTCCACTACCCAGTTAGTACATTTGAGGTTATTGCTACCCATATGCAGTACTTTGGCAAATACAATTTAACTTCAGTTGCCACTTCTCTGCCCAACTTTTCCTGATCCTGTTGTAGCAACAGTATACTGTTATTAACAACCCTACCAATCTTTGTATCATCTACAAACTGACATTAAGCTAGGTATATATTGATACCAGTGTCAATATCATTGATAAATATAAAACAAATGGGCCAAACACAACCCTGAGGGACACTACTAATAACATTTTTATCTATATAACAGCAGTATCCATTGATTACCTCTCTTCTCCCACTCAACCTTCAATTTATCCATTGTAGCAACTTGCCCTTGATGCCATACTACTCCAATTTGCATAGTAGTCTTCCAGGTGTAACAGCATCAAAAGCTTTCCTGAAATCTAAGTATATGATATCAATTTTTTTGCATAGTTCCTTTGTGGCCATATAGTATCCAATCAAATTGGTCACACAAGACCTCCCCTTAACAAACCAATGCTGTCTGAATTATTACTGCTGTCTCGTCTAGATAATCTTGCAATGCTTTAACCAGAGACTCCATTATCTTCCCTGAAACAGAAGTCAGATTAAGTCTAATTACTCATCCTTTGATCTCCTTTGTGAATTGGAAATACATTTGCATATCTCCAGTCTGTAGAGACTGACTCAGAGTCAAAGGATACTCATAATTTTGGCTGAGGGTTTGGTTACTTCCTTTGCCACCTCCTTTAATATAACTATATATCCTATCTACTGCAAGTGACTTATGTTTAACTTCAATTTCTCCTCCACTTTGCTCAGTTATTACAAAATCATCTAACTCCCTTTTTGTTTGAAAATCTGGCTATCTCCTTAACATGTGAATGTAGATGCCAAACTACTCATTTAATTTGGCAACTATCAGACTGATCATCTACTGTCAAACCATTGATATCAAGTGGACTATCCCCTTTTACTTTATATAATTAAAGTTTTTGCTGTTTTTCCTTGCTTCCTTTGCTAAAGATTTCTCGATCACCCTTTGCTTGCCTAACCCCTGACTTGATTAGAGAATGGTTTTTATCTACCAAGGCTTCTGTGTCACCTGACAATTTATCCATTTTCTTCTATGCCACAAGTCATTTGTTCGTCTGACATTCTTTTGGACCTTAACCCAGAACTATTTTTTTAGTTGGAACAAAAAGCCTAGTAGCTTCCAAAATTACTCTAAATTCTTCCCATTTAGAATTTGCTGTTGATAACATTGTCAGATGGCCGGTCCCACTGTATAGAATTTAAATCTGAGACCACTGTAGTCACTTTTACAAAAGCAAAAACCCTTCCCTTTACCCCTGATGGTACTTAAATCTAAGTAAATCCCACATCAGTACACTGATCACTGCTACCTAGTGGTTCCTTTATCTGTAAATTCTTAATGCATGAATGATCACTGCTGATAAAGTCAAGTGTTACTCCATCTTCTCACCACTCGAACATGCTGCTATAGAAAACAATCAACAAAATCCTTGCTAGTGTGAGTGACAAACCCACAAGTTTATCTGGGAAGTTAAAATCTGCCATTATGAGACACTGATTTACTGGCTCACTACTTCTGTATAATTTTTCATTGTTTTCAGCCATTAGGCCTATAACAAACTCCTACCCTCATTTTTGCTTTCCCAGTGCTCATGTCCCACCAAACTTACTCAGTATTGCATTGTCTATCTATGTCAACTGGATGCACTTAGTTTCTTAACTAACAGCATAATCCCTCCCTGTCTATTCTTGCTGTATACATTGTACTCCCAAATTTGAATTCTGCATCCCTTATATCCAAGTGACTCATCTCCAATATCCCAACAGTAGTTGGGAGTACAATGGGGCCTCTACTTATGATGAAATCAACATCCAATATACCTTCTATAGGATTGTTTTTATTTTAAAGACCAATTTGCTGGTACTGGTGGTTTTCTGATATAGCTGGAATGGGTAAAGATTTTCAGACATGTGGTGCACAGAACATCACTTGTATGATTGTTCAATGCATGGCACATGGAACATCACTCATACAATTGTTTCAGTGTTGAATGACATAGGTGAAGGATCCAGTGCTGAAAAAAGTAGCTGAGACCTTTAAAATTGAATTCCAAGAGTTTGTTGATCAGGAGGACTATCTTCCCCAGCACATCTTACATTGACAAAACTTGCCTCTTCTGGAAGCAAATGCCCTGGGGAACATTCCTCACTAAGGATGAGGCTAGCTTACGTGGGCATGAGTATGAAAGAGGCTTGCTCTCCTGTTGGGTGCCAAATGCCTCTTGATCTTTTAAGCTAAAGCCTTTGCTTATATCACTCTAACATCCAGATTATTTAAACAAAAGGTTGAAAAGGCATGCTGGGAATATTTTGGCATAGTAACAAGGCCTGGGTTACAGGATGTCCTTCAATGAATGGGAGCTTGAAGTTCTGTCCTTCAGTAAAGAGCTTATCTAGGAAAAAACCTTCCTGTGAAGGTACTGCTCATGCTGGATATTGCACCAGGCCATGATCCCAACATTGTTCAATCTCTTGAGGCACAACTTGACCTTGTTCAAGGCAAATTTTTGCCATCCGACACCACTTTTTCAACCAATGGACCAGCAAGCAATTGCAAACTTAAAGAAAATCTATGCCACAAATGTTTACAGGCTACTTTGCAGCAACCTCTAATGAAAATGCTGTTGCCCTCAGATTGAATTCATAGTTCAACATGCTGGATTGTGAGACTGATTGTAAGTTCTTGGAATGTTTCACCAGGTGTTTAAATTCAGCTTTTAAAAGCATCTGGCATTTAATTATCCATAATGTTGACCTGATTTGCAGATGGTACTTTGACAATTGATTTGTTACTCTTGGTAAATCAATGGATCTGGAGGTTGGTGATAAGGATGTGGAGAACCTTATTGACACTCATAGGTATGAGCTAACAGAGCAGCTACAAGAGTTGGAGAGTGACATGGAAGGAAAACCCAAAAACTCAGCTGAAGAGTTTCTTGTTGTGGGTGTTTAGAGAAGTGATAAATGCCCTGACATTAAACACTGAACTCGTGTGCAAAATAGATGAAGTCATTTCTTACTTCAGGAAACTATAAAAGTCAGTCTACTTTGGACACTTTCTTTGCCAGTAGCAACAGACTGAAAGTACACCTGACAAATGATAGTCCTGCCACTATTCATTTCATAATCTCTGCACCTAGTCTAAGGTAAATGCTAATGTAATTGTTCTTTTTTATTTTAAGATGTTTTATAACTATTTTATCACATCTTTATAAAATAAGTTAATGTAAAAAGGATGTATAACATAAATACCTATCGTGTTGGGAACAAATTATAGGAAATCAATATATTATTGGTTTCAAGTTACAATATTTTCATCATACAATAGGTTTTGTGGAACAAATTATCATTGGATATTGAGGCTCTGCTGTAATAGTTGGATAAAGTTCTCATAGCAGTGAGAAAGGAAACAATGATTTATTCTGTTAGAGGTTTAAGGCAGTTATAAGACCACATTTTGCAATAATGTTTAAGTATAGACTGCAACTAAAAAATCCTTCTTGAAAGGTGGAAGGATCAGAAAAGGGCTTCTATAGGAGGGCATCTTTCAATTTAAGCTAAAGGTCTTAAACTATATCTTCAGGTACACAAGGATCTGAAAAGTGAGGGTAGACAGTTTTGCAGACTCCAGAACTGTGCCATAAACTATAAGAAAAAGTTTAGACTAAATTGTAGGAAGATTTTTAGCCAATGTTCTAATTTACTGGAATTAACCTCCATAGGTGGTTAAGTAATAGCTTTGAAATTCAAAGAGTACCTATATGCATTGTTACGAGTAGATCTTTAGTTTATTATAGCATTTGCCCAAGTATTTTCTTGCTAATACATAATAGCAGATGGCAGTTACCAGAAGACTTCAATACAAGTAGTATATAAATAGGGGCTGAAGGGAAATCTCATGGAGCACTAGTCAGAATAAGTGCTCTATATGTAGAGCACTTTTGAAAAAGCTTAAGGTACATTAAGCTATCTTAATGTATTTACTGAATTAAATATGGTTGGAAATAGTTTACTAAACTCATTTCAGTAGAGAACTTAAATGAGTTGATGAAATTCATAAGTCTTATAACCAAAAATACCTATACAATAGGTCTGAAAGACTGACCTGAAGCAGGCACACCCATAAACTTTTTTAATCTCTCCTATTCAGAATTGATCTATTGGCTTTGTTTAATTTTTTTTTGGACCCTGAAATCAACTTTCCCATAGTTGGGCTTCTTTGGCTAATCTCTCCAGTTCACTTGATCTGAAATTTGATTTTACTTTTGCCCTGAAGTTTAGAGCAGCTCTTAATTTATTACTGTAAATATAAACTTGGCACCACTAATTTACATTAAAGTTGTAGTACAGTCAGTGTTGATCAAATATTGGTATAAACTGAAGTTTTCTTAATAGGAATCAAATGTGAACTTCATGGAGGTTAAGTGATCCATATAAGATTTATTTTAATTTCCATTAGTTTATCTTATGAAACTGTTTACTACTCTGTTAAACTGCTTTGTTTTAAACTAGGTCATTAGGATTGCTTTTCTTTTTTCAGAGGAAGAAGCACTAACACTAATTCAGCGCATTCGTGTGCAGCCAACAAAGGTTCTTAGTTTTTCAAGGGGCAACAGCCGTTATGTTATCTTTACGGGTATTTCTGGTCTTCAGATCTATTGGTGGATAGGTAAGAATACCTTACCAAAAATATTTTGTTATTTAAGTATTTATAACTTAGAACAAATAAACTTTCATTTACTTGCAGGTGATCAATTTGTGAGACGACAAAGCCTCGAGTGGATTAAGATACTTCCAGAAGCCCCTGTAGACCTTGCTGTAATCACCTTAAGAGACAAGGAAGTGGCCATAATAGTTGCTTTCCATGTATGTATTGACTAAACTTGATCGCTTAATGAGCTTTATCATTAAAATAACATTACTAGCGACATGTTATGTGGAAAATTATTTCCAAAACCATGTTTATTGGCAGATAAGTAAATGCAACGTAATATTGCATTATCTGTAATTTTAGATTCCATTAACTTAGCAAAAGCATTTCTGAATGTTCCTTAGACAGATTTAATGATATAACTACTGAATTCCTTTATAAATGGGTTATTTCACATTACCTAAACCAACTTGATAATCCAGTTAATTGCTTAAAATAGCTTCTCCCAAAGGCTCAAGATCTGATAAAAATCAGTCCAACTTGATCTTGGTATAATATTGCCAACATTAGGGCAGATTAAAGAAAAATAGTAATTTAAGGATGTTTAGCATACTGTGCTTATGGCAATAGTTCATGATTCTTGAACTAATCACTGTCTGATTATATAGAACAATCCTTAATGTTTATCTCATTCAGTGGACAGCTGTTTTTGCTTTTGGTCTATCCACTAGATTTTTTTTATGAAAACCCCTAACACGATAGTGTGGTGCTTTGAGGTTGTCAAGTTACCCCTCAATAGAATAACTATAATTAGCACCCCATTAAAGAACTGCCACTCAGTTTACTATATTTGACAATTTAAGGTTCATTTCTAATACTAGACCCATATTGACCAAACCAAGCTGGCACAGATTAACAGGAGATCATGCTACAGAGAATATCCAGATTCTCTGGAATTTGTGCTCTTAGTTTTATGAAACATAAAGTTTATAATTTAATGTATTAGTAACTGTTGCTCTCTAATCATTACTTACCATGATTAGACTTGCAACACCTTTACTACCTTATGTTAAAGGTAGTAAAAAGAACAATAGCTCAAATGTTTCTGACACTATTTACATGAATAGATGAAATAACTATTTCAGTATAGTTATAATGTATTTATAATTTCAGTTAGTTATAGTTAAATAACTGAAATAATTATAGTTACTGCTATTTCAGTTGAAAAGCAAAATTTGCTTTCTTGGCAGTCTTTTTAAATAGATTCATTTATTCTGGTGATGCTATACAATTTCCCACTGATTTGTATCAAATGACACTGATATTAAGTGTTATAGTGCACATGTACTCAGTGAATAAGTACTATAAAAGTAGACAATGAACTTAACTGTTTTATTGGCATACTGAACTGTGCTATTTACAACATTGCTTGCATTTGTTAAGCATATGCTGTTGAGACTTCATAGTTTGTGTTGTTCTGTGCACAGAACAAACTTAACCTTAATTTGAACAAGTCTGCATGAACTAACTTCCATAAGTATCAAAACTATGGTTTATAGTACTTGACAAAAAGCAAGCAGTACTAAAAGTTCAGCTGATATGAATCAGTCAAGTAGTGCTTTTACTTGTGCAGCAGTTTTCAGAGTTATAGCACACCACTCATGTGGTGGCAAACATTAAATATTAGCAACTTAGAACTATAGAGAAGTTTGTTTTCATTGAGGGTGGTCTTCAGCATAGAACTTGGTGCTCAGTCTGTATGATTGCAATTGAATGCAAGCAGGTTATAAATTGACTGACCTTTATATGTACCTCCTGTAACAGGCTAATTAGAAATAAAGTACCAATGCCATGGTTGTCTTACAAATTGCTGTAATATTGCAAAGTCAGCCCATTATGTAAGTTTTGACAAGTGCTGCCCTTTACAGTAGAAATGGCATTGTTATTAAAATGCTATTTTGAACACTTATACTGAAATGAAGTGAACATACATACTATTTGAAATCTTAAGTTAAGGATGTCATCTGTTATACCTTCCCATTACTACCTCTATCCTGTTCTAGCCTTGCAGTCTTCTACTTGCTTCCCTCTTGCTCTGTCTAGGTTTACTATATCTGATAGATTTATTTAGCTAATCCTCATCTTGTTCTATATACTTGTGCATCTTAAATATCTCATGCTTTACTTTAGGATGACCAAAGTTCTTTGTGGTCTTTTTTTTTCCATCTTTACTCATTTAACAGAATTCATAAATACCAAGAATTTGTATTGGTTACCTGTTATACATTAGTTTTCTAAACATGATAATTTGTCAGTTTTTCAGCAATGACTTAAGATTTTAGTGGTTTGTTTAATGGCAACATGATCAGCATATAGCAATCTGAATGCTACCAAACTATTAAGAAAGAGATATAGATAGATAGATATAAAAATTAATTTATGTGTAGAATGTAGTAGGTATATATCTATTATTTAACTAATGCTAATAAAGAAAATACGGTGTACCCTGAGAGCAATATATGTTGAATAAAGGGGGAAGAGAGGAAAATAAAAGAGTAACGTTATAAACAAGAAGAAACAAAGTGCGAATTTTGAAAAGAACGACCAAGGTAGAAATAGCATTGCAGTATCTTTCATAATTTGTGTCTTCTTCAGAGGTCATCCACCCAAATTATGAAAAAGAACAGCAATACTCTTCTGTTTCTGACATGTTCTGTATGTCAAAAAACACATAAGTAGCCACGTGGTAGAAATTAAAAATAAATTTTGAAAAAATAAAATATAAGGAAGGAAGGTAGTGTCATTCGGACACCACCTTCCTTTGTCTTTGCTTTTTTGGCGGGCTACTTACTTCTGTAAGGTCATCCATGTTCTGTATGTTATACTTTAGTGGCACATAATAGTTTTGCTTTACTTATATTTTATTTTTTCAAAATTTATTTTTAATTTCTACCACGTGGCTACTTATGTGTTTTTTGACATACAGAACATGTCAGAAACAGAAGAGTATTGCTGTTCTTTTTCATAATTTGGGTGGATGACCTCTGAAGAAGACACATAAATTATGAAAGATACTGCAATGCTATTTCTACCTTGGTCATTCTTTTCAAAATTTGCATTTCATTTTTTCAAAATTTGCACTTTGTTTCTTCTTGTTTATAACGTTACTCTTTTATTTTCCTCTCTTCCCCCTTTATTCAACATATCTCTCTCAGGGTATACCATATTTTCTTTATTAGCATTAGTTAAATAATAGATATATACCTACTACATTCTACACATAAAAAATATAATTTTATATATACATTATGGTTGTAGGGTACCTTTGCTCTTGCAGTGTCCCTGATCCATAATTCATATTATCGCTATTCAAATTCATATCCTATTTCTCTACTAAATTTAATTTTATTATTTGCAATTATTATATACAAAGGGTACTAGGAAAGTTTTGCAATATGACGCAACAATGAATCACAGGAAGCTGCATGTTGAGACATGTTCATACGTGCATAGTAGCCGCCGCGCCAAGTCGATGGGCTCAGTTATTCATTAGTAGTGAGAGTGTAAAGTGCTTGCGATGGCATCGTGGTCACGAAATAAGATAAGGACAGTTTTGCGGTATAATTTTGTTCGTGGTTTAACCATAGACCAGTACTTAGAAGAAATGACTCTTGCACTAGATGACGATTATCCACATCGTACAACGATATTCCAGTGGTATAGAGAATTCCAAAGGGGAAATTTCACTCTGGAGGATTCTGAGAGGCCGGGAAGGCCACGAACGTCAGTTACGGAGGAAAACGTTACTGCTGTGAGGAAAATGCTTGACGAAAACAGGCGAGTGACCTACCAACAGATAGAGGATACTTTGGGCCCAAATGCACCAGCAATTCGTTCGATTCTGCGAGATCATTTGCACGTGAAGAAACTTTGTTCTCTCTGGGTGCTGCATCAACTGACTGAAGAGCAGATGACATGACGTGTGACTTGGTGCCGGGAGATGTTAAAAAAGTTTGATAAGGGACAATCTCAGTATGTGAACAACATCGTGACAGGTGACGAGACTTGGCTGTACTATTACGATCTGCCGACCAAGGTTCAAAACAAAGTTTGGGTCTTTGATGATGACGACACACCCATAATTGTCAGAAAATCCCGATCTGTAAAGAAGAAAATGATAGCTGTATTTTTCAAATCGAGTGGGATTGTGGAACGTGTCATTTTGGACACGCAGAAGACAGTCACAGCTAAGTGGTATACTGAACAATGCCTGCCTAAAGTCATTGGATCTATGAAGAACCTGCGGCCAAAGTCAAGAATGGACACCTGGTACCTCCATCACCAAAATGCTCCAGCTCACCGCGCCAAAGCCTGCACCGAATATTTGACCACGACAGGACTGAAACTTCTCGAGCACCCTCCCTACAGTTCAGACCTTGCTCCCTGTGACTTTGCACTGTTCCCGCATGTGAAAATGAAGCTAAAAGGGAGGCGGTTTTCCAGTGATGAGGACCTTCTACGGGCTTGGGACAAAGAGTGTGCTTTACTCCCTAGTGAAACTTGGCAGAACTGGTTTAAAGATTGGTTTCGGAGGATGGAGAGGTGTATTGAATGTAGAGGAAATTACTTTGAAAAAAATTAAATAAACAAAGCTGTATTGCAAAACTTTCCTAGTACCCTTTGTATATAGTAAATACAGCTCAAAGTGTGGCATGACCCCCTTGCCTTGTACAATAGGATAATCACTATTCCTGTGCATCATTGGCAAAACACCATGAGCTGTCCTGTCTACCTGCATTGCTTGGAGAACTTAATGACTGCAGTTACCTCAGGGCATCCATTTTCAACTATCCTGATTGTAGTAGCAAGTTGTTACTGCTACCTATATGTATACTTTGCATTTGGCAAATTTAAACTTCAATTGCCATTTCTCAGCCCATATGCTTAATTTTTCTAGATCCTGTTTTAGTAGCACACTGTCATTAACCACCCTGTCAACCTCTATAATTTCTAAACTTGATAACTAAGCTTGATAAGCATGTGCATATTAATACATAGAAAACAAGGGGCCAGCACCAAATTCTAGGACTTTACTTTGCCCTACAAAAATGTCAGTCTTCTCCCACTCAAACCATTCTTTAATCCATAATATTAACTTATCCTTAATACCACATTGCTATAATTTATATAGCAGTCTTGTGTGAGTATAGAAAGATTTCCTGAAATCTAAGTACAGTAAACCCCCCACTATTTGCAGTATCTGTATTTGCGATCGCTCATTTAATATAAAATGAAACCTAAAAAAATGAATTTTAAGGCGCTGTGAATATTTTCCGCCATAAAAAAAATTGGGCATGGCTAAAATTCTTTCCTAGTCAAAACAGCACCCAGTGGGTGGGGGAGAGGGATGACAAAATTGCAAGCGTGGATGTTTCTTGCTAATCCTTGTTCAGTATGTATTATACACTTGTCATGGAAGGTTTTGTCATTGCTTTTAATTTATATGCTTATAAATTAATCAATTTATAAATTGATATGCTTACAAAAATGATAAATCTACCATTTTGCAGTGTAAAACAGACTTTCAAGTGTGTTAATGGAAGAAAGTGATTTTATTGTGGGTTCTTTCTAACCCGTACAAAAAATGGCTACGAATAACAAGGGAATGAGAAAATATCAAAGGAGGTGATGACATTAGCGAATAAAATTTGAGTTATTAGACAATTTCTAATGGTAAAAGTGTCTCCTCAGTGGCAAAACAAAATCAATGAGTCAACAATACAATCAATGAAAAAATCTGCTGTAGTGTCTGTGAAAACATGCTAATTGCTTCAAAAATTTGCTCTAACTCGTGATGTTAAATTAGAAAAAATGGAAAAAGCTTTCCATCTGTGGATAGAAGATGGAACTCAAAATAAAATTCCATTAAGTTCACTCTTCATTCGTGAAAAGGCAAAACTCCTTTATCAACACTTTAGCGAAACTGGTGCTGGTGGGATTTTTTTTGCTAGCAAAGGCACTGGTTTGAAAAATTTATTTGAAATTTCTGAATATTACAATTTAATATTAAATTGTTTCTTATTTTCATTTCAATGCAATATGCTTGCATTTCACTATGTACATAGTCATATCATGAAGGTACATATAATACATAGACAATTTTAGACTAGTTTTTCTTATATTTCATACTTTGGAATGGAACCCCTTTATTACTATGGGAGCCATAACTCACTTTGGTATTTGCAACATTTCTCAGGAACGTAACCCCCACAAATAGTGGGGGTTTACTGTACTTTTTTTTTTTGCATTTAGTTCCTCTGACTGTAATGCATTTAAAGGAACTGGATGTAAAAGACTGTCTGGCCATTCAAATTGGTCAGACAAGATTCCCCTTAAACCTATGCTTTGTCTGAAGTAAAAACTCAAGCATGGTACTAAGTACTATAGGTTCTAATACCTCGTGTTTGGGGTTCTCATAAAAAAAACTACAATCCTGTTTAGATGGTCCTTCATTACTTTAACCATAATTCCATTCTCTTCTGTAGATAAGAAATTAAGCTAACAAGTCTAATTTTCCTTCTGAATTGGACACTTGATCTTTCCCTGAGTCCAAAGATAGTTCCTTAATTATATCTAAGGGTTGCTTACATCCTTTGCTGCCTCCCTTAATATAATGGGATATCTCATCCATCCCAATCGAAGTTGTTTGACTTAAACTTTCCTCTCAGTTGATAAAAAATCACTCCATATTAGTTTTAACCTTGCATTCACTTTACAAATTTGCCCTGCAGATGCAAAATTATTCAGTTTGCTCAATCTGAGCAGGATCAACACTTGAACCTTTAGTATCGTGGACTGATTCATCCCTCTTCTAGCTTTTTAGTATCGTGGACTGATTCATCCCTCTTCTAGCTTTTTATAAGTAAAGTCTTTGCTGATTAGTTCTAAGCCTTGAACAGCTTGGTATGGAAGACTTTGTTTCTAAGCATTTCTCTGAAATGCAACTAATTTAGAAATTAGTTGCTCCTATGTACTTTTTTTAAAGAAAGTATAAGCCATTTCTTACTTATGGCAGTAAGATATAGCTGTGAGCATCCCATGTATCAAACATGACACATTATGCATTAGTTGAGGCATATGATGCAAGCTTATACAGCATCAGCCAAAAAACCCATTTTTGCCCATCTGGTCACTCCAAATATTTGTCTAGTTCAGCCTTAAATTTACTTAAGCTATCAACTTCCACAACAGATTGAAGTCTGTTCCAGCAATTGACATTGTGCTAAAGGAAAACTTTTGAACATCTATTCAACAACTGTCTTTCCTCAATTTGGATTTGTCCCTCAGATTCTTAGTCTGAGCAAGTGGAAGTATCCTGTCAGCATTGAGCCTGCTCAAACCATTTGAGGCTTGATACACCTCAGTCAGATCACCTTGCAGGTACCTAGTCTCCAGATGCTGCAACTTGCAGAACTTAAGCCTTTCTTCATAAGTGCACCCCTTTGTTCCTCTCACCAATCTTGTTGCCCTTCTCTGTACTCATTCTAACAACTCTACATCCTTCCTCAAATGAGGCCTCCAGGCCTGACCATTGCCTTATATAAAGGGATAATCACCTTGTGTCTGCTAGCAAAATATATATATATATATATATATATATATATATATATATATATATATATTATTGACAACTCCATGACCTGCTCTGGCAGCCCATCTGCAGTGCTCAGAACTTCATATGACTGCACAATTACCCCAGGTCTCTTTTATTTGCCACTTCCCTGAGTGTAGTACCAGAGTTTGTATATTTCTCTTGGGTTACTGCTATCCATATACAGTACTTTAACATTTGTTAATGTTAAACTTCAGTTGCCTCTTTTCAGCCCATTTGCCTAGATTGCAGTAGCATAAATGTCTTTAGTATCATTAACAACCCTGCAAAACTTTGTATTATCTGCAAACTTGGACATTAAGCCTCATACTTTCAATATCATTGATAAATACCCAAAACAATGGGTACAGCACTGAACCCTAGGGAGTCTGCTAATAACATTGTTCTACATAGAACAGTGTCCATTTATTACCTCTGTCATCTCTCTCAACCATCCCTTTATCCATTGCAATAACTTACCCTTAATGCTGTACCACTCCAATTTGTACAGCAGTCTTCAATGTGCAACAATATCAAAGGATTTCTTGAAATCCAATTATGATATCAATTATTTTTGGCATCTGGTTTGTGATTACATTGTATCCAATCAAATTGGTCAGATAAGCTTCCCCTTAACAAACCCATGCTGTGTCTGAACTATTGCTGCTGTCTTGTCTAGGTGATCCTGTATTGCCTCTGTAACCAGTGACTCCATTTTTTTTTTTTCCCAGTACAGAAGTTAAACTAACAGGTCTGTAATTATGTTGCCCTTTGAACTCCCTTTGTCAATTGCAGATACATTTTCTCATCTCCAGTCCATGGGACTTCCCCTTACTAAGGATGCTTATTCAGGGGATGATCAGCTACTTGAGCAGGATCATCAATAGTTGAACCCTCTGTTAAGTGGACCAACCCGATTCATTCACCTCTAGATTTTACATAAGTAAAAGCTTTGCTGTTTTTCTTTGTCCTTTGCCAAAGATTTCTTGTAATCTGCCTTTGCCTGTCTAACCTCCTTTGACTTGATTAGACTAGCTTTGGCTTGTTGCCTAAATTTATATGCATTCCATGCATTTTTCTTCTCTGCCACAAACCCTTGTTAATTCATCCAACATTCATTTGCTATGCTACATGTAGTAAGTGCCTGAACCTTGAACAGTATTTCTTAATTGGTATGGAAAGACTAGCCTCCAAGATTGAGTCCCTGAAGGCTTCTGATTTAGAATTCACTGTTGGTAACATCAGTTGATCCCACTATATAGAACTTAAACTGAGACCTCTGGAGTCACCTTTACAAAAACACTTTCCTTTGTCTGCAAATTCCTAATGCATGCATCATCACTGCTTATAATCAGATCAAGGGTATTGCCCCTCAAACACTTTGCTGTAGAAAACAATCCTCCAATAAATCCACAAGTCTTGCTAGTGTGCAAGTGACTAGCCCATGGTATTAAGGGTAAGTTGCTACAATGGATAAAAGGATGGTTAAGTGCTAGAAGACAGAGGGTGGTAATCAGTGGGTGCTGCTCTTGGACTAATGTTATTAGTGGAGTCCCACAGGGTTCGGTGTTAGGTCCACTGTTGTTTTGTATATTTATCAATGATATTGATGAAGGTATATCAGGCTTAATGTCGAAGTTTGCAGATGATACAAAGGTTGGCAGGGTTGTTAATGGCAGTGTGCTACTGCAACAGGATCTAGATAATTTGGGCAGATGGGCTAAGAAGTGGCAACTGACATTTAACCTTGACAAATGCAAAGTACTACATATGGGTAGAAGTAACCTCAGAGAAACGTACCAACTGTGTGGTACTACACTTAAGGTGGTAGAAAATGACAAAGACCTGGGAGTAATTGTGTGGGCAGATATGAAGTTTTCTGAGCAATGCAGGCAGGCTGCCAGGGCAGGTCATGGGTTTTTGTCAATGATATATAGGAATTTTGCTAGCAGGGAAAAGGAGGTGATTATCCCTCTGTATAAGGCAATGGTCAGGCCACGGCTTGAGTACTGCATACAGGTCTGGAGGCCTCATTTTAGGAAGGATGTAGATTTACTTGAGCGTGTACCGAGAAGGGCAACAAGATTAAGGGGAATGAAGGGATCCTCTTACCAAGAGAGGCTTAAGTTCTGCAAATTGCAGTGGCTGGAGACTAGGCACCTGTGCAGTGATCTGATTGAGGTATATAAGGCTTTGAATGGGTTGAGCACGCTGAATTCTGATGGGATCCTTCCACTTGTTCAGATTACGAATCTAAAGGGGTATAAATTCAAATTAAGAAAAGACAGATGTAGAATAGATGTGTGGAAATTTTCCTTTAGCCAGCGGGTGGTTAATTGCTGGAACAAACTTCCATCTGTTGTTGTGGAAGTTGATAGGTTGAATAAATTTGAGGAACTGGACAGGCATTTGGAGGGAATGGTGTGTTTTTTTGGCTGATGCTGCATAAGCTCATACATTTGCTTTCTTGCATCACATGCCACTACTATAAGTTCCAGTCCATATCTGAAAAGTTAATTCCCCATTACATTTCTGAAGCTGAATGTAATTTAGCTTCAGGACCATCCCTCTTCACCATCCAACAATTGGCTAATGTGGTGGCACTCCATTTGCTCTTGTATCTTTGTTCCATTGCTGCAGTGTCTTGATGGAAGTGCTCACCATGTTTATCACTGACAGCACCACAGTTTGGCAGGAAGAAATACAGCTTCAATGTCAATGTTGTCATTGAAGCTGTTGCACCCCAGTTTTTTTTGTAAGTGAAGAGATCTTCCATAAGAAACTTGTAGTTTCTAGCTTTATTTCCTAGAAAACCAGTAGAAACATTTCAAAGGCTTTCCACACAGATTTATAGCTATCACTAAGGATATGTTCAAACTTTAAAGACAGTTTCCTTATTTGTGGACCAACAAATGCCTTCCTCAACCTTCTGTACTAAGTCTTGAATTTCTCACAGGTATGTGAATGGAAGATTTCACTTGCAAAGTCGTAATTTTTCATGATCCCCATTTTTCAGAAGTGATTCGCCTGTTTCTTAGACTAAACCTGATCAGACTTGATCACAACATCAGGCTGTCCAACTAGCCTATAGATTTTTATTTAGTTCAAAACAAGTCCACCTCAAGGTTTTGAATTTGCAGGTCAGTCCTATAGGTAATCAATTTGAATGGCCTAAAATGCTTTCTAGCTTGTTCTTGCTTCTGAAGTATGCCCAAATAGGAAATGTAGTGATTCAGAAATTTAATTATTTCAATAAACTGGTTCTTAAATTACTAAGAATACTCTTCTTGAATACTGACTTCAATCAAGAATTTGAATAAATTTATGTAATGACTACAAACCTAGGTTCCTCTTATTGAATGACTTTCTCTTAAGCTATACAATAAACATTTAACTAAGCTGGTACCAAACCAGCTATATAGGCAAATTCTGGTCTTCATAATAACCACAAATGATTGGTTAATAGAAGAGTGGGGTATACTATTTGGTATTTAAATCTCATTTTAAAACTAATTTTTTTACCAGTAGATCTAAGTACAAAAGTTCTTTCAAAGCTATTTTTACCAGCTGTATACAATTGAGATGCCCTTCTATATAAAGGGGGTTTACTTGATTTATATCTTTTAACTGCCAACCAAACTTTCAGCAATTTTAAATTGCTGAAATATAATTCTAAATTTCCTAATTGGAAACTGCTGTAGAATTAACTGCTTTTCATTAGTAGCTTCATAGGTTACTTTCTGGTAAAAGGTTCCTTGTCTTTATTATTAGGCAAAGTCTCTCCTTGTTCATGTTTTTATATGACACAAACTAATTTGATTTAGGAGTTGATCTTTCTAAAAAGATCTTTGTCCATTTAAGATCCTGCTGTCTTCAGTCTCAACATCTGAGTTGGTGCAAATACTTTGCATCAGCTGAAAGTAGAAAGTTCAGTATTAAAGCCAGTTTGGTTTTATTTTGGAATCATAAAGAAATCCTAAATTGTAGCCAGATATTAAGTTTAAATAGTACTGAATATTTATCCTGCATTTCAGTACTTGTTTTTTATTTTGCATAAAAAATAGTCTAATTTATTTTAATTGTTAATGTCGACAACTTTTGTAACACTTGGTATTCTTTTCATGCCTTCTCAAACAGGTACAAGATTGCAAGGTATAGGCAGTTAACTGCCTTGTCTAGATGTGGCTTGAAACCAATTCAGTGGAATACTAGCCTAATGTTTGTTCCTGTTGAAACTGTACACAATCTCCTTCACTAATTTCAGATCTATATCCAAAGAATGCCCAATTTTATTTAAATTGACTCACTAAATTTCTTTTTTAAATTTTAAAACTACAGGTAGCCTGGTACCTCTAGGCTCCTTATTAGGCCACTTCTACCAAACTATTCTTTTTACAGGACAAAATTATCTTCTTTACAGAAGATAATGCTGCATATTATGTTGAGACATCGAGAGTTGAGTTAGGAACTGTGTCCTTAGAAGCAGTGCATGCTTTACAAGCTACAGAGAGCTATTACTTATTATTAGTTTTTGATACTCCTTCTCCAGAATACTCTTCAGTGTGGAAGATAAATACATCTTCAATACAGAAAAAATGTAAGTTTAATCTCTTAAATTAATTACTTAAATTAAATTAATTTAAGTTAGTTACTTAACTTAATTTAAGTATCTTTTGTAGTTGGTGATGCCACTCTTGATCCACTACATGAATGTCTGAAAGATCTTAATGACTCTCTCAATCATCTTGCTGAAGAAATTAATCTCATAGGTCCTATAGAAAATCTGTGGCTTACCAATAAAAAGCAATATGTGACTACTGAAGTAATTATCAATGGTATGTAACTTTTATTTACTAAAATAAACACTAAACAATACCTAAATCTTTTTAGTGGTAAAATAAAATTGTGTTATATAGAAGCCATATTTGGCTGATGCCAAATTTTGCATACCTATCATGGTTAGGCAACTTAATTAAATTGTTTCTCTTGAGTGTCATCCAAGAGAATGCCATCAGCATTCAGTATAATCAAACTCCACTTAGTATTAATTTAGTTTGACTTTAAGAGGAATTTATAAAACAACCTTTATGTAAGGGTACCCATTAGTTATGAATTCTCTTTACAGAAAAAATTTTCAAATAGATCTATCCTAAAATTGGCCTTTAGGCCTATATTGAAGATGTGGTTTAACCATTGTATGGTTGCCAACTGAAGTTTGGAATGAATCTGTCTGAACTTGCCCATCCTTCTTTTTAACATAACACTTTTGTAAAAGTTATTCTATTTTGCAAGAAATAATTAACAATTTAATTTCTAATTGGCTTTCATATGGTGAAATATATTGCAAAAAATAGAACTTCTGGTATTAAAGCTTCACAAACTTTGATTTAACATCAAATTGCAGAAGACTTCCTAAATATTTTTATTGTGAAATCTATAAATCTTGTGTATTTAATCAATTTCCAGTGACAGGAACATGTAATCATATTTCTGCAAATGGAAAAACAGGCCATGCATAGAAATAAATATCATTGGTCATATTTCAAATATTTATTTATATTATCTATCATAAAACAATCTTCCTAAGCATCTCGTGCACATTCCCAGTCAAGTGATTCTTGATGTTGAATTTTTAGTGGGACACTAAACAGGCTTTGTTAGCAAAATTGCATTGAAAAGGTAGGGAAAATGGATGCATCTTTTCAGTTGCTGTAGATAGTTCTTTTACTTCTCCCTCAATGACTACATTAAATGATAACTATAGAATAGAACTGAAAGCATCTGACATTCCTTAATGGTCTCAGTATTAATGCCCTGTTATGATAGGCCTAAAGTAGAGCTGCATGAGTATTAAGTGACCACTTGTGATGGTAAGTTGTCATTTGACTATCAAAAATCAGTGGCACTTGATATTTATCTTGTGCACATTCCTTGTATATGCACAAGGAATGTGCATATATTGGCTGTCTTGTGTTACACTTAACATCTCTCCCTATGGAGAAGAGGTTAGTGATTTCTGAAGAATTCTAGATAAATTTAGGCATATTATTCAGATTCCAAAACATTCCCCCCCCCCCCCAGCTTGAATAAAACTCTGAACATATTTGTAAATGTTTAATATGTAAACTTGCTATACCACAGATTTTTAAGTCTTCCACTTTAATTAAATGAAAAGATAATTCTGATTTCAGTATTTCTACTGCATCTCTGGGTTTAAAATATGCTAAATTGCCAATTTTCGCTTGGCAATTTAGCGCTGAATGTAACTATGGTGCAGTTTCCAACTGAAACAGTGCTATGATTAAAAAAAAAAAAAAAAAAAAAATAGCATACAGAAATTGCCTTTGCCAAAGTTAAAGGCAAGAATTTAAATTTCAAGAGGACTTAAGTAACAGTATCTGAATAAAAGCACCTTGAACATCAGTTCAACTGTAGTGTTTTGCTGTGGTGATAGAGAATATCTGAAGGTAGAAACACTAAACATGAAAGAAATCATTTCAGGTTAAATTAGGGATTCAAATTGAAGGAAATTTAGTTTCTTTAAAAATGGAAACTGTTTAGAGAACCTGATAGTCTACCATTCAACTGTAGATAGATGGTAGTTAGTCTCAAACAAATAGTTATGCAATATCTTTGCATCAAAAGAGATTATACAGAAAATTGTACAAAAATTTTCTATTCAGAAACAGGGAATTAACCATTGAAGTTAAGTGTACAGTCCAACAAATTTTGAATTCAAGACATGAACAGATCTTTACACATTTTACAAGATAATGACATTTCATGGTAAAAAATATGGAGGAAACAGTTAATGTTACAACTTGTGCTACCAAGCTAAGAAGAGATTTAAAAAAGCTTTTGGATACTTAAAATTAAGATTTTGATAAATTCAGGGTAGAAGCTTAAAATTCTAAAAGAATTAAGAGGACTAAGACCTTGCCTTTTGTCTAAAAATAGACAATAGGTGAGGCTGAATTTTTCTGAGAAACAGAAACAAGCATAGTATATCTGCATACAATTGATAATCAGATTTTTATAAGCATTAACTCCATGTAAAGTCATGAATGGGGTAAGGTGGGTAAAAGTTGTTGATCCCAAGAAAATGAAGGTCCATCTTATTTACTCTTTTTGTGAATAAAAAAGTGAATTAGACAAGTCTTAATGGGTTGCAGTAGGTCCATAAAATGGCAGACAAGTAAAGTTACTTGATAGCTTTACAGTAGGAAAAAAGGTAAAATCTGGAGAATATGAAGTAATTGGATCACTAAAACAAGTTATGGTGAGTTTTTTACAAGAGCTGACCTAAAAGTGGTACACTCCAGGAGAGGATGGTATATAATCAAATTAAAAGGCTCAATTATGAGTATCAAACAATTGGTAATCTGCAATTCCAGTAAGTACCTTGAATCAAAGTACTAAAATCTCCAGCCCAAACTCTTTGTTAAAGGAGTAGTCTAATTATAGGCCAATAATAAAGTCATGTGGTTAAGGATATACAATTTTCAGGACCACTTCAAGAAAAACAGTTGCCACCTACCTAAAAATTAGTAATATTAACTGATGCAATACAAAAATATTGCTTATGTTTTGCTCACTCTTTAGTGAAGAGCTGGTGGACCATCAAACCAAAATGATCAAGTAAATTTGTCCCTATTGTGTAACAAGGGTAATTAAGGGTTTGGTGTTGGTCCCTCCTATTTCTAACTTTATTCAGTGAGTAACCAAGTTTAATTAGAAGTTGATTTGAAAGTGAAGGCATTTCTAAGTCTTAAGAAAGACTTGATGACATAGCAAATGAAGTTAAATGCATATATAGTTAGGGAACAAGTTCTCTTCTAAAATATAGTTAAGCAATTAAAGACAACTTGTGTTACAACTTAAACTATAGATAGAGCACTATGGAAAAACAGATTAAGACATTACTAATGTGGACAATTGGCCCCAATATCCCTCATTCACTGGGATGTGAATATTGATTTGACATGTTTATTGTCAATCTAGAATAGATTAAGTTGCTTGCCAACATGGCAGAGGCAGAACATCTGGCCAAATTAAATAAAATTATACGGTTACTTTATAGGAATAGAAAATTCCAATTTTTGAATTATTTTCAAATAGGAAACTTTCAGATAATCCTGGATATCTTTAAAAAATAAAACAAATTAGTCAGAACCTGTCAACTGAGGCACTGTTGGTTTCTCAACAAAGGACCACTATACACGGAAGCATTAAAATAAAATGCCAGTCATGCTTGCTTAGCATTCTTTTTAATTCCCTACGGGAATACTGGCTGAGCATTCTCAGCCAGGTGAGAAATGGCTTTCTGGCAAAGCTTCAAAATACTGTGGATAGCAGGGCCACATTTATAACAGCTAAAATTGCTGAAAGCAGTCTACAACACTTAATCATTGTTTGATATCTCCTAGATAGAGAACTCTGCTGAAGATACATCTAGGTCTTCATTCTGAATTATTTTGGTACACAATGTTTTTGGATTTTTAGCCAGTTTCATATCTGTTTCTTACATTATACATAAAGTTATTTGAAATGCATTCTATGTATGCAGCAGTTTTTTCATTTGGTGCTTTCAAACTAATTCAGCAAAGGATAAATTTTGTAACATCAATTTTCAAGCCCATTGAACAGGTCCATCTATACCCAAATAGTATATAGGGATTTGAGTGGCTGCCTCAATGGACTAATATTATTAGTGGTCTTAAAGTTGTCATACCTTGTTTATTAAACAATTTGTATCTGCTGATGATACAAAGTGTTCACAGGCAGATTTCAAAACAGCAGTTGGTGTGCTACTGCAGTAACACAAGCAGATAGGCTGAAAAATGGCAATGAATGAAATTTGGGTTACAGAATTATACTAATTGGATGGTAAGATTCTGAAGGTAATAGAACAAGGGATAGGATCTGCTCAATTCTGAACTGTAGGGACTGTTTTATCTAAGTGAGACAATGTCTAGCATGAATCTTGAATACTGCATAAAGGTTTGTAAGGATATGGATCTAGTAGTAAGTGCAGAAATTCTTGTTAGAATACCTTTTGTGCTCTAACAAGACTCTTGTTTCAGTTGAAATAACTTGATCCAGTAGGTTAAGGTTCTCATTTCCCTCCAACACAAAGATGAACTGGATAGATGGTTCCATGATATGTGAAAACTTGGCTTTCTCACATTTGTCTAATCAGTTTCTTTGGCTGAAAATATTGGATAGTTACAGTGAACTTTAGTCTGCTATTAGGAGGAATCTTAAACTAAGATTAGACAACTACTAGGTTTTGGCTGATACTATAAGCTTCCATAGCTTTCCACTAATACTAGTTTTCCAATACATTTAGGGTGACTTAACATCAATTTTAGAGGTTTTATACTTATTATAATAAGTATAACAGACTTGACCACTGTAGATCCTGCCCACAGTTTGGCAATCATTCCAATCTTTTTGGATAAGAGCATCTTTTTTTAGCCAGCTTCTGGCTAAATGGTAAGTTAGTAACACAAATCAAAAAATAGCTCTCAAAGGTGGAATTTAATTTAGTGAGAATACTGTCTCTAACAAGATGTAGATAATTTATTAAATTCTAATTGATATTAAGTTTTTAGTTTCTTGTGCTACATAACTGACTAATGAGTTCTATAAGAACTCATTCTTAATTATGCTAATTAAGAACTAAAAGCATTGGCTAAATGGTAAGCCCCAGAGCAATACAAGCAAACTTATCTTAAGACACTTGTAAATTTCAGATTCTTAAGAATGAGCTGACTGCATACTTATGGTATGATGTAGATTGTTCTATACTTAACTCTTAATTTGCAGTTAATTCTAGGGTGAATGAACTATCAATTAAGCTTTGTTTCATTAAGGAAACTTATCTAATATGAACTCTGAAACTTAACCAGGAAACTTCCTTTATAATTGAAAGGGAAAAGTTTATTTAGATGAACCAAGAAAAGCATCTAAGCTCACTAAATTCCATATAAATGAGGTGAATATATGCTAACTTAGTGTAAACAAAGTCTGATTCATTTTATCATTGACCAATAATAGAATGGTTAGTTAAGAAGGGCCATTCCTTTTTATAAGGAATGGTACTTAGATTTTCTGATCATTAAATGAGTTAGGACTAACTTTCCATAAATTACTTCTATTGGAAAGTTGTGATTTTTACTGCAGTAAACATTCAGCTCTTCAAAATGAAGAATGCAGTTATGACTTAAATGTTTATGGGCCTAAAAAGATTTGGTAATCTGAGGGAGTGACCACTTCCCAACTTTACACTGATCTGCATGGTCTAATTGTTATGCATTACAAACAAATATTATGCCTAACTAAACTAATGTATTATGCCTTATGCATTTAGTTATTTTAAATATTGTCATATACACCTTTTGCCATCTCTCATATTGTGTGATTATCTTCACAACTGGGTTGTCATGTCTGCAATGCCAGGGTACCTGCCCACCCACTGATGATAGGCCAATAGCCTTGAAACATGTCTGGGTGGTGGTACTCACTGAGAATAAGTAACAATAGTCTTCTCTATTAGTGAAGCGTTACTTATTCAAGGTAGTGCAATATCATGGCAACTCGTCGTGAAGGCAGAGCACAATATGAGAAAGAGCAAATGATGCCTGCAACAACTACTTTGTAGTTTCTTAAGAGTTGTCTATGGTGTATCTACACACCAATATTATATAGATATTAAACTCTTAATGTATTATGCCTTGTGCATTTAGTTATTTTAAACAAATATAGTGAGCACCAGTGGTGGTTCCAATAATTTCCCTGATATTAAAAATCAATTCATCACAATGAATGATACTATACTTGGTTTCTTCAATATGCTACAATGCTATTCGTTACTTTTCCTTTCATGTGGTTAAAATGGAACCAGCTTTCATTTTCACTAGAAATGAAGGCAAGTAATTGCATTCAGAAATTTGTGTATCATCTAATAAACAAGTTAGAGCAGCATTGTAGCCAATGCTAAATCTCATTTGCTTTTAAACTTGCAGGGTTATCTACAACAGGATGGCAATATTCCCATAATGTCACTTATTCGGCTATTCATAGGACTTGACTGATAGACAGTCTTGCACTGTGAATTGTTTAAAACTTGTTTTGATGGCAAATTTGTTCCAAACCTTATGCAACATTTGCAATGATCAAGAAGGTAAGTGCCTCTGTGGGTAGGAGCAGCAGTGTAGCACATGCTTCTTGATTTGACTGGGGTTCAAGCCATTGACCACCAAATAGAGGATGTGGTAAGGTCAGGAAATGACCACTGCATATCCCTGGAGCAATATGGCTTTAGTTGCTAATGCCCCTAAAAACCAAAACAACAACAACCAGAAGGTAAACTTGTCTTATGACCTGACCCTTATCAGGGACTTATAGCAGCAGTTTTCAACTGTGCCAATGTACACTAGGGTACTGCAACAACATTCTTGGAGTGCCAGGTAATTTTAGTTTAAATTAGTTATTTTGAAATTTGTTTGATTTCATTATAAAAACAATCCATGAAGACAATGCTAGGCCCCATATGGCTTGGCATTGCATTTTGCATCCAGCAATGATGCTTGCAGTGCAAAACAAGCACTTCAGTCTTTCAAAAAATGTCTGCAAGACACTTAATGTGTGGGTATTGAGTGGCAGAAGTGTGTAAAGTTCAAGGGAGTATTTCAAGGAGAAACCTGCAGATTCAGAAGATGACATTTAAGATCTTGTGCAAATTAAATGATCACCCCTCATTGATTCAGTGACAATAAACTGGATTGTTCTACTTTAATATTAGCTCAATTTTAGATTAAACTATATACTATTTTAAGTTATCTCAACTTGGGTTACTGGATGATCATGAACAAAATAACATTTTAATCCAGTAATTAAGATCTATTATCAAGAGTTGATCTGTCTTAGGTACTGTAACTGTGCCAACTGATGTTACTATTGGAAATCTTCATCTTGACAAGAAAGAGCCAGATATATATCACCCTCTTCTAACTGCTGTTGCTCAACAGAGTGCCATTTATATGAACATTACTGAGGAACTTGATGATGTGGCATGGAAATCCATTCCACAAATACTTTATGGTAAGTAAAAAACATTTTTTTGCTTAAATTATTAGACCTTATAACTTACTGAAATAATTTCCTATACTTGATTGAATTGTAAGCATAATATTCTTCTCATAAGGTAGGTATTGGATCATACTGGTGCATTAGCTTTTCATGAGGAAGATGGTATGGCATTTCTTTATTATTTAAAATTAATTTTAAATATGGAGTGAATTTTGCATCTAAATTAGTAGTTTAGGTGCATGTAGAAAATAAATTATATTAGACCCCAAACAAGCCAATAAATTTGCCCATTTGGATTAATTTTGGGCCTAGGTTTTTGGGTTCCATGAAATTATACAAATTTCCATGTTGGCAATTCATAATGGACCAACTTTATTCATTAAATTATCCTCATAAGTCTATCTACTTCTGGGACTATAAATAATAGATAGTAATAATATTCTTTAACTAGATTCAAAATTGTGGATTCTGGTTATTTGGGACACATTGGGATAGTGCATTTTGGCCCAATTAAGCAGCTGCCCCAATTAAGTGACTATTAACTTAAATAGTTGATAGTGGACCCCTGCTTTGATTCTCTGTATGATCACATTACAATGGACTCAATATAGTAAAGTGTTTGCTATACTGTGTAGTAAGTGCCAGTCATTGTGATCAGTTTGTGAACTGTTAATTCCTAACAAATTATAATAAGCAAAAATAGGGACATTATCCACAGGCTACAAAAGTAAATATTAAGCACAAATTTACACTTTCCTTACCAATTAAATGATACATGAAAATTGGAAGAATATTTTTCATAGGTTAGCAAAATAAATTTATGCTTGCATATAGCTTAATATTGGTAAAATAAGTTTACCCCAATATAGTATATAGAACACTTCCATATGATACTCTCCAGAAATTAAAACGAAAAAATTTAAACTTACATTAGATAGTAGTATCAAAAAATACTATTTGTCCCATGTGTTGAACAGTGGCACAAACATCTTAACAGATTCTTCAAATATAACAAATTTAATTGTTGCAGGCCAATACAGAAATTTCACTATACTGAACAATCACTCAGTCCTTTCCTCATTCGCAACACAAATTAATGACCTGGTATACATTTCTTGCAGTGATTGCAATTTGTCTTACCAAGGTTAGACACTGTTTCCTTTGAATATTTGTTAATCAACATGCAGGCTCAGTTTATGCTTTTTGTTCAGCATCAGAATTAGCCATTAATGAAAAACTATTTAACAAGGCAAATACTTCATGCAATTAGTTCCATATAATTACATTGGACAAACTGTAAAAATTAAATTAATTCTGTTAATGTTTGTTGGCCACATCTGATCTCCAATTTGTGGGCTTTTATGTGCAAAGACAATCCCTATTTAAGGTTCATACTTGCCTCTATTCAGTAACTTTCATTCCTGTGATCACAACATACAATCAAAGCATTGTCGGTGTCAGGAAGGGAAATAGTTCAATTTTGTTATTATTTCTAATTGTGTTAAATTGATTTTTAGTATCATATGTAATTGTTAAATGTACTATATTGAGGTAAACTTTTTTTTTTTTTTTCTCCTCTTATTAATTTTACAAATTTATCAATGTAGAACATATTGAGCATTATGGCTCTAGTTCATACATACATAGCTTAGTATGTACATATCACAATACATTAACTAGTTGACATTTGGGGTTAATTTAAAACAGTAAAAAAGATGAGCAATCCATAACACTATGAACAAGTGAGAATGGAGTAACAAATTATGAAGCTTAAAATGAAGAAAAGATTCCAAATTTTTTTTTGTATGATTGAAGATTTCATGGAAGGGGAAACATTACACCATAATGTAAAAACCCACAATTCCAAGTGTTGGTATTATTGCAAATTCAATAAGATTGCATTAACAGAAAAGCTCAAACCAGAAACTGCTAAATTGTTATTTTATGGTTGTGACTTCCATAAATCTGACCAGACAATATAATTGTACAGTAATCTCAAGTGCTGCAGTCTTCTGCCCCAGTTAAATGGCGTGTTGTCTTAAGTGAAGAAAACCCTGGCTATTTTCTCAATTAGGTTCTGTTCTTTAAGATTTGTCCCAAATAAACAGAATCCACTGTTTATGGAATTAAGGGTTTCAACCAAAAAATTGCTGGTAAAAAAAATTAATATTCCTTTAGTGCAATTTGACTTTCAGTCTGCATTTAATTTACTTGAATTAAATATTCAAGTTACATTTTAATGTAACTAAGTATTAGGTGTTCTGCTCTGTACTTCTCTATGCCAGTTAATGTAATGGGTCTAAACATTTGACTTAAGTTTGTAAGAAAACTTTCCAGTGAGACTTCAATGTTAATTTGATTATGGTATTTTATATATAATTGTTTCAATTGAAGTTTGTCTTATCTAGTGCTAATAGATAAAATAATGAATATTTATTACATCAGTGTACAATATTAGATTTTATTTATAGACTTCACTCATTTGCAATTCTGGCTCATGCACATAAACTTCATTGTAGTAATTTAACCCATCAGTAGTAGCAAACAGAAATATTAAAAAATATACAATAGCATGTTTACTAGGTCAAATATGCAGGACATTACTCTACTCTTCTCAAGTGATTGACAAACAATACTTGTGGTGGGGTTATAAAAAGCATGTAGTGAAGTTTAGATGGGAAAGATTGTGAAAAGTCTCAGTTCCTATAGGTGACAGTAATATTACAAAGCAATTCCAGGTTATCCTATTGTAGTGGTTTTTTCCTAATAAATCAATTTAAAAGGAGCTTGCCCTTAGTGCCAGTATTGAAAATGACTAAAAGATACTTTGGGCACCTTTGCACAAAGCTTGCATAGTGTTTATGCAATAATACCATACTAATATTGTAAGTAAGCAATATCCTCTTGTGCTACTCTGGGCTCAAATTAATTTTTGAACTCTATGCTCTTGTACTTTTTTAGTACAAGAAATCTAGTTTCACAATAGGTACTATTTTTAGTTAGAGGATAATTTGCCTCTAGTAAAGTAAAAGGATAAAGTCAAGCTGCTATAATTCTAGGGCCTTAATGAACAAATTAAACTAATGTTAATACTAGCATTATTTTGCTAATGCATATAAATTGTTATTGATGTAATAGAGCTTTGCCTTGCAAAGCTCTACTTGATTATTTACCAAGAAATAGTCACTTTAACTTGAAGAAATAGTCACTTTAACTTGATTAGTAATCTGCATTAATTTTAACAATTCTAATTAGAATTATACTAACTCTTAATTTTCTAGAGTGATTTCAATAAATCTATTAAACTTTTGTAGGTCCAGTTACACTTAATGAATTAGATGCCATAGTAGCCATGGCATCTGCTACTACCAGCAATTATCTGAATAATATTACACTACAAAAATTTCAAGAAATGGCATTGAAGATCACAGGAAACCAAATAATTACAGGATCCATTATATTAAATGGACTTGAAACTACACTTCAAATTGAAGGACAAATAAATGATATAGACTTATTAGGTAGGTCTAACTTGACTTTTTCTCCCTTTACTGGTAACTTGTAATATCTTAAGAATTGAATATTAGTTGATCTTACAACTGCCATTATTGATGAGCCTAAAGTTTATTTTGATGACTACTTTTTTGCTATAATTTTATATAGCTATATACTGAAAATTGAATGATATTTTATTTAAATAAAATATCAATTGGCATTTACTAGGTACACAAGTAATAAATCTAACAAGTGATTAAGTTCTGAAATCTTAAGTAATATAAAGTATTTCTATATCATGGGTATTATATCTGAGTTTGCAACGATTTTTTTTTAATCAATCTAACATTGCAACAGTTTGTAAGATTACAAACACTGCTCATTTACTAGATTAAGTTTCCTAAACTTGATATTCCTAGATCTTCTAATGGCTTCAGGTGAACAGCACATCTCAGGTAATGTTCAGCTAACAGATATGCAACTGGCTAATGTGGTAGTGGACTTGGGCTCATCTATCAACAGAGTGGTGCCAGATAACATCATAACTGCTGACAGCATTCAGTGGATTAATGGGCATAAACACTTCAGTGATTTAGAAACTATCATTGTTCAGGTTGAAAGAACAATAAATAAGGTAAAAACATCTGCAATCTTTAGAAATTAAAAACTTTTGTAAACTAAAGTATTGTAGCTTTATATTCTGCTAGTTATAAATAACATGCTATCAATGTGAGCAATTCACTTGGAACTGTCTTACCAACTTCTACTTGATCTCAATCCAAGTTGCTCACCTACCACCAGTTTGTAATATAAACAAGATTTATTACTAACATTTACTAGTTGCAAGAACTAACTTTTATGCTTATTTAAATAAATGCAAACATTAAATAAACAAATATAAAGACATTATGAACAATCAGTGAATTCATGTAAAATATGAATGCTGATTAAAGTAACTTCCAGAAACGTTTTCCTGGATCTTGTTAAACCCTGTCACTACTCCTAGTCAGGATAGAAAGCTGGGAGAAACTGTAGCAAAAAATAACTTGTTCATGAACAGATAAGAATATTCTGGACCTGATCATGATTCCTAAATCAGATGACATGGGCTCACAGTACAGGAATCCTTGGCAGGAAGTGATTATTCAAGATTTAGTTTAATAGTCAGGAAGGAGAGTTTAAGATAATACACTCCAATCTGATTGCAGAATAAATTAGAATTATGGAATCACTAAGTTAAAGCCATTAATACTTTCTGCTGTTATAGTATAGCATGAGGAGGATAACAATGTTCAATGTACAGAACTGATCCATCTTATAGGAGAGGATGGCATTGGTAAAGTCAATAAAAGTACTGACACCTTCAATAGCCAAGTTGATCTGTAGTAGTAATACTACAAAAAGTTGCAGCAGAAAAGGTAGAGTATGAAGCACTGGCTAAGAAAGCAAAATTCTTAGTTACTGTTTTACTACAGTACAATAAAATTCCTATACTTGGGAACAGTAACAGCAAAACAACTTTCCTACTTGGTGGGATTGAATTAAACAGGAAGGAAAGGAATCTAGGAGTTATGATTTAGGCAATATAAAGTTCTGAGCAATATAGTAAGATTCATATCAAAAATGGGTCATCCCACTGTCTAAGGAAATGTACAAGTGTGAAGAGCTTATCCTAAAAAGGCAGCTTCTTGAAAGGGTCCAAAGACAATCAACCTACATGGAAAGATGAAAAGGGTAACCATATGAGGAAAGACTAGTTTTGTGGGTTACATAACTTGGCAACCAGGACCTGAATGAGGTCTAAGGTTCTGAGACTCAGTAATAAAATGAGTAAAGGTAAACTTTCATTTTGATTCCAGAACTGGGGACCATAAATACCTCTTTTATAGAGGAGAGGTTTAGACTAAATTGTTGAAGTTTTCACCCAGGCTTGATTACCAGAACAAGCTAATTCCATGGGTAGCTAAAGCTTGACTGCCTTTGATAAATTCAAAGGCTAATATTTATCTATGGAGAGGAAAACAAATGCTGTGTTTATTTTTAGCTGGTATAAAACTTTTCTTGCACTATAAATCTAACATGGTTTAGTGTTATGTCTGTCTTTATTAATTAGAAATACTCTCCTATTAAACATCACTTTATTGGAAAAAGTGAATTGGGACTTAACCATACTTTCTATGTTAGCATTTAGCTGATAGGTCTATAGATTAACTGATTAATCTTGTCTTGTTTTCATGCAGAAACAGGTTGCAGATCTTTCACAGAAAGTGATTCTACTAAATCAAGATGGGACAGTCTTATCTGCTGACATTAACTTCCAGTCTCCTATCCACATTAAAAATATTCAAATAGATGGATATATAAATAAAAAAGTAAATATTTCACATCTGGATACTGAAAGCATAAACCAGAATACCATCCAAGAAATATCAGGTAAATGGGTAGTCTCACTTAATTACTTCCTGAATTTGCCTTCATGAGTTAAGATTCATTAATGCTGTACTCTAAATACAAAAGTAACTTATTTTGTGCATTTTTTACTGACTAAATCTGAATTGTAATCTGACATTGATTATAAATCTATTTCAAGAAATAGATCTTAAAATTAATTTGTTTGTCTTCTGATGGATTAAATTCATCTGCCTTAAGAGGCTTAAGTTTTTTGGATCAGGAACAATTAAATTCCTGATTAGTGTTTCTAAAGTGATTCAACTAGTCTAATTTGTTAGTCTATCAGATTCATTCAGATACTATATTTAAAGAAATGCTTCTGTAGTTTAAAGTACTCTTTGAATATTTCAATATTCAAAATTAGTTCTTGCCAAAATAATACAAGCAAACAATTCTAATTAACCAATGTGACCAGTTAGTGTACCATCCACTATGAGTAGGAAAAAATGTAATATGAAACTTTGTCCGCTGCTTTGAACAATTCTCAACTTTTCCTCCTAAAAAATTGTGGCCTATGCCTGGTACAATGATAAAATCATCAGCTGAAAACTTTACTTAATTTGCCTCCTAATTTTTCTAGACCTTCAGATTTAAACTTAATGTTAGCCCTAGTTTTAATTAGGGATAAAAGCATTTAAATGCTAATTCTTGGATAAACTTGTTTCTTAAACAGCAAATATTTACTTGGTTTAAACTTTCATTTTAACCAAGCAGCAGATGCATATTATTTCTTGGCTTCAGTAGTTTGTGAATTAGCTTGTTATGTAGATAACAATCTAGGCTACTGACTATCAGTAGCCATCTACCTGAATTTCATTCAAATTTGTGCAGGCTTCTTGAAGTTCACAATGGTCCTGTGAATGAATTGGTCAAATTTCATTGACCTATGCTAAGTCTGACAAAGCATTTGGATAGTCCTGAACTTTTCTCCAGATTGCTGATGTTTTTAATCTCACTTAGCATATTTGTTTACACTTGATTGTAGATTTGCCAATTTTTTTTACACCTAACAAAAACAAGTATAGCTCACTGCACAATCTACTATATCAGTATCCATTGTTATAATGGTAGCACTCTACATTTAGATTTAAAACACTAAGCTCTCCAACAAATACAGGCAGAAAAACATCCAAATTCAGTCGTGCAGCTGTTTTTAGCTTCTTGACAATGTCAGTCTCCTCATAAGTTATAGATGACAACTGTCACAGTGAGCTTTCATTAAATTGTCCAGTCTATTGCTTTGAGGCAGGACATGCCATGTTATAGCATGGGTTGTATCAGCAGGCAGGTTGTGCCATGTTTTCTACAATTCCAGCCTATTTATAGAAATGAAGAATAGTCTATGCTTCAATGTTGTGTATAAACAAATCATTCAGTAGAGCACTTTTCTTGCATGTCTGGCAACTGACTAGACTAGAGTCTAGTCATTGTAACTAGACTAAGTACCTGTTCCTGGATGCTTCCATTTCTCATGGAAGAGTCAAAGAACAGCCTGCACTTGCTTCCTAGTGTTATGAAAGAACCTTAAACACTATTTCTGGTGCTTTTTTTGGTTTTATATATAGCAAGCTTATGTAGTGGATTGCTTGCATGGGGGTGGCATTAGTCCAGTTGTACTGATCCTTCATGTTCTATTCCTGACTGGGAGGTATAGAGCAGATGTCTGTTATGGTCTGCTTTGCTAAGCTGATCACTCAAGATCCATATAGATCTGCTCCCTTGACCAGAATATGATAGTTTTCTAGACTGTCTATTGCCACAGGTGGTAACTAAGACCACTACTGCTGATCTTAATTATCAATTCACTAGCTCAAAATGGGATGAGCTGCTAGGGAACTTGCTAGTCACTCAACAATATCCCTAAGACAATGCTGTTCCTACTAGTTTGTAATCTGATACATTTGTATATACTAGAATGGTCAGAACAAACAAATGTGGAGATCTTAATATCTGTATATACAGTGAAAGTTCCAATTGTTAAATGGAGTTCCATTCTTAAAAGGATGACCTGTCTGAATTTAACATCTAATTTATTAAATAAGGTGTAATCTATTACAAAATTAATATCTGGTATGGGTACTGAATCAATTAACTTCTGATATTGGACTAGATGCTAATATTCTATAAGTGATAGAATCGCTGCTGGTAGGTTAAAGGGTATTTCAAGACCTAGCAATACTAAGTATTAAACTTGATGCCACAATTCAATTCATTGGATTTTCCTAGTCTCCAGCTTTTAAACAACTTGAGTTACTCTTCCAATGATTTATTTCGGACTAAATATAGCAATTTAATTTTCAGAACATTGGTTGCCATCTGATTAAACTATCTCAATATTAGATGTTAGTTCTGTTACTATTAGCTAGTTGAATCTAATCTTTAAGAATTAACTTCCTCATTTCAAGTGGAGTTGCTCTTAGTAACAGCAAAACTTCATCTTAGTGTATGAAAAGGTATGAGCACATCTTAGATTTTTCTAAATCTTAATTACCAGATGGCTTAAAATAGCCTAGAATTTTGGCAGTATACTCTACTTAAGAGCATAAAGGAAACTTAGAACAACATGGGCAGGTTTACAATGCATTTTATAAACTTTCAGACTTAATGTGGATCCAAAATTATTAGAATTTAAATGAATTTATCTACCACCTTACATAAGGTGGACACTGGTGTAATATCTGGTATTATTGGCTTAGTCTTCAGTAAAGATGAAACTTAACCTCGATGAAACTAATTAAACTGTTTCTTGGTTTTCTTGCAGGTAGAAAAGTGTTTAGCAGTACAACGTATATGATTAAAGCTTTGTCAAATGGCTATATCAATGGAATAGATATTGAAAGCATCTTAACTCCTAATACTGATCAAGTGATAACCAGTATGACTTTCAGTAAAAGTTCTTTTCTGAAAGACTTTATCCCAAACTTTGTTAATGGAATAAATCTAAAAGATGAAGCTGTTCTAAAATCTCAGAATGAAGTTACCAGTAAAAAGTACTTTGAACATGATATCAAAGTAGAGTTGTCAATTGTTCTTGATGATTATGACACTATTGATGGGATTGATCCATCAAGATTGCTCTTTCAAGCAGTAATGAAAGATGTGACTCTTGTTGGTCCCTTATTTGTTGAAAATGTAATAGTTGAGAATATAACTCTAGGAGAATTAAATTCAATAAAACCAAAAGAAATAAAAGACTATATTTGGATGAAGTCTGCTGAGCAAGTAAGTGCCTTTTGATTATTTTCACAGTAGTTATAATTGTGAACTAATAAGATGTAAATCCCCTCATGAATGCTTCTCACAAGTACTAATTAAGCAAATCATGACTATTAAAGTCATTTTAGGTTAGCAGCCATAGTTGCTTACTTAAACCTTGTTTTGAAAGTTTAGGTATAATGCAGTTATGTATTAGATAACTTCAAGTATATCAAGCTTAATGGGTAAGCTGCAGATGTCTGACTAGCTACTCTCCTGATGTGGTTCCAAACTTCTGTCTGGAATTCAGATTTGATTTGGCAGTTATAACTAAAAACTAACTCACATGAACCATTGCTTATATTATCAATGGTTACTTTTTTGCAGTAGTATACATCACTACTATACTGTAGATACTTTGTAATCTTACCTGAGATTAACTACAATAGCTAAAATTTGCTTGGAAATTACTTTTCCCAGTTGAAGTTGCTGGTCTGTTATAGTAGATATGGTCTGGATTTTCAAATTTAGAGAGAAAGGTGCATGACAGATTCCTATTAGTTGCTGAACTAATTAGATTATAGAATTCTTATTAAAATGTGAATTACCTGCAAATCCTATTCAGCCTTTTGTTAGAGTAATGTAAAACTTGCTAGAAATTTCTTTATTCAGTACTGATATAGACAGCTTAATTGATGAAGGGAAAAATTAATTTAATTCCAGAAAGCCTCTTATAGGCTTTGTCCAGTCTGGTGTTTGAGTTTTTTTGCAATTTGTTGCCCTGGTAGCCTTAATATGATTAAAGGCTTAATCACAAACTGGAATATGTATTTTCCACTTAAATACAAACTTTCTGGTATTGGGGTTAGGTTGATCAGCTTTGAGAATTTAGCATATGAAATGCTTGTTAATAAGCAAAATAAACATGAGCTATTTTCACATGGCATAGTGCCACTGGAACAGAAGCGTGTGCCAACTTGATAGTAGCAGCCACTTCAATAAAATTTGAAGTGGCTGCTATTGGCCTGGCTATTAACTAAGTCTGAGACTTGGTCACAATTAAGATTGAAGAGATTAAATATTAGTTAATTGTATTGTGACAATTAACTGCACTTGTTCTAAAGGGTAGCAATATTCCTGATGTCTCTAGATTTGATTACTAAGCCACTTTTACTGTTTTGGTGAACAATTACCTATAGCCTAATCATGAGCTCTATTTAAACAGCTTACTGAGGTCTATTTTGGATTAACTAAATTTCTAGACAATTTAACCCCTCTTCCTGTCTTCTCTAGCATCTATTTGGGGAAAAAAATTGCCATTACAATTTACACTTCAGCAAACCTAGTTCTAGGCACAAGTGCATTCTCTATACTAAATATATCCATCTTATTTAGGCCCAGATGTGACCTTGTCTAGGAACTTTGTTAAAGTTTTAGTCTCTTCCCTAATAGGGTTGAATGTTTCAGAAGCTAATGTGTAACTTTAGATTTTCCTATAAAAAATAACACTATCTAATTACTAACAAGGCTAAGTTCTTTTGAACTAAGATTGTCCACAAACTAGATACCCTGCACTAAACTAAGTTTCTTGTTTTAAGAACTGAATTAAGTATTACCTTGAAGGAAAGCTCTTGGGGTGCTCTGCTATATGGAAAACATTTGTTTGAACTTATTTGCTTGCTTACATCTATAGTAAGATGCCGTTCTGAGCAGATATATTGGCAAATTGAAATTTCTGCCTTCCAGTATCTTAAGTTAAAGAATAAATTGGAAGGTTTATAGGCTATAAGGATTCCTATAATTGCAAATAAGTCTTTAAGTCTATATCTTGGTACATTAATGCCTTTGCTAATTTTAATGGAAGTTTATCTGAGTATTCACAGAGGATCAAAGGGAGACAGGTAATGAACCTATTAGTTTAACCTTCTGTTTCAGGGAAAATTAATGGAGCCATTGGTAAAGCATTGCAGTATCATCTAGACTACTTCAGTTATAGGTTGGAAACAGCATGGGTTTATGGGCAAGTCTTGTCTGACCAATTTGATTGGATACTATATGGTCACAAAGGAACTGGATGCAAAGAATTTTGATATTATATATTTGGATCTTAAAGGCTCTTGATACTCTTGCACATGGAAGACTGCTGCACAAATTGGAGCAGTGTGGCATTGGAAGGAAATTGCTGCTATGGATAAAGGGATGGTTGAGTGGGAGAAGACAGTGGTAATCAATGGACACTTCTCTTCATGGACTAATGTTATTAGTGGAGTCCCCAGGATTCACTGTTGGGTCCATTGTTTTCTGTATTTATTGATGATGGTATATCAAACTTAATGTCCAAGTTTGCAGACAATACAAAGGTTGGCAGGGTTAATGACTGTATGCTGCTGCTGCTGCAACAGGATCTAGAAAAGTTGAGCAGGTGGGCTGAGAGGTGGCAACTGAACTGTAACATTGACAAATATAAAGTACTGCATATGGAAAGCAGTAACATCAACTGTTGTGGTACTACACTGACAGTGGTAGAGTGAAAAGGACCTGGGGATAATTGGGCAGGCAGATATTAAGTTTTCTGAGTAGTGCAGATGGTCTGCAAGAGTAGCTTATGGTGTCTTGTCACTATATATGCAAGTCATTAAGTTTGACTTACATATATACAGGAATTTATCTTTATACAGGATAATTGCCTTAAGGCAATTATTACCATTTATATAAGGTAATGGTCAGGCCACACCTTGTGTATTATAAGTCTGGAGGCCTCATTTTAAGGATGTAGAGCTTGTTGGAAGAAGGGCAACAAGATTAGTGAATTGGAAAAGAGGGTTGCTCTTATGAAGAAAGGCTTAAGTTTTCCAAATTCCAGTCTGGAGGCTAGACACCTGCAAGGTGATTTGATTGGGGTGTATAAAGCCTTGAATGGTTTGAGCATGCTGAATGCTGATGGGATTCTTGCTCAGAATAATCACCAGAGGGCAAATTCAAATTGAGGAAAGATAGTTGTAGGATAGATGTGTGGAAGTTTGCATTTAGCCAGCAGGTGATTGATTTGCTAGAACAAACTTCCATCTCTCATAGGAGTTGACAGCTTAAATAGATTCAAGGCCAAAACTAGACAAACATGTGGATGGGTGAAATGAGAAGGGTGTTTTTTGGCTGATGCTATATAAGCTTGATTTCTTGTATCATGTGCCTGTGCTAATGTCTTAAAGTTAACATTGTCTATCTAAATCTTTTAGTTTGTTAAGTTACTGAAAATTTGCAGAACAGAAGTTGTATAGAACATTCCAACTATATGGAAATTAACATTAATTTATCCAAAGCTTGGATCAAAGTATCTTTTTAAGAGATTAACTACAGTGTTGATTTTAATTTGCAAAACTGAATAATATTTTCTGAACTTTTTTTTACTTTCAGAATATTCCTGAAAATATTCTTTTCCACAAGTTGAATATAGAGCAACTAGTAATTGATCGTACAGTAAATGACATTGATCTAGTAGAAGATGTTATCCATGTGAAAGGAAATGAAATAATAGAAGAAACATTAGAATCAGAAAACATCATAATGGAAGTACTGAAAATACAAGATTCAGTCAGGATTAATGGAATGGATATGTCATACATTAACAATTATGTAAGTTCATAATGACTCCAACTTTCTTGCTGAAACAAGTGGCTTTCTCATTTTGTTATTTAATTACCTTCATTTTAGTCTCACTTCTAAGTTTTTCCAGAAGACTCATTTGAATCTTCAAATGAGCTTTTTCACTTCATAGAAAGCCATTCCTTGAATTATCACTGGTACAATTTTCATAGAAAATTGTACCAACAGCAAATTCAGTCCAGACTTTTTTATTAAATGAGTTGATTTTAGCAGTGACCTTAAATCTTCTTACTCCAATTATGGGGTGCTCAATTTAAGCAAAGTTTTAGATTTCTCTAAAATAAGTTAATATAGACAGTTTTTGCATGCTTAAAGTTCTTTCCATAATGGCAGAACTAATTTTAGTCTTCACTATTGATCTCAACCAGATTTACCACTTTTTTTTTCCAAATAAGTGGCACTAGCACTTAATAATTCTAGATAATTGGATAAAACTGCCAAAGGTATATTGCTTAAAATAGAATTTTTTGGCCAAAATGAACAAGTATAATATTTATAAGCATTACAACTCTTCTCAGCCAGTTCTGTTGCTTTCAGATCTGCTCACTCTATAAATTTAATTTAGGAAAATACATAATTCAAATACCTGACTCTTTTGACTTAACTTAGGCTGTAATATTTAGTATATCAAATTTGTGTTAAAATATCTAAATTTAAATGCATTTATTACAATTTTTATAGACAATGGCTTATAAAGCCATGCATCTTTCCACAATGTGTCTAATGGCCCAGTGTCATTTGTGATACTGGCCATTAGTTGAAGCAGTTTATCAGTTTTTTTCTCAAATCTTGAACTCATTCTAACAACATCACACTAAGTAGTTTCATACTACCCTACATCAGTACAAGGTAAAATTTACTTTTGTAATCAGTTGTATATTTAACTCTGCAATCCTTCAGTTTCCCTCTATAGAAAACTTGTCTTTATTTAGACCTGCCAAAAATTCTTTACTTCCTATTACAAAACCTGAACTTTAGATTCATTGCTTGTCAGTTATGTACTGACAATAGTTGGTATTGTAACTCCCGGCCTTAAGACTTACTGCTATGGCTTAATTAAATATGTATAGATATTTTCTGAAAATGAAATGCACAGCCCATAATCCTTATGCGTTTTGATAATTAACTATATAGTATTGGTGTAAATACACTATAGTTAACCCATAAACTTGAACTACATAAGTAGTGTAGAGGGCTTCGTTTTTAATTGTCTCATATTGTGGCTGCCTTCACAAAGAGATTATTTATTTGAAGTAAAGCTATCTTGTTGTGAAGGCAGCCACAATATGAGATACAATTAAAACAAAGCCCTCTACGCTACATACGTAGTTCAAGTTTGTATTGGTGTAAATACTCCATAGTTAATGTAGATATTGACTACAAATAGTCAGTCGTATAACAGGTTTACATTTACATGAATTCAATCATACAAGATTTATAAATAGGGGAAAATATCATATATAACATGAACCAAATTCACTTATGCACAACTTGTCTTTGCGTTGTCAAGAAATGGCAATCAAATGTGGAATCACCCAAACTGAATGAAACACAATAGGAATAAAGACAAGATTCTGAAAAATGTATTTGTTTTTTTTTATATCGGTGAAGGGGAAACATTTCGCCATAATAAAGTAAACCCACAATTCCAGCTATCAGTATTATTGCAAATGCCATTAGATAGTTTACTACCAGTTTATAACAGATTCCACTAGCATAAATGCAACTGGAAATAGTTTTTCTGGTAGTAACCCCCAGAAATGTGCTTTAGTAAAATGTGAGCTATTCATAGTCTCTGCCTTTACAGTGTTTATTCAGTTACTACATGTGTGCAGCTTTGTTTGTATACCAAGTGCCTCCTCAATTTTGTAATTGTTCTTTATTCCCTAAAAATGAGAAATACTTAAGGTGTGAAAGGGAAGCATCCTGGTGAAGACTCTTTCAGAGAGAAAGAAAAGCAATAGCAATAAATGGGTGGACTGGGGTAAAATTCTTACCCGGGAAAATTTGTAGTGGCCTCATACTGTGGTTTATGGCCAAAATCACTCCACCCCCCTAAGTTTCCCTGGTAAGGCTTGTGGCCAGTCAGCCACTGTCAATAGCAAAAAATATGAAATTGTGAGAGCATGTGATATTGCACGTGCTACAGGCCTAAATGTGGCAATGCTGAGAATTAGAATGTAGAGAAAATATGCTTTCATAGCAGGAACAACTCAGTGTAATTAAAATCCATTAGATCAAGACAAGTTGGAAGAAATGGAATGGCTGTCATCTGTTTGGATAGAAAATCAAACAAGTTTTCTTACAATAGAAGCAAAAGCATTAGCAATATTTTATTATGTAATAGTTGTAATAAAATACTTATGTATTTTATTGCAATTATTCATTGTTTGGTAATGTTTTAGTTACAAATGTGTTCAACCTTGGTGTGGTTGGCACCTAACCCTTTTCCCATAGGGCCTGTTTATATTGCACAATTTTGCATTGCATGAGGGTTTCTAGGAACAACTACTGTGCTATACAAGGACTGACTGTATATAGAATGGCTTTATTTAAAAATACTATCATTATTAACTAAAATGGAGGTGAGCCACTACTGGGTATAGTTTGACAAATTAATGCTACCTCTTAATAAAGTCTTCTGAAGAAGTGGGACAATATTTAACTTATTCAAAATTGTTGAATTTAATGCTAGAAATACTATTCTTAGTTCTATTAAGATTTGGACTAGTAACAGATTGTAAAATCAATCTTATGTACAAAGTCTTTGCCTATTTCCATTGATATTGAAGTAGCTATTGTCAAGTCTAATATTGCCACATCTTTGTAATTCCTTCAGTATTTACAAATATAAATCACAAGGAACTAGCCCTTGTTAGATGTAGATCATTTTAAATTTGTTATGGCATTTCAAGACCATAATGCCTTCAAATAAAGCATGGATAGCATCTTCCCTGCTTCAGGAGTGGTTACTACTTAACATTTGGAGAGTAATTTGGCCTTATTTTAATGATTCTTTATAGTGCACCAGACCTATAATAACCTGGATTCAAGTAAGTAGCCTTGCTGCTAACATACAAAATTAGTCCTAGTGGGCTAAAGTACCTCTAGAAACACTGGTTGCCTGAAGGAAATCAACTGGGAATGGTGCAACTATTAGAAGTGGCCAGTTTGATTTGGATACTATAAACTTCATATTTCTAAGAAATATGAAATTGATTCAGTTAAATCATTCAAATGAACCAACAGAAAAGCAAAGTTAAACTTCAAGAGTCAGTTTTGAAAATCAGACAATGAACTAGGTGTTGAACTCTCTACAGCTTGTAGAATAAACTTCTCTTCTAAGGGTAGTCTTGTTCAGCCTGCAGAACTCATTTATAGCACAGATAAATACTTAAAGCCCAACTTTTCAATATTCTCTGGATAGTCAGCCTTGCTTATAGCTCAATTTTTTATAACTAAATTTCAATGAAATGCTATAGATTCCACTCTTGCTTATATGATAGCAATTCTTTAATAACTTAATGCATTGCTTTATGCAAAACAAATTTCCTACAAACCTTACGGTACATATTGTAATCTTTAATCTCCTGTGATTTGAACTGATTCCCATACTAAGAAAATCAGTGCAACAAAACTTAGATTAAAACTTTACTTGCTGAAGGTGAACAAATGATTACTTATCACGGAAACTTAATTCTGATGTTTGAACTTGGTCTTAACTTTTTTTTTTTACAGGCAGTTCCAAATAAAGACTTCTCTTTCATAGATGGAGAAAAACAAATATTACATCTTAATGTAATAGGAAATATTCTCCTGGAGCAGACTATAAATAGGCTTGATTTGTGGAAAGATGTTATCTTACTAAATAAAGAACAGCATGTGTCAGGTGAGAATTTTTGGTAATTAGTTTTAATTACAAACTTGGCATTAAGTGAATTCTATTTAATGCTGTCCAACTTTTGAATGGACAATTTTTGGTCCACTTGTAAAAACTTTCCTCCATAGTAAATTTCTGTTTACCTTGTAAGGTCCAGGTCATCTTAATTTAAAAAAATTATCTAGTTGGATAATACAGGCAGGCCTCTTAATTCGTCCCGCAAGCACATCACACAAAATGGAAACACGTTAATTGAATATCATAACCAATAGGAAAAAATTAGTTGGTCCTCTACCTTCTGGAATGTCCATAAAGAATTCTAAAAATACCTTTTAAATAACTTTAAATGTATATAATGTAAAAGATAATGAATTTAATTATGTAATTAAATGTTTATTGCATAGAACAGTGGTTCTTAAACTGTGCACTGCAGAATATTTTAAATTTTAGCATTAGCAGAGGCATATGATGCAAGAAAGCAAGCTTATTCAGCATCAGCCAAAAAAAACAAAAAAAAAAAAAAAAACCCACTCCCATTTCACCCCTCCGTTCGTTCGAAATACCTGTCCAGTTGAGCTTTAAATTTGTTTAGGCTATCAACTTCAACAACCAGTGATGGAAGTCGGTTCCACCAACCAACCACCCGCTGGCCAAAGGCAAATTTCCGCACATCTATCCGACATCCGTCCTTCCTCAATTTGAATTTATGCCCTCTGAGGTGATTATTCTGAGAAAGATGAAGAATCCCATTGGCATTGAGCATGCTCAAACCATTCAAAGCCTTATACACCTCTATCAGATCACCTCGCCGGTGCCTAGTCTCCAGACTCTGTAATTTGCAAAACTTAAGCCTTTCTTCGTAAGAGCAACCCTTTGTTCCATTTACTAATCTTGTTGCCCTTCTCTGTACCCGTTCCAGCAGCTCTACATCCTTCTTGAAATGAGGCCTCCAGACCTGTATACAGTACTCAAGATGTGGCCTTACCATTGCTTTATACAAGGGAATAATCACCTCCTTATCCCTGCTAGAAAAATTCCTGTATATCATTGACAAGACACAATGAGCTACTCTTGCAGCTCGTCTGCACTGCTCAGAGAACTTCATATCTGCCTGCACAATTACCCCCAGGTCCTTTTCATTCTCCACCACTGTCAGTGTAGTACCGCAGAGTTGATACGTTGCTCTGGGGTTACTGTTTCCCATATGCAGCACTTTACATTTGTCGATGTTAAACCTCATTTGCCACCTCTCAGCCCATCTGTTCAACCTGTCCAGATCCTGTTGCAGCAGCATAGCGTCAGTATTGTCCTTAACGACCCTGCCAACCTTTGTATCATCTGCAAACTTGGACATTAAACTTGATATCCCATCATCAATATCATTCATAAACACCGAAAACAACAACGGACCCAACACTGAACCTTGAGGAACTCCACTAATAACATTAGTCCACGTTGAGCAGTGTCCATTGATTACCACTCTCTGTCTTCTGCCACTCAACCATCCCCTTATCCATAGCAGCAATTTGCCTCCAATGCCACACTGCTCCAATTTTTGCAGCAGTCTTCCATGTGCAACAGTATCAAAAGCCTTTCTAAGATCCAAATATATAATATCAAAGTTATTCCCTGCATCCAGTTCTTTTGTGACTACATCATAGTATCCAATCAAATTGGTCAGGCAAGACCTGCCCTTAACAAAACCATGCTGCGTCTGAGCTATAACTGAATTCTTGTCTAGATGATCCTGCAGCGCTTCTTTAACTAGTGCCTCCATTAATTTACCTGGAACAGAAGTTAAACTAACAGGTCTATAATTACTTGTGTCAGCCTTTGAACCTCCTTTGTGAATTGGGGTCACATTTGCACATCTCCAGTCCATGGGTACCTCCCCTGAGTCCAAGGAAGCTCTCATAATTATGGCTAAGGGTTTGCTTACTTCCTTTGCTGCCTCCTTTAATATAACTGGATAGATCCCATCCACCCCAGGTGCCTTTTTTATGTTTATCCTCAACAATCTCTCCTCCACTTTCCTCTCAGTTATTACAAAATCATCCAGCTCACTGCCAATGTTTACTTTACCTACATCATTCTCCTTCCTGAATAACTCCTCATGCGTGAATGTAGATGCAAAATACTCGTTTAGATTGTTAGCCACCTGAGCAGGATCCTCAACTGTTGAACCATCAATATCCAGTGGACCAATCTGATTCATCCCTTTCCTTTTCGAGTTCAAGTATGTAAAGAACTCTTTTCTGTTTTTCTTTGCATCCTTTGCCAAGGATTTTTCATAGTCTGCCTTTGCCTGCCTAATCTCCTTTGTGACTTGGTTACAGACCAACTTATATCTATCATAGGCTTCCATGTCACCCGTTAATTTGTATGTATCCCATGCATTTTTCTTCTCTGCCACATGTCTCATTAGTTCATCTGACAACCATTTAGGCCTAAACCTTGAACAATATTTCTTAGTTGGTATGTAAAGCCTGCTAGCCTCCAAGATTAGTTCCTTGAATGCTTCCCATTTTGAGTTTGCTGTTGGTAACATCATCAGTTGGTCCCACTGTATAGAATTTAAATACTGTCTCAGACCATCATAGTCGCCTTTACGAAAACAAAAACCCTTCCCTTTACCTCTGATGGTAGTTACCTCCTTGAGTAAATCCCACTTCAACACACTGTGATCACTGCCACCTAGTGGTTCATTTATCTGCAGGTTCTTAATGCATGAAGAATCACTACTGATAATCAGATCAAGAGTATTGCTCCCTCTTGTTGCCTCACGAACATGCTGATGTAGAAAACAATCATCCAATAAATCCACAAAAGCCTTGCTAGTGTGCGAGTGACCAACCCACAAATTCCAGTCAATATCTGGGAAATTAAAGTCCCCCATTATAAGACTCTCTGATTTACTGGCCCACTCTATTTCCCTGTACAATATCTTATTATACTCATCAGAGTCATTAGGCCTATAGCACACTCCTACTCTCAATTTTGATTTCCCTATGCTTATGTCACACCAAACTGACTCGACGCTGCCCTGTCCATCGATGTCGACTGGCTTCACTTCCTTGGACTTTATGTGTTTCTTAATTAATAGCATGACCCCTCCTCCCCTCCTGTCCTGTCTATCCTTTCTATACACATTGTATTCCCCAAATTCCAGTTCCGCATTACTTATATCTGTGTGACACCACGTCTCTGATATCCCAACAATATCTGCCTTTGATGTTTTGAGCAATACCTCAAATTCATCAAATTTATTTACCAAACTCCTAGCATTGGTGTACACGCAGGTATACATGCACCTGTTTCTATTCTTAGCTACCCTAACACAACCCATGTGTTTACTTGTACCGCAATGACTACCAGCAGTCTCTGAAATATCCTGCATCCTGTTTTTCAGACTTCTGCTCATTTCAATAGAAGCAGTGCAAGAATCACTTCCACCTCTGCCACTGGCTACTGTTAATCTATTAGTCCTTGTATCCCCCCCCAACTAGCAGTTTTCCGACCCACCTAACACTGCCTCGACAGCATCAGCAAAAATTCTTGCACCCTTTCTATTTAAGTGTATCCCATCCCTGTAGAAGCAATCTCTCCTGTTAACAAGTACAGTCCAGGCTGAAAAAAATTCTACCCCTTGAGCCTTGCACAATCCCTCCAGGGCCGAATTGATCGACAAGGCTCTCATCATATACTCCCTCCTATCGTGTCTGGGCAGAATTGCAGACACTTTCAAGTTCAACCCTAATTCACGGCTTTTTTTCAACAGTGACCTGTACTTGCTAAGTAATTCCGCCGGTCTCCTACTCTTAATATCATTAGTAAATTTTCAAGGGAAACACAGCAATACTTGACACAGCAAGCTACTAGCTCAAGGTAGTTCAGTTTCAGCATTTAAGTTGTTTGGACCTAACTACTAAATGAAACAGTTAGGTATTTCTTTTGGTCTGGGTGCACCTTGAAAAAATTACTGAGACATTAAAGGTGCTGTGAACCGAGAAACTTTGGGAACCTATGACATAAAATACACAATGAAGAAATTACTGTTGCAGAAATATTTGAACAGTGTTGACTTTCTCTTTTCCTCAATCAATTTCTGATAGCTGACAACAATCTTCTCTGGGCCCTGGCGAAATAAATATTGTAGAGAACATCACACCTTTTGTTTGAGGTTCTATGCAATAAGAAAGACTTCATCTAATTCTTTTACTGTTATCTCCTTTGCGGTAACATTTTTCATCTGGCTCATTTAAAAATTGCAATTTTTAAATGCAAGTCTGCATTGACTTTATTAGCAAGAGACAAACACATCTTCTTCCAAAGGTCGCGGGTTGATGAAACAGAGGCGGGCAGCAGGCAAATGTTTGTTTATTGACCGTACAACTCGCGGTAAGCTTAATGTGAGATTCAAATCTTTTTCAACTATCACATGAAAAAGATCGCGTTAACTGGAAATTTGCAGTATGAAAAGTGCTATCATTTTTCAAATAGCATTAACTGAATATTGCATTAATCAAACTAGTGTTATGAGAGACCTAGTTGTAGTTCCATCTCCCTCATCTATTTCACTAAATGCTTTAGAACAACAGTTTGAGATAATCATTTAGTTTGTTTGGTAATTGGCAACCTTTTTTTATTTCACCCTTCAGCTTGCCGAGTGGGTAAAGTCCTGCCCGGCAACCCAAAGGTCGCGGGTTCGATTCCCGCCTCGGGCTTGGATCAAAGTACTGCAAAAACCTTGGGAGGTGCAATATGGCCACAGAAGCCGATGCGCCAACAACTACCAAAAAAAAAAAAAAAATCACCCTTCAGCTTAGGAAATGGCTAACTGAGCAAGATAAACTAAGGAATATCAGTTTGGATTAAGTAAATGTCAATTTTCCTTTACAATTGAGGCTGTGCACTCCTGCATTATGATGCAGTAATCATCTGGACAGTTCATTTGGTCTCTTTTGGCTAGTTGTGAATTTTAATTTTTTTTTTTGTCCAGACTACTTTTTTCTGTAGTAGTAGAAGTAGTAAGTGCTTTTCTGATTCTGTTATCCTGACTGTGTGGCAGGGAACCAGGTGTCCCCTGGCTGCAAAGTTGTCAGGTGCCAGCACTCAACATAACACATACTTACGCACCTACATATATATACTTGCCAGCCTTGGCCTTTTGTCTTTTCAGATGCTACTGCAGTATATAGGGGAACTCTGCAGACTGCAATTAAAATACACCTTGTGCATCCTTTGCAGGGGTGTTAAGCTTCCACTGCAAACTTTGATTCAAGAACATTTGGGTTAAAAAATTCAGTGATTCTACTTAAAATAACTTTACATTAAGTTTAGACAAATGTCAAGTCTCCTTTCCTTTAGGAATAAGGAGTTGAACCTAAAATTCAAAATGCCTGAATTACTCATAGCTAATATTTAACTATTCTTCAAAGACAATATATTCTTGTGCCAAGAATATAACTTGTTCAGGTTGTCTTTATCTGCTTATGGATCTACATAGAAAATTCTAATTTGCAGGAGTTCTGGTTCAGTAGCAATACTTTTTTTTTTGCCTAATTTCAGTCTGCAGTCTTTATTTTGTTAGTAGTTCCCCTATACAATCTTTAAACCCATGTTCTCTGACATCACTCCCTATAGTCTAGACACTTGATCTTATAATTCTACTTGTACCCTCAATAAGTACACAATTTGCCTTTTGACACTACTGTGCAGATTCTCCACCCTAGTAGTGGCACACAGTATATCTGACAAGTGCATAAGTTTCTAGAGAAACTTCTCAAATGTTTGAAGATCCTCTAGGCAATATCTCCATTTTTGGAAATCTGCTGTGACATTTTTCTCTCCATTCTCTCCTTGGAGGTGTTGCAGTAGGACCCAGTCCTATCTAATAGGGCCCTAAATAACTTATGATTTTTGGCATTGTGCATTGTAATGCATATATTGTCCCAGCACATGTGTATAGGAATTTTTTTTTGTGCTAGGGCCATCCCTCTAAACCCCATCAAGGAAAAAGCAGGTACCATTTATTTGCACCTCGGGTAACCCAAATGAAAGGGAATAAACAATTAGAAGTTGAACTATTATAATGGTAAATGTGTGCATTTCCACGCACACATGAAAAGGTAGAATAGACACATTAAATTCTAGACTCCAACTCTTCCATGGCTTAGATGACCAAAATAGTGATAATTGGAGAGCCTATAGATGTTCTATAAACCTGCCTAATACATATTACCTTGATACAACATGGTAGTACTAGAAAGGTATAATTTGCCACCACTATAGATATCTTCCATACTTGGGTCCCTTTCCTTAAGGTGTCAATACTCTAATGTTGTGCCTCCATAGCCAGGTGGGCAGGAGCAGCAATGCATAGCACACCCTTCTTGATTAGACCAGGGTTTGAGCCTGTGCCCACCATTTGCAAATATGGAGGATGCAGAAAGGTCAGGGAATGACCACTGCATATCTTTAATTACCAAAGCATATATAAATTCATGTCTCTACAGCCTTTGATGGTTAAGTTTGATTCTTCTACAATAATAGATGGTTAGAAATATGGACTGTAGTGCTGCCCATAAATGACAATTGGCTTAAGCAGGATCCCTAACTTGTGAAATTTTGTAGGCCATAAATTCCAGGCAACTGCAGCATGCAGTACCAATAGGTCTCCTTGGGAATCTTCCTGGTATTCAGCCAAACCTACAGGATTTTTTGGTATATTGTTCTAATCCTACCAAAGGATTCCTATGAGTCAAGTTGTCCTATCATTTAACACTTCCAAAGCTTTGATGGTATTTTCCTTTATTGAGGATCAGTTTACCTCTTGTTCTGCAGGTAGGACAACAGTGTTTCATCCTGTCTTAATTCCTTTTCTAAGCCTTTCTCTGGATTATGGTGAGATTAGGTGCTACATCAGCCTGCTCAACCACCTAAGTTCTAGTCTGTATTCCATTAGTTATGGTGGCCAGTAACTTCCTTGCTGCTTTTTCAATACCCATAAATTTTCCCTGTTGTAAGGTTTGTTGAAAAAAAGTTTATCAAACTTTATCCTGTAATTTTTATTAAGTTTTGATCATGTATTGTTGGTGTATTCCATTGCAGTTATGATTCAGCTTTCCCAACCCCAAAGCCTATTTAATCATTTTCACAATCTGTCTACAGCAGATCATCACTTGCTGCTTAAATAAACAGCATTTGTATTGGTTAACTTTGTAATCTAAGAACAGTTAATGAAAGCTTAGCTACATTTCAACTTAATTCTTAACGGCTACTATATCACATTAAGTCTTGAGTACATGATTCAAAGTACTCAGGATGACAGGCAATAACTAAATCAAGCCTTACTTTAAAGATTTAAACAAGATAACATGTTTATCTTGGTGGATCTAATTTAACTTTTCAGTTTAGAACTTCATCTGAGTAATTCCCTGGCAGTAAAACTTCAGGTGAAACAGTTTAATTTAATGCTTGACATTTCTTATGCCACCTGAATTGTAAAGTTTAATTCTATAAACTTGGTAACTGTTCTACATTACATTAATCTTAAATGTTGCTTTTAATATTTTAAAGCAACACTTTCATTTAAAATGAACCAGTGAATCTGATCAAATTCTGTGGTTTATAGGTTACTTAACTTTCACAACTTCACTACAAGTGGAAGGAAGTGTTGATATTGAAACAATAAATGGAACAGTAAATGGAATAAAATTCTCTGAATTAGAACAGAATACAGTTCTAACAAAAAGAATTCCTCAACATCCCCAGCCCATCTTCCACAAGAGATTCAGCTCTTTAAGAGGTAAGTAGTCTTATTCAGTTTGGCATTTCTTTCCATTTTAGAATAGTTTTGAACTAGCCAAAACCTATAAATTTCATTAGCTTACTTCTGGGAAGCATAGTATACCACCATATTAATGCCCAGATTTAGGTAGTTAATGTAACATTTAACTACCTAAATCAAGTTTAAGTAAACTTGCAGGCAACTTGTATTAATTAGTAACTAAATTCTTTAACTAAATTTGATTAATTCCTGTGGACATCTATAGTTTATACTATAGTCAATTCTTATCTGAACTAATTTCTATAACTAGATTGGCAGTCAGTGTGTACCAAGTCAATTATAAATCCATTACAACTTAGGACTAACCACACTAAATTATCCAGCTCTCAATTCCCAAAAGCTGCAGTAGTAGTACTTTGACTGCTTTAATGTGACATTAGCTAATACTTGATGTTAGCTGAACATTGATTTGGCTAATACTCAGCTTAAATGAGTAAGTTTTACAAGATGTCATTCAGATTTGAGAACTCTACTTTAATGTTCATGCATTGTAGCTAATGCTTAACAATAACTGGTTTTTTTTTTTTTTTTTTCCCACAGAAGAAAATATTGAAATTGTGACTAGCTTAGTACAGTCACTTTCTGCTTAGTGTTAAAAGTATCTTTACTCTAACACTAAATATTGTTAGCATTGTATCTAAGCTTCTAGAAAGATAAAATGTCCTCCCTTCAGTTACTTAATGTAACTTTATACTTGGGCAAATTCTCTAATTCTATTAGCCAAACTAAGGCTTTGGCATTTCAACTTTTTAACAGATCTAGGTTTAACCTAATTTAATTTCATTAATTTAATACTTTCAGTTGGCAATATGATTGCTATTGGGAAAGTATATGGAGTAAATATTGAACACCTGCAAAGACGTGCTGTCAGAGTTGATATTCCTCAGAATATTACTGGAAATAAAGATTTTAAAGACCTTATTCAGCTGAGTGATGTGCGTGCTTCTCAGTTAAGTGGAATAGACTGCAATGAAATCTTTAATGATGTTGTTCAACAAAATACCATTGCATCAGTTGGAGGAATTAAAGCAATTAAGGGGTAAGTACCAACTAGATCTTTTATCTAAACCTTGGTTTTCAAATAAGTGTTCTAATGCCATTCAAGATAATGGTGCTTGTTGCAATTGGCTCCTATACAGATTGCCAGGTTAATTTTCTGCCTAATACTAAAGCTTGCAACAATTGTAAAGCAAATTATCATTCTAAACTAGATATTTAAAAGAATAGAACTTGTTTGTCCAAACAGTCAGGCATGCTGGCCTCTAGCTAAAGCTATTTGCTGCAACTTTTGCTTTTCTGTACTCCAATGTGTTACAATTTGATGTATATCATTGCCAAAACTTGTTGCACCTCCAACCATTTCCAGTACACCACTCAAGATCTCCTATAGTCTTCCATCAAAAGGATGTTAGAATCTGTCAAGCAATCATGCTTCTAAGAAAACTGTTTCTTACATTCTGAGCTTACTCCTGTTCTGTTACCTTTTTATGACATTGTTCCTTCTGCTGAAAGTTGTCCAGTGAGTTCCTAAGAGTAACTAATCCTTTCATCCCATTACATTTCTACTTATTCCAAAGTAATGTAGAAATCCATTAAGTGCCACCTCCTAAACTTCCTTAACCTATCCATGGATGCAGTTAGTACTGAGCCACCAATTATAATATACTAGCTTATGTTATCCATCTTTGGGTAAACCAGTGTTTACAACTCAAGCAGTTGCTTTTGATCATCTTTGGCATAAAGATCTAAATAGTTTTTTGTAAATGGGTATCCCATTTTTCTCTACCCACTCACTATGGGTGATGGGCTCTAACTTCTCCAGTAATGCTAGTGTTCCCAAGGTTCACTTTCTAATTTTAATCTTGTAAATTAATGAACTTCCATTTTCAGTAACCTTGCCTTGCACAAATAATTTCAACTTTATTATTACAATTTCATTAAATACTGATCTCTAGGCAATTCCCAGTTCTATCTAATCTAGCAAAAAAATCCTTCTACTTCTATGTTTATCTTAAGTGATGGTCAGTTTTCTAGACAAGATGACCTATTCTCTAAGGGATTATCTTGACTTCTCTTCATATAAGCACATCAAATATTTATCTCCATCTAAAAGTTATTTTCTGTTCTCTACATTACTTTTTTATTCTAAACCACTACTCGTGCTATACCAATTTCAAATCAGCCTTACCATGGAATATTGTTTCCACATCTGGAGTGGTGCCCCATAATCTATCAGGCTTCTAGACTCCAAAAAGGGCATTTAATGATCAATCTCTTACAAAGTCTCCATTGTCTTAGATGTTTTACTATGTGCCTTTTCTATAGATACTTCCATAGTTTCTCCCTCCTTTCCAAACATGTGCTACCACTCAACATCCTCTTGCTATCCTACTTACCTTACAAAATCAATTTTCTCATTTTATCCCTTTGGTTCGAGCCCATGACCAGCAAATACGGAGGATGTGGAAAGGTCAGGGAATGACCCCCCTCGACGTGGGCACCTGTACGTGGTGAGGGGACCTCCCAGTGACGCTGCTGGACTTCCAGACTAGCATCACTGGGATCCAACGCCCACAGCCTAGGTTCCGGGCTTACATCAATGGAATCCGGCGTGTTTGCGTTGCGCTGCGACCCGTGGAAATTCGGAAAGGGGGATCCTGGTGGTTGAGGGGCCCAGCTTCAATACACCACTTTGGCCCCTGCTTCGACAAGACGGGTGGTCCTGGAAGGCCCGGCTAGGATCAATCGGCTAGTAGGTTCGCCTGCGAGGGTCAACCGTGTCAATGCCACGCCCCTACCCTCATGGTCCGAGGGACAGGATTCAGGCTGGCGGCGGTGCGGGTATAGTGTCTGGGTAGCCCTGGCGTCCCACTCCCGAGCGCATTTATTGCATGCCGGGTAGTGGGCGTCCCTTTGGGCTCCGTGGTGGGTGGGGAGCCCGGGCACTGAACAATTAAAAAAACTATATGAATCCTGATAAACGTATTCCTTCAGGGGCCCCAACCCGGTCCCTATCTGAAAATAACGACGGAGAGGCAGATAGCATTATTGCTACAAAGAGGCAGCGAACCGAACTACCATCAGGGCCTGTCCCAAGGTTCTTAATAATGCATTCCACCAATGAAACACCGATTGGTAAAATGTCTCCCTTTTTTATACAAAAAGGGTTGGATGGGTTAGCAGGTACACCCAAGTCAGTTAAGAGGCTCCGTTCTGGGGACCTCTTGATTGAAACAAAAAATGACGGGCAGTCTGAACATCTACTCCGAGTAACATCAATCGGAGGTATACCCATAACAGTGACACCACACAGAACACTAAATTCATCGAGAGGTGTCATTTCGGAGTGGGACCTTCTCGACGTCACCGAGGAGGAAATCTGCTCCGAATTACAACCACAGGGAGTTACTGCCGTCAAGAGAATCACTGCGCGAAGGGATGGGAAAATTGTTAAAACCAGGAGTGTTATCCTGACTTTTAACTCTCCCAAACCTCCTGATGAGATTAAAGCTGGATACATCAACTGTCCAGTACGTCCATACATTCCGAACCCTTTACGGTGTTTTAAATGTCAGAAGTATGGACATTCTCAAATGGCCTGCCGTGGAGTCCTTGCATGCGCCCGGTGCGGTGCAAAGGACCACGAAACAACAGCATGTTCAGCCACTAAACCCACCTGCATTAACTGTGAGGGAGAACATCCGGCCTATTCAAGGGCATGCCAGAGGTGGAAAGAAGAAAAAGAAATTCAACGGCTGAAGGCAGAGCTAAACATATCGTACCAGGAGGCAAGAAAAGCAGTGAAACCTCTTAACATCAAAAAACCTACCTACGCCCAGAAGGTAGCAGGGAGATGTTCGATTGGGACTCAGACGGACATGTCTGTCCCTCCAAAAGAATCATTTACTCCCATTGCACGTTATCTTTTAAGCTCCCAAAAACCTGCACAAAAGGACCAATCAGCTGCCACTCCTATATCGATACCTCCTAATGCTCCACAAGTTACAAAAGCAAAAGAAAAGAATAAGAAAGGGGAAGTAACACCTAGTACCCAGGAAAACATGGATGTCGAGCAGAAGGAGGTACATGATGAGTCAGTTTTGGAACTCTTTGCTGAGGAAGAAATGGACACAGGACAGCGTCCATACTTCCCCAGGAAAGATAAATCCAAGACTGACAAAATTAAGCCCTCAGCACCTCGGAAGCCGCCTGATGGACCCACCAAGTCCAAATAATGGCTAAATTCCTACAGTGGAATTGTCGTGGATTCCGGCAAAATACTGACGACATCAAGGCACTCCTGCAAAAGCACAAACCAGTTTGCTTTTGCGTACAGGAGACTTATTTAAAGGCAAATGATGACCCCACCATGTATAACATTACCATCATTCGTAAGGATAGAATTGTGGATGGGTCTGCCCACGGAGGAGTCGCAATCCTCGTCGGCAACCAGATCCCATTTCAGGCTTTGCAGCTTACAACTAGCATTGAAGCTGTAGCAATTCGCCTTACAGTGGGGTTCTTATTAACTGTCTGCTCTGTTTATTTGCCACCTGGGATTGACATCCCCCAGAAAGACCTTGATGATCTTATCATGCAATTGCCCTCCCCTTGTTTAATTCTTGGGGATTTCAATGGACATAACACTCTGTGGGGTAGTGCTGACATCAATGGAAGGGGACGAGTCATAGAGCATATGCTCACTGACAATGATCTCTCCCTCCTAAATGTGGGAACAAACACCTTCTTCCACATGCCTACCCGTACATTCTCTGCCATTGATCTTTCTATCTGCTCCCCTTCTCTCCTTCCTTCACTTACTTGGGAGGTAGAAGAAAATCCATATGGAAGCGATCACTTTCCCGTGATAACAACCCTAACTAATGGTAGACCCTGTCTGCCATTTAGTTTACCGCGGTGGAAGATCGATCAGGCTGACTGGAATGCCTTTCAATATCTGGCAAACTTTGACATCACTACAGTCAGTCAGGAGCCAATCAATGAAGCAGTCATGTATGTCACAGAAACGATTGTCCAAGCAGCTGCAATTGCAATCCCAAAATCATCCAGCCGGTTCCCACTATTCCCCAAACCTTGGTGGAATTCAGAATGCACGGCAGCAAAAAAAGCGCAAAACAAAGCGTGGGGGATATTCCGCCGATATCCCACCACTGAAAATTTAATATCCTTCAAACGTGCACGTGCAAAAGCACGTTATGTACGACGTCAGAGCCAAAGGAAATCTTGGATTCGTTTTACATCTTCCATAACTCAGGCTGCTAGCTCAAAAGTAGTCTGGGATAAGATCCGGAAAATGAAGGGAAAATATCCACCATGCCCTTCTGTGATCCTCGAGCATAACGGATGTCCAATTGCAGATCGAACTGCAGTAGCAAATACTCTAGGGGAAACATTTGCAAAAATATCTGCAATAACATCTTTTCCCGCAGAGTTTTTGGCCCTGAAAGAGAAAAATGAGAAAAACCCCCTGAACTTCTATTCAAAAGGGCTTGAATCGTATAACAAGCCCTTTTCACAGGAGGAGTTAAATGCTGCACTCTTTCTCACGCACGCAAGTGCTGTGGGGCCCGATGACATCCACTACGAAATGGTAAAACACCTCACACCACAATGTAAGGATCACCTTTTAATTCTGTTTAACAGAATTTTTCTTAATAAACAATTTCCGGACTCCTGGCGGAAAGCAATCGTCCTTGCCTTCCCAAAACCAGGAAAGGATCCTAGAAATCCAAGTAATTATCGTCCTATTGCTCTGACAAGCTGTTTGTGCAAAGTCCTGGAAAGAATGGTTAATGCACGCCTTGTATGGTATTTAGAAACAAATGGTCTGCTTTCCAGGACACAGTGCGGCTTCCGAAGAAATCGATCCACTCTGGATCATTTAATCCGATTGGAAACGTCCATTCGTGACGCTTTTATTAAATCCGAGCATTTGGTAGCAGTTTTCTTTGATATTGAAAAAGCGTACGACACAGCCTGGCGATTTGGAATTTTAAAAGACCTCTATAACTTTGGTCTTAGAGGTAACCTTCCTGTTTTTATTAAAAACTTTCTTTCGAATCGCCAGTTTCAAGGATTAGACCGGGGTTCGAGCCCGTGACCACCAAATACAGAGGATGCGGAAAGGTCAGGGAATGACCACCGCATATCACTGGAGCAATATGGCCTTAGTTGCTAATGCTCCTAAAAAAAAAAAAAAAAAAAAACCAAAAGCCAGTTTCAAGTCCGTTTAGGATCCACCCTCTCTCGAGTTTTCTCTCAGGAAGAGGGAGTCCCACAAGGATCCGTTCTAAGTGTTACGCTTTTCGCAATCAAAATAAACTCTATCACAGAACAACTTCCACCCACTGTAAACAATGCCCTCTATGTAGACGACTTTGCCATATTTTGCAATTCATGCAATATGAGGGTCATTGAAAGGCAACTGCAGAAAACCATTGATCGTCTCACAGCTTGGTCTTTGGCTAATGGGTTCAGATTTTCACCACAGAAGACCGTTTGTGTACACTACTGTCGCAAACGTAACCTTCATCCTGACCCAGAATTAAGGCTTGGGCAAAATAACATCCCAGTTGTAGCAGAATTCAAATTCCTTGGACTTATTTTCGACAAAAAGCTGACATTTTTACAACACATTCGTCAGCTGAGGACAAGATGTGTCAAAGGGCTTAACATCCTTCGTGCCCTTTCATCAACTTCATGGGGCGCAGATCGTTCTACCCTTCTTCGCCTTTACCGAGCACTTGTCCGTTCCAAACTCGACTATGGGTCTCAGGTTTATGGTTCTGCTAGAGATAGTGCACTTCGGTGGTTAGATCCAATCCACCATCAAGCCATCCGGACAGCCACTGGAGCATTTCGCACATCTCCTGTCCAAAGCCTTTACGTCGAAGCAAATGAACCATCTCTGTCTCTTCGACGTAAGCAGTTGTCCTTACAGTATGCATTCAAATTAAAATCCCTGCCCGATCATCCCACGTGGCCATCCGTGTTTGAGCCGCGTTGGGAAAATCTCTACAACACCCGTCGGACTGCCAACAAACCTTTTGGTATTCGCATTCAAGGGCTGCTGAATGAGCTGAACTTGACGGTAGACAATGTTGCCCAGTCACCAAGGCAATTCTTTCCACCCTGGCATGCTCATTTTCCAACTTGCGACTTCTCCCTTAAGATCTGGGAGAAGGCTACTACACTGCCATCTGTCTACCAGCAACTCTTTGCAGTACATCGACAGCAGTATTCTGACTTTCTGCCAATCTATACAGATGGCTCAAAGTTAGAATGTCATGTGGGATCTGCTGTTGTGTTCCCTCACAAAACAATATCCTATAAGATCCCACAAGAAACTAGCATTTATACTGCAGAGTTGCATGCAATACAAACAGCCCTAGATAACATTAAAAATTGCGACTACCAGAGGTATATGATTTATTGCGATTCATCAAGCGTGTTACAGGCTCTGGTATCGGTGAGTTTTAATCCTCATCCGATCCTGTCCAGGATCCGGCAGATTCTTTTTTCTCTCATAGAATTGGAATATGATATTCGCTTTTGCTGGATCCCAAGCCACATTGGGATCCGGGGAAATGAATCGGCTGATGCCGCTGCTAAATCAGCCATTTCCCTGGATAATCATTGCCTGTCAGTCCCCTATACAGACTACAGGCAAATAATACGTTCTAAATTACTCTCCCAATGGCAAGATTCTTGGCACGGACAGGCCACAAATAAATTACATCGCATTAAGCCTGTAATTGCGCAATGGCAGTCCAGTCTACGCAGGGTCCGAAGAGAGGAAGTTGTTCTTGCTCGGCTCCGCATAGGTCATAGTCATCTAACCCATTCCTACTTGCTGAGGGCGGATGACGCACCTATGTGCGAGATATGTAATGTTATTTTAACCGTTAGTCATATTTTAATAGAATGTCCTGATTTTATAGAAGCGCGACGTTTGTATTTTACCGTTTTTACTAATGTGACTGAGCCATTTACACTCAGTCACATTATAGGTGACAGAGACAATATGTCTGACGTTTTTAACTTTTTACAGTCTATTAATTTTTATAAAAGAATCTAAGGTTTACACTTCTTATACTTTTACTATACATCTTTTGACAATGATTTATTACTTGACGTGGTAGCTTTGGCTACCAAAATGTTTAGTAGCGTTTTAAAATTTGACTTGGCGCATTATGGCCTTAGCTGCCAATGCGCCATAAAAAACCAAATCAAATCAAATCAAGTCAGGGAATGACCACTGCATATCCCCAGAGCATTGGCCTTAGTTGCTAATGCTCCTAAATACCAAATAACAAACATCACTTATCCCTTCAACTGTTTTTCTGGAACAACCTCCCTTCACATTTCCTGAAAATGACAAATGTCAATAAGTATCTTCGTATTCTCACACTTGTCTATGCATGGTGCCAAGTACTATAGTTTCTGAAAACTTGTTTAGAGTTTCTTAAAATTCTAATCCATTTAAATAGTGTTTAATGCTTTTAAGTGGATTGAGGAAGAGCAGTTACAGAGTAGGTGGTGGAAGTTTGCCTTTAGTCAGTGGATGGTTGATTGCTGGAACAGCTTCCATTTGTTGTGGAAGTTGATAGTTTAAATAAATTAATTTGGCAAACTATTGGAGGGAATATAGGTGAAGTGGTTTATAGGCTGATGCTATAGGCTTGCTTTCTTGCATCATTTGTCATTGCTGGTTTCTTTAGAAACCCAAGGATATCTATTGATCTGCATAAAAATTACCTTTACCATAATACTATAAAGTTGAGTAGATAACAAAAGTATTGTACAATATTACAAATAACTTCCAAGCCACTTCTATTTTGGAAGACTTTCAACATGCTTACCAATTTATTGGTATGATCTTGGATTAATTTTCCATAGCAAAAAAATTGAAAGATTCAAGTGCAGTTTTACTGTAACTCAACTAAACTGAGTAAATTTGTTTAATTTAGATATAGCTACATTCTTAACTAGTTAGTATATAATACTAACCAGTTTTCATAGTTGCTGTTAATGACTCAAGGTTGATATAAGCTTGTCAGGGGTTAAGCAAGCAAAGGCAGAATACTAGAAATCTTTGGTAAAGGATGCAAAGACCCTTCTAAACTCTAGAAGGGAATGAATCAGATTAGTCATAGTCCACTTGATATCAGTGGTTTGACTGTTGTTCAGATAGCTGTCAAACTGAATATTTTGCATCCTCATTCACCCATGAGGACTTCTATGGGAAAATGGAGGCAGCAAGTGAGCAATTCTCTTCAGATTAGGCACTTGAGGAGACATAAATTGAAAGACAGTTGCAGAAACTTGCCTTTAACCAGCAGGTGGTTGATTGCTGGAACAAGCTTTCATCTGTTCTGGAAGTTAGCTTAAATCCAAGGAAGAATTAGACAACTCTTGGAGCCAATGGATAGGTGAAATAAGTTTTTTTGGCTGATGCTGTTATAAGCTTGCTTTCTTGCATCATATGCTACTGCTAATCAACTTTTTTAATTCAGATATACTGATTCTGAATGTACAATTTTTCATGGCCCTTCCCATAAATGGAATAAAGTAAATATGCAATGATATCACTTTACTCACTAAAACTATAGTAGCCATTGGTGGGCTTATGTCTGGTTGTTAATGTGATCATCCTGAATCAAGAGCCAGTCTGCCATTTGCTTCATTCCACCTTTTCTTAATAGCTTTCTCATTGGAATGATCTGGCTGAAACTTGATCAGCTTGTCATTGAAATGCATCAAAGCATATCATCAGTTAAAGCTTCATGTACTAGTAAGTTTCACAAACATTCTGGATGCAGCAAAGCCAAAAAAGAGACATAAGGCCCAGAATCTCTTCACAAAACATTCTACTTAATTTTATAAGAAACAGAGCAAAAGCCTAATATTTGACAATCTTGGATGAACTTTTTTGCTTCTACCAAATCAGGTAATATGGAATAAAATAGGCCAACTTAATGGCAAATCTGTAGCCACACATGCCAACTAATAACACAAGGCATGGACAAGACTTAACCACTACAGGCAATTTCCATATGTATAACCCTTGCATAGTCATCAGCTATGTTTTAAAACTGTCTGTAGGGAATTAGGTGTATAAGGACCAAACTAACAAGTTAGTAAACAAAACTAGCTTTAGTCTTGATGGTCTATATTCTAAAGGTGAAAGCTAATAATAGAATCTAAAGGAAAATAGAACTTAGAATAGTGAGTAACATTCTTCCACTATTCATTTGTTTGCTACTTCATCAGTGTCTTTGAGCAGACAGATAGCCAGACTAAAAGTGTCTCATACATACCAGTTTCTGCTGTCCCATACCAGTTTTTCCTGAGTTCCTCTTAGGTAATTGTAGAGAAAATATATGCAAAATGGTAATGTATTAAGTTTATTTTTTGTAAAACTGTCTGAATCTGCAAACTGGGATAGGCCACAAAGCTCAACAGAAGTATGTATCAGCTTAAATGCAAATAAGTCCCTACATGTTCTGTGGGGGTCAGACTGAAAAAAATATTCCCACTGTCAGGTTGTGTGTGCTAACTAAATTGTAGTATGCAGCTGCACCCTTCATGAACTGTGGCATGATGGTGAAATTGATGTAGGCAGTATGCCCTATGTCAATGCAAATCCTCTTATAGACTTGTGTTTCAGGATGTTAATCTGAGTTAGTGGGGGATGCCTATGAAGGCAGTAGGCTTTTGTTCATATAGGAACCTATATGAACAAAAGATGTGTTAATGAAAAAATAAAGGAAATGCTATCCTCTAGACAGTCTAGTAAACTTTACTAAATATCATTTCTTCATCAGTAAGAACATGACTCTCTCTCAGAATCCTAGCTGACAATTATTCAATTCTAATACCAGTGGACTTTTTCCATGTAATCAGCCATTCTCAATAGATAAGTTAACTATTCTGACCATATTGACAAAGCTCTTTGGGATAAATGCACTATTAAATGATTCTAAAACTTGGTGAGAAATCTTTACTCATTTCTATACAGAACTGTTATCCAACTGCCAGGTTCTGTGCTATTTGTTTTTTCCATAACCAGCTGCATGAGAGAAACTATGGTTAGCAATAAACTATCTTGGTTCTTGGACACCCAGAACTTAAGCATCCATCAATTGGCTTTTTGGAAAGCCAGATAAACTATTTAAAAATAAAATAATATTATGAATACCTACCTTTTCAATGAACATATCATAATGATATGCTTTGATGGAAAGCATGACAACTTAGATTATCATATTAAAATATCTTCAACTATGATGAGAAATCTGCTCCTAATACAACTTCCTAAGGTGCAGACCATTTCAAGTCAAATAACAAAGCCTCTTCAGATAAGAGTCCCACAGGGCTCAGTGCTATTTGCCATTATAATAATCTATTACAACCTACATACCAGATGTAGTGCAAATATGTGTATATGCAAATGATCTCGCTATCTATCATCCCGCCTCGGGCTTGGATCAAAGTACTGCAAAAACCTTGGGAGGTGCATTATGGCCACAGAAGCCGATGCGCCAACAACTACCAAAAAAAGCTATCTATCACTTACAGGGCATGCATAAATTGAGGCTACTTCAGTGTACAATAAATAAAATAAATTTGTGCCAAGAATAAGTGTGGAGTCTCAAAATGTTTGCAGTAAAGGGAGGATGCATCCTAATCCTGAAGTCTTAAATGGCCTGATACCTCTAGTACCCTTCTTGGAATAACTCTTGATAAAAAAAAAAGTGCTTTCTAGATCATATTTAATCTTTTGTACACTGTCTGAAAAAAGCTACAGTGTAATGTGGGGTGCACAACCATCATGCCCTACTACACTTATACAAAACCCTGATTAGACAAGTGGCACCATGGTGCCCATTATAGTTTAGGGAGACCAGATGCTCTGAACTGCAACTTGGATTCTTTGTCCTACCATTACCCATACTGACTTTTTAAATCTGCCTTTAAACATCACATTGACAAACCAGCTGAATAAACTGTTCCAAATAATGCCATGGAAGTAACCAAGTGAAGAATGTGAAAATAATTCTTTCAAGAATATGTATTGGCCTCATTTAACACATTTGCACTTTGTCAAGACAAACCTCTGCAGAGGTTCATCTGCTTACAGTCACACCTTGCTGTAAGTGCATTTCTCAGAATGTGCTTATCTTTATCAGACATTCTTTTAAGAATATTTATTTGTAATTTGATTTGAACTTAGTCCAAAAGTCATTCACAACATGAATAGACAAGACCCACCCTACATCCTTGTAGGTGCAGCTCAAGCATTTTTTCTAAAAACCTGATTTATTTTCATTAGGTGCAATACCCTAAGCTACTGCTGCTGTACCAAAAACTTGCCAAACAACAATTCGGGAGGTAATTGTGCATTATTTTGAGTCATTGAAACTGCAAAAAATTCCTACTCTAGCATTAGTAGAGGCAAGAAAGCAAGCTTATACAGTATCAGCCAAAAAACCTTATTTCATCCATACCAACTATCATTATACTCAGTGTAATATTACTGTCAACTGATGCCATTGGATTTGATGCACAAAATAGTAAAATTACTTTGCACTAAAAGTTAACCTTGTGGCAAAAGCCATGAAACTTGTGCTGTATTTGCATGCAGCATAGCCTCATTTTGTTCATAGCAATGGCCAAACTAAACTTGCTGCTTAGTGTACTCCTCCCATTCTGGGGACATCCCTGTTCTTGAATTGCCTTTATGGATTATAAATCATGCTCCAGTGAAGTAGTTATATTTTTGAATGATAATGTAAACTATCAACAAAATTAGTTTTAAATGCCCAAATTACACATTACTAGCCTCTAACCTGTACAACTTATTTTTCATTTATAAGTCTGTACAAACAACTTAATTCATTCTCAGCCTCTGTGTGCTCAATTACTAGTGGTGTAAACAGCATATTACTCCCATAATATGTGAGTCCATGTTTTGGAACACTTTGCTGTTTATATATAGTTTTAACCGGTTAAGTTGTATGCCATTTTATATATATTCTGGTTTAAGACCCTTCATTTTTAACAGTAGGTTGAAAACTTGAACAACTAGAATCTGAAACTTCAAAAGGGTCAATGCAGTATAGGTAATAGCACACCTTAAGTACCAATTCTTTTGCATTGAATAACACTTTGGAAACAATGCAAAGGAAACTTGTCTCATAGTTAAGACAAACTAGTAAACCTAGTCTGCTTGATAGTAAATCATGTACATAACCATATATAGTTAATTTCTTATGACTAATTTGCTTCATTTTTATGTAGCAATGAACTGTGCCCTACTTTGTTACTGGTAGCAAACTATCTCATTTACCAGGATAGTCTAGCTTTGGTCTTGAGCTTTAGTGTCCTTAATGTTGTGACTACATTATGCTTGTCAAGCAGCTTGTTTACAGGATTAGTGTTTAAACTGAAATAGATCTCAGTATTACTTGAGTTCTGATTTAAATATAATATTGAAATCAATCATCCTAGAATTTAATATAAGAACATTGGGTTCAAAACTACTTTATTTCTGGTTCTAATCAACCAAGAATATTTTTATTCCCAAAATAAAATGGGTGGACTCAAATTTTAATTGACAACCACCCCTTAAACTAAGCTTTCAGTATTAACTAAGTGTATAGTACTAAGTTAATTGAACTAGATTATGAGTAATAAATTTTTATTTACAGAGATGTTTATATAGGTAATCTAACAGTCTTGGGCTCTCTAAATGGAATCAGTATTTCAGAGTTCACTTCTGTTATATGGAAAGAAGGAAGTAAGCTTATTGAAGCCAAGATTTTCTTCAATCAACTACTCTCATCTGGTGAGTAAAACTGCTCAGTGTCTCCTTAGTCTTCAGCTTGAAGCAATCTTATTTTGACTAGAAAAGTGAAGTGTTTTTCATGAATAAAATGCTATATCCTAATACTAACAGTATGGAAGTTATGGGTTTTTCCTTGACTGTCTGCATGTCATTACAAATCCTTTAATGATCCTAATGCAAAAATCAGTTTTACTCTAATTTCATTCTCCAAGATAGGTTCAATTGCTTAGCTTAATATAAGAAAATGTAAACTTCTGTATTTTATTAACTTGATTCTTTAACCCTTGACTACCAATTTCTCCTAGTTTTTTCTTAGCTAAACTTTTTAATACTTATGAATAAAATGAGTAGCATGTGCTTCCTCAAGCAACAGGAAAACATTTTTGCTGATGAAACTTTGTATTTCATTGTCTCAAAGGACTTGAGTTTTGCTTCACCTTTGCAAGCTTTGTCTGGTGTAATACTACACAACCAGATATGGAATCTAGAGGTATTTAGACATGTCCATGCTTAAACTTCACTGAAGTTTATAGCTGCTGACTGCTATACTTGGAGGAATAGCATGAAATATTTCAGTAGCAATTATACTTGTAATTTTTTCAAAACAACCATTTTAAAATGGTAGTTCCTTTTAGAACTAGAACGATTTCTAGTAAAAATATATTACTAGGAATCTGTGCACAACATTGCCAACCTATGCACTTAATTACTTTGTAATATTAGCCTTTGATTCTATACCTTTATGTTGGCACCTATATATGCTGAGGGATCTCCCAGTGATGCTGCTGGATCTACAGATTAGTGTTGCTGGGATCTTGCACTTGCCATTGAACACAATCACTGATTGCATCAAAGAAAGCCAAAAATGAGGGTAGATGGGCAGAATAGACATTACAAAGCACTATAGCTTTCCTAGTAAGGCATCTGGACTGCAGTTGCTTTCACTAGGAACTCTACCTTTTGTCTGTTTAGGTTGATTCTGTTTTAATCACTAAAATCAAGTATTTGTCATGTACTGCAACCTATGAACTTTCTGGAAAGGAGTAGCCTTGTTAACAGCCCTACCTTAATATACCACTTGGGCCAAGATGGGAAGTTGTGTTAGTCCACTCAGTATCAACTTGCTGGCAAATCTGGTTGTTAGGGTCAACTCTATTCCAATAAATCTTGCTTTGTCTTTTTGGACAGGGTAAAGAATTAACTATGGCTATAGTATCTAGGTAACTCATTCCACTTGCATACATTCCCTGATCTTTTGTTCCTATTGCATGCTACTTACTGAACACTCAAAAGCAAGACAAATAATCACTTGCCACTCCCAATTGAAACCACTTGTCATTTGCTGCCTGCAATAAATGAAATCAAGAGGTGAAAGAAGCAAATCTTCTTTTTTTTAGAGGAAGATATGGACCATTTGTTAAGTGGGACTGGGGTTCCCCAACCCCATGCTTAGATACTCAGGCCTTTACAGAGTACTGTGACAGGTAATTTGGGTTGTTGGTATATTTCTCTGGTCATTTATCCACAAGGACCCCACTTTTCCCATCCTTGCCTCAAGGCAGGCTAGGTGTAGTAGAAATAAAAAGGTCTTTTGCAGGGTAAGCCATGGGTGATGCTTGAGCTTGCCAGGGAGGGTCCAAGCAGAGAAACTCTGGAAGAGTGGCAAGGAACAGATGAAGGAACAAATAAGGAACAGATGAAGTGGATGACCAAGACCTTTTCTGCCTAGAAATAAAGTGAAAGGTGTCCCATCCTCCACAGGGGACATTGTGGTCAAATTGGGGGCCTATTAGAATAACTCTACATACTTGTGCCTAATTGCACACCTGTCATACTAATTTTTTGCAATCAAATTTTTTATGCATTTTGGGGCAGATTGAATAGCATAACATTCTCGCATGTATCCTTACATTCATTATACAGACACAGGTGCCACCTAAACTTTACATTAATCTCATTCAGTCACTGCATAGTTTACATAGGTGATGTGATATTCACATTTATACAACTTAACCTGTAAGAATAGCTAATTAGTTCTATATTTAACTCTTTTCATTATACATATTTAGGGTATAACAGTTGATACTAATGGGACACTCATTCCCATTTTTCACTCACTTATCCCACTCAATCAGTACCTTGAATAGGATGGCACACTTTTTCCCCTTTAGGTTAAGTGGAATCATTTCTCACCCAACATAAGATACACTGATGTACCTACCTACATTCTCACATATGTATATGTACTCACCTAGACTTGCGCAAGCAAAATTCTATACAGATTATCACATTAAGACATGCTTCTGCTTTTATGTTCAATCATATATCTATTTATGATTGAACATAAACTCAGATAACAATAATAGACATATGAAATTTTATTTATGGTTAGTCATATAAAATTATAGTGACATGACATAAGACAAAGATCTAGAACATACATTATAACCACTTCACAAAGGTCATTCAAAGAGTGGTGCAAATATAGAACTGTTAGTTTAACTTCTGTTCTGGGAAAATAATGGAGTCTGGTTAAAGAGGTGATGCAGGATCACCTAGACAAGTCTACTAATAATTTAGACACAGCATGGGTTTGTTAAGGAGAAGTGTTGTCTAGCCAATTTGATTTGATACTGTGGTTGCAAAGGAATTTGATACAAAAAAAATTGATATATTACTTGGATTTCAGGAAAGCTTTTGATTCTGTTGCACATGCAAGACTGCTATACAAATTGAAGAGTATGGCATCAAGGCCAAGTTCCTGCAATGGATAAAGGGATGGTTGAGTGGGAGATGGCAGTGGTAATAAGTGGAGAATGCTCTACTTGGACTAATGTTATTAGTGTAGTCCCCCAGGGTTTGGTGCAGGGCTCATTGTTGAAGTATTTATCAATGAAGGTATACCAGGCTTAATGTCAGTTTGCAGATACAAATATTGGCAGGGTTGTTAATGATAATACAGTATGCTGCTACAACAAGATCTAGAAAAATTGGGCTGAGAAGTGGCAACTGATTAATACATCAGTTAAGACTTAATACATCAAACCAAGTGAACTGTCTCCTTTTGCTCTGAAAGCCCACCATACATGCCCATCAATTTGAGCTATGATAGTGTAAATTTCTAACATACACTGCCAACCATCCCTCCAGTATTAGTGTCCAAAAGCTGCTCAGAGCTTAATATCATACCATGGCACCAAGTTGGCCTTTCCACCATCCATGTTCTTTAGTAACAAGGGACTTGTTATTAAGCTACACCATCTGTTTACCAACAGCTGTGCTGCCCATTAGTCTGCTTACTCCTGCTTGGGTTTCTGATGGATAAATCAGTGGGAGATCCACTGCAGGCAGCCCAAATAATACAATATCTAAGCTTCCCACAAGTGCAGGAGAGCTGTGCTCTAAAAGATAGCCTTGGACCACATTACTCTGAATAATTATCAAAGGTATATGGTTTAGATTCTAAGTGCACTACAAGCTATCAATGAAAGAATCCTAGTCCAGTCTAGGGTTCAGCAGAAGATTCTTTATGAATCTATTTGGCCTCCACTTCTGCTGATCCCAAGCCACATTAGGATCAGGGGTAACAATCTGATAGATGCTGCAGCCAGATTAGTATGTTACTCTGAGAGTAGAGTATATTACTCAGATGAAGATTAATCTGGTCTGCAAGAAGCAAAGCAAGTTCTTGCTTGCCTCCACATGACAGCCATTCCTGCCAAGGGCAGATTCTCTTATGTGAATTGATTTAACCATTCAACATTTTATTAGTCCCCCATTACAAATGTGAATATTTTTATTTCAGTTGTCCAACTGAGCCTTGTACACATCAGCTTTTGATCTAACAAATGATCATAAGCTGTTAATTAAAAGCTTTAAATCTTGGTACATTTTTTAGAATGTACCTTCTATAGCTTTTAGATTTATCTCTATCAATGTACTTTGACATGGTGACCTAATTTGTTAGATCACCAAAATATTAATTGGTCTTTTCTATGACCTGGTTTTGGTCAATTCCTGTACTTTCAATGAATTGTGTAACAATACTTGCCTGCTTGTTGCATTTATAGTTCTTGATTATCCCTAGTGGTGGTCTGCAAATGTTAATTAGTAAAATCTGTGCTGAAGACAACTTGGAAGATGAGGCTTTCAGTTCTCAGGAATCCTTGCTTCTCCCATAATCGTGTCTGGTTTTATATAGAGTAAACAAGCAAAAGAACTTTCTGAGTGAATGAACTTATTTAAATTTAAGTGACTTCCTTAAATCTTATAGATAAGAATGCACTTTTGCCAGTGGTGGTGGTACTAGAATTTCTTTACAAGCCTGAACTTCATGGTGCCCTAAGCAACTAAAAGCTGAAATCATTACTTCTAGTAATGAGTGTATAGAACTGCAAGCTCAGACTTTAATGGGCAATTTTTTTAATTTAAAAATTAAGTTAGGATTAGTTGTAGGGCAACTCTTGTAATTGGCATTTTCAATTATCCCATTTTTCAAAATGGCTTGGTGTAAATGCCACTGGTTATCTATGTGCTTTGCTCATTGGTGCTAATAGCAAAAAACTAAACTGTTCAGTTCCATTAATTATAATGGCCTATAACTTCTGCTTTATGAAAAATTATCTCATGTTTAGTTTGGAAGAATAAATTAGATGAATAAAATTGTAAGACTGTTTAGAAAGGTATTCAGAAGTGCTTTGTGAGCAGATGCATGATTGGAGTAATAAAGTTTCCCATAGATAAGGTTTTTTCTGATTGCTTGTTTTAATGAAGTTGTCTAGTATGAATTAATTGCCAATTCTAGCATAACTAGCCTTCAGAAAAATATTCTGGGAGACCTGTATGGAGCACTAAGTCATGAAAGGTAACTATTTTTCACATACTAATTAAGAGTGAAGTTGTTTCAACTAGTCTATGAACTTTGCAGAAAAAAATTAAGATCTCCATGTTTAATGATATCAGTTGAGGCTCACAATATTTTAAACTAGTCTAATGCCTTTTGAACTCTATACTTTATTTGAAAACAAGACAAATATCATGTATTTTAAACTTTATGCTTTTATAACTACTTTTTTCTAAAAAAAGTTGTTGTCTTTAAAGTAGCCAAGACAGCTGATTGTTTTAAAATTGTTTTGCTTGAGAAAGATCTTATATTCTAGACACCAATCTTATTAGTTCACATTCAAATAGGCAAATCTCTTACCTGTATCTTTTTCATAAGATATCTATAATTCAACCTAGTAGCAAATCAAATAGCTACTTGCAGGCAGGTAGCTGATTTTGGTTTTGCTTTTTTTGCAAAAAGCATAGTTAATCAAAATTTATTTACTGGATAAGAAGTTCAAATGACTTAAGCCCTATAACAGTTTCCCAGTTGCATTTTAGATGCTTAGCAGTGTAGTAAAGAAACGAAAGCTGTAGCAAAAACAAGCCAAGCATGTGTACTTTATACAGTGCCATAAATTTTAGCTCAGTCTTTCTTAGATTGAAACTAAATGCCTTTCCAGTGGAATTAAGATTTAAAATGGCATATCAGGGTACTTTCTAGAGGTTTACACCTATGAGTGTGAGGATAGACTTTGGGTTCAGTCAAGGCCCCTTCTATAAATTATGCATCAGTCATTCCTAAAATAAATGACTAGGAATGACACTTAAGATTCAAATGAGTTCCTTATTGTCAAATTGGCAGCATACCACTAGTTAAACCTTCTCCTGATTTGTCAAAACACTTATCTATTAACTGATTTCTAAATTCACATTAAAATCTGCACTTTCTCTTTAGGTAAACTGGATATGGAGGATCTTGGAACATTAGATGGAATAAGTTTCAGTAACTTAATTTCACTGGATGAAGATCAGTATATCAGTTTTCCAATAAGCATTGATACTGGCATAGTGGTTAACAACATCAGTTCCTTGGGTTTCATCAACAGTTGTAACTTGACAGAGGTAAGACTAACCTGAACTAGTTTTTATAAACTAGAAATAGTTTGTTCATTGTCACCAATAATTCTAATAGTTATTAATTACTTTATCTCCCTTGATAATTGTGGAAACTTGTAATCTGCCTAAGAAATTTGTGCAAAGTAGAAGAGTCTAGGTCCGTGGTGGCGAACCTATGACACGTGGGTCAGATACTGACCCACGAAGGCTTTGTAAGTAACCCACACGCATGCGTTTATTGTAATATTGGCCTACTTTTTTTAATTAAAACAGAGAAAAGATAATCGAAAATATTAAACAATTATAAAATATAAATATGTAATGTCAGATTTATAAAAAAATAAATAAAATATATAAATAAAAAATAACAAAAATCCAAGAGGAATGTGGACGTCGGCAAACAACTGTTCTATTGTATTAAACTACGCGTGTGGGTGACTCATTACATTTTGACATAAACTTGGCGCGATTTGTCGTTGCATTGAAGAACGGAGATGTACCGGGCTAGTACAAAGTTACCAGCTCGTACTCTCGCAGTATTGGACTAAGAGGCAGACTTGACGTACGCGTCTAATGTAATGCCAGTTGGAATTAAAGTTATCAACTTTATAAACTTAATAAGCGAGAATTTGCACAATTATTAATGGAAATTGAGTGCCGATATTCTGGGATTTTGACATACAACAATGTTCGATGGCTCAGTTGCGGCCAAGTTCTTAATCGGTTTGTCATTTTATTAGACGAAATAAAGCTCTTTTTGAATGAAAAAAACAATAGTTATGACGAATTTTCAAATATAGATTGGCTAAATGATTTAATGTTCTTATGTGATATCACTCAGCATTTCAATGAACTGAATAAAAAACTTCAGGGACATGGACAAATTGCATTAATGATGTTTGAAAATATCAAAATATTTATGAAAAAACTTGACATCTTTACTAAAGATTTGGAAATGAGCACCATGAAATATTTTCCTCAATTACAAAAACATTTTCAAAACACTAAAGATTTTGAAAATTTTCTTGACATTCAAGAAAATGCAATTAAAAAATATTTAACCATTTTGCAAGAAATAAAACAAGCTTTCCATGAGAGATATAATCAATTTAAAAGTTTGGAAAATACATTTCGCTTTATTTTATGCCCACATAAAGCAGAGTACAATACAATGCAGCTAAACGATTTTATGTGGCTAGGTATCACTAACTTAGAAATGGAATTAATTGAATTCCAAAGCAGCATAGTATGGAAAAATAAATTTGAAAACTTGATTTTCGAAGTAGAAGGAAAAATTTCAGAAAGATTCCACACTAAAAGTTGAAAATATTATATTAAACGCATGGTATTCTTTACCGAACAATTTTACATGTATGAGGAAACTGGCTAACCCTCTTCTCACAATGTTCGGGTCCACATATTCATGTGAAAAATTGTTTTCCTCAATGAAGTTTGTTAAATCTTCCAACCGGAATAAACTTGGAAATGAATTGACTGCAAAATGTATTAAAGTAATGAACACGAAATATGTACCTAATATTAAGAAACTGTCTGAAAGTAAGCAACAACAAATTTCGCATTAAATATACTTTTATCAACTTTATTACACGTACTGTATCTGTAATTATGTTTGGCGCACTATGGTCATAGTTGCCGATGCGCCCAATAAATCCCGAAACAAACAAGTAATTATGTTAATTATTAATGAAGAATATTTCAAAATAAGAGTTTTTTCTTTTATTCCTTGCCCATTCAAATACTTTGTGCAGAGGCAATACTGGTCATGATGTCACCTGGTGCAGTACAAGGTATCAAATCAAGCTTCGATATTTACCTTTTTTTTTTAGCTCTTCACTTGCAAAAGTTAAAGTTATAAATCAAAAAGGAAACTAAAACCTTTTTTGGATTATTTCAAAAGTGAGAACCAAAAAGATTCAACTGTCAACTTTATCTCTTAACAAAATGTTTGATGTTTCCAAATAATTGGTACCCTTTTCACCCCCCCCTTTCTAATTGAGGCCACTAACTTATGACTCATGGGCTAGTATTTAAAAAAAGAAATAAAAATAATTGACCCACTCTTCAAAAAGGTTCGCCATCACTGGTCTAGGTACTCAAATAGAATTGAGCCTCACTTACTGCAAAGTCTACTCTTGCTATACAAAATAAACCTTTAAGTATAAGGCATTTGAAGGCCTTGTGGCATGAGTATCAAGGGTTTATTTGAAGATTCTGGTAATGTAATTTGTTAACTCCCATTTGCAGTCTATGCACTTTTGCAATGTGTTAATTCTAGCTGTGAAGAAAGTTCTTCCGCCTCCAGGAGTATATACACTACAGCAATGACATCAGTCTTTGGGAAAATGGATGCCAGCCAAGGATTTTTTCTAAAGAAATGGGCAAGTCTAAATATGGGATGGTCCAAGATTTCAAAGCCATACTGTTGCAGTGCAGACATGGCAGTCAGATTTGAGAGTAGCACATGTTCCTGATGGATCAAGATTTCATTTTTCCTGGAATTTTTCACACAAATGCTTCAAATTCATATGCCAATATGATGGTCTAACTCTTCTGAAGCTAATCCACTGGCAATATTCCATCAGCATCCCAAAAACAAATGCCATCACCTTTTCAGCAGAAGGAAAAGACTTCTTACAATAAACTGACACTTAATCACAATTATGCACACTATCAACCTCTGCAGTGATAGATGTTGCAGGTCATCCACAGTATAGGTTATCTTCCAGTCTCTCTCCCTTGTTTAAATTCTGCCCACTTAATCATGGAATAGAAAGGGGCATTCTCCCTAGCGTTGTAACAATATCCTCAGTTTCCTTTTTATTAGTCTTTGTTTAAATATTGTATGATTGGACAGACTTTATTTTGTCCATCTTTCCTTATTCACACAACTGATTTCAGGACCTATGATTGAAACTGCAAGTAACTTGGTAGGCAACACTCCAATTGTACAGACTAACACTTGGGCCACACTTTACAAATACCCCTTGTAAATGCAACTGTGGTAAGGCTAGTCACTTAAGTGACTAGTTGGCAAGTCTACTAAAGCATCCCTTTATTGCTATAGTGATGCTATCCCTTTTTTCAGTGATAGCTGTCACCAGCTGCTGCCATTCACTTGAACCAACTATTTTGCTTGCTTCTGTCTCTCAGCAGTAGCACTCCAAATCATGACAACACTTGACCTGTTGGAACCAAATGTTTCTTAAAGATGTATTTATAAGCTATATGGAGCAAGGAAGCTGTGGTGCTCTTATTGCACCAACCAGAAATCTTGCCTAATGTAGATGCCCACTGAACTAAGCTATGTATTTCTAAACTTACCCATAGAACTAATTGCTAGTTGTAGTGTCATAACTGAACTGCTTTCATTTTATTATTCCCAAACTTAAACATGTTGGGTGCCTCTCTGGGCAGGAGCAGCAGTGCGTAGCACATGCTTGATAAGACCAGGGTTCAAGTCTGTGACCACCAAATACAGAAGATGCAGAAAAGTCAGGGAATGACCACTGCATATCCCGGAGCAATATAGCCTTAGTTGCTAATTCTCCTAAAAACTAAAATAAACTTAACCTGTTTTTTAAAGCAGTCAGTTGCTAAGCTCTAGCTTGCATTCAATGTTATATGAAAATGCCAGAGAACATTCACTATGTATTGATACTTGGTGTAATAATTAATTTCTTATATGGTTTTTGCATTTATTTCCAATAAGTTAACTTTGAAAATGTCAAACAGCCATGAAACAAGCATGTCAATTTTTAAAACCATTGAAGTGCACAACTCAGTTATGCTTCTACACTTATCAAACTAAGTTGTCTTTCTTTAAATTCAAACCAACTTTTCCAACACCAGATGAAAGTTTCATTTACTCTGGCTGAAAGCAAATTTTCACACTTGTCTTGCAACCATCCTTCATTTTAATTTGTCACTGTTTTACCTGAGTAAGGATGCCATCAGCATTGTTTCCTGGTTCCATTTAGTGCCTTAATTAAATACTTAGGTTCTCCTATGAGTACCTAGTTTGCAAGTTGCAGTGATTGCAAATTATTATTTCATGATTTAAAAGTATCCTTTTGTTTCCCTTGCTACTCCTATTTATCTTGCACCTATTCAAACCCTAATTTCTTTAAATTGGGGTTAAACCTGCATTAAAGACTTGGCCTTACCTTATACAATAGGATAATTACTTATCCATGCTAATGCCAATATAATTCCTGTATGTTAATGGAAAGAACACCATGTCCTAGCAAACTTATTGTACTGCTCAACTCTGTTAGACTGTACAGTTATCCCTAGGTCTCTATTCTCCTCACCTTGAGTGGTACTACACTTAATGTTCCTGAATTACTGCTACTCTTATGCAGCACAAAAGGTGATATAGTTGTACACATTGGCACTAATGATATTAAGAGTAGGAGACCGACAGAATTACTTAACAAGTACAGGTTACTGTTGAAAAAAAGCCGTGAAGTAGGGTTGAATTTGAAAGTGTCTGCAATTCTGCCCAGACACGATAGGAGGGAGTATATGATGAGAGCCTTGTCGATCAATTTGGCCCTGGAAAGATTGTGCAAGGCTCAAGGGGTAGAACTTTTTTTTTTCAGCCTGGACTGTACTTGTTAACAGGAGAGATTGCTTCTACAGGGATGGGATACACTTAAATAGAAAGGGTGCAAGAATATTTGCTGATGCTATCGAGGCAGTGTTAGGTGGGTTGGAAAGCTGATAGCTATTGGGGATACAAGGACTAATAGTTTAACAGTAGCCGTAGGCAGAGGTGAAGGTGATTCTTGCACAACTTCTATTAGAATAAGTAGCGACCTGGAGCGAGGGGTGTTGGGATTTCAGGGACGGATGTCAGTCATCGCGAAACAGTTGAGTATATGGGATGTGTTAGAGTGGCTGGGAATAGGAATAGGTGCATGTATACCAATGCTAGAATTAGTTGATGAATTTGAAGTGTTGGTCAAGACATCAAAGGTGGATATTGTTGGGATATCAGACGTGGTGTGTCACCCAGAAAAAATGCTGAACTGGAATTTGGAGAGTACAATGTGTACAGAAAGGATAGACAGGATAGGAAGGGAGGAGGTGTTATGCTGTTAATAAAGAAAAATATAAAATCAAGAAGTGCATCCAGTTGATATAGATGAACAGTGCACTGTTGAGTCAGTTTGGTGTGACATAAGCACTGCAAAAGCAAAAATTAGAGTAGGAGTGTGTTATAGGCCTAATGACTCAAATGTGTACAATGAACAATTGTACAGAGAAAGAGTTGGCTAGTAAATCAGAATGTCTTATAATGGGCGATTTTAACTTCCCAGATATTGACTGGAACTTGTGGGTTGGGCACTCGCACACTAGTCAGACTTTTGTGGATTTATTGGATGATTGTTTACTGCAGCAGCATGTTCAAGAGACAACCAGAGAAAGTAACTCTTGATCTGGTTATCAGCAGTGATCATTCATGTATTAGGAATTTGCAGATAAAAGAACCACTAGGTGGCAGTGATCAGTGTACTGACATGGGATTTACTTAAAGATTTAATTACCATCAGGGGTAAAGGAAAGGGTTTTTGCTTCTGTAAAGGAGAGTACAGTGGTCTCTGACAGTTTTTAAATTCTGTACAGTGGGATCAACTGACTAGGTTACCAACAATAAATTCTAAGTGGGAAGCATTCAAGGAATTAATCGTGGAAGCTACTAAAAGTTTCATACCTATTAAGAAATATTGTTCAAGGTTTAGGCCTAAATGGTTGTCAAATGAACTAATGAGACTTGTAACAGAGAAGAAAAATTCATGGGATGCATATAAATTATCAAGCAACTCAGAAGCCTATGTCAGATATAAGTTAATCTGTAATCGGGTCACAAAGGAGGTTCGGTAGGCGAAGGCAGATTACAAGAAATCCTTGGCAAAAGATGCTAAGAAAAATAGCAAGGATTTCTTTACTTATATAAACTCTAAAAGGAGGGGGATGAATCTGATTGGTCCACTTGACATCAATGGTTTGACTGTTGATGATCCTGCTCAGATAGCAAACAAACTGAATGAGTATTTTGCATCTACATTCACACATGAGGAATTATTAAGGTTTGAAAATGGCAGAAGGTTATCAAATTGTAGCAGGGTGCTTAATGATCTTGTAATAACTGAGAGCAAAGTGGAAGAGAAATTGTTGAAGTTAAACGTAAGAAAAGCACCTGGGGTGGATGGGATCTATCCAGTTATATTAAAGGAGACGGCAAGGCAACTAAGCAAACCCTTAGCTATAATTATGAGAGCATCCTTGGACTCAGGGGAGGTTCCGACGGACTGGAGATGTGCAAATGTATCCCCCAATTCACAAAGGGGGATTGAAGGGTGACAAGAGTAATTACAGACCAGTTAGTTTAACTTCTGTTCCAGGTAAAATAAGCAAGTCGCTGGTTAAAGATGCATTGCAGGATCATCTAGACAAGACTGCAGCAATAATTCAGACACAGCATGGGTTTGTTAAGGGAAAGTCTTGTGTGACAAATTTGATAGGATATTATGATGTGGTTACAAAGGAACTGGATGCAAAAAACAATTTTGATATCATATATTTGGATTTCAGGAAAGCTTTTGACACTGTTGCGCATGGAAGACTATTGTACAAATTGGAGCAGAATGGTATTAAGGGTAAGTTGCTACAATGGATAAAAGGATGGTTAAGTGCAAGAAGACAGAGGGTGGTAATCAATGGGTGCTGCTCTTCTTGGACTAATGTTATTAGTGGAGTCCCACATGGTTCAGTGTTAGGTCCACTGTTGTTTTGTATATTTATCAATGATATTGATGAAGGTATATCAGGCTTAATGTCGAAGTTTGCAGATGATACAAAGGTTGGCAGGGTTGTTAATGGCAGTCTGCTACTGCAACAGGATCTAGATAATTTGGGCAGATGGACTAAGAAGTGGCAACTGAGGTTTAACCTTGACAAATGCAAAGTACTGCATATGGGTAGAAATAACCCCAGAGAAACGTACCAACTGTGTGGTACTACACTTAAGGTGGTAGAAAATGAAATAGACCTGCAAGTAATTGTGCAGTCAGATATGAAGTTCTCTGAGCAATGCAGACAACCTGCCGGGGCAGGTCATGGGGTTTTGTCAATGATATATAGGAATTTTGCTAGCAGGGAAAAGGAGGTGATTATCCCTCTGTATAAGGCAATGGTCAGGCCATGCCTCGAGTACTGCGTACAGGTCTGGAGACCTCATTTTAGGAAGGATGTAGATTTACTTGAGCATGTACAGAGAAGGGCAACAAGATTGGTGAGGGGAATGAAGGGATCCTCTTACCAAGAGAGGCTTAAGTTCTGCAAATTGCAGTGGCTGGAGACTAGGCACCTGCACAGTGATCTGATTGAGGTATATAAGGCCTTGAATGGATTGAGCACACTGAATTCTGATGGGATCCTTCCACTTGTTCAGATTACGAACCTAAGGGGGTATAAATTCAAATTAAGAAAAGACAGATGTAGAATAGATGTGCAGAAATTTGCCTTTAGCCAGCGGGTGGTTAATTGCTGGAAGAAACTTCCATATGTCGTTGTGGAAGTTGATAGCTTGAATAAATTTAAGGAGGAACTGGACAGGCATTTGGAGGAAATGGTGTTTTTTTTTTTTTTGGCTGATGCTGCATAAGCTCATACATTTGCTTTCTTGCATCACATGCCACTGCTACTACTACCTTGTTTTTATAAAGTTTAAACTTCAATTGTCACTTATCTGTACAATTTTTCTAGTCTTGTTGCAATAGTATTCCTTAATTTCCAGTATTAACCACACTGCCAACCTTTATCATTTACTGACTTAATTTTTCTTTGCTTAAGAACACTATTTTGCTTATCCCATAAGCTTCACTTAGCAGGACTTGCTCATAAGGCAAATTAATAAGGTAGAGCCAGTCTGTTAATTTACATTACCTTAGATTTTATCTGTGAAATATCTATTGCATATGTAATATCTTGCTTGATGGGTTGACTTGAAGCTTCATGACACTCACCCTTGCACCATAAACAGAAATCAAATCTTGTTGATGGGCCTATTAGACAAAATGCTGCAACTACTAGAAAATAGCTAATTTCCTGAAATTGCTATTTTCAGTAAATTAGCACATACTATGTCACCATACTATAATCATAGTATGGTGTATTAAATTTAATTTGACAATTGAAGCACACAGAACAAAACTGCTGGAACAATCATTTGTTTTGAAACAAATGAATTTATGCATAGTTAAATTTTTACATGTCAGTTGTTACTACTGACTACCATCCAGTAATGGAAGGTACTCATGGCAGTCTGCCATAGCAAAATTTCTAATCTGAATGTCAGACTGAAGCATTTTGAATACACTTCATTCAGGCAACCTGACTTTTTTTGAAATTTATAACCATTACTTAGTTTTTAAATGTCTGAATTTTTAGTAAAGACTTAAACTTCTTGAAGTTTAAGACTTCACTAAATTCAGACATTTGAATTAAATATTTCAGGCAATTTCTTGCTTTTAGTTCCTTAATTTGTATTAGCTTTCATACTATGCAGAATAGTAGTTATCTAAATGCAGACTACAGGTGTAATCAGAACTTTTCTAAAATCTCTGGTAAGAACCATGGTAGAGGACCTTAGGCACTAATAAAATTGTATTACACATTGGTTAAGTAATAGTTAGTTATTACTCTAACTATACTGAAATATTAACTATACATTTTATCACCACTTGTTACCTATCTTACTGTGCATGGGTTGAAGATGAAAGAAGATACTTGCTGACATTGGACTTAATTTCTGTAGATTATTTTCAGGAAATAACTTCCAATTTTTCCAGAAAATTGGAAGTTGAAGGAAGAAATGAGAGAAAAAGTTTATTCTGTGAGCTTTAAGTTGGATGGTGAAAGGATGCCAACTGGTTTGGAAGAGCAGAAAATATGGAAGCCAATCCAGAAGAAAGCACCCATGGAAGTATCTATAGACAAGGCATGCAGCAGAAACCATCTGAGACAGTGGAGAGAGATTTTGTCAGATGGGTCATTAATTAACCTAGTGTCCCTCTTTTGAATAGAAGCTTGAGAGGTTTGGGGCACAGCTGCAGTTGTGGGAACAATATTCCATGGTGGGCAGATTTGCATTTTGTAGAGTGAACACTTGTTTGGAAGGCAAGTAATGCCAACAGAAAACCATTTTTTAGATGCAGAGGAAAGCAATACTTGTAATGTGCCTATGGCAAGAGTTGGGAAGTTTTCTAATCCATAGAGATGTGATCTTGTCTAGAAATCATCAGTCATTGAAGATAAGCATAGGAGCAGAATCCTTTTTGCAAGTTAAAACAAGACAGTTTTGGGGTTGAAATCAACTAAGCTTCTCCAAATTGGAGATATTCCATTTAAGGAATTCATAGTGGATATTTGAGAAATTGAAGCTGTTTGTGCAAGGCAGACCCTGCTCCAACAGGAAGGTGGAATAAAATTTGCTATTGTCAGCAAAACTAGGGATAGGATTTCCAGTTAATGAAAGGTTTTTCTAAAAAAATTAGTTCTTATAGTACTATAATAAGTCATTAGTATACAAGACATGAAAGGTCATTAGTATAAAAGAGTAGTAGAAAACTGAACCTTGGGAACACCTGCATTAGTGAAGTTAGCCATCTGCCTTCACTCTGAGTGGACAGGAAACTGGATACAGAATTACAAAAGTTAGTAAACCATAAGATCAAAGCTTATTTAGAAGAAATTATGCCAAACACAATGAATCACTTAATTTCAAGAGATTGAGTTTGCCAAACTTTGTCTGTCTATAGACAAACTTAGTGGAAATGTAAGCCAGTAGAACACTGGAATCCAGTAGTGATCACTGATCAGATAGGTTTCTAGATAGTTTAAAAGAAATTAGTTAATCGATTTTCTCTTTTCTTTAGAAAGAATAGAAATGCAATGAGACTTGACGAATGCAAGGATTTGTCACCATTTTTAGTAATTGGCTATATTTATTCTATGTTTATTTATTGTATTTATTATATTCTTTGTTATTCTATATGTCCTATTTTCTAAGTAGGACTTATAGAATAAGAATGCTGAAAAACAGCAATATAGAACAGGAGTAAGCTCAGCAGTGCAGGTTTTGAGAACAAGTGGAGAAATACCATCAGGACCTGGCACTTGGCATCAAGACTTAAATTCTTGCTGAAAACCACAAGGGACATTGAATAGAATGCACTGGGAATGGTTGGATGTGGTTTACAGGATCATTAATACAATAGGATGCTAGCAGGTCCACCACTGCAACCTTGGATTATGTGGCAACAGAGCCATTGGGTTTTGACATAGGTGGGAATAGAAATATAGGTAAAAGTTGCAGCCAATAGCTTTGCCAAGAGACCACAATGCCATTGGACAAAAAATAAGTTTTTTCTACTTAGCATGTTTGAAATTTAGTTTGAATCAACTAATAGCTGCTTTTCAGTTGCAAGCTTTGGTGTAGGCAGGAAATTAACTTGGAGATTTGGATACAAGCCCATTGCATTATGCAACACTCATCTTGAACAGCCTTTGCACATTTTTTGGAAAACCAGGTTTTAGATAAAGGTTGAGATTTTTAAGATAGTGTAAACTTTCATCCCTAGAATTTCCGACTCAATCGGAGCAAATTGACTTCAGAAGATTTGAAGCAGTAATCCAACAAAGGAAAAATTGTAGATCACCCAATCTTGTAATGCTAATTAAGAGGTTGGCATTACAAGATCATAGGCATTAGAGGCTTAATTAGAGAAGAGACCATTCACAAGTTGTGATCTGAGGTACCTAGAGGACCACTCACTTTGTGTACTTGAGGGTTTTTTGAGAAAGATCAATCTGTGGTCTATCAATAAATGGATAATCTGGGGTCACTAATTGCAGAAGTCTCAGCATCCTGACCAGCTGGGTCTATGTGACTGAAAACAGAAGCCAGTCTAATTGTGAATAATAAAATAAAGGAAAATTACCCCTTTCTATTCAGAAAGTTGTTTCAAGTAGAGGAATTCAGAATTGCAAGTAATTAGTGGAATTGGGAGAACAATAGAGGCAACAGATGAATTTAACAGAATATAGTACAGATTTTAAACCAAATACGATTTCAAAGTCTGACAGAATATTGGAGCAGGCAGTCATAGGTTACCACCTTCAAACTGCAAGGATTCATACAGTGAATAATTAGCTCAACTGAGTTGCAGTTATTGAATCAACCAATATTTTAGATTTTGTCAAATTGAATCAACCAATATTTTAGATTTTGTCAAAGTTAGATATCATTGAAGTTGGAACTGAGACCACATTTGTAAAACAAATGTTTGGGAGATTTAAATCTTTTTGCATATAAGCTTATATTAGTTTGACTCTTACTGACTTCATCAGTAGTAAGAGAAGATGGAGGACAGGCGGTATGATCCAAAAATTTCAATTTGCCAAAAAACATGGCAGAAATATACCCAGCTCCTTGACATGACCTCAACAATTTACCCCACAACCAACTTGGACTTGCTCCAGTGTGTCTGACATAGTATAGGCAGCAAGATTATACACTAGCTGATCAGGAGGCCTCCTAGATTACCACTAGTTTCAGTCTGGACTATCTAACAGCTGTGCTACAGTGTTTTTGAGCTGTATTTAATGCAAGGAAGATTGGATATTACCCTGCTGCCCAGAACCTCAAGACATTCTACATGATGGAAAAAGGGGTTGCTGGAGCCATGTTCTTCAGACTAAACATGCTTTTCATCACTTCAAGCTTTTAATAAGCAAAGTGGTGGTAACACATTGGTTGATAATAGTATTGCCTGGTGACAGTTTTACTCTATTACTGGGTAATAGAGTAAAAACAGTTCATTCTCCATCAGTTCAAGTCTCCAATTAAACTTGTACAGAACCCACCTATCAATGACTAGGTAGTATGCATTCATGTACCATCAGCCATTTTTAATTTTCTGCAGGATGAAGGTCTTTCTAGTAGCTGTCAATCTTCTGTTTTGTGCAATGGACATCCATTTACTACCCACAAACTTGAATTTTTTTTTTTTTCTGTCATTGTCTTCCAGGTTTTCTTCTAGCTCCTCTTGGGTTATTTTTTAGTCCATCTGTCATGTCTTTAAGCTATGTGCCCTGCCCAAGACCATTTTAGCTTTGATAAGAATGTCCTTTGCATGAGTTTGCTGTATAATCCATGTTTATTTTATCTAAGTCTTGATTCCTAATATAATTCATTTCATTCTTCAGTGTAGTTCTCAGCTTCTCTTCACTTCTTTTGGTAAGTGCCCAAGTTTGACTTCCATAAGTCATGGAGTATACATTGGTTCATTATTTTAAGTTTCATACAAATTGGGATAGGTGCCTCCGTAGCCAGGTGGGAAGGAGCAGTAGTGTGTAGCACACTTCTTGATTAGACCGGGGTTCGAGCCCATCACCAAATATGGAGGATGCAGAAAGGTCAGGGAATGACCACCGCATATCCCAGAGCAATATGGCCTTAGTCGCTAATGCTCCTAAAAACCAAATAATGACAATAACAAACAGCTACTCCAATGATTATATCCCTTTCTGTGGCATACTTGTTCATTACTCTTGTTTTTTGCCATATTCATTTTTAGTCAAATCCTTACTAACTCTGTATAACTGATAAAGATTTTCCTCATTCTTTATGATCACAATGTCATTGGTAAATGGTTTAGGTACTCTCCATTCACTGACTCCTTTCTGCAACCAGACAAAGCTTCAAGGGCAGCAGTAAGCAACTTCAGAGATTTCCTTGTCAAGCTCCTTTTTAAATTTGCTAGTCTTTGTGTATACAGCATTGACCAAAAAACCTTTTCCATTTTACCCATCTGGTCTCTTAAATCATAATATATGGAGTATGTCTTGCCTTTCCAGTGCCCATAACATTGCCTCATGCTGTATGGAGTTGAATGCCTTTTCATAATCCACAAATGCTAGGCATATGGTGTTTTATATTCATTTGCTCTCTCCATTAGCTGTGATATTACATGGTGATCCATAGTTGAGAATCCTGTCCTAAAGACAGCATGCTCTTTTGGTTGATTCTCATCAAATATTCTTTTTCATCTGTTAGTAATGAACCTTATGAACAACTTGTAGATGTGGGATAACAAGCTAATTGGCCTAATTTCTGATTTTGTCTTTATGCAGCAAAACTGATTGCATTATTCCACTCCTTAGGTGTCACACCCTTTTCTAATACATTTTTGTTAAGTCTTGCCAGTTGTCTCTTCCCAGTTTTAACTCTACAATAACTTCAATCTCCCCTGGGCTTTGATTCTTCATTTTCAACACATGTTCCTCCTTATCAGGAGGGATGTCATATGTTACTAATTTGTGATCCATCTTGCCACTGCTGGCATCATTCTCTCACTTGTATAATTCTGTATAGTAGTCACTGCTATTTGAATGATGCTTTCTCTGCTATTTATAAGTACACCATTGCTATTCTTCAGTTTCGATGTCTTTTGTATTTTTTAAATCTTTAATTTTAATGTTATGGTTAGTTTAAACAACTTATAGGTTTTAATCTGTTTCTTTCACGGGTTCTGGCATCACCTGTGTATCTAAGTGGGGAAAAAACAAATTTAAGCAGCCATCCTTTGTTTTTCCTTAATGCCTGTTCTACTCTAATGTTAAATCTTATGTCCTCTGAGTCTCTAATAGCTTTGCATAACTCAGTATACTCAATTTTATTGTCAGTGTTATCTTGCTCTTCATTTGTAGTCTTTGGCTCATGACAAGTGTTTCTCCACTAAATTTTTCTTTGGATTTCTTTTTACCTGTAGGTTTCTTGGGCTTTACAACTTTCAGAAAGTTGTATTTATCATTGATATCTTGGTCCTGAACAGTCTGCAGAAACTCAACTTGTTAAGTTCCAGTATGTACTGCTTTTTCTCTTCTGTTATCTCAAAGACCTTTGTATTATTTACTTAAGTCAGCTTTTTTCTTACATCTATATCAAGTGTGAATCTTGCCATTCTATGATCACTTCCAACATTTACCTTGTTCAGGATGGTAACATTCATGATATCTTCTGTTAGTGAGGATGAAGTCTATTTCATTAGTTAATCCATTTGGGCTCTTCACATCCACTTTCTGTTAACCCTTTTCTTGAAAGTGTTCATTACTAACATTCCTTGAGATTCCCCAAGTCATTTCTTTCACAAATTCCTATAGTTCCCCTTTCTGTTCTGTTTTCTATTTCCAACCTTAGCATTGAAGTCTCCTATAATGATAGTGTAGTGGGTTTTCTGCATCTAGAAGACTCAATTTCAGTGTACATTTCTTCATGGATCTGTTGGTGCATTAATTAAGGCATGATGCAATAAAGCAAGCTTATACAGCATCAGCCAAAAAACCTTCCCATTTCACCCATCTGGTCACTTCAAATATTTATCTAGTACAGGCTTAAATTTATTTAAGCTATCAACTTCCACAACAGATGGAAGTCTGTTCCTTTAGTCTGGAATCTTTTTCTTGTATCTCTTAGAAATCCTGAGTAGTAGTCTTGACACCCTTGGTGATGTGCTCTTGAATTCAAGTTTGTCTTTATGGACCAGAAAGCCAACTCCACCTTTGCTCCTTTTAATGTTTCCATTGGTGTACAGTTGCATTCATGTAACTCCCTTCTAAAAATTAATATACAATTAGTCTCCTAACTGCAGTCTTCAGTGTGGTGCACTATTTTCTAATTACATGCTTTTTGGAGAAATTGAATTCTTGTTTGTTCAAGAACAGAAGCAAACTATAAATTTTAGTTTCATAAAATCTAACTGCCTTAGGCAAGGAAACTTTCTTTTTAATTTTAGTGTTATGGTTAGTTTAAACAACTTATAGGTCTTAATCTGTTTCTTTCACAGGTTCTGGCATCACCTGTGTATCTAAGTGGGGGAAAAACAATAATCAAAAATATTGGCAACCTTCATGTTGGAAACATAGTTGTAGAAGGATTATTGAATGGTCATGATCTCACTTGCTGGAAAAGCTCTGGACAATGCAAAGAGCATATTGCTGAATTCAATAACTTAAGAGGAAGGAATCTTGACATCAGAGGAAACATTAATGATGTTTACTTGCAACATCTGCTTAAATTTGCAGTTAAAAAATCAGTCATTCAGGTAAGTAGCTATTTTAATGAAAAAACTAATCTGATAAATGTATTAAATTCAATTTGAGGTAAACTTAAATCAAAATACTTGAGGGATTTCTAACTTGAAGTTAGCATTAGTTGATGCAAGAAAACAAGCTTATACAGCATTGACCAAAAAACCTTTTCCATTTTTCCCATCTGGTCAATCAATGCTTGTCTAGTTCAGCCTTAAATTTATTAAGATGTCAATTTCTACAAATGGAAGTCTGTTCCAGCAATCAATAAGTAGAAGCATCAGTACTTCAGTTAAAGCTGACTTCTGGATTCATGAATTTAATTAACTTCCTGAAGTTGTTTGTGGCAACTTGTAGTATCAAGTTGATTAACTGGCTTTGCTACACTTTAAAATAGCATACTTAGATAGTATGTTAAACATGTTACCATATTGCACTATCCAAGTTTAGGATAACTTTGTCCTTGACCTATCCATCTTGCTATTGTAATGTTTGCTTGTTTTTAACAAAACATGCTATTATAATTGGATTTCTTGAATTTCTGCTCCTGAACTACCATAATTACAAATTATGGCAGTTCAGGAACATTAACTGGTTTTAATCAGAAAATAGAATAAAACCAGTTAAACTACATCCATCCCAGAAATAAGTTTTCTCTATTATTTGAAATATAATAGTCCAAACAATATAATAGTCCAAATAGTGCAACAAGGAAACTGGAGTAGGATGGATGCTATCATAGCTTGAACTTGTAGTCATACAGCATTGCTTGAGTGCATCTTGATGCATGTTGACTCCTTTGGCATAATTTCTTGTGCCTCCTGAGTTTCAGTTCCTCACAGAAACATCTGTAGCCTAGAATACTACCTGGCATTTGGTAGTGGCACCTCATTCCAGAAGATGGATTGATGCCATGACTTGCCCAGCAGAATTTTGCACTCCTCCCTTAAGGAGGAGAGAGGGGATGCCCCCACAGTTGACTGTTTTGTTTTAGGGCCAAAGTAGTATGCCAAAGTGATGTACTACCCCAAAACTTAGCTTAAATGCTGCACAATCATGATAACCTTGCTTTTTCCTTCTTCTGATCTGCATTCAGTGTTTTGGGGCTTAATCTTTTATTCCTAGGATATTCACCATAATGAGCTTGCTCATAGGAGATGTATGCACTTGAGTTATTTTGCTGTCTTGCATGAATCAGGCCATATGAGACAGTGTAAATGTAACAGGCCCCCCACTTTGGGGGTGCATCTTGAACATTTGTTCATGCTTACATTCTTCACCCACTTGACCATGGTGTATGAAGGACAAGATTCCCCTAATGTTTGTCTTTAACTTTTGGCAACCATTCTTTTTAAATGCACCATGCACTGAATAACCTATAGTCAGTGCATGGTGCTTGATTTTTCTTTGCATTTTCAATCTTCATTCACCTTCCATACTTATTTATTTTCTAAAGAAATATAGCCACAGACCTGAAATGTTCTATGAACACAAGCCATATGTTGGTAGTATCTTTCACAAACCTTTCCTATCTATATTGGGCTTAACTTTTCAACCTCCTACAGCTAGGTATACAACTGCTTATTTTTTTTTTCAACATTGTATCCATATCAGTAGATTTATCCATATCAAACTAGTATCATTAATCTAAAAGTTCATTAGTTTTGTGGGTTTAAAAGTACATTTGATATGACCACCATAGATTCATAACTATGAAAACTAATGCATTGATATAACCTGGTAATACAAAAAATAAGTGGCAATTTATGTTCAGAACTTTTAATTTGATCAGTGCCAAACAGTGCTTATTCATTTAAATAATTAGGCACATTAATCCACAATGTTGCTACAAATCTTAGTATTTCATCTTTTAATCTACATCTTTACTTTATACAGCTATAGAACTTAATCTCTTACTGGCAGGATACAATACTGCTGAACTCTTCAGCATGATTTCAGAAATGGTTCATTTTAAAATAATTCTTTTGCAAAGATGTATTATGTAATATTCACTTGCTCATTGGTTGAATGATTTGATGTGCACTTTTAGGTATGAAATTATAAAATCCCTTTTTTCTGGCTTAAACAATCAATGTTTAGCCTTAATTATTTCTAGTTGGTAACTTCAGTCACCAGTACCCCTCCTGCTGGGTTTGTCTAAACAACTAACCTACAGACTTCAACCAGGGTATTTCAATAAAGTACCCTAGTTAAAATAGTTTCACAAGGAAAATAGTGTCATTTTGACAATAGCATTTTCCTTGGTCTGAACAATGGCATAATATGATTTCTAATTCATGGAGGAAGAGCCATTTTAATGACCCTTAGATACTAGGAGTAAGTTATTTTGTTGTCAAATCCTTAATTCTAAATCCAAAATTGCATTCTCTAAATAAGATGTATTTTGTATGACATCTGGCAAAATTATTTATTCAATTTTTAGCTTAGGTTATTGGTTTATGGCTTAATTTTTTTGTTATTTATGAAAAAAATAGATATTACTAATTTCACTTCTAGCTTTTCATCTAGAACATTGTCCCTTGAAGCTTACATAAACAACTGCAATTATATTGTGTAATTTGTACCTCAACCTACCTGTGGGTTGTACAATGATTAATTGCAAACTTAATTAATTCATTTAAAAAATTAATCAAATTGTTGGGCCCATTGTTTTCTGTATTTTGTCAATGATATTGACAAAGGCATATCAGGCTTAATGTCCAAGTTTGTAGACTATACAAAGGTGGGTAGGATTGCTAAGGACAGTACACTACTGCAACAGAATCTAGAAAAGTTAAGCAGATGGGCTGAGAGGTGGCAACAGAAGTCTAACTTTGGCAAATACAAAATTGTATGTGTAGCATAACCCCAGAGTAACATACCAACTGTGCAGTCCTACTTAGGGTAGGAGAATGAAAGACTTGGGAGTAATTGTGCAGTCAGATATAAAATTTTCTGAGCAGTGCAGACATGTTGCAAGAGTAGCTCATAGGGTCTTGTCAATGATATATAGGAATTTTGTTAGCAGGGATAAGGTGATTGTCCTTTTATAAGGCAAATGGTCGGGCCACACCTTGAGTATTTACTAATGTCTGGGCCTCCTTTTAGGAAAGATATAGAGCTGCTAGAATGAGTACAGAGAAGGGCAATGAGATTAGTGAAACAAAAGTTACTGTTACCAAGGAAGGATTAAGTTCTGCAACATCTGGAGACTAGACACCTGCAAGGTGATCTGATTGAGGTGTTATAAGACAAATAGTTTGAACAAGCTCAATGCTGATGGGATTCTTCCTCTAGCTCAGATTCTGTTCCTGAGGGGCATAAATTCAAATTGAGGAAAGACTATTGTAGAATAGATGTGGAATTTGTGTTAAGGCACTGGGTGGTTGATTGCTGGAACCAACTTCCATTGTGGAAGTTGGCAGCTTAATTTCAAGGCTGAATTAGACACTTTTGGAGTAAATGGATGGTTGAAACAGGAAAGGGTTTTTGGCTGATGCTGTATAAGCTTACTTTCTTGCTAATTACTAATTCCAAAACTTCATGTGGAATCAGATTCCAGTCAGCTAATCTTTTTTGTAGGAATTGTTGGTCAACTCTAACCAAACCAAGGCTCTAAATTGAGCATTTTCTTGGTTTTCAATCTAGAAAATGTGAAATTAATTTCCAAAATTAAAGATATAGCAACTGTCATACAAGTGTTCTACAGTTGGATATTCTTAAATAGAGCCATTTGTATATTACAAAATAGCTTATTTCTTTCATATATTAAGAGATCAACTTTGCCTCTTCAGTGCCTTGGCTTTTTTATAAAATAAAAATATTGGTATAGACTGAAATGCAATCTAATGATTTTTCATGTACATATCAATGTGTACAACTTAAGATTATGTAGGAATCTGGCAGTCCTAAGCTGTTTTCTTGAAAACTTAATTTCAGTGCTAAAAGTTCAGACTATATATTACTGTATAATTTATAGTTTTTATAAATTTCTGGTCATAACACTTTAAGATTAAATGAATAGACTTAAGTTTCTGAAACTTTCAAATGTGAATACTGCAAACAGAATTGTATATTGTTCAAACTTTTTAGGCATAGGAAATGCAGAGATTTAGTTACTGGGAACCTTTCAGTTTTTAAAGGCTTATTGTAAATGTCAAGTTGTCACTTGACATTTACTATAAAACTTGAATGTCACAACACTAAACACTTTGACTTCAATTTTATGAGCATTAAGTGTAACCTGTTAACTGGTCTTAATTTTCTAGTAACTTCTCTTCTCTCTTTATCAATAGGATTAATATGATCAGATAATTAGACCTCCCTAGCTGATTCATGGGGATGGTTTTTGTTTAGCAATGTTCTGACATCTTGGTTAGTGTTATTGCATATTACTGTATGGTCATGATCTTATTTATTCATATAACCAATTTAGTTTTTTCAACACCTTAAGTATAAAAGTATTTATACTGAAGTTCTTTTTAGCATATCTAATCTGAGATCTAATGTTTATTTGCTATAAATTTGTACAAAAACTTAGTAATATTTATCTGCTATAATAAATTAGTTTGATCTATTAACTAAACCCAGTTTTTCTGAAATAGGTCTTTGGCTTAATACAAAAGCCAGCAAGTAGGAAAGTTAAATCTCCTAAGGTGCCAGTCCATTAACTGCTATATATACATAACTATGCATTTCTCAATGCAATGTGCTATTCTTAATTACTTAGTACTGAATTAAATTCAGTATTATCTTCCTTGAAGATCTACTTCAGGTGTTTTATATTGCACTCATAAGTGTACAATTTTTTTTTTTTCTTGGTTATTTCTTGATCAGAAAGTTCTTGAAATTTCATTAGTTGAAGACTTAATTTTTTGAACAATCTTTTCATGAAAACATTTTCATAATCTTTTAAACTATGCTTAAGAATTCTATAAACTGCCTCCCAAGATAGTTTAAAAATCCTGATAATTGTAAATTCTAATTTTTAATAACTTTTTTAATAAAGTTATTTGCTTGATAATGAACTGTCCAGCTTGCTGTTAACTTATTTACTACCTTCTGCTTTACACTTGTCTAAAAGCTGTTTGTAAAAATATAACTCTGCATATACTAACCAGTGATCACTTCAGCCATTTATCACAAAATTCTGCAATTTTCAAATTATTAGTTAATACCAGCCATATGCATGTTTCAAACTTAATTATGAAATCCAACACTCTTATACAACAGATGAAAGGCCAGAATTGGCATAAAAGCTTTATTTGACCTCAAGTTTACTGGAATAATCTTACAGCTTGGCATCTATATATAAAAGAATTTTGCTTTTTGAACAAGCTCAATGCTGATGGGATTCTTCCTCTAGCTCAGATTCTGTTCCTGAGAGTCATAAATTCAAATTGAGGAAAGACTATTGTAGAATAGATTTTGAATGTCTTAAGGCACTGGGTGGTTGATTGCTGGAACCAACTTCCATTGTGGAAGTTGGCAGCTTAAATTCAAGGCTGAATTAGACAGACTTGAGGCTTTCAACAAGGTGGGGTTAACTGCTATTGCATCATACAAAGTGATTGACAAGTCTGTCTGACTCTTACAAACTCAATTTTTAGTAGTCTTTAAATTTTTCTATATATAAAAGAATAGTGCTTTTAATTTTTAGAATTCCACATGTCTCAAGGCAAAGATTCAACTTTTTTCAAGTTTCTTAAGCTATTAGCAATATCTAATAACGGCAGTAATAGAAGAGAAAGATTTCAGAAAGGCTGAAAAAAATCTAGGGTATGAAGCAGCACTTAAATCCTGATATCAAAGAAAAAGCAATTATTGAAAAATATACAAGTTAAAGGATTAACAATTCAGAAAGGAAAGATACAAAAAAATTACTTATATCACAAGGCTAAGTAGTGAAAACAAGGAAGAAATGTGTTTGTGAATACATCACAGGTGGATTGAAAGCATATTCCAGAGATTCATGTATTCAAACATAGGGAATATAATTTCATTTTTCAACAAACAGTTTCATGTGAATTGGCTTTTAGTACAACAAACAAAAGTAAAGTTCCAACCCTATCTAAGGTTGGTGTTGATTTAACATGTTTTTCACATGGACAACTGAGGGCAGTTAACTTTGTATTAACAGACAGCTGAAGAATAGAGAATTCCCCCCACTAAAATTTATAAAAATGTGTAATTTAGCTTTGTGACAAAGCAGAAGGGAATAAAGCAACCTTCTGACTTATCTAAAGTAGTTCTTGTAATCTAACTGGAGTGCCTGTAAAATCTGATGTTATTTGCACTTCTGACATTAGTGATTTTTAGGTCATAATAGAGAATCTTAAAAATCTTTCTGGTCACTTGCCTAATAGCTACTTACTAATTTCTGTAACTTAGTAATAGTTAGATTTCAAACTAAATCAGTCTTGAAATAAATTCAGCAGTTTATACATGGAATGAGCTCAAACAACCTTGTACTGTATATAACTTCCTGAATTTTTTTTAATTTGCACTGAACTGGAATTCCCCCTACCATATTAATTCTTTAATCAATTTATTAGTAAAATCTAAAGTAATTTAAAATTTTATATTTAAATTTTTTTAGAAGATTACTGCTTACAAAAGTTTCATGGCTCCAGATGGGCTACAATTTGGAGACCTTTCTGTCCAAAAGAATACAATAGTTCAAGAACTTGTGAATGGAATTGATATTAGAATTTTAAATAAGAAAACTGTAAACAAATATCACAAACAAGAAATAAAAGGAATTAAAATATTCAGACATCTTGGTGCTAAGGACATGCACATAAAAGGTATTTATTCTTTTCATTTTTAAATCAATATGAAATATTGATATAAGCTTTAAAATGTTCAACTAAAACTAAATATTTAGGCATTCCTAATTAAATATCCAAACTTCTATTGAACAGCTGAAACCTTTCATTTACAGGATACTTAAATGAGATATCCCTATTGGATTCTGTGATCTTATCCACAGTACCTGAAACTATTGAGTCCCAGACTTACTTCACAGTCCCACTGACAGCAAAAGGACATGTGACAGTAAAAGGAAGAACAGATGGCATTAATATAGCTGATCTTGTGGAAAAGAGAATTTCTCTCAGCTCCAATGAACTGATCTCTGCAACAATAATCTTAAAGGATATTAATGTAAAAGGTACCATTTTCAGTATTCATTAACATTCCTTCTCATATGTATTACCTAAAGTGTAATCTATATAGCTTAGTCAAAGCATTGTCTACTTTTTTATAGTTGCTATTTTTTATACTTGGTCACCTCATAGTCAAACTTCATATTAATGTTTAAACAGTTATGATTACTCTAACTATCAAGATCATTCTCCAATGAACAGAATTAACATTTTTCCTTTCATTCATACATTCCATTCATAGTAACTGTTGTTGCTATAGTAGCAACAACCTTGACTTATCAGCAGTACTACAGTGGCAGACAAAACTGCATCACTTATGAATTTTGAAAATGTTTTGCACTTCATTGAGAGTTGCAGAAATGTTCAAAATGCATTTGTTAGATGGATATGGATCTCTGAATGAAATCCAACAAATATCTTCCCCAAGGGTAAAATGCATAATGGAAATATGAGAAATCATGTTTGGTTGTACATGCATTTACATGTACAAACAAATGACAAGTTAAGTAATAGTTATGTACTGAAAATCAGTAAAATAAGTCCAATATCTTGTTGTTCCTCCAAGAGCTGCAATTACACCCTTGCAACAATCTGGCATAGTTAACTTCTGGATATAGTTGGCCTAATTTTGTGGTACCACACCCTTACAATGCTCTCCTGCAGCTGAACCTTACTTGTTTGCTTTTGAGTAAAATTTTAGACTACATTATGTACCCGCAATTTTCAATAGGGTTCAAATCTGGATTGTTGGTTGGGCAGTTCAACAATGCCAGCATTTCTCAGGTATGACTGTACCTTAAGGGAGAAAAACAAGGGAAAACATTGTAAGTATGTTTTAAGCTGTGTGAGAGATTATCATTAAATCTAAATAGCATAAAACTTACCAATTTTGCTGTGTGGCAAGGTGCTGAGTCCTGTTAAAACAGTTTCCAATGTCTGTGTGGTGATCTGCAATAATGGGTTTCAGGCACTCCAAGATAGTGTAGGTTTCTGTATTCAGTGTTCCATTAATAAACTTAATTTGCCTCACCCCTTTGCTTGTTATGCATCCCCAGACCATCTGACCAGTGGGGAACTTTAGTCTATGTAGTCAGGGTGGTATGCCTCAGATTTGTTGTCTGATATATCACTTCCCATCCAAGCCATGCAGGCTGAATTTCAATTTGTCAGAAAAGATAGTGTCCCATTGCTCTTTTGTCCATGAAACATGTTTTAGCCCAAGCAAGTCACTTCTTGCTCATAGCATGTGTAGAAAGTCCTTCCTGGGACAGAGCAGCAGTTACTCTATTGTGTCAACTGAACATATGGAGCCATGAGTACATCTGCAAAGCAGGGTACTGAGTGTATACCTTTGAAGACCATATTTATAGAAACAGCTGATGCAATTACTGTATTGCAATAGAGGTTATCTGACGATGTTTGCTTTGCAACAAACAATTACTGTAATCTTGTTTCACTGCACTTTATTTTTTAAAGTGATGCAATTTTTGTCTCCCATTTTCTTTTCATTCCTTTTAAATCCATTTTCAAATGTGCAGGGGTAGTTCTGTAGATTTTACAGAAGTCTTACTCATGTTTATCTTTGTAGTACTTGGAACAACATCTTTATCCAGATGGTAATATGAGTAATTAGTTTATCTTAGATTTTTTCTGCTATAATTCTGTTCCAAACAATATAACTAAACAAGATTAGCATAGAAATATCCATGCTGACTTGTACAAGAATTGAATGTAAACATTATTTGAAGTGACCTTAATTTCAAAATGAAGGCTTATTGGTAATGCAATATACTTCAGATTATGTAGTAGTGGTGGACCTGATCAGAATATTCCATCAGGGCTGCTTCATTGGCATTACAGAATTCACACTAATTTTATGAACAAACTTCTGTTTTGGCTGGAATTCCATATAGCTTTCTGTAGAACTATTTTTAGATTTAACATTGTACTTTATCCACAAGTTAATTAGAAAACTATATTCTAGAAATATATAATTATTGCTTATATTCTTAATGCTTGGTATATTATAAATGCTTCTATATTAGTTAAGGTCATTAAGCTCTGTACAGTTAATTTCAGTCAAAGAAAGTTACTGTCAAGAAGTTTCTTAAATCATCCACAATTTAGCTTTATAAATAACAAGTTAAACATTGTTAGTTCAGTATTGCTGTCTTTTGAAAAATAAGTGTCTTAGCTCTAATATTTTCCTTCTTGGTTGCTTGTGAAAACAAAAGCACCAAATTTGATGTTCTACAAAGTATGCAAGAACAACTTGAAACATGAGACAGCTATTTGGAAATGATATGAGAAGAGCATTCAAGAAAAACTGACTTGTATTGTGACAAAAGGTGATTTCTTTAAATATGTAGCAGTATTTTTTCCTAAAGGAAATGAGGGTTTTTGTTGAGGGTTTTTACATGGCTTATTTTAATTTGCCACAACTTCCCGAGGCAAAAGTAAAATGGAATTGTTACTTTTCCCAACTTTGGATATCTCAATCAGGTATTCTCATAGATGACTATATTCTGGATAATCTACAGTACTAAACTTCCTTGGCAAGAGTACCCTTTTATGCTCCTAATTGTTGCTCTCCACTAGATCTGTTCCCACAGATCTAAATCCTTCCTAAAATGACTTCTAACCCAATATAGCCAATATTTTGACTTGGGCTAACCATTCCCCTTATATAAAGGGAATTACTTTTGTTAATGTATGTTATGGACAGAATCAAATGTCCTGACATTAGTCTATACTTCCTTAATGAGGAAGAAAAATTGGTTCTTGGTTTCAAGTTAAGACAGTAAATGGATGTTACCTAGTTACAGCCCATCTTCAGATAGTTTTAGAATGGAGAATTATGCTTATACAAGGAAGTTCAGGGAACTAACTCAGAACTGAGTTCTGTTTAATGTAGAACTTGATCTCTAAAGTTAGTATGTTTAATTCTGGCTCATCTGCTTTATGAAATATGAACTGCCCTTTATATTCTATGAAACCATTTACTGAACTTTCATTAACAATAAATTGTTTAATAGTGGCTTACATTAATGTTTATATTAAATAGCCATGAGCTTTACAACTATTTTCTTCTTTAGGTGACTTGTCAATACAAAGAGCTTTAAACAATATCACCATATCCAATATAGTGATAACAGACTGCCTCCTTACAGGACATAAGATCTTCCTTGGCAATTTTCTTGTGCATGCTGATGCAAATATTAGCTTCATTAATGATGTCAACATAGCTAAATTGTCAAAAAATTTAGTCAGCATAAATCAACAGATGTTTTCTGGACTAACAGTAAGTGTTCTGACTTTTTAGAGTGGGTTTATACATCAAAATTAACTTCCTTCACTCTTATTATTTGATTTACTGATTTGTTCAGATGTTTTCTAAACTTCATTTTTATCAATGAAGTTTGATATGATGAGATCTTAATTTAAGTTAAGCTCACTTCATAAATTATATCTGAAATTGAATTCTATACAGTATAGCCTCTAAGGGTTGGGACAACTTTTAACATTGACTATACTGGTGTTTTTGTGAACAAACTTCCTCAGTTTTACCATTTTCAGAGGGAAGGCGCCTCCGTAGCCAGGTGGGAAGGAGCAGTAGTGCATAGCACATGCTTCTTGATTAGACCGGGGTTCAAGCCCGTCACCACCAAATACGGAGGATGCGGAAAGGTCAGGGAATGACCACCGCATATCCCGGAGCAATATGGCCTTAGTTGCTAATGCTCCTAAAAACCAAATAACAACAACCATTTTCAGTGAATGAAGTGACAAATGTTTTTTCAAGTATATACCATAGAAAGCCAAATTACTAATTTTAATACTATATATTTTAAAATTTATGTTAGATAGCAGCATATCGCACATCTAAAAATGTCATTAATTTCTTATCTCATGCAAAAACAGAAAATAAGCAACTTTAGCTGTTGCTATAGTTGAATGGTCAACTGAGGCATGCCTGCAAATCAGTGTATATATAAACTATCCTGGAGCACTATTTTCCATAGAAAATGTAACATGGCTGGGTTACATTCTGGGTTAGACTAAAGGCCCTTCCCACAGAGGATGTACAATAATACTTTAGGTTATAAACAAGCAAATTATACATGATACAGTAATTAAAGAGACCACTTATCAGTAACTATGTACAACCCACTTGTCAATTCATTCAAACTTTGTATCATGCCTTGGCAGTTTGACTGTGCCATGTTCAGTTTCCATTTCCTTGCACTTTTTTATTGCAGCTGTAATTGAGGAAATGTGGCTAACTTATGCACTTTTTAAAACTGCATTCATAAAAACTAATTTAATTTCCTGTAGATGAGGATACAATAGTTGCCAACTGCTTGAAGTAGTTTGCAGTCTATTGAGATTTGTGCCATTCTGCTGGAGACATGCTTGCTGTCTGAACCAGCAGTATAACTACAAGTATGTTGAGGTTGCATTATGTATCTATGAGTAGTCTGCTTTATGTTTAGTCAAACCAAACACCAAGTTGAACTAAACTTAGTTCAAACTATAAATAATGCAATCCAGTTTAAACTGGCTTGCATTAACTATATATACTCCAATGTCCAAGTGCACTTCTGACTTGGCACCTATAATTTTACCACTACTAAACCATTCCAAACACTGACCTATAAGTTAATATGCAACTTGCAAAACTAATTTTCTCATATCCTTTCCATTTCTGCTCTAGAAAAACCATCCTTCATATGTATTTTCCCAAAAATTGCAATCAAAAGTGACTAGTCTAATGTCAAATGTATCTGCCTTCAATTTTAATACCTTTCATGTTGGAAGTTTTCCTACTGATAGTATTTAATTTTTTTTATTCCATAGAATATTAACATCAACACTTTCTGATCTAATCTTCTTTTCCTGTATGCGAAAAATGTTTTTTTACATACCATTAGGAAAAATACATTTAAGTGTTAGCTTTTTGTCAAGTTGAGATGGCAGTTGCTGTATTATAAGTACATTTTTTATTGCCAGATGAGTCTGAAACCAAGATACCTTAGTTTAAAATTATAGGTATCTTGGTTTCAGACTCATCTGGCAATAAAAATATACTTATAGGTGGTTGAGGTAAACAGCAGCAGCCATTATCAATCCACTGTATGATGGAAGCCTTCTCAATTTGAAGAAAATGAACCTGCACTAGACCAGTGTGGCAGACCACACTGGTCTTGTGCAGGTTGGCAGATTGTAATTTTCATACATGCCATTAGTTTGCCATCCCTGGTATTATAGCCTTCAAATTAAGGTAAAGTCTGAATTCCCAAGTCACATTTGAGTCTTTATCAACCTAAACCCATTGAATCCTTAACAGAACTTCACAAATTATTCTTAGTTGTACTTCTGAGCAACATAAATATCTAACTGTATTGAAGTTAGTCATATTTGTAAGATTGTGTATATACATCTGATTTAAGACTTCTGTATTCCATGTTTAGCTTAAATGAGTCATAACATTCCTATGCCTAAAACGTTTGACTTTACCAAAGCATAAAAGCTCTCCTACATTTTAATTTAATGCAGGCTATTTTATAGCCTAAGTGACTACTGCAAAACCATTAATGGTAATTATGGTTTGCCTGCCTATACACACAAGCTTCACTGTCCTAATATTAATTCTCTAAACTGGTCAGTTTTATGAAATTAACTTGAATTAACTCAACTGTTTCAATGAACTCACTAGAAAGCCTCCACTTCCAGATCTTCCAGGCAGATGTGATTGTCCACTCAATTGTGACTCCTAAAATAGATGGAATTGATGCTGGGCTTATGGCAACTCAATTCTACAACATCCAAATGCATACTACCAAAGAATTATCCAGTACAGATAATACATTACAGATTCATGATTTGATGTTACTTCAGCAGTTTGAAGCTCATAAGTGTAAGTATACTGAAATTCTTCTATCTTTTGGTAGACTTTGTTGAAAACCATTTCAAAACTTGTCTTAACCTCTTAAGAAAGCTCAGTTTTGAGAACAGTCAGAGCCAGGTGACTAGAAAAATATTGGTGGCATGTTCTTTTAAATTTAAACTCAAGACTGAACATGTTCTCAAGCCTTGTGATTTAAATTTGAGTTTAATAAAAAGGCCTTGGTGTGGAAAGTATTTGGAAAGTCCCTTCCACCCCATATTGCAACTGTAGGAAATTTTACACTTGTTTCTCACTGGCTATAAATTAGTCTAGCAAAATTACTAATTAAAGTGGTTACTATCTGCTTGTGCATGGGTGTGTAAACATTCTGAGCAAAGAACATGAGTTTCAGAATACTTCTGTTATTCACTTGAAGTTAACTTAAGCCATGGCCTTTTCAAAAGTTTTTTTGGTAACTTTTTTATAGGAAACTTAATTGCTACTGAATAGTTAATCTTACTTGAATATATACCATATGACAATTTATGGAACCTGCTGGTTTTATTTCAAATTTAGTATTTGAACTAATTTTTTTCAAAATATCTAGGACTTCATTTCAGTACTCCAGAAGAAACCTATCCTACTTAAATTTTTTACTGGTTACAAAACTTTTTAACCACTACATCTAGTAAAACAGTAACTTTGCCTTTCTAAACTCTTTTCCAGATCAAGCAGTGTTACTTGCTCATCTTGACTTGTGCCAAGAACTGGGCTTTGCAACAAGACTTTATTCCATACCAGTCCATACAACTCACAGGTAAAGAGAATTTTGTCTTTTAAATTCTTGTTAAAAAAACTAAACTTTATTAATTTCACAATCTTTCTTTCAGTGTTAAATACAAAAACAACCCAGCAGACCAGTTGTTGATATGGACCCAAGACACTAGTAGCTGTGACCAGTTTGAATGTTGCAAAATGTATTCCTATGTTTATAATCTGAATGAATCAGGATGGTTGACTGGGCATAGTGGGCCCTATAAAGGAAAATACATACCTTTGATCTTCACTGGCATAGAAGAGATGATTGGAGATCTAGATGGGTTTATTCTTTCTACTACTGCAGAATACAGTGAAAGGTAACTTAAATTTCACCTTAAGTTTGTAGAGAAATCCAAATTTAGGATAGTGTGCTTGCTGTATCTTAAATTTAAGGTTTTTCTAATAATTTGAATATAAATTTGGTACTTTGCTTGTTGGCAGATACTTCTATTAGTAATTTCACAAGGATTGAATTTTAATCCAGTGTGAAATTAATGTAAATAAAATTACTAATTACACATTGATTGGGCAGGGTGGAGTTGATCTTGGAACCACAACAGATCATACAACTGGTGTTGGTCAAATAAGTTTTTTTTTTTCTTGTAAAAAATTGCATCCAACTCGGCACTTGGGGAGGAATAGCAAAGTGGGATCTAAACTCTTTCAGAAGAGTTAATGAATTTAGAACAGGAAGTGAGACTGCTGTATGTTCTGACCCCATAACATTTGATACATGACAGCTCAGAGTATATTCTCTGAACCATACATTCTTACCCCCAAACATTGTTTCCAATGCCAAAAATTTGGCCATTTCCAAAACAGTGGACATTGGTACTACTTGTGGTTCATGAGCACACTTATGCAGACTAAAATAGAGTAAATGTTCATGCCTCCATAACCAAGTGGTCAAGAGCAGGAGTACTATTATGCTTCTGCTCTTTGAATAGACTAGGGTTTTTAAGCCCTTGACTAATAAATAGTTATTCTGCCAATCTGCACTAGATCAATATGGCAGATTATGGTCCATTTTTCCTTCAATATGACTTTGAGGTATCTACCCTCCAGATTATCTTGAAAAATTAAGATATTCAATGGGTTGGAGCAAACATTTTAAATGCCAAAAAAATCAGTAAGAGCTGAAAATAGCACCTGACTGAAGTCATTAAGTCAGAACTAATAACTACTGTGCGGGGAACAATGACTTATACTTAGACATATTCCCCCAGATAGATCAGTGTTAAACTAGACTTTCACTTTTGCCAAGTTTTTGCCCTTGCAAAGTAAAATTAAGATGTTAACACACCAATCACATACTAATACTTAACCAGAGTATTCAGAAAGCACTGCTCATGATAATATACAAATTGATGCAGTAGGCATAGAAAGGAAAGAAAACACCAAGAAGTTCCAGTTCTCTACATCATTGCAGAGGAAGAAGTAAAAGACCATACTTCCTGACAAAAATAAATCTGATCAGAATCAGCCCTCAGACAAATTCAGGGCCACACTAAACAAATTTTCAATTTCTTTCAATGAAAATGAAGATATTGCAGCAGCCTTTGACATTTAGGATCTAGTATAACCCAGTTGCCTTTAGTCTTTAAGAAACTAACTTAACAGCATTTTTACTACATTAAAAACAATCTACAGACAAGATGATTGACAAAATTCAGCTCATAAAGGCATTGCAATTCTAATTGGCTCCACTGTTCCTTTCCAACCACTAATGCTACAGATCTAAAAGCTGTGGCTGCTAGAAATTTCCTGTTACTCTTGCCATTGTCTCCTTAAATCTTCCCATTAACCACATGTCTTAGTGACCTTGAGTGTCATCTCAGCTCCCTTCTGCATTAAAGAATCCCATAATGCAAAACTTAACGTAAAATAAATGGGAAAGAATTTTAGAAAGATTTTTGCTAAACTAAATCTGAATAATGTATTACCCACTACCTCTCAACAGGCTCTCATATAGAGGAAAATTTAACATTGCTGTGTGTATACGCACAGTGGAATGTGAATTTGCAAAATTTGATAGAAAAATCTAGGCAGCTAATGATAGGCAAAGCAGTTATCAATCTGTGCTGCTGTATCATTTTAAATCAAATGACAGGCCACTGAAATAATAGCAAAAATGCTTGTCATCAAATTGTTTAGCATTAGTAGAGGCATATGATACAAGAAAGCAAGCTTATGCAGCATCAGCCAAAAAAAACCACTCCCATTTTCACCTGTTCGTTCGAAATGCCTGTCCAGCTGAGCCTTAAATTTATTTAGGCTATCAACTTCCACAACAAGGGATGGAAGTCTGTTCCACCAACCAACTACCTGTTGGCTAAAGGAAAATTTCCATACATCTGTCTTTCCTCAATTTGAATTTATGCCCTCAGGTGATTATTCTGAGCAATAGGAAGAATACCATTGGCATTGAGCATGCTCAAACCATTCAATGCTTTACACACCTCTATCAAATCACCTTGCTGGTGCATAGTCTCCAGACACTAATTTGCAAAACTTAAGCCTTTCTTTGTAAGAGCAACCCTTTGTTCCATTCACTAATCTTGTTGCCCTTCTCTGTACTTGTTCCAGCAGCTCTACATCCTTCTTGAAATGCAGCCTCCAGACCTGTACACAGTATTCAAGGTGTGGTCTGACCTATTGCCTTGTTCAATGGGATAATCACTTTGTCCCTTCTAGCAAAATTCCTGTATATCATTGACCAAACTCCATGACCTGCTCTGGCAGCCTGTCTGCACTGCTCAGCAAACTTCATATCTGACTGCAAAATGATCCCTAGGTCTTTTTCACTCTACACTTCCCTGTGTGTAGTACCACAGTTGGTACATTTCTCTTGGATTACTGCTACCCATACACAGTACTTTGTATTTGTCAATGTTAAACTTCAGTTGTCACTTCTCAGCCCATTTGCCCAACTTATCTAGATCCAGTTGCAGTAGCATACTGTCATTAACAACCCTGCCAACCTTTATCATCTGCAAACTTCAACATTAAGCCTGATATACCCTCATCATTGAATACAGTGGAGCCAGCACCAAACCCTGAGTAACTCTACTAATAACATTAGTCCACAGATAGCGGTGTACATTGATTACCACTGTCTTCCCACTCAGCCATCACTATCTGTTGTAGCAACCTGCCCTTAATACCATTCCAGTTTGTACAGCAGTCTTCCATGTGCAACAGTATCAAATTTTCCTGGAATCCAAGTATGATATCAATTATTTTTTGCATTTAGTTCCTTTGTGACCACATAGTATCCAATCAGATTGGTCAGACAAGACCTCCCTTTAACAAACCCATGATGTCTTGTCTAATGATCCTGCAATGCTTCTTTAACCAGTGACTCCATTATTTTCCCCAGAACACAAGTTAAAACAAATATCTGTAGTTGTCACCTTTTGAACCCAGTTTGAATTGGGGATACATTTGTACACCTCCAGTCAACCCCTGAATTTAAGGAAGCTCTCATAATTATGACTTGAGGTTTATTTGCTTCCTTTTCTGTCTCCTTTAATATAACTGGATAGATCCCATCCACCCCAGCTGCTTTCCTTATATTTAACTTCAATTTTTCTCCACTTTGCTCTTATTACAAAATCACTTAGCTCTCTATTAGTTTAAGCTTCTGGCATTCCTCTCCTTGGATCTAACCTCTTCATGTAGATGCAAAATACTTGCTTTTCAACTACATGAGCATGATTATTAATCAAACCATATTAAGTGAACAAATCTGATTCATCCATTCTCTTCTAGAGTTTACATAAGTAAAGAACCCTTTGCGGTTTTTCTTTGCATCATTTGCCAAAGATTTCTGTCTGCCTTCTCTTGCCTAACCTCCTTTGTGACTTGATTAGAGACTAGCTTATATGTGCCATAGGTTTCTATATTGCCTGATAATTTATATGCATCCCATACATTTTTCTTCTCTGCCACAAGCCTCATTAGTTCATCTGACATCCATTTAGGCCTAAACCTTGAACAGTATTTTTTTTTTATGGGAACCCCAAACACGAGAGGTATTATAACCTGTAGTACTTAGTACCGTGCTTGGGTTGGAGGTTGAGAAGACGAAAGAAGATATTTGTTGATATTGGACTTGAACTTCTGTAGATTGTAATTTTCAGGAAATACATATGAAGGAAGGTTGTTCCAGAAAATGGCAGTTGAATGAATAAATGAGGAAGATGAAAAGTTGGTTCTGTGGGTTTGAAGTTGGACAGTAAATGGATGTTGGCTGGTGGCAGCACGTGTTCGGACTGTTTTGAAAGAGAGAGAGAGAGAAAGATAGAAGCCAATTCAGAAGAACAGTGCCCATGGAAGTATCTGTAGAAGAGGCATGCAGCGGAAACAGTGAGTCTATGAGAAAGCAAGTGGAGAGACTGTTAGAGATGAATCATTAATTAACCTAACTGCCCTCTTCTGAATGGAATCAAGAAGCCTGAGAGAGGTTTTGGGGGCACCACCCCAGATGTGGGAACAATATTCCATGGTAGGGCGGATTTGCAATTTATACAGAGTGAGCAGCTGTTTGGGAGAAAAGTAACGCCGAGAGCGAAAGAGAAAACCAAGTTTTTTAGATGCAGAGGAAGCAATATTTGTAATGTGCTTGTGCCAAGAGAGATTAGAAGTCAGGGTAATCCCTAAAAGAGATATATCATTTTGCCTAGAAATCGGAGTGTCACTAAAGATAAGCATAGGAGCAGAAGAATCCTTTTTGTGAGATACAAGACAAGATTGAGTTTTAGAAGGGTTGAAATCAACTAAGTTGTCTTTGCCCCACTGGAGAATTACCTGAAGATCGGCATTTAAGGAATTGGCAGCAGATTTTCGAGAACTTGAAGCTGATTGAGCTGGACAAGGTTTCTCAAAATGGAAAGTTGAATGCAATGTGCTATCATCGGCAAAACTATGGATAGGATTTCCAGTCAATGGAAGAAGGTCATTGATATACAAGAGGAAAAGAGTGGGGGAAAGAACTGAACCTTGGGGGACACCGGCATTAGTGGAGAAGTTAGAAGACAGAGAGCCATCTACCATCACCCTCAGTGAGCAATCAGAGAGAAAACTGGATAACCAATTACTAAAAACAGTTGGCAAACCATAAGATGTAAGCTTGTTTAGAAGACCTTTATGCCAAACACGATCAAAAGCCTTTGAGATGTCAAGAGCAACTACTTGTGTTTCACCGAACCTTTCCATTGAATTAGTCCATAAATGGGTATCATAAGCCAGAATATCACCAGTGGATCGACACTGACGGAATCCATACTGGAGATCGTTGATCAGACGGAAGGTTTCTAGGTAGTTTAAGAGTTGGCGGTTAATTGATTTTTCCATTACTTTAGAAAGAGTAGAAGTAATTGCAATGGGACAATAATTGGATGGGAGGGATTTGTCACCCTCTTTAGGAACTGGCTGGATATGAGCAAATTTCCAAGCAGAAGGAAAAACACCTTTGGAATAAGAAAGTGAAAAAAGGCAGCAAAGAATAGGAGTAAGTTCAGGAGCACAGGTTTTGAGAACAAATGGAGAAATACCATCAGGACCTGGAGCTTTCTTAGCATCAAGATTCATCAAAATCCTTCTGATATCCTTTTGATGGAAGACCACAGGAGGCATTGAATGGAGCGTGTTAGGAATGGTGGGAGGTGTTTTACCAAGCTCATTAATACATGAGCTCGAAGAAAAATGGGATTCTAGCAGGTCAGCTTTATCCTTGGCTGAAGTGACAACAGAACCATCTGGTTTGGACAGAGGTGGGAGCAGAGATGGGCAAAAGTTGCGGCCAATAGCTTTGGCAAGAGACCAGAATGCTTGGCTACCATTAGGGCAAGAAGCAAGTTTTCTACTCTTAGCCTGTTCAAACTCTAGTTTGGACTGATTAATAACTGCTTTACAATTGTTGCGAGCTTTGGTGTACGCAGAAAATGAAACTGAAGAATTAGAAACAAGCCAATTAAGATATGCAACGTTCTTCTCTTGGACAGCCTTGGCACATTTATTGGAAAACCAAGGTTTAGATAAAGGACAAGATTTTAAAGTGGAGTGTGGAATAAAGGATTCCATTCCTGCAAGAATAATTTCACTGACACGATCTGAGCAAACTTTGACATCAGAAGTTTTGAAACAGTAATCAGACCGAAGAAAAGAAGTCTCGCAGGTCATCCCATTTTGCACCCCTGCAATGCCAAACAACACGAGGCCGGGAACAGGCATGAGATAAAGGTCCCATTGGAGAAGAGACAATCACCAAGTTGTGATCCGAAGTGCCTAAAGGACCCCTCACTTCAACCCCGCACCCAGAAGGGCTGTTTGTGAGAAAAAGATCAAGTGCACCGGCTGTATGACCAGGACTGTCCAACACCCCTTTAGGTAAATGAACAATCTGTGCTAGGTCACTAGTAATTGCAAAAGCCCCAGCATCCCGACCCGCTGGGTCGGTGTGACTAGAAAATGGAAGCCAGCTGGAGTTGTGAACGTTAAAATCACCAAGGAAAACCACCTCACTGTCAGGAAAGTTGGACTGGAGAAAGTCAAGTTGCAAAGTTGGTATGAAAAGCCTAGTAGCTTCCAAAAATTAATTCTTTGAGGGCTTCCCATTTAGAATTCACCATTGGTAACATCAGTTGATCTCATTATATAGATTTTAAATTGTGATACCAGTGTAGTTGCCTCTATGAAAGCAAAAGCCTTTACCTTTGTGTGGTACTTGCATCTTTAAATAAATCTGCTATCTGTACACTGATCACTGTCACCCAGTGGTTCCTTTATCTGCAAATTCTTAATGCATCAATAATCACTGCTGATAATCAATATAGTATTACTCCCCCTGGTTGCTTTTACATTTTGCTGTAAAAAAGTCAAATCCACAAGTCTTGCTAGTGTGTGTGACCAAACTGAAAGGTCCAGTTAATATCCAGAAAGTTAATCCCCTTTGAAACATTCTGATTTACTGGCCTACTTTCTCTGCTCAAGTGCTAATTGTACTCATCAGATTCATTAACACATCTACTCATTTTCCCTTTCCCAGTGCTTATGTCACACCACACTGGCTGACCGGGCTAGCCAGGTGGGTAAAGTGCCTGCCTGGAAACCCACAGGTCACGGGTTCGAATCCTGCCTTGCTTGAACCTAAGTAAAATTCAGAAACTTTGGGAGGTGCATTATGGCCACAGAAGCCAATGCACTAACAAAAAAACACCACACTGACTCAACATTGCCTTGTCATCCAATGCCAATTGGATGCACTTCCTTATTTAGTTAACTAATAGCATAACCCCTCTTCTCTTCCTGTCCTTTCTGTACAAATTATTCCCCAAATTTCAACTCTGCACTGCTTATGTGTGATACCACTCCTCTGATATCCCAGCAATATCTGCCTTTGCATTGACCAGCACTTCAAACTCAATTTATTAATTATGCTTCTAGTCTAGCATTGGTGTACATGCAAGTATACCTGCACCTGTTCCTACTCTTAGTTACCCTAACACAGCATTTGTATTTACTTGTTTCACTGGCCCCCAGCAGTGCTGGAAATCCCCAGCAACTTGCTTTCCAGGCTGCTACTGCTTCCAATAGAAGCAGTGCAAGAATCACTTTGGCCTCTGCCTGCAGCGGCCAAAGCCATCCAATTATCGTTACACTTTGTCTGTATCCCCCCCCAAGCTAGTAGTTTTCTGACCCACCTAACATTGCCTCAATAGCATCAAAATATTCTTGTACCCTTTCTATTTAAGTCTACCCCATCCCTGTAGAAGCAGTCTCTTCAGTTAACAAGCACAGACCACACTGAAATTCTACCCAACAAACTTTACTCTCCAGGGCCAAACTGATTGACAAGACTCATTATATACTCCCTCTTATTGTGTGGGCAGAATTGCAGACACTTCCAAATTCAACCCTAGCTTGTGACCTTTAAACATTGACTTGTACTTGCTAATTAAATTTACAGATCTCCTACTCTTAAGGTCATTGGTGCACACATTTTCAACAATATCACCTTTTGTGCTCTTAAAAGATATCTGCTCTACAACTTCAACTCTTGCACCTGTCAGACATACCTTGGTTCTGTTCCACCTGTCCTTTTTACATAACATTCTCTGACACTAATCACCCACAATAACTCATTCCTGTGGGAGCAGTGCATTCAGCCTTGGGATTACCTCTGTTGCCTGCTGCACAGGAATGAACTCTGGCATTGAGTTGGGCAGCTGAGAGCTTGACAGGCCCCCCTAATTTCTTCAAGGGCATCAACCCTACACCTCAATCTCAATTATAGATGCAATAACCTTCCTCTTCCACTAGGGTATTTCAAAAAGGTGGGAAACAATGTGCAGTATTATTTTAGGCAAAACTTTTTCTGTAAAGTTGATGATTCAAATACTATAGACTACAATTATTGGTATTGCAAAACCAATTTTTACTTAGAAAAATTTTTGCTTAGTTCCCTAATTCTATAACCCAACTTGAAACACGGTGACTTTATTTGATTAGTGCAATTGAAGTAGATATTTCAGTTGGAAATTCCAACTATTCCTGGAGACATAAAAGAAAAGGAACTTTAATCTAAACTCCTGGTCCTTTATGTTAAAGAAAATGCCCAAATTTTCTAATAGAAATGGGCAGGATCTTCCTCTTCAAGTAAAGATCTAAGGCTCATATTGAAGTTCAACCCAGTCACTTCAGACTTGAATTGCTCCAAGCATTGTAGAAAAGTGGCAAAGAAGGCCATGGTGCCCAATTTGATTTATTGAATATTTGCTGACAGGCAGGTCATAATTGCACAGTGAGGCATTTGTAAGACTACACTGTGAATACTGTTGAAGTATTAGACTTCTTGGACAATACTTTAGTGTCCAAATAAAGGCAACTTCCTTGATGAGATTGGCAAAAGGTGGAAAACTTTGCCTTCATTCACTTTACTTGGTGAATGAAGGCAAAGTGAAAGAAAAATGAATGAGGGTAAAGTGAAATTCACTGTTATAAATTCTTACAGAACTAAGTGTCATCAATCCAAATAATTAAGAGGTTGACTGTATTACAGAAAGACCAATTCATGAAACAACTGCAATTTTAAAGCTCAAACATGGAACTTGTTTTAGCCAGTGACTTAATTACTGGAATAACTGAGTTTTCAAGTGTTAAAGGCTAGCAGATAGGAAACTTAAAGGTTAGCTAGATAGATACCTGTGTGAGGGGAGAGTCATTTTTTGGATCTTGCTACAAAGCTTAGTTGTACTATATGACATTTGTCAATCTGTAAAGTTGCTCTGCTTTTAAAATAGTTTTGGATGATAATGTCATTTTATGATTAGTCACATTGAGAAACTGTTTTTCATCACAAAGGTATTGCATAGAAAATACTTTTTCTAAAAATTCATTTAAAACTTGGTACTTTTAAATCCAGAGAATCTGATTTCAATTAGATAAATGGAAAAATGTTGATAGCATCTTATCTTTTACTACATCTGCATGCATTATTTTGCCTATCTTTTAGTATTTGTCTATTCATTAAATGAATTTAATTGGTTCTGATGGATTCAAAATTCTCATAAGGGATATGATCATATGCCCTGACCTGACAATAAGTCTGATTTTAAATACAGTCAAATGAGATTTTATCACATTCATAAATCATGTGAGCTCAAATGGGTGTACTGCTACACCCCTGTTCTAAACATGGATAAGTTGGACTGGAGACTTAACTTAAAATTCCAGTAACTTTTATAAAGATCTTATTGCTGTAATACTATATTACAAAAGCACTTATTTCTCATAGGCAGTGCTGCTTACTACTATTGCAACACTGATAGTTCTATAACAAATGCCATTGCCTCTTGTAACCAATTGTTTGGTTCAATTTTTTTATTGAAAAATTGTTTTTATCACAATTCTCATTAAAGTGAGTGAATATCTGAAATAGTTTCATTTAATACAAAGGGTACTAGGAAAGTTTTGCAATATGACGCAACAATGAATCACAGGAAGCTGCATGTTGAGACATGTTCATACGTGCATAGTAGCCGCCGTGCCAAGTCGATGGGCTCAGTTATTCATTAGTAGTGAGTGTAAAGTGCTTGCGATGGCATCGTGGTCACGAAATGAGATAAGGACAGTTTTGCAGTATAATTTCGTGCGTGGTTTAACCATAGACCAGTGCTTAGAAGAAATGACTCTTGCACTAGATGATGATTGTCCACATCGTACAACGATATTCAGGTGGTTAGAGAATTCCAAAGGGGAAATTTCACTCTGGAGGATTCTGAGAGGCTGGGAAAGCCATGAACTTCAGTTACGGAGGAAAACATTACTGCTGTGAGGAAAATGCTTGACGAAAACAGGCGAGTGACCTACCAACAGATAGAGGATACTTTGGGCCTAAATGCACCAGCAATTCGTTCGATTCTGCAAGATCATTTGCACGTCAAGAAACTTTGTTCTCTCTGGGTGCCGCATCAACTGACTGAAGAGCAGATGACATGACGTGTGACTTGGTGCCGGGAGATGTTAAATAAGTTTAAGGGACAATCTCAGTATGTGAACAACATCGTGACAGGTGACGAGACTTGGCTGTACTATTATGATCTACCGACCAAGGCTCAAAACAAAGTTTGGGTCTTTGATGACGACACACGCGTAATTGTCAGAAAATCCCGATCTGTAAAGAAGAAAATGATAGCTGTATTTTTCAAATCGAGTGGAATTGTGGAACATGTCGTTTGGACATGCAGAAGACAGTCACAGCTAAGTGGTATACTGAACAATGCCTGCCTAAAGTCATTGGATCTATGAAGAACCTGCAGCCAAAGTCAAGAATGGACACCTGGTACCTCCATCACGAAATGCTCCAGCTCACCGCGTCAAAGCCTGCACCGAATATTTGACCACGACAGGACTGAAACTTCTTGAGCACCCTCCCTACAGTCCAGACCTTGCTCCCTGCGACTTTGCACTGTTCCCACATGTGAAAATGAAGCTAAAAGGGAGGTGGTTTTCCAGTGATGAGGACCTTCTACGGGCTTGGGACAATGAGTGTGCTTTACTCCCTAGTGAAACTTGGCAGAACTGGTTTAAAGATTGGTTTCGGAGGATGGAGAGGTGTATTGAATGTAGAGGAAATTACTTTGAAAAAATTAAATAAATAAAGCTGTATTGCAAAACTTTCCTAGTACCCTTTGTATATGCTTGTTTTGATTGATTAGATTTAATCATTCAGTTCTCTGAATGCTTTTACACTGTTTTACAGGTGCAAAGATTCAAGTTTTGAAGAAATTTACATTTCAAGTGTTAAGAATGGATGGATATCTGCAATGAATAGCAGCAACAAGTACTACTTAAACTCATCTTTTAGAGATGCCAAGATTTTTGAATTAAACAATTCCATTTATTTGATAATACCCCATATTGCTAATGGTAAGTTACTTTGTAATACCATAAATAACCTATAAATTTAGTAACCCATAAAAAATAGGCTATCACAAGTTTAACTATTTCTAAACTTGCTATGCAGCCTCTGCCAGACCAATTTCACTTTGGAAATAAAGAATGGTAGGTTGCTACCACTCTTTAAATAAAATTAAACAAGGTACCAGCTCTCAAGTGCTACCCATCTTGGTTGTAGATTAATATCTAGTATTGAATCTTAAATGAGTAATTGCCATATGCACATAAGATTTTTATGGTGATTGCTAAATATAAGTAGCACAGAACATTGTGTTATAGTACTATGTATGGGTTAAAAAGATAATGTTGTTGACATTGGACTTAAGGTTCTAGAGTAACTTGCAGGAAAAACTGTCCAAAAACAGAAGGATAAATCAAAAGGCTCTAGTTAGCCCAGTGATTTTAGAATTTCATTCTAAATGGATATTGATTAGATGAAGCATATTTACCTTTCTAATTTGCTTTCTTCTAATTTTGATCTACTTTTTACAGAAAAAGTAGGCAGGTGAGATTGACAAGGATTAGTGACTAAGTAAAATGAATTGCTTGACTAGTCTAGGAAGTGTTTTGGAATAGCAGTATATGATAACATTCTGTGGAATGCTGATCTGTAGTCATAGCTATTTAGAAGAAATACTGAGTACAAGTTTTGATATAGAGAAAGCAAAACTTAATATCCAGTTGTCTTGTTTGGATTATCCCCATTAAAGAATCTTTCTTTAAACATTAAAGATGAGTATGGGAACAGACTGGGTGTGAAAATAGAAGTTAAGGTTTTTTCATTCTGCCTCCTAAAGAATGACCTAGAGGTCAGTCTTTCAAAGAACTGGTGATTCATATTTAAAGCTGGTTTTGGCAGAGAACCAGATGGAATGTAGTGTATCATAATAGATTTCCAGGTTGGTGAAAGTAATATACAAAACTGGAAGCTACACAATTCCAGCATTAAAATTTGAAATTGGCCATCTGCCATAACATACAGAAAACTAGCAACCAAACTTGTGTAGCCAATTTTTTAGTCTGGCTGTAACTAATATTCACTTTTTATAAAATTTGAGTTAAGTACAAGTAGTGAGTATTAGTTTTAGGCAGACTAAAGGTATACAAGCCAATTGCAGTGCATGTAATATCTGGAACAACTTAGCAAATTATTTAAAGGAAGAGCAACTCTGTACCAGGTATGTGGTATAAGACTTTCCTTTAATTTTCTTCCTGAAAAAAAATGTAGAAAATAGTAAACCTTTTTTAACTTAAAGAACCATTCTTTTTACACACTTCTAATATTTGGTCTGTTTCTTGACCATTTTATTGGTATTGGTTTAACAGAAACTTGGTTTCTGGCTAAGGTTAAGTTAGAATGAGGAAGTGTAACTTCACTAGTACAGCTAGCAAATATCAGACTTAAAACCAGTCATCCCAAAGAGGAATACATTGTGCTGATCAGTATGTTTTAAATGCTTAAAACAAGCATAAGAATGGACATTAGTTCCATGAGAGAACTTTTTAATCTAAAGTATGATGATTAACTCTACTTTCAGCTTAGTTGAGAAAATAAGTGGTTAGACCCATCTAATGCTATTAGATTAGTTGAGGTCAGTAAAAAGCCATCAGCATATCTTCTACCTATATGAGCAGAAAACTGAAGCCAGTTGGATTTGTTAAATTGAAAACAAAGCAGTTTCTTAATAGCTAAGTTAAGTTAGCAGAAACTTTCTGCTTTATTTCAATGCAGAATTCTTAATTTGAATTAAGAAAGTAGCAATACTAATTTTGCAGTATAAGGTCAGTCAGGCAAATCTGATAAACCAATCCAGGTTCCTTTTCCCCACACAGAATATGTGGACATATTTAGAAATACCACATTTAAAGCAGAAGTAATTGGCAAATTAGGACAAAATAAGAGTGACAATTCAGATTAGTTAATCTAAAATTAACTTATAGATAAGTATTACTTAATTTCTGTATGCATTCTTATAGATAAGGTAGGTAGAGCATCAGCTGTGTATGCTATTACATAATGGTGTACACAGCAAAATGCTCACTTCTGTGGTTCTAGTCAGTTTTTATATATATTGACTGCTGGTCATAGCAGGGACAGCAACATTATACCCCAGCCAATCCAGATGCCTCCTTAGAATGACAAGTATGCTAAGTGCTGTAGATTTTAAGCCACCTGCAAAAATAGCTTTAAAGCAAAGCTAACATTAATATCTAGTTCACTAGGAGTCACATCTTTAGAGGACAAGTACCACCATTTTGACAAAAATGGTAAAGGTCCAGTATGTTTAATATTGATGTTAAACATACTGGACATTTACCATCTTTGTCAAAATGGTGGTACTTGTCCTCTAAAGATGTGACTTCTATTGAATTATATATTAATGTTGAAGCTTTGCTTTTGAGATCAAACATGGTACTTGACAGATTAATTTTAATGTTATAGTGTTAGACTTTAGTGTCAGCATTTGTATCTTCCCTGGATCCACATCTCAGTGGAGAGACCAAAAGAACTACTGTTCCAGAACTTAAGCAGTCAGTAATGTGACTCACTCCAATAATTCAGAACTTTTAGTTGAAACTGAGTTCTTGTTGGATAGGTGAGAAATCTGATAATTTGATTGCCACAAATCAAATATTCAGCTGGTGATAAAGTGATCATTCCACCATTTAGAGTATTAAGATAAAGCTTATCTTAATCTGATAATAAGGTTTGGGTTTCAGATTGTATAGTGATTTGGCCAACATTTGTACCTGATTGTATTAATGTATCTGAATTTTTAACTTAAATTTTTCATTGTTTATACAAAACTGTTCTCATTAATTTCTCTTAAATGAAATGTTAATCATTAATTTACTTCTAGTATGTATCCAGATAAATTTAATTTTACTCAAATGAGCTAAAAACAGTAATCAACTCTTTACAGATACCTGTAAAAAGACATCTATATATCATTATGACCAACCTACAGGATCCTGGACAGTACACCAGCATCTTTTAACCTGTGGTGCAGTAGATATAATAAAAACAAAAGGGAAGATATTTCTGGCAATAGCAAGTTTGCTCCAGACAAACATAGGAAATTCCCTCTCAATTTATGAATTTAATTATTCAGTCAACCAGGTAAGGCAGTCTTAATGTTTGCAACTTTTCTTTGATTAACATGCTTGCTTGCCTTGACACACAAGCATCAAACAGCACTAAAATGACACTTCTTGATTAGACTGGGGTTCAAGCCTGTCACCACCAAATGCAGAAAGGTCAGGGACTGACCACCGCATATCCCCTTAGTTGCTAATGCTCCTAAAAACCAAAACAGCAGCACTAAAATGTGCAATCCTTCATGACTGCAAGGCCACTCAAGTGTTGAGCTGTAATACAAAGTCCTTAAGGTCAATGAATAAGTATCATTAAAAGTTAAAGTAATATGAAATTTACTCTATATTGGCACAAGTCTTTTGGTGCTGATTTACAGCTTAGTAAAAGTTTTTAATATTCTAGCTATGAATTCCAAACTTTTCAACCATTATGTCTAAGTTTCTGAGGATGTGGGAACACAGATCTTCAGTATTCCAGAAATTCCAAATTGGATGCACTCTCAAATGCAGACAGGGAAATTATCAAATTTCTTCCATAATACTAAATTTAACTAGTTAATAAAGCTACTAAAATTTATTCTCAACTGAATGACAATGGTTGGTCAGTTTGATCTGACTTTTCAATCTTTTGAATGCTGTTCAGAAACTATTTTTGCATACTAGTCTGGTTTGAAATATTCCCAACAGAATAGTTATTTCTTATTGGAAATATTTCCATTCAGAATAAATTTGCTATAGGCTTAATTCTGTACCATGCTTGGTACAGAATTAAGCCATGTAAAATCATTCCATCATAATATAGTATAGGCAACTCTGAATATTGTAGAAACCGATGGTTAATGTTGAGTACTCTAAAAAAAATTCATTGTTTTAACTTCATTTATGAACTTATTACTTGCTCATGTTGCAAGCAAGTTTACCTGACGTACAAGTTATTGCAATTGAGAATTATAACATGCCATTGATTGCCAGACCTCATGGGCAATGAACAATGTGCTGCAGAAGACTATTTCTGTACACTTTTGCCACAAGAGTAACCTTTAACCTGAACTAAGATGTGGACAAAATGCTATTCCAGTAGTACATGAGACTAGATTTTTGGGATTTGTATTTGATAGAAAGTCTTTTCTAGAATGCATCTGCCAACTATTTCCAAAATTCACAAAATGTTTAATATCCCATGCACAACTAATTCTTGGTGCCAATCAATATACTATTGAATCTTTATCCTGCAATCTAAAGTAGATTACAGGTCCCAGATATATGCATTTCCTATTGTACTCTGGTTGGATCCCATCCACCATCTGGCAATTTGTATTGCCACTGGGAGCATTCTAAACACCTTGTTCAGAGCAAGTGAACTAACTTAAGCAGTTCTCTACTGTATGCTTTCAAAATGAAATCCCTGCCAGACCACTGCACATGTGTTTTTGAGCCATACTGGAAAATATGTACAACAGACTGCAGTTTGGTATTTATATCCAATGGGTAAGACTTGGATATAACAGTTGCCCAATCACCAAGGCACCTGCCTACCTAGGCATGTTCATATTCCACCCTATGATTCAGCACATAGTTGAACATAGACTTTTTGCCAGTGTGCACAGACTTTAGTCAAGTGTCAGCAATTCACTTCAGAATTGCATGAAATTGAACTGGCCTCATTTGTAGTAGTAGTGGCATGTGATGCAAGAAAGCAAGTGTATGAGCGTATGCAGCATCAGCCAAAAAAAATCGCCATTCCCTCCAAATGCCTGTCCAGTTGCTCCTTAAATTTATTCAACCTATCAACTTCCACAACAAGATGGAAGTTTGTTCCAGCAATTAACCAACTGCTGGCTAAAGGCAAATTTCCACACATCTATTCTACATCTGTCCTTAATTTGAATTTATGCTCCTTAGGTTCATAATCTGAACAAGTAGAAGGATCCCATCAGAATTCAGCGTGCTCAACCCATTCACTGCCTTATACATCTCAATCAGATCACTGTGCAGGTGCTAGTTTCCAGCCACTGCAATTTGCAGAACTTAAGCCTCTCTTGGTAAGAGGATCCCTTCATTCCCCTCACCAGTCTTGTTGCCCTTCTCTGTACATGCTCAAGCAAATCCTCATTCTTCCTAAAATGAGGCCTCCAGACCTGTACTCAAGGCATGGCCTGACCATTGCCTTATACAAAGGGACAATCACCTCCTTTTCCCTGCTAGCAAAATTCCTATATATCATTGACAAAACCCATGACCTGCCCTGGCAGCCTGTCTGCATTGCTTGAAACTTCATATCTGACTGCACAATTACTCCCAAGTCTCATTTTCTACCACCTTAAGTGTACCACACAGTTGGTACTTTTCTCTTGGGTTACTTCTACCCATATGCAGTACTTTGCATTTGTCAAGGTTAAACTTCAGTTGCCACTTCTTAGCCCATCTGCCCAAATTATCTAGATCCTGTTGCAGTAGCGCACTGCCATTACTGTCATTAACAACCCTGCCAACCTTTGTATCATCTGCAAACTTAGACACTAAGCCTGATATACATTCATCAATATCATTGATAAATATACAAAACAACAGTGGACCCAACACCGAACCCTGTGGGACTCCACTAATAACATTAGTCCACGAAGAGCAGCACCCATTGATTACCACCCTCTGTCTTCTCCCGCTTAACCATCCTTTTATCCATTGTAGTAACTTACCATTAATACCATTCTGCTCCAATTTGTACAATAGTCTTCCATGTGCAACAGTGTCAAAAGCTTTCCTGAAATCAAATGATATCAAAATTATTTTTTGCATCCAGTTCCTTTGTAATATCCTATCAAATTTGTCAGACAAGACTTTCCCTTAACAAACCCATGCTGTCTGAATTATTGCTGCAGTCTTGTCTAGATGATCCTGGAATGCATCTTAACCAGTGACTCCATTTTACCCAGAACAGAAATTAAACTAACTGGTCTGTAATTACTTGTCACCCTTCAATCCCCCTTTATGAATTGAGGATACATTTGCACATCTCCAGTCCATGGGAACCTCCCTTGAGTCCAAGAATGTTCTCATAATTATTGTTAAGGGTTTGCTTAGTTGCTTTTCTTATGTTTAACTTCAACAATTTCTCCTCCACTTTGCTCTCAGTTATTACAAAATCATTAAGTATCCTGCTACAATTTGATAACCTGCAATTTTCAAACCTTAATTCCTCATGTGTGAATGTAGATGCAAAATACTTTCAGTTGTTTGCTATCTGAGCAGGATCATCAACAGTCAAACCATCGATGTCGAGTGGACCAATAAGATTCATCCCCTTCCTTTTAGTTTATATAAGTAAAGAAATCCTTGCTGTTTTTCTTAGCATCTTTTGCCATAAAGCATCTTTTCTCGTAATCTGCCTTCGCCTGCCTAACCTCCTTTGTGACCTGATTAGACTAGCTTATATCTGCCATAGGCTTCTGAGTCATCTGCATAATTTATATGCATCCCATGCATTTTTCTTCTGTTAAGAGTCATTAGTTCATTTGATAACCATTTAGGCATATACCTTGAACAATATTTCTTAATAGGTATGAAACTTTTAGTAGCATCCACAATTAATTCCTTGAATGCTTCCCACTTAATTTACTGTTGGTAACATTTGTCAGTTGATCCCACTGTACAGAATTTCAACTTTCTGAGACCAATGTACTCACCTTTTACAGAAGCAAAAACCCTTCCCTTTACCCCTGATGGTAATTATATCTAAGTAAATCCCACATCAGTACACTGATCACTGCCACCTAGTGGTTCCTTTATCTCCAAATTCTTAATACATGAATGATCAAGAGTATTACCCCCTCTGGTTGCCCCTTGAACATGCTGCTGCAGAAAAATCATCCAATAAATCCACAAGTCTTACTAGTGTGTGAGTGACCAACCCACAAGTTCCAGACAATATCTGGGAAGTTAAAATCCCCCCCATTATAAGATATTCTGATTTACTAGCCCACTCTGTTTCTCTGTACAATCATTCATTGTACTCATTTGAGTAATTAGGCCTATAACAACTCCTACTCTTATTTTTGCTTTTGCAGTGCTTATGTCACACCAAACTAATTCAACAGTGCACTGTTCATCTATATGAATTGGATGCACTTTTAATTTTGTTTTTCTTAATTAACAGCATGACACCTCTTCCCTTCCTATCCTTTCTGTACACATTGTACTCTCCAAATTCCAGTTCTGCATTCCTTATCTGTGTGACACCATGTCTCTGCTATCCCAACAATATCTGTCCTTGACCAACACTTCAAACTTATGTACTATACTTCTAGCATTGGTATACATGCATCTATTTATATTCCTAGTTACCCTAACACATCCCATATACCTACCTATTTCATGATGATTGCCATCTGTCCCTGAAACCCCAACACCCCTTGCTCCAAGTCACTACTTATTCTAATAGTTGTGCAAGAATCGCCTTCACCTCTGCCTGCGGCTACTGTTAAACTATTAGTCCTTGTATCCCCCCCAAGATAGCAGTTTTACAACCCACCTAACACTGCCTCAATAGCATCAGCAAATATTCTTGCACCCTTTCTATTTAAGTGTGTCCCATCCCTGTAGAAGCTGTCTCTAGTGTTAAACAGTACAGACCAGTCTGGAAAAAATTCTACCCCTTGAGCCTTGCATGATCTTTCCAGGGCCAAATTGAGCGACAGGGCTCTCATCATATACTCCCTTCTATCGTGTCTGAGCAGAATTGCAGACACTCAAATTCAACCTTTAATTCCCAGCTTTTTTCAACAGTGACCTGTACTTTTAAGTAATTCTGCCGGTCTCCTACTCTTAATATCATTAGTGCCAACGTGTACAACTATATCACCTTTTGATATAGTTTGTATACAACCCACCATTACCAAAAATGTTTATATACTGATTCTTTCAGTTCATTGTAGTCTTTGTCACTGATGTTTCATCCTGTCCTGGGTACAGCAGAGGCTATGCTTCCTCAATCTGAATTTTGTTTGAGTTTCTACTGGATCCCCGGCAACATTCAGATCTTAATTACTTGGCAGACACTGCAGCCAAATCAGCATTGATCCTTTATAATCCTTTTTTACTCCTTAGTACTGCTTATGTAAAAGCTATCCTATTGCTAACCAATCTTTAGGCGTGAGACTAACAATTGTTAACAAAGGTGAGTTGTTTGATAATGTTACAAATACTCCACTTTTCTCTGCTCCTTGTATTGCAACATTTCTTCCATGTGAGTTTAACTCTAATGGAAAATATGCACTGCACAACTTCTTGCAGCTATACCATGCCATAGTGGATGAGTTCAAACATTTGTCAAAGAATGACACCATGTTAGAATAGCTGCAATTTTCTGACACCACACTAGCCCATAAGTTGCTATGAGTGCTAACAGCACTTGTGAAGTATATTGATTCCTGATACTCAAAATAGTATCATTGTTCTCTGATTCTTTAATTAAAATCAGTTTTTAATTAAAATCAGTTTTAAAAATCACTATGAATGTTACCCACCCAGTTTATGGAGAACTATCCTTGAATACCCAGGAAAAGCACTATTCTATTAGTAGTAGTGGCATGTGATGCAAGAAAGCAAATGTATGAGCTTATGCAGCATCAGCCAAAAGAAGAAAAAAAATCTCACCATTCCCTCCAAAATGCCTGTCCAGTTCCTCAAATTTATTACATGTCCTGGTTCCAGGACATGCTAATTCTACAAAATTACTTGGCTGAAAATGCTATGAAAACCATTCTTGACATCTTAACCAGCAAGTGTCAATATTAAAGGCCAATAATCTGGGAAAAAGTAAATGGTTATGAAACTTAATCTGGGAAAGTCAGCACAAGGTTTAGTGTCAAACCAATTCTCAAACAATGGCCTTAAAGTTTCAGACCAAATAGGTAACATTAGCTCATCTGCAAATAGGCCACAAATTACTTCTAGTGCTCTTTAAGAGCAAAGGATCCCTATCTCTAAAATTCTGCAGCAAATATTGACATCTTGCTTATACACAATTACCACTTCACTAAGATCTACACTAAGGTTCAGTCTGGCAATAGTGTGTGCAGCTGCTATCTTCCCTAATACAGCTGTTTCTATTTCACTTCCACTGAATGCTGTTCAATTATATGCCATTTGAACTTTCCCTAAAAACCACTTTACACCTGTCAGTACAAATGTAATATACTTAGTGCTCTTAGCTTTGAAAAGCACTTTCTCACCTATTTTTAATACCTTCTTAAAATAAAAGATCTAAGCTGTTAAGCAAAAGCAATCAGTTGTCTTCTGTTTGATTTTTGATTCCAGGCCAAGAATAAAATATCAGGGAACAAATGTGCAGATCAAGCAATTAAACATCCATCACAGCCCAAGCAAATTGCTTAATCCTATATACTGACATAATCTCCAGTATATGGAACAATGGAAATCTTTCTATTCCAAATGCAAACAAACTTTCAATTCATACTGCAATTATGAATTGCTATTGCAAGTATAGGAAGTAATCCTACCAGAACCTGAATCAGTCTCACTCCACACATTCACTTCTCAAGGAAGTGATCCTCTGCAGTTTACTTTAACACTAAGTAAAGCATAACTGACTGTACCTTTTTTAAAAAAACTCAAACTGCATTCAGATCTACATGAGCATGTCTCTGTCATACCATAGATGCAGAACTGATTTGTTTCTTTCCTGAAACAAATCCAACTAATTGTTTTCCCCTAGACATAACACTCACAAATTGCACAAGTGAATTACAAGTTTACAAAGTTTAAATAGGAATGAAGAGAAGATTCTGAATTTTCTTTTTTGACTGAAAGGACACTGAAAATTTCAGTGGAGGAGACATTATTTCACCATAACATAAACCCAGTTCCAGCTATTGGTATTATCACAAATGCAGTAAGTTTTCTGCTAGTGAAATCTATAGTAGTAAAGCCCAATAAACCAGAAACTGCAATTTTTTTTTTTTCCTGGCAGTGACCCAAATGTGCTTAGTAAAATGTGAGCTTGCATGAGGTTAAGTGTTTCTGCCTTCACCCTGTGAAATTCCTTACAATTTCACTTTGACTTATCCTGGTAACAACTAAGATAAGTGACAGTGGTACTGGTAAATCTACCAAGAAAAGGAAAGCAATTGATTTGGATCAATTTTTAACAAAGTATGTATGAAAATGGTCAAACATTAACAAGTATCAGACAACTTTAAATTTGTCAGTGTCAACAGTGAACACACTAAAGAACACAGAATAAGAGCAGCAAAGGAAACAGCACCAATGAAGTCAACCATAATAACCAGAACTATTAAATCAGTTTTTACAGTAAAATAACATTTTTCTTTTGGGCTACTTTGCTGGTTATCCCCTCATCAAGTTTTTAATTAAACATATAACTAAATGAAAACTTCATTCTTCTGAGGATATTGTGATTTTGTAATCTTGGCACATCAGGGATATAGCAGCAGAAACATTAGTCATTCTCAACTTGCATAAGAAGTCCTAGAATGCATGTCTGGGACTTACTATACTTTAGTCAGACATACTTGCAAACTATGCAAGACAATACCAATCTTAATTTTAGCCACTATGGAAATACCACTCATAACAACCTCATTGTTGGATGAAAATGTCACTTTCCATTTTCTAAAAATGATTACTGTATTCCAACTTTTTCAGCTGGGAAAATGAGTGACAACAGTTAGCATTACCATTAGTAGAGGCATATGATGCAAGAAAGCAAGCTTATGCAGCATCAGCAAAAAACCCCTGCTCCCATTTCACCTCATTTGTTCCAAATACCCATCCAGCTCAGCCTTAAATTTATTTAGGCTATCAACTTCAAAACAAAGGATGGAAGTCTGTTTCACCACCCAACTACCTGCTGGCTAAAGGCAAACTTCCGCACATATCCTCAGTTCTGTAACAAGTTTATCCCTATAACCATAACATACTACTTTCCATATCTGTGGTGCATTAGGACAAAGCCAGTATGTAAAATCTAAATGTTTGGACAGTTTCTAGTGTTCCAGACTTCCAAGTGACTAATTGATGTTTGTCACGTGCAGAAGTAAATTTTCTACTTTATAAAAATACAATATTAACTTTGCTCTCTTTTTCTGTTCCATTAAATAATTATTGGCTATTACCAGATCTACATTCCATGACCTGGTTGGAATTAGCATGCCAACTTCTGTGATAGTTGAATTATCAGACTCCAACTTTACAATTGGATTGTTAGTCTAATCTACTTTTCAAGAGCTTAATTTTAAGCTATGGATATGACATTAGGTACCAACTAATGGCTTTCATACACTCCAAATTATGGAGTTCCCAAAGGTAACAAATGTATAATATTATACATTGTTATACACACTCTTAGCCCACTAAGGTTCTGGGTATTAACATTTAAACCTACTAAATAAGCTACTAAAACCTAAGTTTTTAGAAACTAAAATTTAAAGTAATTGATTATTTTAATGAAATTTTAGTTATGGAAACATGGTCCAATACTTAAATCTTACTGGAATGACTTGGTCTTGATCATAAGACTTGCTTTCAAACAAAGCACTGTTCTATAAAGTTTGATATTTAACTATATAAACTCAATTTTGGTAACCGGGGATGGTACAAAAGTAATGTCTCGTATTTTTTCCTCAAATTTAATTCCTACAACTGCCTTTTTCATTTTCAATCTGAGTCTATTGCAATCCTGTAAAAGCCTTCACTCTTGCTCCAGAGGGCTTCATGCACTGTGCCTGGGCTGGTTGTCATCTACAAAATGGGTTCCATGGAGTTCATGTTTCAGCAAGCCAAAGAGGTGACAGCCAAAAGTGCAAGGTTCAGCTATAAAGTGGGGGTGAGGAAGAACAGTGTAGAAGTTTTGTACAGTTCTGAACTTTCTGCTTGTCAGCATTTTCAGGGCCTACTAGGTGCAAACTATAGCCTAGTTGCTTTGATGGTTATCACAGCAGGTTCCTTATACCTACTGCATTGCACAATTCGTGTGTGATGTGGAAGTCCTTTGCTCAACACGTCAATCCAACTTGTTTGTTGTTACTGGCCAGTTGCTTTGGGGCTTGTCAACAATCACTTTCCCCACTCTTAATGTCTTACCCAATGTCTAACTGTATTTGCATCTCCAGTGTTGTCACCATAGACATTTTTGAAATGCCTGTGGGTTTCGATAGGAATGTCTTGGTAAAAAAATTGATCACTCTTTTTATGTATATATGACACTTTGAACTATCCATGTGCTGCACTCAGTAGTGATCACATCACTATTCAGTATGGTGAAACTAGACTCCAGTGACACATTAATCTAAGGAATCAATTTGAAAGCAAAAAATGAAGAGGCATTACTTTTGTATTGGTTCTTGTTCATCCCAAATGATTTCTGTATCTAATGCTCAGCCTGCACTTTATTTTAATGTCATTTCCATTTCTAAGATTGCTGCTGCAATCTTAGAAATGGAAATTAATTGAAAGTGTGGTATAGCAGTCTTGTACTAAAGGGTGCAGTAAATTTTTTTTTTTAAACTAATTTTATTTGTTATTTAAAACTTCATTTCTTTGGAAGAATGAAGGTGCTAATGGAATTTACTTTTATTCCAGTTCAAACCACTGCAAAACATCAATGAAGCTTTCCCAACTGCACTTCTCTGGGTTGTTATTGAAGAGGACATATTTCTCATAGTGACTAATGAAAGAACTACAGTCTCAAATGACTGTGCTCCTAAGGTTCTTCACATTGGGCCAATTAATGTCTATAAATTTAATGGTAAAAACTTTGAATGGTTTCAGAGTATACCACTTCATGGTATTCACTCTGTGGCAGGATTTGTTTTAGCAGGTATGTTTGAATGTTTTTCAATTTCTATGAAAGTTTCCAAACTAATACTGATGGGCATTATGCAACTGTACCTATGCATACCAGGTTATGCCAGTGGTACTTTTATTACTCCAACACAATAGTCCTGTGATATTGGTTTTCCCCCATGTTTGGAGAGATGTAGGTTAGCCCTATCACATTGGAGGAATTATATGGGCTGTAGTATTTCAATCATAGGTGAAAGTAAAGTTTCCTACATCTTGTACATTGGCAAGTACAGGCTCAGTACACAAGAGCACAATCTGTTGCTAATGTATCTAAAACTTTAACCTTCTATTCAGTGCTAAAATGAACTAGTTTAATTTTAAGTACTTGGTACACTTGCATCTCAAAGTAAAGTAGGTAAATGTTACAAGCAGCATCTTTGGCAATCCAAAGCAAGAATAGATGGGTCCAGTATGTTGTCTAGCTTTATTGCTGACATCTCAAAGTGCTCAGTCATCCCTAATGACTACAAACTAAATCAATCTGTTCAGGTTGACAGATTTTCATGTAATCTTGTCCAAGTGGCATGTATGAAGAATTTTTTGTTTATAATAAACAAAGGACTGACTTCTGTTCTAATAGTTCCTAGGGAAAAGGCTGAATCTGACAATATAGCATTACTATTGAATTAGGAATTTTTAGTGTTAGGAACTATCAGTCTAAATATTGGTGTAGATAAACTATATATTTAAATGAAAACTATAATAATAGTGTAAAGGCATTGTTTCAACTGTCTCATTGTGATCATCCTTCACAAGTTACAATGTATTGCACTAAGTCTTCACTAATAGAGAAGACTATTGTTACTTATTCTATGTGGGAACCACCACCGGGATGGCACTGTTTCAAGGCTTGGCTTTCATCAGTGGGTGGGCAAGTCAAGCTCTAATATGTCTTGTTGCATTTGGATTATTATATATAGTATTTGTCATAGTGCTGGCACATTATAGCCTTAGTTGCTAATGCACCAATAAAAGACCAAACCAATTTATCATAGTTCAAGGAAGCCACAATGCTTTTGTTGCATTTATAAGGAAAAACTCAAATTGTATACTTCTCTCATACAGTTAATTCTCCTGTTGACCTTTGAATTTATTCACTGTCAGCCTCTACCTGTGAGGGGAAACTTTGTTCTAGCAGTCAATGACTTGCTGGCTAAAAAACTTAATAAATGCTACCTTCATTTCATATTAAAAATCCCTCTCAGCCAACCTAAATCTGGTCAGCTCTGAGATGCCTGGTTGCCAAACTGTAGTCCAGTCCTTCCTTGTATGGTCATCCTCTTGCTGATTATCATTCAAGTTGTCTCTTTGGACCCTTTCAAGACTTTTTTTTTTTACAGATGGTCTCCATACCTGAACAATGTTACAAAGGTTATTTTATAACTGCCTCATACAGAAGAATTATAACCTCCCTATATCTACAGGATAAAATTTGATAAATCATAGATAGGACACCATGAGCTTTCCTAGCTACCTGTTTACACTGTTCAGAAAACTTATCTGCCTGTATCATAACTCCCAGATAGCTTTCTTCCTAAACTGTTTAATTCCATTTCCACCAATTGTATAATTTATTTTGGGGTTAAAAAGTTAAACTGCAGCTATCAACCCACTGCAGGATGGAAGCCTTAATTCATGCTGAGAGAAATTGACCATAATCTGCCACTCTAGTCCAGTGCTGGTTGGCAGATCAACTGTATTTAGCAGTCGGGCTTGAACCCCGGTCTACTCAGTGTGCTACTGCAGTCCCGCTTCTGACCACTCAGCTACGGAGGCCGCTTTCTTCCCCAAATGTAATACCTTACAGCTAAGATAAAGAAAGCCCACACGAGAAGCATTCAAAAGTTTGAAATTTACCAGTAAAAGTACATTGCTGTAATGGTATTTGAATTGTTGGTTGCTTGCTCACTAAAGTGGGTGTTATCAGTCTGGAGTAGAAGTTGAATCCCACAGGAGCTTTACCCCCCCCCCCCTCCCAAAGTGGAAGAGGTAACATGACCTTTTTCTTTAGAATCACAAACAGTCATATTGGAAGTTCTGTCGTCATAAATGTTCGTAATGTAGTTTCACCGGCAAACTTTTTCGAAGTTTGCTGTGCTTCTTGTGTGGGCTTCCTTTGCCTTTTTTCTTAAATTTATTCACTAGTCCACCAGTGATTCTAAAGAAAAGGTCAGGTTACCCCCTACACTTTGAGAGGGTTTCAATCTCCCATGGGATTCAATTTCTACTCCTGACCAATAACACCCACTATGTCTACTGAGAGAGCAACAATACAAATGCCATTATGGCAAAGTACTTTTATTGAACTTTTGCATGCTTCTTGTGTGGGGTTTCTTTACCTTTGCCGACAATACATTTTGCTGCATTAAAACATAGCTGCCACTCTTATAATCTTTGAGGCCCCTTCAAGTCATCTTGAAGGAGTGCTGCTTGGTGCTGATCATTGCTCTACTAATCTTCATGTAGTCTGCAAATTGATATGCTTTCTATTCTTTAGTCTTTTCATTTATGGAAATGAAAGTGGTCCAAGAATCCCTCCTTGAGGGACCCTACTCCTGACATTACACCAATCTGAAGAATATCCAGATTGGATATTCAAACTGGTATCCAGACTGGTAATATTCAAATATTACCAGTAATCCCAACGTTCAAGCTTATACAGCAATCTCATCAGGGACAGTCAAATGCTTTGCTAAAATCCAAATAAACAAATTGCACCCTACATCCAGCTCATGAGCAACTGAATAGTCTGCTATGTCAGTTAAATATGATATTACCTTAACAAAAAAACCATGTCCTTCCTTCAAATGCAATATCTAAATGGCCCTAGATTGCTCTAAATCATTGCTTGCCTCTAAGATTTTTCCCTAGCACTGAAGTGCTGGTCTGTAGTTATCAACTTCACTTGTAGAACCACCTTTATATACTGGTGATACATTGGCACTTCAATCCAAAGGAATTACCAAACATCCAAAGATGCCATCATAATTAATGGGAAAGCTTTAATACATTCCTTGGTGGTCTCCCTCCAAACTACAGGGTATATGCCAACTACTTTGGGGGCCTTACTTGCCTTTATGCTCAGGTTATTTCTAATAAACAATCTAACTACAAAATCCTGTTTCATACAGTTCAGCTCTCTCATACAGCCTCTTCAGTATAAAAGGTCTTTCATCAGTAAAGACAGATGCAAAGTACCTATTCAGTTCACCTGCAACATCAGCTGGGTTATCTAAATTTCCCAAACTCAGTGCACAAGGATCCAATCTGATTAGCTTTCTTCTTTGTATTCACATACATGAATTCCTTATCCCCATTCTTTACTCTTATCCAATGCTTTCTCATACACAGCCTTGGCTTCCTTAACCTTATTTATAGTATTATTATAGATTTACTTGTACCTGTTGTAGGCTTCAGTACTTTTCACTGCTCTAACTATTCCATACTACTTTATCTGCTCTATTTTTATAATACTGTGCATAATCCATTTTGGCGTCCTCCTACAATATTTTTATGTATGCATACATAGCTTCTGATTTTTACTTTAAATTATTCCATAATTCAAATGTATTTGCCCTCCTTGGGCAATCTGCCACCTTTCATTGATGCCATACAGTCTCTTAAATTGTAAAGTCCCCTCTTCTGAAGTTAATCCATAACCACTGCAACATTTTAACTGACACTAATGATCACTTCTTGACAGTGGTTCCTGTACTTTAAGTCCTGTGTCATCTGATTAGTTAGTAATGATGTCAATATTCTCACATTCTAGTACTTTCTATAATATGTTGGTACAAATAATACAGTTAAATTCCCCAGGGCAAGTTGCCCTCCCACTTATTCCAATCAGACTGGTGCAGATTAATCACCCATAATACATTCACACTTGCCTGCCCATTCCATCTGCATGTAGACTATCATACTCCTAACATCTGGTCTGTAGATTACTTCCACTCTGATTACACCTTTCTTTCCACCTAACTTGCAAAGCAGATTCTATGCTGGCAGACAACTTCAGACTCTGAAAAAGCTGTGCGTTCAGGCTACTTTTGATAAGAAGCATGACCTTCCACATCTATCTTTATTCCAAATTTTCAGGTGGCACCATATTTCTGTTAGTCCTGCTATATCAATATTAGTTGTCCTAACCAAGAGTTCAAATTCAGCCATTTTATTGATAACATTCTTGATACTGGCAAAAATCCTTGCACCACTTATCCAAATGATACTCCATAAAATAATTCCTATCTACAAATGTGGGCCACACAAACTAAAATTCCCTAGAGCCTTACAGATTCCCTCCAGTCTTCAGTTAATCCATCAAGTTCAGCATATAATCCTATTGCTCAGCAGAATTGCAGACACATACCCATTCTGACCTAACTCACAGCATTTTTTTTCTGGTGTAATTGTATATTTATGCAGATGGTCAGTTGTAAGTTTAATATCATTAGTCCCCACATGAATAATAATGCTCTTTACCTCCCTTAAAATCTGAACATCTGTTGGTAACATCAATTGTTGCCCCTGGCAAACACTGACCACCTATTTTTATTGTAAAAAATTACCCATTTCCTTCAATAGTCTACCAATAAAACTACTTTCAACCAGAGCAGTCTTTTTTGGACCTGAATCAGAGGCAGCATCACTTAGCTCATGATACTTGAGTCTGACCAGCTCCCAATATCTGTTTCTAGGGCTAGCACTGTTTTCAGTAACACTTGTAATTTATCCAGTGCTAATTTGATTGGCATGCTCCTTATATTGGTTGCAAAGAAAATTGTCAGTTGAGCTAAGTCTGTCTACTAGACCAGCCTTAGAATACATGCCACAGACTATACAAATGATTGATGCATTTCTGGTGTGAGTTGCAACTCACTCCAGAAATGCATCAATCATTTCAGTCCAAGTCCCTGTGCCTTTGGATTTGGTATTGTAAGTGAATCTGGTAGCAACCATTATTTAAACAAAATTACCTTTCTTACTAGGTTGTAAGCAATATGATTTATAGAGGAATGCATATTATACATCATTGCCATGGTACCACTTACAGGCCTGAAGTCCTTCCAAGAAGGATGCTTAATTGCAGGAGTAATTTCCTTCCTGAAACAGTAAAAAAATGTATACTGCTCATAGCATATTTGGTTCTTATCTAGTTGTGCCACAGAATCATGTAGGACAATTCCTACAATGCACTGTAGACAAACTGAGAATGGGTTTTCTCTATATGCTTAGAACACCTAAGTTTGTTAAATTATCTAATATCATTAAGTAATTAATTTTTGATAGCTGTTTTAAAGCTTTAACCACCTATTCTGACCAAAATTTCCTTTGCAGGAGAGACATATATTCTTGCAAGTAGTCCATATTTGCAAATCACCTACATTCTTCAGTGGATGGGTTTTAATGGCTTCCAGGTAATAAAAGATATCCCTTCCACAGCTATGGCAACCCATGTGTACTGGTCTCAAGATAGCTTACATGTAGCAGAAGCTTCAGTTAAGACAAAAGTATTCAAAGTATTAGTCAGAGGAACAAAAGTAAACATAAATAGAGAGCCATATAACAACATTAATCAGTTGAAAACTTACAACTACTCTCATATGCCTTAATTCATTGTTGAATTAACTGTTTTAGAATGTCACTTAACAAATTATACTAACTTGTTTTAGACTGTCAAAGACATCACTTTATGTAAATAATGTTACCTAATAAATTTTATGAATCTGTTTTTTTTTTCAGTGGTATCTGTTTCAGTACATCACTTAAACTCAGTCACTAATAAAACATTACCTCTGCTTTTGATATTCCAAAGAAATACTTAGCTGCATCCACTAAAAGAATTAAACTTTAGCTTGGCATTTGGGGCCTTAAAGACTCTTTGGTCTTGAAAAAAAATTTCAGTGTTTTTCTGTTTACTTGATTCACACAGCTGAAACTCAATACCCTTTAGAGGAACTAATTTTCTTTTTCTCTGTTAAATTATAAACTCTTCCTGAAATTAAGGATAATGCAGAATTAAGTCATGCTTATTCAATTATTTTCAAGCTTAAATTTAGTGGCACCTCTTGTGTCCAATTATTGAATTGTGCTACTTTTGTTTTATGGCAGTGCCTCCAATCACTTCTCTTGCTTTGCTCTTCATGTTATGGAAGAGTCTGGCTGGTGGTGTAGTGGAGGCATGTGGGTTTTCAGGTTGCATATTGTTTGTAGGACAAAGCATGTGAATCTTAAACACTACAATTACTTTATATTAAAAAGCTTACTGAACTAACTTTTCATAGTTTTGGCTATAACAGATTGGAAATAAAGGGGGTATTAAAGTGATATCCTGAACTATAGCTTAACTTTTGAATTTGTTTATAAACACTTTCCAGCTAAAGATGGAAACTTAGTTCATTTTTAGCTTTAATGTAACTGAGCACAGTGATTAATCAACAGCTTCAATATTAAAGTTAGATGGGAAACTTAAGTTCAAGGAACACTCTGCCAAAATAAATTCTATTCATGAATGCTGCCAAGGGACTCTACTTCCTCCACAATGTGGTGTCTGTCTTGTAAAGAGTGACTAAGTGCATAAACATTAATCTCTAGAAATTGAGTGGCCAAAAATAAATATTCTGACTGTTAAGTACTACAAGAGACTTTCAGAATAACAGCTTTGGGGATTCAAGCTGCTATTATTTAGATTTTCCTTTATCTAGAAAGTAAATTTTTAATATATTTAATGCAGAAATAAAATAGAGGCTAAATAAGAAATAAATTAAGAATGCAATTTTATTAACTGCACATAAAACATGTTGAATATTTTTTGCCATTCTGTTGTATTATTATGTAAAGTTTGCCACTGAGCTTTATTCTTTCTTCTCTGTGTGTAGTTTAACTTTAGGAGCCATAGTGAGGGGTTTAATTTAAAATTTAGTTGCTAGGAAGTCCCTAGTCCATTTGACATGCTCCTTACACCAAATTAATTGCCCCTCATTTTGTGAGGGGCTTCTTAGGATGACAGGCTAAAAGTCCATTTTTTGAAGAGTCATTTTTCTGACTGATCCTACTCTTGCCACAACTTCTGTATGTTCTCATTCATCTTTTCAGCTCAGTTGAAGCTTTATGGTTTTTAAGGCATAAGCACTTCAAAACTTGGTCCTGTTTTGGCATACTCACTTGCATCCAGTTCCTTTTTTCCTATCAGAAGAACCAGTATTCTAGAATTTGGAAAGAAATTTTTTCAGTCAACTGATTACAATACATTATATAAGCAATGACAGGAAGTAGATGCTTCCTCATCTAAAGCAACAATAGTACTTTCTTCATGGTGTCAACTGCATGTAACTCTCCATCCTGACAAGCAAGGAATGACCACCTCTTGCAGAACATGCTTATATAGCTAAAAGTAATAGCTGATACAATGTTACATCACCTATTCATATCAGTCTTATCTGATGCAATCTGTAAGAAACATTGCCATATACTTGTGTTATTTGGACAACAATTACAACTTTAAGGGGTGATGCACTTTCTTTGAATACCAGTGTATATATAAAATTTATTATAATGTTGGGGTAAATACATCATAGTTTACCCATAAACTTAACTACTTAAGTAGTGAGGCATCTTGTGGCTACCTTCACAAGATGCCCAGTATTGCACTACTCTAAAATAAACATCTTCTATATTAGAGATGTTTATTCTAAGTAGTGCAATACCTGGTATCTTGTGAAGGTAGCCACAGTAGTGCTTTCACACTACTCATGTAGTTAAGTTTCTGTGTAAACTGGGGTGTATTTACCCCAACATTATATAATTAATTTCAACCCATAACATTATGCCTTTCACATTTTTAGTTTTCAAAATAAAATATTTATTATATATATATATGTAGACAAATTTTCTTTAATTGATCATCTCACCCCAACTCTAGAAATTGGATTCAAATTTGGATCAATCCATAGTAAGTTTGGACAACTTCAGTTGTCCAAGTTATGTATGGCTCTTACCCCAAGCCAACTATTTTGATTTTCTGGTTTTAATAGAAGTTTTGGACTGCTACATGACCATTAAGTCCTGCTTGTTTAATCCACTTTTTATAGTGGATATAGACATGAATTTCTGTTTCTATAGAACTTAGCTCAGATTTGAAATGCAGTGAATCATTAATTGCATTTAGAAACCAGTGTCATGGTATTGTGCTTCTACTGTGGTTGTCCTAATCTTTATACAGAATTATAATAGCACTTTTTCAACACTAAATTCCTCATTTATTGCCATGTTTTTTACAAAGCAACTTGCATCATACTTCCTGGATGACAGGTAATAGATCTTAAAATCATAGCTCTTACTTCTCAATGCATATTATTGTGAAACACCTATAATTTTGTAACAACTCCCACATCCTAGAATCATCTACAATGTTCTAACACTTCCAAGAATCTTCTACCTTTCTGGATTATTCTAGGAATTTAAATTTTAAATAACACATAAATTTAAGTTTTTTTTACATAATAGAATTTTTAAGCCTAAATTAAAGGCTGAAAGCCTGTCTACAAAACTTGCTATACAATATAAAAGTGCATTGCATAGTACAATACACTTTTATATGGTGTAGATTACATGGTATAGTTTTTTTTTACATCACATTGAACAACCTTCAGTTGCCTGTTTGTTACTTCAAATAAGTAACACTTCCCAATAGAGAACACTATACTTATCCTCAGTGGATACCATCATCCAGATAGCCTTTTCAGGGCTACTTGCACCTTTGGTGGGTACCTGGTGGTATTACAGCTGACAACCTAGTTGTGAAACTAACTGCACACAGATGCCATAGTGTACATAGTTTAAAACTAAATGAAAAAAAATAGCTTGATTATATGGCATTTTATTTGCAACTTTGTATGCCTTCACAAAGTTGTTTATATTTATTATACTTTGAATAAGTCTTTTTCCCAACAAAAGACTTCATTTCACTGTGAAGGCATTTTTCAATGAGATGTAAATAAAATGAGCTATGTAATCAACTTCAGTTGGCTGTCTATAGACTTGATGCAAGGAACAAACCTTTATGGCCAGTGCGTTTTGAGGCTTTTAGCCCTAAGTTTTTAGTTTGCAACCACAAGCAGCCCTCTGTTTATGACTGCATTCTGTTCCTGAAAGAACTGTCACCAAAAATCTAAAATGAACCTAATTATACAATGTAGATCTGAGTTGTTCCAAGCTGAGCTCAAAATTGACATATTTAAAACTCTGAAATGAATGTAAACATTTTTATGAATAAATCAAATGCAATACAGTATTATATAAAATAACCTTTTTAACAGCAAAGTCGTAGAAGTATCCTGGCTGGACTTTGACCCCATCTGTATATGGATCTGGAAAACGACCCGAACTGTGATTACCCAGCTGGGTCCTCTCTCAGCTTCCAGGTACTCCTTGGCTTCGATATTCAGATATAGCACCAAACCTGCAACCATTAATAAACTTGAGTTCTTATCCGAATTTAGAATACCCATGAAATAGTTGAGTCCATGAACTTGGCCAGCTGGTCAATATGCAGGAAAGAACAATCATTTAATGGAAAGTTAATGGTTATGGTTAAGAGGAAGTTTAAACAACTCACCACTGACTTCTTGCCAGATATCAGATTCCACAGCCTGCAGTGTTTCTTCACTTTCTTGGGATGACGTGAAGGTGTAGCAGTTGCCGAAGTCGGGATCATAGAAAGGTCGAAAGCGGGTGAAAAGTAAAATGATTTTATTGGATTTATTTGGTGTCTAGAGGACCATAGGAATCTGGCAGGTAGATCAGAATAGTGATACTTACTCAATGCAGTGTTTTCCACTCAATTCAGGAATGCCATCGAACACACATGATATGACTTTTAGTGACCTATCCTGCAGGGGGCACTGCTTGACCCGGACTCCACTGCCCTAAGCTGAAAACTGCGGATCTCATTTTCTAACAGCTTCTAGAAGTATTTTGGTGATGAATCGATGATCAATCGGTCATTGCACCAACTTAAATTCTATTAGATATTTAATAATAATTCTAGAGTAAAAAAGGTAAAGTGCAGCCATTATCAACCCACTGCAGGATGGAAGGCTACTCAACAATTCATGCTGAGGGAAATGGACCATAATCTGCCACGCTGGTCCAGTGCAGGTTGGCAGATCGACCGTATTCAGCAGTCAGGGGCTTGAACCCCGGTCTACTCAAAGAGCGTGTGCTACTGCACTCCCGCTCCTGACCACTCGGCTACGGAGGCCTCAATTCTAGAGTGGCTGACATTAATTTGTTATATTGGATGCATACATGTGGTGACATCTATCCACAGAGTTAAGAAATACTTAGAATTTAAATTTTATACATGTTTATTATTTTTAAATTTTCTTTATAATTGGCGACATCTATTGGCAGAGATCAGAGCATTTATAATATTTCAAAATTGAATAAGTTTTTTAAAATTTTGTTTAATTTTCAAACAGTTTGAAAAATTCATAAAATTATTACATAAAAAAGTAAATTTTTAAGTAAGGTAACAGATTCTCCCAGGAATAATAATCAGTTTCGCATGATTTTTAACTTATACTTACATCGTTTTTTTAATTTATATCATTGAAAATTTTTGAGATCGTATGAATGGATAAGTTTATTGGAAATTGTTACCACCTTTTTAATTTATTAACATTAAAATGTGTTTGACGATGACGAATAGGTTTAACTGTCAAGTTCATTAGCTTATTTTTAAATTTTTAGCGTAGTGGAATAATAAGGTTCAGTTTTGATAAATGGGTAGCTTGAAGCAGCAAAGCAATGAGGGCAAAATAGCGGGAATAGTAGTGGCATTTGATGCAAGAAAGCAAGTGTATGAGCTTATGCAGCATCAGCCAAAAAAATCACACCATTCCCTCCAAATGCCTGTCCAGTTCCTGCTTAAATTTATTCAACTTATCAACTTCCACAACGACTGCTGGAAGTTTATTCCAGCAATTAACCACCCCGCTGGCTAAAGGCAAATTTCTGCACATCTATTCTACATCTGTCTTTTCTTAATTTGAATTTATGCCCCCTTAGGTTCGTAATCTGAATAAGTGGAAGGATCCCATCAGAATTCAGCGTGCTCAACCCATTCAAGGCCTTATACACCTCAATGAGATCACCGCGCAGGTGCCTAGTCTCCAGCCACTGCAATTTGCAGAACTTAAGCCTCTCTTGGTAAGAGGATCCCTTCATTCCCCTCACCAGTCTTGTTGCCCTTCTCTGTACATGCTCAAGCAAATCCTCATTCTTCCTAAAATGAGGCCTCCAGACCTGTACTCAAGGCATGGCCTGACCATTGCCTTATACAAAGGGACAATCACCTCCTTTTCCCTGCTAGCAAAATTCCTATATATCATTGACAAAACCCCATGACCCGCCCTGGCAGCCTGTCTGCATTGCTCATAAAACTTCATATCTGACTGCACAATTACTCCCAGGTCTCTCATTTTCTACCACCTTAAGTGTAGTAATGCACAGTTGGTACGTTTCTCTGGGGTTACTTCTACCCATATTATTATTATTAATAGCCATATAATGCAAGGAAGCCTGAAGCTTTTGCTGCACTAGCCAAAAAAAAAAATTGAGTTACCCAGAGAGAGAGAGAAGGGAATCACCAAGAAAGAGAGAGAAGAATGATGATATCCAGCTCAGGACCCTGGGTGTGCCAAGTCCATACTCACATATGCAGTACTTTGCATTTGTCAAGGTTAAATTTCAGTTGCCACTTCTTAGCCCATCTGCCCAAATTATCTAGATCCTGTTGCAGTAGCACACTGCCATTACTGTCAGTAACAACCCTGTCAACCTTTGTATCATCTACAAACTTCGACATTAAGCCTGATATACCTTCATCAATATCATTGATAAATATACAAAACAACAGTGGACCTAACACCGAACCCTGTGGGACTCCACTAATAACAGTCCAAGAAGAGCAGCACCCATTGATTACCACCCTCTGTCTTCTCCCACTTAACCATCCTTTTATCCATTGTAGCAACTTACCCTTAATACCATTCTGCTCCAATTTGTACAATAGTCTTCCATGCGTAACAGTGTCAAAAGCTTTCCTGAAATCCAAATATATGATATCAAAATTATTTTTTGCATCCAGTTCCTTTGTAACCACATCATAATATCCTATCAAATTTGTCAGACAAGACTTTCCCTTAACAAACCCATGCTGTGTCTGAATTATTGCTGCAGTCTTGTCTAGATGATCCTGCAATGCATCTTTAACCAGTGACTCCATTATTTTACCCGAAGTTAAACTAACTGGTCTGTAATTACTCGTGTCACCCTTCGATCCCCCTTTGTGAATTGGGGATACATTTGCACATCTCCAGTCCGTGGCAACCTCCCCTGAGTCTAAGGATGCTCTCATAATTATGGCTAAGGGTTTGCTTAGTTGCTTTGCCGCCTCCTTTAATATAACTGGATAGATCCCATCCACCCCAGGTGCTTTTCTTATGTTTAACTTCAATTTCTCCTCCACTTTGCTTTCAGTTATTACAAAATAATTAAGTATCCTGCTACAGTTTGATAACCTTCTGCCATTTACAAACCTTAACTCTTCGTGTGTGAATGTAGATGCAAAATACTCATTCAGTTTGTTTGCTATCTGAGCAGGATCATCAACAGTCGAACCATCGATGTCAAGTGGACCAATCAGATTCATCCCCTTCCTTTTAGAGTTTATATAAGTAAAGAAATCCTTGCTGTTTTTCTTAGCATCCTTTGCCAAAGATTTCTCGTAATCTGCCTTCGCCTGCCTAACCTCCTTTGTGACCTGATTACAGACTAGCTTATATCTGCCATAGGCTTCTGAGTCGCTTGATAATTTATATGCATCCCATGCATTTTTCTTCTCTATTAAGAGTCTCATTAGTTCATTAGATAACCATTTAGGCCTAAACCTTGAACAATATTTCTTAATAGGTATGAAATTTTTAGTAGCTTCCACGATTAATTCCTTGAATGCTTCCCACTTGAATGCTGTGGCTCGGGGAGAACTGAAGGGGGCGATGTTCCTGCACATTACAGCCTAACAAAATGTGAAACTTGTGCAATGTTCGCCGATTATCTGGTATGTGGAATTTAATTGAAGACATGTTGTTTTCGTAAGGTTGACTATGTAGTCTCAGACAGTTTCTAAATTCCATGCAGTTGGACCAGGTGATGATGTTATCGTCAGTTGGTCCCCAAACTGAACAGTTACTTTGGATCTACACTCAAACATGACGATTTCTTTAGGGGAAGGGATGCCAGAAGTTTATTAAGCTGCAATAAGTGACTTTGTGATATCTGAAAGAAAGTGGAAGAAGAACTGTTGAAGCTGAACATAAAAAGGCACCTGGGGTTGAATGACATCTATCCAATCATGCTAAGAGAGGCGGCAAAGGAGATGAGCAGACCTTTAACCATGATTATGAGAGCATCCTTGGATTCAACGGTGGCCCCTATGCACTGGACATATGTGAATGTATCCCAATTTCATAAAGGGAGATGAAAAGGAGAATGAGAAATTAATGCCCTGTTAGCTTAACATCCACAGAAAATAATGGAGTGACTCGTTAAAGAAGTAATGCAGGACAATCTGAAGAGGAATGCAATTATACTGCAACCACAGCATGGATTTGTTAAGGGGCGGTCTTGTCTAACCAATCTGATAGGTTACTAGGGTGCAGCGAACAAGGAACTGGATGCAAAAAATTATTTTGATATCATATACTTGGATTTCATGAAAGCTTTTGATACTGTTGCACATAAAATACTGCTGTGTAAACTGGAGAAATGTGGCATTAAGGAAAAGATCCTGCTAGGATAGCAAAGTGGAAGAAGATGGAGAGTGGATTAATATCATCAGTGGAGTTCACCAGTTAGTGATGGGCTCATTTTTGTTTTCAATATTTATTAATGATATTGATGAAGGTATATCAGGCTTCATGTCAAAATTTGCAGATGGCACAAAGGTTGTCAGGGTGTTTAAAGACAGTAATCAGGGTGAATTACTGAAACAATATCTAGGAAAATTGGGTTAATGGGCTGAGAAATGGCAGTTGAAGTTTAAAATTGACAAATTCAAGGTACTGCATGGATAGCAGTTATCCCAGAGTAATTTATCAACTGTATAGTACTACACTCAGGAGAGTGAAAAATGAAGATGTGGTGGTAATTGTGCAGTCAAATATGAAATTCTCCAGAGCACTGGAAGTTCAGAGAAAGCCAAATTGGTGCAGGGAACAAAAGTTCTTACCTACAAGACTTAAATTCTGTAAATTGCAGTGGCTGGAGACTAGGCATCTGTGGGGTGATCTGATTATGGTGCTTCAGGCATTGAATAAGCTGAATGAGAATTGCTGAGACTACACACACACACACACACACACACACATGCGGGGACATATAAATTCAAGTTGAGGAAGGATGGTTGCAGGATAGATGTGCAGAACTTTGCATTCAGCCAGTGGGTGGTAGATTATTGGAACAGGCTTCCATCTGTCGTTGTGAAATTGGATAGTTTTAATAAATTCCAGGAAAAACTAGATAAAGTGTGAAGTATGTAGGGTTTTTTGGCTGATGCTATATAATCTTGCTCTCTTGTGTCATTTGCCATTACTACTACTACTGTCAAATGTACATAGGTGGCTACATCTTTGACCAAAATGAGAAAAGTTTTAATTTTTTAAAACGAAACAATGCATTGGTTTCTAATTTTATAAAATTTTACATTTTATTCATTAGACTATTCTAGAAAGCGAATTAAACTCCTGACTTAACTTTTGTAATCGTCAAGGACCTCATCCAAGTGTCAGAAGAGGAACTTGATCTGCCACCAGGTTCCCGTGATCAGCAAGATATAATGGTAACTGATTATCGAAGTGATAAAAAGAAAATCCATTTTTCATTTGTTCTAAATAATAAAATACAACATTTACTGTGATAAGGTTAGTAAAAGTGCATTCTCTGCCGTGACCAGGATTCAAACCTGGTCACTGCAAGTGTAATTCGTTTTTGTTGCAATAAAAAAGAAATTAGACTTTCAAAGAATTAATTGAACTATGAATATATAAAATGAAACTAGAAATTAAAATGTTATCCTGTCCAAAGGCGTTTGATTTAAATCCTCACAATGGAACTGTTGATATACATGTTGGTGAAATGTGAACACGGGTCTTATCAAAATACTGCAGTAGAAAAGTCACAAGGGACTTGCAATGCATCGATGAATCAAGGAAATTATTCTGCTAGTTTCTATAAGAATGGTCGTGGTATTGTACTCCACCCATCTCTTGAACAATGGCTGAATATTCAAGAAGGCCAACTGAGATGTTTCTTATTTCCAGTTCATCCCAACTGGATTCTGACGAGTGTTCTGTGCTTTACAATTATAATAAAAATTGAAAGTTGGATTCCGAGTCAGTGTTATAAACACTGATCGAGTACCTTAAAATTTTCATCTGGATTTGATACAATTTTATTAGATTTTTGTCAGCACGTCACTTAATGTTGAATAAAATAAGGATTAAAATACAAAATTTTAAAATAAAAAAATGTGGAAACTAGCACATTAACAAGTTAAGATTCATACGCGAACCATTTTAGTGGCGCCATCTTTTAGTAGGTTTACGTACTATCAGCTGAACTACAATATTCAAAGTAAATTTTTAATTGCGCATTCATGATCCAGTTGTCTTATTATTTTTTTTTTAAGTAATGTAGCTGGACATCAGCACTCGGAAAGACATATCTCAAAAGACTATAAAAATATTTTAAATTATTATATCAGAAAGCAGCACACAACCAGAATCGCAGAGATGAAAAACTCAGGGTGTCCCGACACTTTTGGAGGGTAGTATAGATCACTTGTTAAAGTGTGAACCGAAGAGGGTTCGCGATCCAATTTAATGACGAAATAAGCTACCCCCAACAAGATGTAATTCGGAACCTGATATTTGATCATTAATTTGGACATCTTGGAGCGATTGTGGACCAAAGTCCTGGTATTCAAGAAAATTTATGAAACCCTGTAATTCAAGAATAACAGGGTACCAAGCATCAAACACGCGATTCGACTTTGACCTGAACTGAAAATGAGAACTCATTCAGTTTTCAGAGTGTCCATTTATTTGTCAACTGACTCGTGAGATCTTTAACACATAATGGGGAAAAACCTAGCTAAGCAACTCAGATCGAAAATTTAAATCACATGCGGGACTGGATTAAGTACAATATCGAGGACCTCGAAGTTTCCCTGTCTTTTCTTATTTTTAGCAGAAGATGCACGCCTGACTGCATCACCGACATTTTCCCTGATAAAAAGTGACCAATCGAGAAGACAGGATATCCGGTATCAGTTGAACGTCTTGATGTTATTTAAGAAATCACTGCAATGTCTTCAACAAGAACCGTGATCGTCTAGTGGTTAGGGCATTGCGTTGTGGCCGTAGTAACCCAGGTGCGAATCCTGGTCACGGCAGTTGAGTCTGCTTTTTATTTGCGTCTCAATAATGAAGAATTTATACTTTAAAAAAATTAATCTAACCATGAATTTAAAAATATTAAAATACAATCTTAATTAAAAATCAAACAGCTGTCTTTTTAATGTGAATCCTCAAAACGAATAAGGAACTGTTGAAATCGTACTATCTCGTACCTTCCAAAAAAGTTAAATAGATTGAATTTAAATCTTAGTTAGGAATGGCCCGTCTTTGAATCCCATTAATGACTAGAGGGACTTTAATGGGCTATTACCAATCGCGAGAGGATAGCACAGTTCTCCCCATGTGGAAACTCAGCTTTTTGTACCAGAAAATAGGCAAACGGACTAGAAAACACTCCCAATTTACAGGCATAACACACACTGGTTGATAAGGGCATTTTACCCGTGTTTATTATGTCAATGAATTGCGTGTGTTTTGTGGTCTGTTTGCTTATTTATAATACGTAATGTCAAAAACCTTACCATTTTGAAATAGCTGCTAAACATGCGACTATAACTTGTTACTCGAAATGCATCAATGAGTGATGGATATCATTCTACTAGTGTCTGTCACAAAGTTGGTGGTATTGTACTCCATCCGTCTTTTAAACAATGGCTGAGATCCACTACGTAAAAAGGACACCTGGGCTGTTTCTTATTTCTGCTCTTCAGTTCATTCCAACTGGATTCTGACCAGTGTTTTGTGGGTTAAAATAAAAATTGAAAGTTGGATCCAATCATTGTTATAAACTAGTACATTAAAATTTTCATTCTGGATATTTAAAATCAAATCAGAGGCGCCATCTTTTAGCATCCGTAAGTACTGACAGCTGTTCTACAATATTCGAAGATTTAATTATTTTTGTTTTTTTTTTAATAATCAGACATATTCAAAGTGGTAACATTTTTTTTCAATATATCAAAAAACAACATATGTATATATTTTAAAAATATAAATAGATGGATATTATCCAAAATTCATTATTATAATTATTTTTATTTAAAATTGTGTATTTATGCACTTATGCCTTAAAAACCGTAAAGCTTCGTCTGAGCTGAGCAAAGAATGGGAAGAACATACAGAGTGATAGCAAGTGCAGTAACAGTCAGAAGACGCATCTTCAAAAATTGACTTGTAGTCCTAAGAAGAAGCCCCACCTCACACAAAAAATGAAAAAAGCCTGATTAATTGGGTGTAAGGAGCATGTCAAATAAACCCCCGAGCAGTGGAAGTCAGTTATTTTCTCGGATGAGAAGAAATTCAACCTTCATGGCTCTGATGGGAGACAAAAGATTTGCTGTAGACGTGGTGAAGAATACCATCCAGACTGTATGGTGTGCACAGTGAAATTCCCTATCAGCCAAATGATATGGGGGGGGTGCATTTCGTATCACCACCAGTTTATAAAAGGTTCCGTCTGGCTGCCAGTGGATACCTGGCTATATTGGAAGCAAATTGGTGCCTGCAGCCATTAGAGACCATTTCAACCTGTCAAGTAACTGCATCTTTCAGGACGACTCTGCTGCTCCTTGTCATCGGGCGAAACGTGTAAGTAGGCATTTCTGTAGTTACTTTAGCTTCATTCCTGCATTAGATGTTCGACAGTAATGTGTTTACATTTGCTACAGGTGAAAAAATGGTTGGAAGAACGGTCTATTACAACTGTTAGCTGGCCAGGAAGCAGCCCGGCCGGACCTGAATCCTATAGAGAACTGTTCGCAGCGTGTGGAATGTGCAGTTGCCAGAAAGAAACCAAAGACCCTTCGTGAACTTCATAATTGGTGTTTGGAACCACGAACTATCAGTTGATTATGTTCAGAAATTGATTTTGTCAATGCCTCGATAATGTCATCAGGGCCAGAGGCGGTTCAACTAAATATTAGTTTGCATCTGGTGAACTTTTCATTTTGTTTTCCATTTAAAATGATAAAGTGAAACAAATTCTGATAACATTTTTGCCATAATTATGGTGTTTACCAAAACTGTTGTATAAAGGTTGCAAATGCTCATTTTGGAATGTTTTGAGAGCACCTGTCAAACATTACTTAGCTTTTCCTTAACTATTCATAAATATCTTTTGTTTATATTTCTATTTGTGTCATTAATGTAACATATCATCGCGAAAAAGTGTTAGAAATGTGTAATTCCTAGGTGATGCACTTTCTTTGAACACTAGTGTATGTTAAAAAAATGTCCTGTGTGCATGTAGTATGTTATGTGTATGACTGATCAATGTGAATGAGGTGGTCCTCATAGTACAGGGATCATAACCGCATCTGGGGGTCAACCTACGTAGGACACCCCACTGCCTTCTGCTAACGACTTGCTGCTTCTTTTTCTCAGGCAGCATGGTGTGGGATGCTGACACTGGTTTCAGCTGGTGAGGCCAGTGTGGGACGTCGGAATTCTGACAAAAAATGCCAAGATAGCCACTCAAACCCAACAGAGGGTGTCCTGGCCATATGACCTTTCCCTTTTCCCCTTACTTCAAGGCTCTGTCCATCCCTCTGCACCCACACTTTGCCTGGTGGGCCCTACCCACCTAAATACTCTCCATTTTTCTTTACAGATTTCCCCGCTGAGGGTGGGTTGCTTCTTCAGGGGTGATCCTTTGATTCTTCCTACCATCCACAGTTTTCAGCTTCCACTTTTCTTCAAAACTCAAACTGTCACTGATGCGCTCGCTTCCAATAAAAAATTTTTTTTTTTTTTTTTTGCTCCTCCGTGGCAAGCTCAGGCGACGCCGGGGATCACCCCACCAGAGCTAATTCTAGCTACCTGCCCCGGTTCCCTCCCTCTTGGTATGGTAAATAATAGTTGGTGGTGTTCCACGGGCCCTAGGCTAAGAGGCCAGATGAACAACATAAGTCTACACAAACCATATATCATTCACACTATCTGGTCTTTACAGGGTAGAGTATGCAACACAAGAGAACTGATTGTAGAGTTGTAGGAAACAATCGGTGCAGCATTACCTTAAACACTATGTACTGTTGTTTCTAACAATCTCCCAATTCCAGTATACATTTGCAACTGTTTCATTTCCTTTCTTTGAAGCTCGACTTTCTCCAGTCAAACTTTCGTAATTTGAGGAAAACCAATTATGCTCAAGCTGTCAGTTTGGCTTTAAAAAACAGAGGTCCACTGATCTTACGTTGACTAACTTTATCCAGAATTCATCTTCTAAATATGTTTTGGCCATTTTTGTGGACTTTGAGGGCGCTTTCGACTCCCTCTGGTGGGGGAGTGCCCTCAGGTCTTTAAGGTTGGCTAAATGTGATAATTATGTGTACAGGGTACTGAGATCATACTTTAATGGGAGATACATCATGGTCAAGGCAAAGCATCTGTCTTATAATACCCAGGTTTCAAGAGGATGCCCCCAGGGGTCGGTGTTGGGGCCTCTCCTCTGGAATGCCGTATTAGATCAGTGGCTCACGAGAACACACGCGAATTCTCTAAAGGTGGCCTACGCCGATGACCTCGTGATTGCTATTGAAGGAAGGTCACGTAAGGTATTAGAGGACAAAATTCAACCCATCTTAGCTGATTTGGTGGCATGGGCTGAAATCAATAAGCTCAAGATATCTCAGAGTAAAACAAATTTCATGACATTTAAAAACCACTTTAATTATGGAAGACCACCAAGAATTCAACTGAATGGTTCACAGATAACTTATGTTCCTCAAAACAAATATCTTGGCATAATCCTCGATGATAAATTAACCTTTCTCCCTCATTTCACCAAACTGAAGGAAAAAATTAGAAATTTTACTGCTTCGGTCATAAGAATCTCCAAAAAGAGACTGGGGTTTGAATAAAAAGACCATGAAACTATATTATAAAGCAATATTTCTGCCTATAGTTTAGTACGGAGCAGGTATTTGGCACCAGAACATCGTTAAGGTGAAAATCAAAAATAAGCTACTATCAATTCAAAGAACAGTACTTCTGGCAGTAAATAATGCCCCTCGTACAGTATCAAACAATGCCCTCCAAATCCTTGGAGGAGAACTGCCTTTAGATTTATTTATCTTATACCGTGGCATGATTTATAAACATAAGAAAGGACTGCAGGCATCTTATCTAGGAAATAAACTCATACATCGACCATTGAACAAAATTTTTACTGTAACTAAAATTTTTACAAATAGTATAAAAACAAATTATTTACAATAAACTAATAATTGTATGTTGCGGAATACTAAAAACTGTAATAAAAATCGTTTACCATAAAATAAGCTAATATATAAAATTAAAAGCGCTAAAAACCTGGAGCTTTCGAGAGCGTCAGCTCTCTTCTTCAACAGTAATATGACTTTCTGCAACATCTCCTTAAATAGCAGGTTCACGGTACCTCCACACGTGGTATTTTTTCACGTGGTTCAATCGTTTCGGATGAACGATTTTATTTGCCACGTACCCGAGACATTTCCGCTTCCGGTTCTGCTCATGTGCCGATTGAACCACGTGTGGAGGTACCGTGAACCTGCTATTTAAGGAGATGTTGCAGAAAGTCATATTACTCTTGAAGAGAGCTGACGCTCTCGAAAGCTCCAGGTTTTTAGCGCTTTTAATTTTATATTTTAGCTTATTTTATGGCAAACGATTTTTATTACAGTTTTTAGTATTCCGCAACATACAATTATTAGTTTATTGTAAATAATTTGTTTTTATACTATTTGTAAAAATTTTAGTTACAGTAAAAATTTTGTTCAATGGTCGGTGTATGAGTTTATTTCCTAGATATGAGTTTTCCCGACTCAGAGGCCTCTTTCAGGATACTGCAGGCATCTTTTGTGGGAATTACAACAGACCCAGTTAGTAACTTGAAGACAGAACGGAAAAGATTATGGAGTGAAGTGGTTAGTGTTTGGCAAAGTAGATGGAATGAGTCTGTGCATGGTGAAGTCACAAAGAAGTATATTGAAAATGTTGAGTTTGCTTCTACTCAACCTTCTGTTTCATGGTTTGCACCAAGCATGTCTACGACGTATTTATTAACAGGCCATGGATCTTTGAGGGCCAAACTTTTCGACAGAGGTTTGGAGCTGGATCCTTTTTGCACCTGTGGTCAAATGGAGGACTGGATCTGTGTTTTACTATTTTGTCCGCAATATACAGACCATCGAGTATTGCTACTTAAACAGGTTCCAGGTCTAGCTGAGGACAATGTAAAAATACTAGTTGAGAACAAAACAAACTTTGAGACATTCCAGACCTTTGCAGAATCGGTCCTTAAGAAAAGACTTGAACTAAGAACTCAAATCCAAAATCGAATATAAATCTGACAGCTGAGAAGTTAATATATATGTTTGTATCCCATTAAATATAAATAGGACTTGTTGTAAGATATGTAAATTTAATTGTATTGCTAGGATTTAGAGTTAAACTTCTATTGTCTTGTACAAATGTAAATATTTACTTTGCTAAGTTTATTGAAGTTTTTCAAATTGGCTTGTATCTGCTGAGGCTTGAATATTTTTCCACTAGTTTTTTTTTTTTTTTTGCTGGTTTCCAGGTTTGGGCAACCTGGGGACGGGATTGCTGGCACCCACCGGTATTGCACTATCTCCGGTGGGTGCGGAATTTGTGCACAAGGCACTAAAGGTGATAGTAGAGTCAGGCTCGACTGCTTGTGCCTGGGGGTGGGCAGCGGCTGCCTAGGTGTTGGCTGCTCCCTGGTGGCAAGTTGGACGTACACAAGCGATACACCAATACAAAAAGGTTTGCAGAGTTGCTGCACCAACACAGACATGCAAGGTGGAGATGGGCTAAGGTCTAGGAGCCACCCTTGATACAGGTAAAACACGCACACACACACACACGTGCACATATATAAAATACTATTTTATTATACATATATAAATTAGTATTATACATATACTCATTATACATATATAAAATAGTATTTTATACATGTATAATGAGAATGCTAATGTATATAAAATTGTATATATATCTTCTTTGTAAGTTTTGTATATAATTTGTAAATAACTGTGTGTACAAATAAATGGAAAAAAATGGAATGTAAAAGATAATGTCAAGCCTTCTATCTATCAGAATCATCTAACTTGCCACAATTTAAAACGGATTAATATATTCTTGTTAGATGTCTTCCATCCCATCATAAAAGAGACATTATTACTCCCCTACTGCGTTTATACAACACTTACCTCCATGACCGTTGACAGGATTCACTGGTCCACAAATTATCACCGGAATCTTCAGTGAAACCGTGGTGACAGACCTGCAAGGTACTTCTTTTAACAGATGGTTTATTGGTGACGTAAGGACACACGTGCTCACTATACTTCCGTTTATTGATCTTCACGTATTAAAAGTCACCAATGATATGTGCCGGTGTTTACAGATAAAGATATAATAGCTGAGCTGGATAATGCCGCGCTAATTTACTAACAGGTCCACCTCGTGGCCGTCAGAGGGCGCTTTAGTCGTACACGTTGGTACTGATACGAGGAACCATCAGATAAAGAAGATCCGTGTATTTGATAACGCATTTAAGAGGCTAGCCTCATAATGGTTTAACAAATAAGCACTTTTATATAATTGGAAAAAGAGGACTTATCCAAGGAAGCCAAGATCGCATGTCCTATTAAAAGCGTTCAGTTGGAGAAATGAAGAAATATTTCTTTGATACTACCACAAATTAGTAGAAAACAATCCCTGAAGAATATAACAAGCCAAAAGAGGCTGTATATTGTGTTATGAACTGTTCTGTAAACTTCTGTTTTCTTTTTGCTCAGTGTTTCCAACTTTTGGTAACACAATGTATATATTATACACAAAGCGATTATAAATTAGTTCCTTGTTCAGGCGTTGGGTTGCCTTATTCAATGGGTTATCCCATTGAATAAGGCAACAGGCTGTATCTTGAGTACTTCATACAGGTGTTGAAACTCCATTTTTGGAAGTATATGAATCTGTTTGAACGGGTGCAGAGAAGTGCAATGAGATTAGTGAAGGAGCAAAAGGTTACTCTTATCTAGAAAGGCTGGAGTTGCGGAGATTGCTGGGAGGGGATCTAATTGATGTGTTTAGCGCCTTAAATGGATTGAGTAAGATAAATGCTGATGGCTTTACACTTGCTCAGACAACACACATGAGGAGGCATAAATTCAAACTGAGGAAGGATAGTTCGAGGAACAAATGGTGATATTTGCTTTCAGCCAAAGCGTAATTGATTTCAAACAAACGTCTTTCCACCAAACCAAAATTTATTGCAATTTTGGTGGAGTAGCCATTCTCATAGATTCGCGAGTCCCATGCAGACGCATTTCTTTACAAACCTCTATAGAAGCTATTGCTACCTGAATAGCAATTGGCATCACTCTGACCCTTGTTTCGATCTATCTACCACCCAGTCATCCGTGTACTATTCATGAACTTGAAAATCTTATCCTGCAATTGCCAACCCCTTTATGTTTATTGGGCGACTTCAATGGACACCATCCATTGTGGGGTTCTCTCAATACAGATGGACGAGGGAAACTCATTGAAATGCTCGTTGACAGACAAAACTTAACCATCCTAAATACTGGTTCACCAACTTACATCCATCTCCCAACAGGATCAGTGTCTGCAATAGATCTATCTATATGCTCTCCGATCGGCCCCGAGTGCCAAGAAATAGTTCTCAAGCGATCTTTCTAGTGCGATTTTTTTCCTAGAGCGAGTACTAGTGCTTAAATAATCCCTCCACCGCTCGCAAAGTCACTGCTTCCCTCGCTGAGCAACGTTATTGCTAACCCCGCTTGCAACGTTACTGCTATCGCTAGCAACATACTGCTCTCCTCTTCTGCTGATCGCTTGGTCACTGGTTGGCACCGCTCCTGCCTGCACGTGGTGGAGTCGGTAACCTGGCAGAAGGAATTCCCTCTTCCAGGGCTAAAAGGAGCAGCAATGGATTGTGATGCATATCCACTGCTAGAGCCCACGGGCTCCAGATCTGTCGACTCTGATTCAGAGCATGATTTGAATCGTCCAAAGAGACAGCGGACTGAAAAACAGAGTGCAGATATGCCAGCATTTCTAATAATGCATCATTATCCACACAACCTGTCGGCAAATTATCGCCGTTTCTAATACAGAAATGCTTAGAATCGGTTGTTGGATCTCCTAAAATGGTGAAGCGCCTCCAATCTGGAGACTTAATTGAAGCTTCTAAGCCAAGCCATTCAGAAAAATTGTTAAAATTGACAAAGTCAATTTTAACAATTGTCCGTTAATCGTCCAGTGTCAATTACGCCACATAACAATGGATTGTGATGCATATCCACTGCTAGAGCCCACGGGCTCCAGATCTGTCGACTCTGAACACTTCTAAAGGCATCATCAGCAAATGGGACTTACTAACTGTCTCTGAACAAGAAATAATACAAGAGCTTAGTTAACAAAAAAGTGACTCATGCACGGAGAATCATGCCCAAAAAAGATGGCAACCTACTACCAACCAGGTCCATCATTTTAACATTCAGTACTCTGACTCTTTCGTCTTCTGTTAAAGCAGGTTACCTAAATTGCAAGATTCGATCTTACATCCCAAACCCCATTCGTTGCTTTAAATGTCAGAAGTACGGTCATACTCAAACAGCATGCCGAGGCGATGCTGTGTGTCCTCTTTGTGGTTCCAAGTAGCATTCTCAAGAAGACTGTACAGCTTCCACTCCTATTTGTCCAAACTCTAAGGAAAACCACCCTGCATTTTCTAAAGCATGTGACCTTTGGAAAACAGGAAAAAAATCCAGAAATATAAAGTGGAACATAAAGTCACTTACCCTGAAGCAATAAAGCAAGTGCTACTAACCATGCCTAGCCGATCATATGCATCTGTCACCAGAACCAGCCGCTCAGCTGCAGATGTGTCCATAAAACCAAGCATTTCCTTTGCCACCTGGGCCAAAACTGTGTTATCATGCAATAAGAAACCTACAGTCAACGAAACCAGCAATACGCCGATCAGCATCCCAACTGATGCTATCTCAACTTTGCCCGAAACAACAAAATCAACTACCGTTGAAAATAAGAAAAAGGTAAAGCCACGAAATAGCAACATGGAAACTGATGCTCAATCAGAGGATGACGACACAGTATTAGAGTTACACAGTATTATAGATATCATGGATACAGGACGCCCAATCTTTCCCAGAAATGAAAAACCAAAACCAAGCAGACAGAAACCTTCTCAGAAAAATAGTCAGATCAATCTTCCTCAAACAAATCCAACCAATGAAGAAATTCCTACAATGGAACTGTAGAGGATTACGCAGTAATATAGACGACCTCAGTGATTTATTAACTCAAACTAATGCAGTAAGTGTGTGCTTACAGGAAACATTTTTATCACCATATGCTTCTGTCAAACTCAAAAATTATACTATGTTTAGGCGAGACGGTTTCTAACTCTCCTGCTCGTGGTGGGGGTAGCTGTATTTGTGAAATCTACAATTCCCTCAAGACATCTCCAACTACAAACCTCCATAGAAGTTGTAGCAGTCCGGATAGCAATGCGAATATCGTTATCACTTGCATCCATTTATATATCACCGAATTATCCTTGCTCCCAGACTGAACTGGACAGTCTTATTACACAACTTCCACCTCCCGTCTGTTTACTTGGTGATTTCAATGGTCACCATCCGTTCTGGAGATCCTCCACCATGGATAGTAGAGGCAAATTAATCGAAACATTCCTGGATAATCATAACCTGATTCTTTTAAATTTTGGCTCTCCAACCCATGTTCAACTACCTGCTGGTGCTACATCCGCCATAGACCTATACATCTGTTCAGCATCCCGTTTTCCAAGCATGGAATGGTTAGTGCTAAATGATCCATTCCACAGTGACCATTTCCCTATCATCAGTTCAATTCAAACACAGGTCGTGTCATACTCTAAAGGCCGTACTTCTTGGAACTTCCAAAAAGCAGACTGAAAAACGTATTCCAGTTGTGTCATACTTGAAAAGCAATATGTACAGCAGCAGAATTTTTATGACGTAACTGACAACATTACCAGCCATGTATTATCTGCAGCAGAAATTTCCATTCCAAAATCTAACTACCGCAAAAGTGTACACCAAAATGAGTGGTGGAATGAAGAATGCTTCAAAGCAAAGCGTGATAAAAACCGAGCTTGGAACTACCTTCGTAAATTCCCAACTACCACCAACCTAATTGTTTACAAAAAACTCAGAGCTAAAGCGAGACAAATGAGAAAAAAAGCAAAACATAAATCCTGGATTAACTTTGCCTCATCCATTAACAAAAATACCGACACTCGAATTATTTAGAAAAAAATACAAGCACTCAATGGGAAATTTCTACCGTTGCAATCACCGATAATACAATGGAATGGGCAGGAATTATCTTCCCCTATTGATATTGCAAATGCACTATCAGAGTCTTTTTATAACATTATGCCTCATCATTTTATGTGACATCCTTTCAACGCATTAAAGCTAATGAAGAACGTCAAAAATTGAATTTTCAAACTAGACTCTCACTTCTTTATAACCAGCCTTTTACTCTAGTTGAACTCAAGGAATGCTTAAGCAAATCGTCAAATAGTGTAGCAGGACCAGACGGTATTCACTACAGTATGCTGCAGCATCTATGTGAGGTGTTCCACAGGGGTTTTCCGTCGTATTATGCGCTTGCCTATCAACGTACTCATGGATCACTCGGCTTCCAGCAAGACCACACAACACTATGTGTATCCAGAAAAACCCGGGTTTCAATATGACCTTCTAAGCAGTTAAATTAGGACAATAAATCTTGCACCCTCAAGCCCACTCAGACTTAAATAAGAGTGAGTCCGCAGCATCAAGATCGCGTTGTGATTTTCACACAGAGGTACCTCTTAGATAGGGGGCCCGGGGTGACGGCAATTAATGGTTCTTTAAAAAAAACTGTTCGGTGAATTGTGTGTAACTAGATGGAATGGTCAGGACGCAAAATAGTACACAAACAAAACAAGTTTTATTAAACATATAAGTATACAAATGAGTACAATAGAACTGTATATAGTTTAGATTAATTGGTATGTGATTGTTAGGTAAATTAACTGAATCAAACATTATCTTGCTGTTAGCAATATTATAGTTTTGTAATGTTCTTGATGTGGCTTTTCCACTAATTCTCCAGCAAGTACAAAATGATTTGTGTTTGTCATATCATACTACTGTTCAATGCTAGAACAGGAAAATATATTTACTCTATTGTATAATTAGTATTTTGACAACTAGATTAATAAGTCACATTATCCGTTAAATCTGAGTACTAAGCAGATGGTACTACAATAGTCTGGGTATATATATATATGTGAGGAAAGATGTCTTATAAATGCATTAAAACGTGTGCAGATGGTAGGTTCGGCTTTGGGCAATTTAATACAGTTTCTTATTAAACAATAAGGGTTGACTTACCTGAATAATTCTGCACATCCTCGGGGGCGGGTGTGGAAATTCCGTATCCAACGTTCATTATGGTTCTTTTCTCATCTTTTTCTAGTAATTATTATTTTACTTCTTCTTCTTCACACAATGACTAAAAATCGGCCAAGACTCTCACTGCTCTCATCTTCCTGTCATGTCTCACCCAAAGTTAATGTGTCTCTGCTTACCCCTTCCAAAATATATATATATATATCTTTGCTTCCCCCTAACTGAATTTTCTCATGACCTTTTACTGATCTCACACGTCAAATGTGTGGAAAACATTACACTCGTGACTGCCAACTCGTGGTATTTGACACCTAAAAATGATATGTTATAGAGTTCTAATTACTCAAGACGTGCTGTGTCTTGTTCTCTAATTCTACTCCTATAACCATTGTCGCCTTCCTGCCTACACTGCTCTTGGTACATCACATGTTCGACGCTCCCGTTATACAGGAGAACAGCGTGACATCACTGTAGTGTAGTATTACGGCAACTGCACCCCTGGGGAGATTGGAAACGAAAGGTAAAGTAGAAGCTCCATCGAAGTGACGCTATTTCTTTGTTGTACAGACCGTGGAAAAAAGTATCAGGCACTATGAGCAAAATTACTTCTTGAAAGCAAGCGAAAGGGCTAAAAAATGAAAATATTTTTCACAGAAGCTGACCTTGGCATATTATTACTATTCTATAACTGTATCTTTTCAGAAAATACCTATCCTCTATCCTGGCGGCATTCCTATATCTGTGCTATCTCAAAACCAGGCAAAGATCCCACTCTGGTCCAGAACTACAGACGGATATCATTAACAAGCTGTTTAGGCAAAATATTTGAAAGGATGGTGCATAAGAGGCTCACCTGGTTTCTAGATTCTCAGAATCTTCTTTCTGATCACCAATATGGCTTCCGTAAAAACAGATCTACTGTTTACTTGCCTATATTTATATGTTTACTACCTATAGGTAGTAAACAGATTTACTGTTTACTACCTATATTTACTTGTAAAACTTGAATGCTACATACGAAATGCCTTCGTCATGAAACAGCACCTAGCGATGGTTAACCTAGATATTCACAAAGCATTCGATACCACCTGGCATCATGGAATTATTGAAGATATGCATAAGTTGGGGCTGAGAGGCTATCTTCCTCAAATCATCCAGAACTTTTTAAAATTACGCACCTTTCAAGTCCGATATCAAAACGTGCTGTCAGCATCTTACATTCAAGAAGATAGTGTCCCGCAAGGTTTAATACTGAGTGCTACCCTATTTGCGATTCCGGTCAACAAAATATTGGAAAATATTCCAAACCCCATTCAAATTTATATGTATGCAGATGACCTCACTATATCCTGCCAGTCACAAAGTATGAATACTATCGAAAGATAGTTTCAAATTGCTCTATTCAAAATAGAAGCCTGGATCTTATGCAATGGATATCGTCTTGCTGAACATAAATCCACCACTACTCACTTCTGCAAACTACGATCACTTCATCCTGATCCTGAGCTAAAAGTCAATAGCATGCCAATACCACTTGCTCACACTGTCTGTTTTCTTGCCCTTATGCTAGATAGGAAACTAAACTTTTAATCACGTGTGACCTACCTTCGGTCCATCTGCTTGAAGAAATTGAATATTCTCCGGTGTATGTCATCTATGTCATGGGGCGCTGATCGACATACCCTGATCCATCTTTATCGATCTCTCATCAGACTATGGCTCCCCAGTGTATGACTCTGCTAGGAAAACTATTTTATAGCGATTGAACACGATCCAGCACAGTGCTCTGAGAGTTTTTCTAGGGGCTTTCAGAACCTCCCCAGTTCAGAGCCTTTACATTGAAGCCCACGAACCTCCCTTACATCTTTGGAGGAAAACATTGCTTTTGATGTATGCCGCAAAAATCCGCAGTCTTCCCTCTCACCCGAATTGGAGATGTCTGTACAATACCGAATGGAAGTCATTTTACAACAGTAAACCAAACGAAAACAGACCTGCTGCACTTAGACTTAAAAGAACTAACTCAAACGTGGAATATTGAAATCAGCAATATATATAAGGACATGACACCGACTGATCCACTGTGGACAAATATCCCTGCAATTTACGATGGCTATTTCCAACAGTGGGGAAAGAACACCTTGTCTCCCTTCAACATCGCATAGTTACGTGAAATTCACTCTGCTTCTAATTCACAGGCCTGTAAGATCTATACAGACGGATCAAAAACTGAGACCCAAGTAGGCGCTGCGGCAATCTTCCCATCATTCACCACTTCTGCCTCATTATCTGTAGAATGTAGTATCTTCACTGCTGAGCTTTATGCTATTAACTTGGCTCTAGATCACATTACTCAACTTCTAATTTCGTCTGCCTTAATATACATTGACTCGCTCAGTGCTATCTCTGCCATAAATAGTAATATCACCTCCTCTCACCCTGTTATCAAACAAATCCATTCTAAATTACTTGTGTGTAATGAGTCAAACCAAACAGTGACATTCTGCTGGCCACCAGGGCGTTCTGGTATAGCAGGAAATGAAAGAGCAGATCTTGCAGCCAAACAAAAGATACCTCTATTTTAAAGAATTGCCAAGTTCCGTATTCCGACTTCAAACATATCATCCATAAAGCATGTTACAATAGCTGGTCAATCTGGAGAGGTTATCTAGGAAACAAACTATACCAAATAAAATCAGAACCAAAGCTGTGGGTCTGTTTCCGGAAAAATAGACAAGAAGAAACAATTTTAGGAAGGCTTAGGATTGGGCATACTCACCTCACTCACCTGTATCTATTAACTAATGACAGCACTGCCCAATGCACATCATGCCAAGTTCAACTGACCAGTCGCCATTTGCTAGTATACTGTCCCCACTTTCAAACCATCCGCTTAGACACCTTTAAGTCAATTTCTAATACGCAGTCATCAATAAATTTATTACAGATTCTGGGAGATGATTTTAATCAAAAAGAACAATTTACTTTCCTAAATCGTATAGGAATATATCATAAAATATAGTTATCACAATTAAGTTAATATTTCATATTCATCATTAGAAAGACACAATATGGCCCTAGCAGCCTATGTGTCGTTAAACACAACAACAACAACAACAGCCATCGATACCAAGCTCTTCGACAAAACCTTCTTCTCTCCACCAATATCACTGTCCCTGGAAATGAGCCGGACTTCCTGAGCACCAGAGAAAACTTCCAGTCCCTGCAAGAATTTGCTCGTCATGCTTTTGATCGCCGGAGACGTCTTCTCACTCAACTACGGTATACCTCCTAGCCTTCCTAGTAGAGACCCCTGCTGGCACTGGCTTTTGGTCAGTGTGGGATCAGATATATATATATATATTTTTTTTTCTTCAATTTTATATATTTTTTATTTTTTTTTATTTTATCATTTTTTTATTTTTTTTATTAAAAGCAGTTTACCTCAATATAAACTTTGTAAAACATTGAAACATTTTTAACAATTGTAACATTGAAACATTTGTAAAACTTTGTAAAAATTTTCTGTAAAAATGAGTATTACAGCTCTGATTCATACTATCTATTTATATATATATATTTTATTATTACTATTTTTTTTTCTTTACACTTTTAATTTGTATTTATTTTTGCTAGTTCCCTGGGTTTGGGCTGCCCGATGGACAGGATTTTATTATCTAGGTTTTATTATTTTCTTAGATATATATATATATATATATTTTTTTTTTCTTATTATTATTATTTATCATTATTAGTATTTTTTCTTTTCTTTTTTTTATTTATTTTATTATTTTTATTTTTATTTTTTTTTTTTTTTTGCTCTGATATTAGGGCAGTAAGAGCTGGTAAACCAGGGCGGTCGCGATACATGTGTAGTTGTGGCCTACCTCTCCGTTGTGTAGACGGACACTGGGCAGGCTTTCCAGGTGACCGCCTACCTGGTGACAAAACGGCCAGAAACAACAAAACAACACACACACACTGCACGAACACAATTTCACACACATTTCTGGCCTTTTACAGTGCTTTCTGTAATCATCACAGTGTACAAAGGCGGAGATGAATTGACAATCAGGTGCCGTCCTACATAAGATACTATACATGTCTGCATGTCATGTTATGATATAAATCAATGATACTGTACTTCACAGAGATACGAGGCGGAGTTGAACAGACGTTCTAGGAGCCGCCCTTTACAAAACACATGTTTCCATGAATAAATAATTTTGCAAGCTATAAATAATAATCACTGGTCTAACTTAATACCATTATAATGATATGGATGTCATCCCAGGGTAAATGGGTAAATAGCACGTGATTTATACTGTACATCCTATTGATCGTAGCTGCTCTTGTGTATGCTGATGACTTGGTCGCTATTGTTTATGAAAACTCAAGGTTTCAAATTGAAACTAGGGCAGATGAAGTGCTTGCTGATTTGAACGACTGGTGTCAAGTGCACAAATTAGAAATTTCCACTACTAAAACAAAGGAAGTGCTCTTTAAATGGCGATTAGATCAAAACAGGCCTCCTACTATCAGATTATTAAACCAACTTATTAAATTAGTAAGTGTTTATAAATATCTTGGCATAATGTTGGATTCTAGATTAAATTTCATCTCCCACACAAAATATATCCTGCAGAAAATAAAAGTGCTGACATCAAAACCAATAAAAGTAACAAAATGCTCTTGGGGTATTAAACCCTCCACTTTGCGGCGGTATTATAAATGTATTTTTATACCTGTGGTGTGCTACGCAGCAGGCTCATGGGGCCTCTGCATTAGTAAATATATTGTTAGTAAGTACATAACCTAGGCCCAATGGTTTTTCCTCCTAGCCAAATGGTTTTTCCTCCTAGCCGTACAATTTCAACTGCGGCTCTACATGTTATTTCGGGTAAAATACTTATAAAAGATGAAGTCGTTTTTAATTATTTCAACATTTCAGAAGGCAGAATGTGCCTAAAACCCTTGGAGAGTACTCCCTTAATCTTGATGCACCTACTAAGAATGATATAACAAGACTAAGAAATCGATTCATTAGTGATTGGCAAAATGAATGGGTAAATGCCATTACTGGCCGGATAACATTTGGATTTTTGCCTAGGGTAGCTGAATTTGATAAACATTATCTTTGGTTTAATCCAGGGCTAAATTTAACCTTTTTGCTTTCTGGACACGATAGTCTAAATTCAAAGTTGCATAATCTGGGTTTGGCTGCCTCTCCGAGGTGTAAATGTGGTTCTCCGGAGACTGTCCAACATTTAATAATTGTGTGTAATTACGATGTTGATTATAGGTATAAATTACAGATGTTAAATAATGTTTATGATGAATGCGATCTCCCGAAACTTGTTGAAAATAAAGAAAATTTTGGGGGCCTGGCAAATTTTGCTGATAAGGTATTCCACAGAAGGAGGAGAATAATAAATATTATCTGATTGCTATTTCTAGGTTGAATAATTGGCAGAATAATTTTCTCATTGTAGTTGAATACTTTGGTGTTGACTACCTACTTTGGTTTTCTCACTTGGCAACATAATTAAATTTCTGTTTGTACTTATGTTTAATAGTTGTTTTGATCTGAAGATTTTTCAGATCTTATCTTAACTGTAAATATTGTAAACTATTTAAAATTGTAAATTCTTTACAGTAAATATTGTAAGCTCTTTAATGTAAATATTGCAAATTACTTAAAATTGTAAATTCTTTAATGTAAATATTGTAAACTACTTAAAATTGTAAACTCTTTACTGTAAATACTGTTAATAGGTTGAACTTGCCTTTTAGGGTGCATAAAAATTCTGGGTGTTGGGAAAAAAATAAATAAATAATGTAATATGTTCAAGTACTAATTTAGCACTCTCTGAACTTGTTCTGGTTGATTTTTTCCTGTCCTAAAATACTTTAGGCAGGAGTATTTTATTGTGCTAACATAGATTGGAATGTTAATAGCACTGTTTTTTGTTTTTTTTTTTTTTGTCTTCTTGTGTTAGATCCTCTCTTTGGCGTTTGTATACTTAGTATTCTGCGTAGAAGACTGTAGCATCAAAATTATATGCTATGCGTGAGCTTGTATAGTAAATGGGTATTTCTCTTACAGGTTCTGGACTGTTTTAGTTTGGGAACTGACGCAGACTATTTGGCAGTTTGGCTATGTATAAGGACCATGAATATGAACCTCTCTTAGGAGCTGTTTGCTTGATACTCTGTTGTTCAGCATTGCAACTTATGTATGTAAGATAAATATGAGATTGAATCTTTAGTTGACATCCCTCTTACTGGTTTTGGACTATTAGTTTGGAACTGATACTGTTGTCTTGACTAAAATACTGGGACTGTTCTCCCTTCACAGCTGTCTTCATGTTTCAGCTTGATGCGTATCTTTGTAATTACTGTATATTGTATTATATGTTTCACATTGTTGTTTAATGGCTTACTTTACGAGGGTTTCTTGTTGCAGGGGATAATTTTCCCGTACAGCTGTTAAATTATTTTTACTATGGAATTGGTACAAGCAACCACTGTATAGTTGTAATTTAATTTTTGATTTAGTAATGATAATAGCACATGGAAACGTTTGTATAATTGTATTATAAGTTTAGATTATGTTAACGGCTTTAAACTTTCTTTTCTAACTTCTTCATTTTCGGGGATGTCTTCTTCTTCTTCTTCTTCCCCGTCTTCTTTCTGCTTTCCCTCCCCTTCCATCTCCCTAACTAAACGTTCTATTTCCTATCTTCCTTTCAGTTGAAAACTCGGTGCTCCTAGTCTTACCTAATAGCCCAGTAAGTGTCCCTGGTTAAAAGTGGACCCTGGCGCGCCTCCTCGTGGCCAAGGTTGGGAGTCAGAGGACAGGACACCTGGTGTCCTTTGCCCCCTGGCTCCGAAGTCGCCAGGTGCCGGCACTCAATACTCAACACAGCAACACACATACTTACACACCTACATACATTTGGGGTTTTCATAAAAAAAAAACAAAAAAAAAACATACACTTGCCGGCTTTGGCCTTTTGCCATTTCAGAAGCTGCAGCGGTATATAGGCGAAACCCTGGAGACCGCAATTAAACAAATACACTTTGACCTTGACCTTGTCTCAATTCGAAACTCTGACCCACCTGAAGTTGCCAGATTCCTCTGGGAACCCACTCCAGAGGAGAAAAAAAAAAAAAAAAAAACTCACCCTTTGAAGCCGAATCCAGAGGGAGGAAAAACTGCCAACTCCATCACAAGGTCCCTTAGGAACAATTATTAACTATACCAAAATACTGATATTATTATCAGTTCCTGGATGTCTGAAGAATTCGGTTCTTCCTCAGCTGGAAAACATCTTTGGCAAACTCCTCCTGAAATTTGCAAAAAATCCTTTCTTCAGTCAAATAACTCATTTCCTGTCCTTGCAAAACTGACGCTAAAATATCTTCAATTATCGTCCTAACGCTGTCAGAAATATTACATTCATACAATGTGTGGCCCCCAAGTTTCTCTAGCTCCACAAAATCACAAATCCCTGTCAAGACTAGTCCGAAGGCAAACAATTTGTCATTAAATGACCAATGTCTAGATATAAAAAACAGTGACTGCAAACTAGGTGTAAACCACCTCCTTACTTTCTTATTTACTAAAAATGTGACCTCCGGAATAAATTGCTTTGTAACTCTACCTGCAGTCACTGTGTCCCATTAGTTTGCCATAAGTTTACTAACTCGTTCATGCATCTCTTCTTTTTAACTCTTAACGTCTGAATTTATATTAATTTCAATGCCCATAACATTAGTTGGTATCCCTCTCTTAATCCTGTAGATCAAGCCTCGATAAACAAAAAATAAGCCCAGTGGGATAGATAGATAGATTTGGCCAAAACCTGAAGAGCAACAGTAGAGACAGTTCTGCATACTCACAATAAACAAAGAAGCATGGTATGTTGAATGGAATTAAGTTTGAACTGAAATCTAACCGCTCTATGAAACCATACTCCAGTAGCATACGCCGTAATAGGGAGAAATACTGTAACATAATGTAAGCGCAAGGTTCTCAGTGATAGTCCCCAATCCGATTTAGATATTCTGACAACCCTGAAAACTTCCTAACCTTTTGACTTAAATATTGCAAATGTGAGTAATATGATAGTTTATTATCAATGATAATCCCTAAATATTTTGTTTCAGCGACCATTGGCAATCGTACTCCATTTAGTTTGACTCGAGGTAGCCCGGTTAATATCTAATTTAATCTTGAATAACATCATTTTAGTCTTGTAAGGGTTTATATTAGCTTATAATTGTGTGCCCAACTATTAAAATCTTCCAAGACAGTATTAACATTTTGCTCCAGATTTGATCGCGAACTTCCAGAAAAAATAATTTCCAGATCATCAGCAAATGCTATTATTTTAGAGTTGGAAAATACCCGGTTCAAAAAATGCTGCAGCACCAGGTTCCAGATAAGTTGCCCCAGCACAGAGCCCTGCAGATATACTCTTGAAACCTGCTGTTTCATAAGAAAACACTTATAATTGCACTTATAAAACACTTATAATACAGGGTCACCAAAAAGATGTCCGTGATTTCCTTGGAGCAACTTTTAATTATCTTCGGAAATATTTGATCGATTGCTGTGTGGTAACTCACTAAGTTTTATTTGACACCTCAACCCACTGTGGGATGGAAGCCTCCTCAACAATTCACTTTGACGGAAATGGACCATAATCTGCCACATTGGTCCATTGTGGGTTGGCAGATCGACCTATTTAGCAGTCAAGGGCTTGAATCCCGGTCTACTCAAGGAGCGTGTGCTACTGCACTCTCGCTCCTGATCACTCGGCTTCGGAGGGCCTGTTATGACAGATTTAAATTCAGCGCACCACAACACACACTGCAGTTTCTGTTGCACGGCTATCTTACTGACACTGACTGAGGTGGTGCGCGTAGGAGTCATTCTGCGCATACTCACGGCGCAGGAAAGGCCAATGTTGAGGTGTCAAATAAAACTTAGTGAGTTACCGGACTGTTTGCAGCTACGATTACAGCAATCGATCAAATATTTCCGAAGATAATTAAAACGGAAATCACGACACCTTTTTCGATGACGGTGTACATCAAATATTTAAAATTGCTAAAGTGAATGTATTCAGAATTGCATTCATTTTAAAATGTTAATTTTTACAGCCATTCCTGATACTGAAACATTTTCTTTCGCAATCAGCCTTCTAGCATATAACGGCATTCAAATTGGTTGTAAAAGAACCAATAAGATAGCGTTTTTGTAGTTTCGTGCTTCCCTTCAAACAACAATCGGATATCCCGACCAGTAATAAAATGATAATTTCCAGTAGTTTTTTAAGGCTTGTTGATTGTACGGTTTGAATTGTTGTTAGGTAGGTTTTAACATTTGAAATTCTTGGTTGTGTTTTGGTCGGGGGAAGTAGTGTTTTTAATGGCTGAAAAAAAGATTTGAGGTAACGGAAATTAAAGGTTTTCTTTTTACGGAAATCAATTTTTGAAGCCTAATGAAATAAAAGAACTTCACTGCGTTCAAAAGATGCCCAGAACATTCGTGCAGATTATAGTTTAAGTTAGACTAGTCTTCTTATTTTTATAAGACTGCAACGTGTTTCATTGAGTAAAAAATAAGTTGCAACCCGTTGATTGTGAACAAATGGAAATCTTCAAGGGTTTGATGAGAAGCAGCATCAGGCTTTGCAATTAAGTTCTTTTTACTTAAGTTGATTTTTGATGCTACTTTTGAAATGAAGCTTCATATTTAGTTAGTAAATTGAGTAATATTCGCATTCTGAATGGGCGGGAACGCCTTCTGGTTCGTTATACAGATCGTTGTTACGTATGTTAAATTGCCTTTTTATTTTAACTAGTGTATCCCCTAGGTAAAGTTCTTAATCCTCAGCCTTGTGTAATAATATACACTTCGCTATTATTACTGATGTATATTCTCTTTCTTTATGAAATAGTATAAAACTATTTTGATCCTTTTGGGTAGTATCTTGTACTTTTCAGCTTACTTAGTTATGTGTGATTATTTTCAACTCTTTCACTCTTCTCATACATGAAATTTTTTTTTTTTTTTCAGAAAAAATGTGGCTCCCTCTTACGTGGGAGTTTACTGCAATATTATTACTGTTTCTTGGAGTATCTTCTCAACAGGCTGTTCCAAACAGTAATCTCGATGATTACATTGAAGGAAGACTATTGGAATTCCGACTCCAGCTGGATCAATTATTTGAATCTGAAAGGATACAAAGGAAACGAGAAATTGGTTCTAAGATTGATCTCTATGGTTCTAAAGGTGAGGAAAATGGTTTTCAGTAAGTGGAAATGCTATTCAAAAAGGGGTTAGTTTTTAGTTTGATGCTCATGAATCTGTGCGATATGGAGTTATGGACACGTGTAGGCACTGATGGGTAGATGTACTACAGTGAATAATCAATGGCTTTTGCCTCATTTGCCTTACAATGTGTTTAATATCCAGGAGTTTTTACGTAATTGTTTTTTATTAACGGAACTAAGTGAAATTTGTCGTTTTGTACGACTTCAGCAGGATTCAAGTGAAAAAAAAATATGATACTAGTTTTTTTTTACTACGGTAGGTTAAAGATTAACCGAATTAATGAGCAAAAAATAAATCCAACATTTTTCTCTTTTGGCTTGAATCCTTTCCTGTATTTGTACAACACAACCATTTTTCCTAAGGTACACTGAAGATTTACTTAAGCAAAAAATGCTGTCGTTTGCAAAACAATCTTCTCTATCAGAAAATTGCTGATTATCAGCCGATCATGGCGAAGCAATGGATGGAGCTACATATGTTTGTCGCACAGTCAATGGCGAGATCCATAAACTAAACTAATTCTCAGACGCTTTTTGCAATGCCGGTGTTTGAGTATTCCGTTGAATCTTAATATTCATACAAGGAACGTGCAGGGATTGGGAGGTGGGGGAAAGATTAATTCCTTAAGCGAATCTTTCTAAAGATTCGAGGACAACAAAGTTCTACAGTGACCGCGTTATAGTATTGGCAGTCCTCTTAAGAGGAGAGTAGATATGCTAAGTGTGGGCTAAGTCAGTGGTTTTCAACCGAGGTGCTGCAACAACAATTCAGGAGTGTCACGTAATTTGGGTTTAAGCTACTTATTATTTTTTGAAATTAATATTTTTATTTCATTATAAAAAGGTGTACAGTATCTTTAATTTTGTGTTGATCCATAATTCTTTCCTTAGTACCTCTATATAAAGAATAAAATTATTATATATATATAAATTTGTATTATGAAATGTAATTTTTATAATTCTAATAACTTTTTCATAATATATACACACAGAGAGAATCGGATCTAACACTCAGAAAATTGAGTAGGGGTGCCGCAAAATAAAATGACTTAGGGGTGCGGTTATTAAAAAAGGTTGAAATGGCCACTGGGGTAAGTTAATGCTTGCTTATATAATTTGTTTATATAAGCAATAACCTGCCAGGCTGAGATGGATCTGGAAATATTACTTTATTGAAACTTTTGTCCAACAGATTGGACAAATGTCAGAAACTGTCCCTCCCGCATCCTCTATAGTCTGCAGCAAGGACTCCTTAAAATATCATCAGTTATTTTGGTGCATTAATTTGCCCGTCATCCTGTTGGTTCAAATATTACTGCCATGGGACTATTCTGGCTAAGAATATTTCTCTTTAAAATTTGTATTTGGCTCTTTCATTCGTTTTTTTTTTTCATTTTCTCAAAGAAATGAAAGAACAAATAGTTTCCCTGATTATACCGATCTGGTTTGATAAATTGGCTAACAAATTTTTCTGAAAAGAGCAAAATCCTTTAACTGAAGGTGCCAGGAATCTACTTCACATACTAACCTTCTTCCGGACTGAGGACACGATATGTGTGCATTAAGATTAATTCAGGAATGCACCCTGTAAAAGGTAAAGGCAAACTACAACCGATATCAATCCACTGCAGGGTGGAAGTCTTCTCCAATTCACGTTGAGGGAAATGGACCATAATCTGCCACACTGGTCCAGTGTAGCTTGGCAGATCGACCTTATTTGGCAGTCAAGGGCTTGAACCCCGGTCTACTCCAAGAGCGGTGTACTGCTGCACTCCCGCTCCTGATCACTCAGCTACGGAGGTTACATCAAATATGTATAGCACACTTAACGAAAGAAGACTCAATACTACGGCCCTCCGAAACTTTTGTTCTCAATTCTTCACATTTTCCTTTGGATATTTCTGAAGAGTAACATTAAGATACTGCTTTTTCATATTAGAAATTTACTAGTTACTCAAGAGTTGATTTCTATACCAACTACATTGATTTGTATGCGATTTATATATAAACTGTAATATATGAAGGCTGAAAAATAATGCAGAAAATTCCTTTTCTGCATTGTTATTGTCAGAGCAGTAAAAAAATTGAAATTGCCATGGTTTTGGATCGTGGAATCCTAGCTCCATTTTAGTGAAGAGCTGCCATACCCTTCACTAAAGTCTGGATGGTTTTAAATATTTTTAAGTATCAAATATTTGAAATTACTGATGGAATTTCAAACCGAGATGTTGCTTTCCTCTTTTTAGAAGAGGTGAAATTAGAATGATGGCTTAGATCTTTAGTTTGGTCATTTTGAAGCAACCTCGTCTTTTCTTTGTCGCTTCTCACGCACGATGTTTATCTAAAGAAATTCATGATTAATTAAGTTCTACTTGTCCACCAGTATCTCAAATACAATAGAAATCTTTCATTTGAATAAGTTAATCCGTCGATCAACTAACGTTCCTGCAGTATAATAAATGTTTAGAATACTACCTGTTTCTAAAGTCAAAACCACGAGTGGTATGGTTAAATTTAATGTAAAGGTTATTAATCCAATAGTTTTAGAACAAAATTATTGGTAAAGCCTTTGACATTCCTTTAATTTCTTACGATATTAAATTTCCTCTCAAACCCTTTATTTAAAACATGGCAATTCTCATTGTCTTGTGTGTTCAACAAACTGGCATACTGCGAATTAGATATCTTATGGTTTAATTCCATGTAGTAGGTGATGAACTATGCGACAAGACTAGAGTGACATTGTCTTTTCTAATTCAGCATTTTGCCAGGTACGGGGGCCAAATCCTGACATTATCTCAGGCATGGGTCTATTGGTTAATCCAGCACAATAGTTGATTCTGGTAACTGTGCACTTGGATGCAGTCACAACTATCTTAATACTATCCACGTGAACCACGTCTGCATCCAGTACTGAAGTTGCCTAGGGGACCTTATAATAACCAGAAGCTTGCATGTGGATAATATTTCGGGGTAATAGGCTCAGTAAACTTGCATATTAATCATTCCAAGAGATTACTAGTTTATCTTATGCTGAATATAATTTCTTTTAACATTACAGTTTTGATCGAAGAAAAATTCCTGATATCGTCGCCTACAGCAAACTATGAAGTGAAATATGCAGCTCGTCGTTGGAACTCGGTGCATTTCGAAGGTAAAGATATTCTTGTAATGGCAGATGAATCTCGGCTGGCGCTCTTCATTTGTAATGTGCTTCAGATAAGAGAAATGGCATCCGTGAAAACAAATAATCAAGTATATGATATAAAGGTAAGTTTAATCCTTGAATTTCCATTACTGCGCAAATTTTAATCTCACGCAAGTGAGCAATTTTGCTTTAAGCAAAAGCAGTGTAGGTGGCTAAAGCTAATTGTTATTTGTGTGAAAAGGGCATCTTCCTCCTTTAGTTCATTTCCATTAGGGCCTCTGACTACGGAAAAAATTTTCGGTAAAGAAATTCGCTCAAAACAAGTGATTGCAGAAAAGTTTAATATAGTATTTTGACATTAATTTATAACGTTAAACTTTCTGACATCTGTAAATACATTTGAAAGTTGGGTTATGCATGGGTACTGCACATACATTTCATACCGCCCATATAGTATGACTGCATCGTTTATCTCGGGTAGTAGAAACGATGTATGTGCAGTACCTGTGCATAACCAATTCCATTCATAGCATGTAGCCACGAAATGTTTTTAGATATATGAAATTATTCATTTTTAATTTCCAGACACCAATGAAATGCTATTACTATATTTAAAACTTGGGATAAAGTCCTTACAATTGACATCTCTTACTAGAGTTCAGACAATTATCAGGCTTCTAACTAATTTTTTGAACACCATTGGGCCATGGCTTTTCAACCCAACTTCCTTCAGGCTTGGCTATCCTCTATCTCACTAACCAAGTGAGACTCCCACCAGAAAACTCTGCCCTAAATATATGCACTACCTCTCGTATCCAAATCTCGTTCTTTTTTTGTCCTCCACGATTAATCCATAATTTCAAGTTTTCTCTTGGTCATTCTAAAAGTTTCGCTATATTTGGCCTTCAACTTAATGTATGCTTTTGCCCCCTTGTTGTCAGTATTCTTCTAATACCGCTCTAACTTATTTTGCAGAATTGTCTGTTCTACACATTGGTCAAGATTCTAGGTATACGATTTTCGCATTACAATGGGGGTATTAGTAATCGAAAGCTTACAGCAGTTTAATTCGATTCTGACAGAATGCCCGATGTCATCGGAAAGAACTTTCACATTACCGATGGAAGTTAAAATGGCAGCCTGGCTTGTTAGCTTCAGTTTTCTTCCTGGGACATCAACTTGAACACTCCTTTCCTTCTATTATTGTAAGCAGATATCGCTGGTGTCCACTTCAGAAAAATTAAATGGTGCATACATTTAATTGGTGCATAAACAAAAGATTTAAACATGCCTAAATACAGTCTCTAAATCGAACTGCCAACCTGAATTTAAACAGCACAAAACTAAGGGCCTGCGTACTTCACATCCTAAGGCGATTTAAACTTGATTCTAACCGTACTATTTCAAGATTGAAATAGGTATCCCATCAGCTTGTCTTGCAGGCAGTAGCTACTACACTTTAAAGTGCACATAGAGAAAGCATCTCTACAAAGACAGTTGTACAGGTTACTCGACTATGTACATAACCAATCGAAGAGTTCCTTGTCCCACAGTATTCAGGTCATTCCACAATACGATGGATCTTAACTCCCTGATATGTATCGCTGGCTATACACAAAGCTTCCTGCAGATTTGAACTGCCAAAATGAAACGGTTATATACCAGAACGCGCAGTTTTAACCATGCGTTTGGGTAAAACTCTTAATCGTCTATCGGATGATCTGGCTTGTAGATTTTAGGAAATCCGAAAGGTCCATATGATAGACTAATCTCATAAGTACCACAGCTCAAAATGGGGCTAATTCTTGTAGTTGGCACACCTTGCTGTTTTAGTTACAGATAATAGTGGTCACTGCTCTCTGCAATGTAGTATATAAATGTCAGTTTAAAAAAAACGTTCGAAGTGAGTTAAGTTGTGGTTGAGTAGAGTCTTCACGTTGCGCGTTTAAGAGCATGAACCATTTAAGAATGGGCGACTCATTTTTTTTCAAATTAACTTGCGTATGAGCAAGTGGATGTTTAAGATGTAAAATTCACGTCGGGAATTGCTACCCAAAATTTAGGTTTCCTGAATTCTCTAGTTTCAATTACGAATTTAGACAACCTTACATGAAGGCAAGTCATTTACCAGGCAATTTAAGAATTGTTCCTTTTGAATTTATTTTCTACCAAAGTTGCTCACTAAGATTAGTGAGCTTTTATGTTCACTCAGAATGACTTGAATATTTAACATTCGCCGCAAATTGCCAAATATCCAGTAATCGCTGGATATACAATTGATTGTACGCTAAAGGGCAATTGTTCTATAAGAATTGTTCCTTTACCGTCTTCCAGAGAAACAGTACTTGTATTTTAATTAAATTTATCTGCACATTTTTATACTACTTCCCACAACTACGCCGTGGGCACTATCTTCTAAAATCACTTCTGAGAAGTAAAAGTCCTCCATGGTGTACTCGCTGTCAATGTCTTCCATGAAACATTTTTGATTGCCTTTATCAACAGGAATGGCTAGAAACATGGCTGCCTCAGGTTTGCAGGAACCTATAACAGTTGAGCTCCATCTTGGGAAAAGTAGCCAACCTATATGAATTAATCCTTTCTGGATGTTCTATCACCTAAGAATTCAGACCCTCATTTTAAGAGGGAATTGATTTCTGTAGCCCTAGAATCAACCTTCAGCTACGATCCACGAAAGCCAATCCCACAGTTTTACATTAACTAAAGAGCATTGTTCTGCATACAAATCCTGTGGGTAATGTATTTTAATGGTACTTTTTTTTTCTGTATACAGATAAATGTACCCACTAACTAATGGGTACGTTTATCAGTGGAAAAGCAACGATACAACTTTTCACAGGGAATATTGTGCCGGTACTGTTGTCATGGGTAAAATCAGTATCTGTTACAGTACGAACATCGGTGCCACACTGAACTGATCCTAGAATTCAGTTCTAAAACTAGTGATGGCTCGTGACTCTGTAGGGGTTGCTACTTAAAGTTATATTACCTTGGTTATAAGACAGGTAGTAATAATAAGAAAGTTAAAGATACCATAAAATATTATGAGAGCATCCTTGAACTCGGGGGAGGTCCCCACGGACTGCTCTTCGTGGACTAATTTTATTAGTGGAGTCCCACAGGGTTCGGTGTTAGGTCCACTGTTGTTTCGTATATTTATCAGTGATATTGATGAAGGTATATCAGGCTTAATGTCGAAGTTTTCAGATGATACAAAGGTTGGCAGGGTTGTTAATGGCAGTGTGCTACTGCAACAGGATATAGATAATTTGGGCAGATGGGTTAAGAAGTGGCAACTGAAGTTTAACCTTGACAAATGCAAAGTACTGCATATGGGTAGAAGTAACCCCAGAGAAACGTACCAACTGTGTGGTACTACACTTAAGGTGGTAGAAAATGAAAAAGACCTGGGAGTAATTGTGCAGTCAGATATGAAGTTTTCTGAGCAATGCAGACAGGCTGCCAGGGCGGGTCATGGGGTTTTGTCAATGATATATAGGAATTTTGCTAGCAGGGAGAAGGTGATTGTCCCTCTGTATAAGGCAATGGTCAGGCCACGCCTTGAGTACTGCATACAGGTCTGGAGGCCTCATTTTAGGAAGGATGTAGATTTACTTGAGCGTGTACAGAGAAGGGCAACAAGATTGGTGAGGGGAATGAAGGGATCCTCTTACCAAGAGGCTGAAAATTGGCAAATTGCAGTGGCTGGAGACTAGGCACCTGCGCGGTGATCTGATTGAGGTATATAAGGCCTTGAATGGGTTGAGCACGCTGAATTCTGATGGGATCCTTCCAATTATTCAGATTACGAACCTAAGGGGGCTTAAATTCAAATTAAGAAAAGATAAATGCGCGGAAATTTGCCTTTAGCCAGCGGGTGGTTAATTGCTGGAACAAACTTCCATCTGTCGGTGTGGAAGTTGACAGGTTAAATAAATTTAAGGAGGAACTGGACAGGCATTTGGAGGGAATGGTGTGATTATTTTTTTATTATTTATTTATTTTTTGGTTGATGCTGCATAAGCTCATACAGTTGCTTTCTTGCATCACATGCCGCCGCCACCACTACTACTATATTAACTGGACACTTACCATTAACAGACTTGGGTAATCATTTTATTTAAAAATAAAATCCATTCTTCGGTTCTAATTTATTGAAAATAACTTTCATTCAAATTTGGTGCGCTGTTGACTAAGTTTTTTTTTATTGAAAGCATTGCTTGAGCATTACTTAAGCATTAATCCTTTCCTGATTCAGTGCTCTTTTAAAATGTCAAACGGTAGCGTTCGGGCTTGGACGTAGTCAAAAGAATTGTTTTGTAAGTTTACCAAGAATATCGGCTAGATTTTCTGAGACACAATTTGCAATAATTGTGTAGATCTTGTCTGCTCTAAGAAACTAATTCCGTTACAGGTTCTGTCAATCATGTTACATGCCTCCCTTATCTCTTCCATGTCATTTTCGCACGAAAAATAACGAAGTTCGCCTTGTTAAACAACTTAGCAGCATTTTCTTTAAAATATCCTGCCTATGTCTACTCTTACATGGTCGCATACTTCCTACATTTCAGTGTTTTTGAAGGATTTTTCACAGTACTTTGAATTCCTAATTTTTAGAATGGCTTTCTTAAAGTTTGCTATATACAATATTCGTTTATTTTAAATGCGTGAAGTTCTCTATTGAATTTGATTTATAAATAACTTCCACATGAAGCATTATCTAGAAAAATTCTAACCCGAATTTCTCATTCTGAAGATGTGCAAAATTCCAGTTGCTCCCGAAATTGTCTTATCTGTATTTCCTGTCACTTGTATTTCTTCTATGCACTTTTTTGAAGATTCAACTTTCATAAACGCTGTTCACAGTGCATATATTGAAGTTAAATCTTGTAGGGAAGGACAGGGTACACGGCTGTACATATGCTTGATGAGAACAGACGCTGTGGTGATCTCAAGAAAAATGTTGGTATCGACATGAGATTCGAAAAGAATATTCTTGAATGTCGGGTAGAACTTGCTGCATTTCTCATCAGATTCAGTTTGTGTGTATAGCAGCAAATAAAATGTGCATTGCACACCTATTTTATCCCAAACTTCCTCCTTTCATCACACTTGCTCCATGGAGTGTCTGAGCAACCAGTTAGAGTATTTCATTCAAGGATTGTTTAACTGATCTAGAATTTATTTCGTTTGCCATTGAGTTTTCCAGAGTGAAAAATGCTGTCTCCATTCAGTTCATATCTAAGAAAAATGAACATTTGTGTATATTCTGAAACATCCTTATAGCAAAATTTATTAATCCTCTGAATATTCCATGATTCTAAGAATCTTTCATGTCCACGTACAAGGGATCTCAAAACTCAATTTAATTCGGTCTATTTTAACTAATACTTTGCAATTCTTGGTAGCTTTTCTGTTGTGATCGAATGTCTGTAGGCCTCGCTAAGGTTTTCTATTTATGCTTCCTAAAAGCAATTAGTGAAATCACATCAATGTTTCTTCAAAATGTTTCCAGTTTTCTTTCTTTTGTTTGTACAGATTGTTTACACAAAGTCTCTGAACAGTAAACATGGAAAACAAAACAACAAGTTTCTAACTTTCATAATCAAAGCCAACTTTTCCTTTGGTAGTCAGTATTAAAAAACTGCCAATTTATTACTCATTATCAGCTGAGATTTGAATCTCTGTGGGAGGCCTTTAATCGGGTTTTTTTCTTGGAGAATTGTGGAAAACTAAGTTTATTCACTGTCTCAACTTCCTTCATGGGAACCATTAGTTGAGGCATATGATGCAAGCTTATATAGTAGCAGTCAAATTTTCCAATTTGACCCATCCAGGCACTCCAAATGTTTCTACTTCAGCCTTAAATTTATTTAAGCTGTCAAGTTCAACAGATGGAAGTCTGTTCCAGCAATTTCCCCTCACCAATCTTGTTGCCCTTCTCTGTTCTAGTTCTAGGCAACTCCTCATGCTTCCTAAAATGAGGCCTTCAGACCTGTACTCAAGGTGTAGCCTGACCATTACCTTACACAAAAGGATAATCAATTTGTCTGCTAGCAAAATTCTTATCATTGACAGAACTTTGACCTGCTCTGGCAGGCTGTTTGCACTGCTCAGAACTTCATATGACTGCACAATTACCCTCAGGTCTCATTCTCCACCTCCCTGAGTGTAGTGCCACATGGTGGGTACATTTCTCTAGTGTTACTGCTACCCATATGCAGTACTTAGCATTTGTCAATGAAACTTCATTTGCCACTTCTCAGCCCATCTGCCTACCTTTTCTAGATCCTGTTGCAGTAGAATACTGTCATTAAATTCTGCCAACTTTTGTATAATCTGCAAACTTTGACATTAAGCCTGATACGTTTTATTGATAAATACCGAAAACTGCAATGGGATCAGCACCAAATTTGGGCAACTCCACTAATAACATTGCTCCACGTAGAGCAGTGTCCATTTATTGCCAATCTCTGCCTCCCACTCAACCATCCATTTTAGCAACTTGCCCTACTGCTCCAATTTGTTCACCATTCTTCCATGTGCAACAATATCAAAAGCTTTCCTGAGATCCAAATATGGTTTTTTATATTTTTTTGCATCTGCTTTGACCACATCATAGTATCCAAGCAAATTGGTCAGACAAGACTTCCCCTTAGCAAAGCCATGCTATTGCAGTCTTGTCTAGCTGATCCTGCATCTCCTCTTTAACCAGTGACTAATTTCCCCCTGAAAATTACAAGCACTTGTGAATTTAGTGGCTGGCATTACTATAAATGAACTGGGGAATTCTTTTTTTAGAACAGAATCAAAGACCTGTATTTCTGAACAATTGCTGTGCATTATCCTCTGGCATAACACTAGTTGGCAGCCAGTTGCAAGCATATATCAGCTTATAAGACTTGTCCTTGTGATTCTCATTTGCAACATGAAGGATGGGTAATTCCATTTTTCAAATGGTTTGAGGGCTGCACCCTTCCCATACTTTGACTGGGTCACTAATGTTTGACCCTAGGATATGGTGATCTGATTTTAAGAACATGCCTGCTGATTTTTATTAATGACATGTACCTGAGCTCTTAATTGCAATTACCAACTATGCAATAGTCAGTATTTTCACCATTAAGTTGAAGTTTCAATTAAAAACTGAAACTTGTCCAGTTTCAATCCCTAATTTTGCTCTTCAGTAAGCTCGTTAATAAAATTGCATCATAATAGCAGTTATGTTACCAATGGGTGTATTAAACTACTGTACAATGTTCCATTCTGAGATGCTAAAGTACTTAGGATCTAATGGCACCAAGGGTTCCCATCTCCATGCTGTATGCATGGCCAAGTTTTGAAGTGAGGGGAGCAAAGGGATAAAATACCCCCAAATGTTTGTTTGGATGCTTTTTTATAGTTATTCCCATTTAAGAAAATTGTTTGAGAGCTCATAAGCCATTAGGCTTTTGGTGAATAAAAGCCTTTAAATCAGTTCTTACTTACTAGTAGTGAAGAAGTAATCTTAAGTGCTTTTTTAATGTAAACTTACAAAACATATATCAGCATTAGTAATTTCCAATTAAACTTTTGGCATCTGAGTTTAATTTATGCAAATTAAAGCATGTAGCTAAAAATGATATTTAAAGTCTTGCTAATTCCTGTCTTTATTAGCAGAAAGCCATCCACTGCCTTGAACAAATGCCATGTATATGCATAATTTAAGACAACTTTAATCATTGACAAAAATTTACTTTAAATCAATTATCTGGCTTATCTTAAATTGAATTATAACTACAGCTTGCATTAGGCAGCATAACTGCATTGTTTACAACAGCCTCTTTCATCTAAGTTTCATTCTTGCAAAGTGGTCTATTAGTCACCATTTTCCATGAATCTTTAAATGGACAACAAGTGTTGACAACCTTTCTTCTGCCATAATTTTTCTCAAATAATTACTTAACTAATAAGCTTGGGTCTGCTGAAGAAACATCCAGCTGCAGCACTGCTAATTTACAGTGTCATGTAAATTCTCAACATTGTTGAAAGATTGGGGTAGATAGCACACAAATTTGCAATTAACAACTTCAGTACAGTTCATAGACACTTGAATTTTGCTGCCCAACATTTCTCTAAAGTTTTTAAATGACAAACTCTTGCACAAGTTAATCTTTACAATCAATGTCTTGTGTATGGGTATTTATCTGAAATTCAATTATGCATAAATTGTCTTCAATTTTTGGGGTAAAGATCTATGAACTGTAGCTATATCTTTTTAAACTTTTCACATCTACTCTTAATATATTTGGAATCTTGTTATACCAAAGTTAAACTTCCTTTGGGCATTGCTCGGGCTCTTATCTTGAGCAAGTTCTTTGACACTTGAGCATTCTTTGCTGTTTATGTACTTGCTATAGTAAATTTCTGAGCAAGAGTAATTTTTCTTCATCCAGCTATGTTTATTATCAGTCTCTTCTAAATTCTGTCATATACATGGCAATACTCTGAATAAAGCTTACCACAGTGACCATACTAAATATGGTCACTACCTGAAAGCAGTCTCCAGAATACAACCAGAACCAAACTCATGTGTGCAGGGTTGTCAAAATCCCTGTTACTTCTGCTAACTGCTTAGGAGTACAGTTCAATTGAACAGCAGCAATTTTCTTTAAGGCAGTAACCAATGCAGGAAAGTTTTGCAAAACTGATCCTACTGCTGCCTTTCTAGGTGCCCACCTAGTGTCAATGCTGTTTAAAGGGCAGTGAAAAGCTTTTCAAGCTCATGCATTGCTTTTTTTGAGAATTGTTAATCTTGGCAAACTACTTGAAAAGTGAGTATAGCTATTCAGTTTCAAAAATAGCTTGGCTTGAATGTTTGATTTAACTGAATCAATTAAAACAAAGTTAACAAAATTATGCACACAGCAATGCAATATCAGTACATAAAGTGTAGCTTTTTAACCCTTTACTGGAGCCCTGATAGTTCACCTGACATTGTGATAGCACCATTGTATGACTGACCATAGGTATATTTCTATAGGAATATCTAGTTCTGATAAAGCATCTGGTTTGTTCCACTTAATGGAATTAGCTGGCAAAGCTATGCTGTTAAGTGTGGCAATTGGTCTGTAGTTTTTCACTGAACTGACTTTGGCTATAGTGTTTAGTGTCAAACAGCACCAGAGATTCCCATCTCAGTGTTATATACATTGTTGGTGTGAAACAGAACACTGTCAGTGCCAGAGGTTTAAAGCTATATGGATTTTGTATGTGTTGTATACCATTGTTACTCTAGCCATTTAGCTGCTGGGCCCACTCTCCCCTGTGGAGACAAACCAAGTACACCAGTATTATAGTTTACTCTGGCAGGTCCTGCCACAATTTCCTGAGACTTCAGTGGCTAGAACCTAAAAAAACCACTACAGATGGCAGTCAGCCAAAAGAGTACTGGTTATACAATTTGATAAGTGTCAAGCAACTTAAACTATTTGGACGCTGGTCCTAAATTAGAGAAGGGGAGGGAGACTGAAGGCTGGAAAGACATAAGGGGTCCATAGAACAAGATGCTCTCAAGACAATGGAGCAGGCCCTTCTCCCACCAAAGGGAGAGGTGGGGAGCAGATAAGGGGTAACTTGCCCTGTCTAGGGGTGGAGGCAAAGGACCACACAAGGGAGTGTGGCAAGGAAAGCTTAAGTGCAGCAGCTGAGCTGCACTGGTAGTGTCATACCTGGGACAAATGTCCCAACCTGTCTTTTTGTCTGATGTCAGTTGTGGTCACACTTAGGACTGGACATGTCTATCCTATGTATACTGGTTACTAAGTTTGGAGCTTTCAAGTCTGTTTGTTTATTAGATGTGTGGTTATCACTGAATTGTCCCTAGTAGGGGTCACTTGCTGGATTTTTTTCTTGTTTGCAAAGTCAAAATTAGATGTACGTTCACTGCAGTCTGACTTGGGATCGGTTTTAGGGTTCCTGTCCATATAGTCGCTGGGTCAGGAGAACTTTCTTCCATCACATGCCACTACATAATATCAGTTAGTGAAGAGTCTAAATCAGGAAGGTCCAAAACAGTGTTAAGTCATTCATGGGACAGAGGTCCATCCAACTATTGATGATAGTTGGGTTGATTGTCCTGCTTGAATTTGGGCAAGATGAGTTAGTCAGGTGTATGTTGTTCCAGTGGTAGCAATGTTGTGAAGAGCTGGCAGTATTGCAAGAAGGCCTTGTACTCTGTTGCTGTCCAAGTAAGGCTCCTGGTGTTTTGGATTGAAGTTGATTCTGGTAATCAGAATGTAGTGGCAAAGGTCATCATACAAAGGGCAGTCCTACATTAGGTGACACCAGTCTTGGCAGAGGGATGATCAATAATTCCAAGACTTGAGAGCTTGGATCTGTGACCTGTTAGCATGAAAGTTTCATGCAGGCCAGGGGAGAACCATGAAGGAGACTTGGGATATACCTTGTTGATATGTGAAATAAATTTCCTAGTGATAACTGCTTTAGTGGAGTTAACCCATCTATCTTGCCAGGTCTGCTGTAAATGGAGGCTAAGGTGCTTCTTTTCAGCCTTCAAGTTGTTAGTGGGATCAATGGTATGGTCTATGAAGGTCAATGATCCTCCTGTTGGTAGAGGAACCTGTATTGTATCACCTCCAGGTGCCAAAGGGAGGGCACCTGAAGGGCATGGGTGCTGACAGTATGGCAGGCCCTGATAATGGTAAGGAGGACAAGTCTTTGAATAGTTGAGATTTCTGTTTACTTCCATTTTTGCTCTGATACCATATCCCTGCAGCATATGTAGTTGCCAGTAGAAATACTGCTCTGTAGAACAGTGGGAGAGTTTGGCAATTGAGGTTCCAATCCTGCTGCATAACTCTGGTGACCAAGGCAGTATAGGTCCTTAACTTTTTCTGCAGGTGTTTCAAATGTGGGAGATATGCAAATCCTGAGTCCATGATTATTCCTAGATATTTCAGTTCAGTAGTAAAATGTATTGTGGTTGGTCTTGTCTAACTTAATTTGTGGAAGTCTTCTGAGGGAGCCTTTCAGTAAGATGAAATTAGTCTTCATTGGAGGGATTTGAAGATGATCCCTTGCAGAATTTTAGTTGTACTTTGCAGTCTGCAAACATGGCCATGATCAGAATATCTGCATAGGCCTGGGAGACCTTCATTCAGGTTAGTGGTGATGAAGTAAAGTATGACATTCCAAAGGAGCAGCCCCAGTACCAAGCATTGGGGACAGCCCCTGTAAGCCTGCCATTTGACTATGCAGTATGGTGCATAGACACTTATTGCAATGGCTGTGAGGTAGTTTATGGTGTTAGAGGTTTCTGGGAAGACAGGAAAGTCTTAGTCGGCTGAGGACACTTGGCCACCAGAGTCGAATGCCCCAGCAAAGTCTATGGCAATAATCCAGAATTATTTTCTACAGGAGTTTGTGCCAATTGTAAGGATATTCTGGAATGCATCAACTGTTGAGCATCCTTGTTTGAAACCATATTGACTTGTAGAGGACAGATTTGCTGCATTATAATGTACTGTAATTCTACAGTTTTGGAAAAGCTTGCTTAGCACCAATAACAGAGCAATTGAAGGTCTATATGAAGATGGATTTCTGGAGGCTTGGTTGGGTTTTTCAGAATTGGGCATATGTTAGCTGTCTTCCAATCAGAAGGGAAGACTTGTCTGCAGGCAGTGATTGAACAGGTAGAGGATGAGGCTTGCTCCAGTCTTATCTCTGGTTCAACTAGGTCTGGTCCTGGAAATTTATTGTTGTGGAGCCTTATCAGTGGGCAGCTCTTGATGTTCTGGACTGGATATAATGTTGTCCTGGCAGAGTGCAGTACAACCATTATGCCAAAGATGTTTGCAGTTTTTCCAATAATGAAAACAATTGTTAACCATATTTGGCAATCACACAGGGTACTGCTTAAATGTATCAAGGTATGCTTAAACATGTGTGCTACTGCAGTTATGTGCTTGACCACTCAGCTACAAATGGGAAAATAGAAGAGACTAGTGTCACATTATATTTTATGTCTAACATTATTTTTGCAGTATTCAATTTTATATTTTTGAAGATTTCTCAATTATGCATTTCAAACTTTTCACTAAAGTACTAAATCCATTAGTAAACAGTCAAATATCTACATTTTTCCATGTAGAATACAAAAATCACCACTGTCAAGTAACTCACTTGCATTTGTTACAATTAGAGGTGCCACTATTGCTGAGTTACCATGGACACTTAACACAAGCATGTTAGGTACATTCCTACACATAGGAATGGACCTAACATGCTATTTCAATGTATTTGCTTAATGTAAATTTATTTACACAAATACCACTTAATACAAATTTTTTGTTTTTTCTAGGCCTAGGAAAACATGATATAGCCTGAAGTGTAATTTGCAATTGTTTTCTCATAATGGCTTTCAATGGCCACTACTATCTTCCCCTTCTTACATTCCTCCTGCTACCATTTGTTACTTGAAACTAGTATTAATGATGCTTGCTTCTCTCTCACTTCTTACATACCTCCTACCATTCATTACTTGGAGCCAGTATTAATGATGCTGCAATCTCTAGTGAATTATGTCCTTCTACACTTACAGCAGCATAGAATATTGCCCCTTATATAATTGGTAAAAATTGTCTCAGTGAATATAATATAATTTCCAGGAAAAATTAGATTGAGTCTGCATAACTTGAATAGGGCCATGAATCTTCATTATGGGATTCAAGGTCTTTGTCAACCCAGTGCTGCAAAGTGTGCTACCCATGAGGGTACATACGATCATATGCTTCGAGTGACCATGGTTTTAGTATGCTTCGCAAATAAATATGGTGCATGTTTTTGTACTTTTCAAATTTTGAACTCTTGTGGTTGACTCGGAATATGAACAATCTATTAGAATGGTATAATTTGGATGAGGTAGGCTGTCAGTAATGTCACTATTATAAAAGCAATAATGTGACATCTGATAACACTGCCGTTGATGCCAATCATTAGCATTGTCTCTTAAGACTGATTTCTGTTGATAATGAAGAAAATTATAGGATGTTGGACATGTGGTGGTATTTAACTTGGTTAAACTCAATAGGACCACCCAACAATGCTCAAAACTAATGTCCATGATTTGCCTCTCGTTTGGAAAAATGCCACCATTCTTTTTAACCTTGCTACCAATTTTTTTTCCAACATTGTGTATTAATGATCTTGGTAAAACACTCCCAACACTCCATTCAATGCCTCCTGTGGTCTTCCTTCAAAAGGATGTCAGAAAGATTTTGACAAATCTTGATGCTAAGAAAGCTCCAGGTCCTGATGGTATTTCTCCACTTGTTCTCAAAACCTGTGCTCCTGAATTTACTCCTATTCTTTGCTGCCTTTTTCACTTTCTTATTCCAAAGGTGTTTTTTCTTCTGCTTGGAAATTTTCTCATATCCAGCCAGTCCCTAAAAAGGGTGACAAATCCCTCCCATCCAATTATCATCCCATTGCAATTACTTCTACTCATTCTAAAGTAATAGAGAAATCAGTTAACTGCCAACTCTTAAACTACCTAGAAACCTTCAGTCTGATCAAAGATTGCCAGTATGGATTCCATCAGTGTTGATCCACTGGTGATATTCTGGCTTATGTTACCCATTTATGGACTTATTCAATGGCTTTTGATCATGTTTGGCATAAAGGTCTTCTAAACAAGCTTCCATCTTATGGTTTGCCAACTGTTTTTTTAACAATTGGTTATCCAGTTTGATCACTCACTAAGGGTGATGGTAGATGGCTCTCTGTCTTCTAACTTCTCCACTAATGCCAGTGTCCCCCAAGGTTCAGTTCTTTCCCCCATCTATTCCTTTTGTATATCAATGACCTTCCATTGACTAGAAATCCTATCCATAGTTTTTCCGATGATAGCACATTGCATTCAACTTCATTTTGAGAAACCTTGTCCTGCTCAATCAGCTTCAACTTCTCAAATCTGCTACCAATTCCTTAAATGCTGATCTTCAGTGGGGCAAAGACAACTTAGTTGATTTCAACCCTTCTAAAACTCAGTCTTGTCTTGTATCTTGCAAAAAGGATTCTTCTGCTCCTATGCTTATCTTTGGTGACACTCTGATTTCTAGGCAAAATATCTCTTTTGGGATTACCCTGACCTCTAATCTCTCTTGGCACAAGCACATTACAAATATTGCTTCTGCATCTAAAAAACTTGGTTTTCTCTTTTGCTCTCAACATTACTTTTCTTCCATACAGCTTCTCACTCTGTATAAATTGCAATTCCTGCCATGGAATATTGTTCCCACATCTGGGGTGGTGCCCCCAAAACCTCTCTCAGGCTTCTTGATTCTATTCAGAAGAGGGCAGTTAGGTTAATTAATGATCCATCTCTAACAGTCTCTTCACTTGCTGTCTCTTAGACATACTGTTTCTGCTGCATGCCTCTTCTACAGATACTTCCATGGGCACTGTTCTTCTGAATTGGCTTCTATAATTCCCGCTCTTTCAAAACAGTCCGAACGCATGCCACCACCAGCCAACATCCATTTACTGTCCAACTTCAAACACAGTACAAATTTTTCATCTTACTAGTTTATTCATTCAACTGCCCATTTTCTGGAACAACCTTCTTTCATACTTATTTCCTGAAAATTAGGCTACAGAAGTCCAATGTCAACAAACATCTTTCATCCTCTCAACCTCCAACCCAAGCACAGTACCAAGTACTATAGGTTCTAATACCTCTTGTTTGGGGTTTACATAAAATTTTTCATTCCATTTACTGTCCTAGCTAGACTTGGCTTCTTGTGGCAAGTTTAACCCCCCAAAGTCAAAAATTTTGAACTTGCTTGTTCAGAATAATTTTCAGCAATTCTAAAACAAGCATATCAGTAATGCTTGTAGAAGCATGTTTTGGTGTATAGTTTTAAGGATGGTTCCTTCAAATAAACTTTCTAAATACTTCATCTCAATTTCTTGATACTCCAAGATCCTTGCCACTTCTCTTCTGTTCAAATAGAAGTTTTCTATACTAGAAAATTAAATAGCATTTCAGTTTCTTTATTAAACTCATTTTAGACTTCTGTACATCCTATAGACAGACAGTGGTCTCTGTGAGATGGCCATGCAAGTTAAATCTTACATGAAATAACATTTTCCTAAAACTATGGATTGCTACACAAATGCAGGTGTCAATTCCTTTTCCTTCAGGGAATAGTAATTTCAGGGTTTTAAAATTCTTGCTTTAATTAAAGTAGCTAATTTTATTAGCTACTATTTTAACTTTCAGCACTGTACTCCTTTTTGACTTAGTAATTTAAGATTTGTACAAAGTGTTAATTTGAACTAACCCAAAGATGGGTGAATAAGTAATGCATTGTAAGCTGTAACACCTTTACCTGAAACTTGGCAATCTTTAAACTTTAAAAAACTTATCTAATATAACACTACATTTTTCCAGCACTCTTTCTAGGCAGCAAATGCAGTTTGATAAGATCAGGAAGCTTGCATTGACACCAGTGTTAAATGCCTTCATTTCATGTGAAGGTATATTGGGCTTAATGTCAAAGTTTGCAGATGATGGCATGGTTGTTAATGACTGTATGCTACTGAAACAGGAACTAGAAAAGTTAGGCAGATGGGCTGAGAAATGGAAACTGAAATTATACAAAGTACTGTATATGGGTAGCAGTAACCTAAGAAAAGTACTCCACTCAGGGAGGTGGAGAATGAAAAGACCTGGTTGTAATTGTGCAGTCAGTTATGAAGTTCTCTGAGCAATGCATATGGGGTGCCAGAACAGGTCATGGAGTCTTATCAATGATAGCAATTTTGCTAGTAGGGACAAGTGATTATCTCATTATACAAAACAATTATCAGGCCACACCTTCAGTACTATGTACAGGTCTGGAGGCCTCATTTTAGGCAGGACCTAGAGTACAAAGAAGGGAATGAAGAGGTGCTCTAACTAAGAAAGGTTATAATTTGCTACAAATTATAGCATTTAGACTAGATCACCATAGAGGTGATCTGATTGAGTTGTATAAGGCCTTGAACAGGTTGCACAAGCTTAATGCTGATGGGATTCTTCCTCTTGATCAGATTATACACCTGAGGGAGCATGGATTCAAATTGAGGAAAGAGTTGTAAAATAGATATGTAGAAATCTGCCTTTAGCCAGCAGGTAGTTGATTGCTAGCACAACTTCCATCTCTTGTTGTGGAACTTAAATTTTAAGTAAATTTAAGGCTGAGCTAGACAAGCATTTGGAGAGAATGGATGGGTGAAATGAAAGGCTTTTTTGGCTGTTTCTGCATAAGCTTGCTTTCTTGCATTGTATGCCTCAACTACCAAACCATCTTATGGGTAATGTCAGGGCTATTGGGAAGGTGAGGCATTGTGTTCCTCAACTGGACAATCTTTTTCTATTTCTCTTCTGTGTGCAGTAATTTTTCCTGAAGACTGTCCTGCTTATTCAGTTCAGATTGTTTTTGGAGATCAATTAAACTTTACCATGGACAGGCATTCTTTGGTTATTCCACTTTTAAGAAATTGGCAAATTAGGCCACCTTTGTTGGTTTATCAATGACTATTTCATGGATTTTAGTTTGGTTTATGGGTTATAATGGAAGAGCCATTTTTCATTTGTGGTTAACCAATTTAAAGCACTCGGGACTAGTACAACTCTCTAGAAAACATTTGCAGATCTTTCCTTACTGCTGTCTCGAGTGACTAGCTTACACACCCATTGTACAGATCTCTCAATCAGATGGTCAAAATGCTTCCCTTAGTGATTTTTGCAATGTTCATCACTTGTTTGATGGTTAGTGTCATTTTGAATGATCTAGTCAAAGTTAGCTTTCAGTGTTTACAACAGCCAATCTTCTGGATCTTCCTTTTTCAATTGCTTTCCTGAAACCATTGGAGTTGCCTCTAGGCATTACTTCAATCAACTGTCTGGTCCCCATAAACTACCAGGAGTTTGAATAAATATGGCTAACTTCACCTCATTTGAATAAGAACTACATAACACCACAGAAACAAATGTTACTTTGTCCATTCAGATTTAAGAATGCCAGGAAAATATTGGGAGAAATTGGTAATAAACATGAGTATAAAAGTATATATAAATTTCTCCCTTGTGCATGTGAGTAATCATGTTTTACTTGTTCTCAAATTTAACTAACATGAAAGACATGTTTTTGGCTTGGTATCAAAAAATTAACTTCTGTAACTCAATTGTATTGGTTAAGTTATGACCTACATCCATCCTTTCCATTGATGGAATATCTCTGTATTATATAAGCATGGTGTGATCTTAATTTTGAGCTTATCAGAGAATAGATGTTAGATAATGCTAACCCATAGCATTATCACTAACAGGTATTGCATCCATGTAACTCTTCACTCAAAGATATATTTTAAACTTTTTTTATAGAAAAACCATGTAATTAGTCTAAACAAATTGTATTTTCTTTTTATAGGCATTTGTTGATAGGAGTAACCTATGGGTGTTGGCAGCTCATGAGGCTGATTATCACTATTTGCAACTATATTTGGCTACTAACTATTCTTTAGTAAAACAGCAAAGGGTCTTATTGAATGGAAGAGCAGTTCTTGATACCTGCAGCAGTAAAAATCATGTATACTTGGCTGTTGCTACTCAGATACCAGCCACTAGTTATGATGTATCAGTTAAAACCACCATGATGTAAGTATTTGTCCCATGTACCTTATCTAATACTGAGGTTGCCAGATGTTTTTGACCTAGTGTTTAAGCAGTTAAGACATTTGCTCTAATATAGAGCACAATATGCTATGAACTAATCCTAATCTTAAGGGATAAATTTTCTCTGAACTTGCATCTACTTAGTGCAGATTAATCAAAGTTACGTATATTGAGCATCAGCAAGCCTTTTCTGATTGCTAAAATATAGAAACCCTACCTAGAACCCTTAGTCTATTCAAGTAGGATTTCTTATTTTAAATGTTATTGGTTATGCATTACAAAAATAATTACTTCATAATGTGAGGTTCTTAATGATCTTCAATGAAAGATCTTAAAATCAGCAGCACTGTGCTGTCATTAATAACACAGATTATGTATTTGCAAGGTACATTATACTGTTAAATCATGGGAGCCCTATATCCACTTATGGATAAGTGCTAAAATTTTGCCCTTAAATCTTTTCCAATAAGGTCAAATTTTTTGTCCAAAAATTTGATACAACTAATCAACATGACAAACCCTTCCACCTAAAGTCCCCTGCATTCACAACTTGTCAAACATAAATTTAGCAAGAGCACAAATCACAGCTAACTGCCATTGTTGGCCATGTAATTAATGTGACCAACAATGATGCAGGTAATTTACATGTGCATTTATAGTGATGTAACTGCCCTGCCCTCTTCTCCCATTGGTTCAAATAAATCACTAGGACAACTTTTAATGTTTAAAGAGAAATGGGCACCCTATACATTTTCTTCCTTTATTTTATATTGATATGAAACTTAATTTCACTTATACACATCACCCAACAGAAAGTAATATCTAATTTTTAACATTAGATAATTAGCAGTCATTGACATAATTGAAGTCAACATTTTAAGAAACTTCAGAGGTATCAGCATCTACAATCACTTTTCATACTGAAACCCATAGTCTAGTCTAAGATCTCTTTAGATATAAAATAACTTTGGTTTCATAAAATGCTTATTCAGGTGATTATAAGACTTAACAATCCAATTATAGCCTCTACAGATGGGAATCCAGCCAGTTTGATGTAGTAGCAGCTTCTGAAACTACTGATCCTGTTTCTATTGCCATGTGGGACATGGTTGGCACTCTTTATGTTTCTATAGCAGAAGATAGGAAAGATTCTGTTGGCTCTCCTGTATTTGTGTATGATGCTCGTAAGTATTTGCATAACAATACAATTTAATTACCCCTTTAACTTCCCATTTTCCTAACATGTGACCCAGACTGGTTTTTAGTACCATTTAGTGCTATAATTTTTTCACAACCTTTAATTTCTCCAATAAAATTATCAACTCCAATTTAAACTGGATGTATTAGTTTTGAACTGCTTTATTCAAAATAGTCTAGTTTTTGTAAGCTGAAATTAGTGGCCAACATGTCTTGACTAAACTTAGTGCTATCTATAACTTGAATCAGTTATACTAATCTGTAACAGTACCACAAAAGGTAGACTGAGCTAAGAGATGATGAATTTATAAGTAAGAATACTTATGTAATCGGTGCATGGAAGTGTTAAATAACATATGTGATGTTGCAGATGACATGAACAACTACTTTGCATTTGTAGGCCCACCATGTTGCATACCTTAAAGGTGGCAAAAGAATTTAATTAGGAGAACATAACAGGCTGTAAATCTCCCTTGGATTGGAGAATTGACAATCTATTATTTGTGTGTGTATATATAAACCCCACACTAAATGAATCTGGTAATGAATCTCAAATTCAGATAATGCTGAAGAGTACAACATAGGATCATTTAGATGTTAATGCTAAATGTAACAGTATCCTTTTTAAAGGAAAATCCAGCTTGAATAAGCTGGTGGACTACTTTAAATCACTTGTGAGTAGAAGTTAGAAATAATTCCAATGCTGCTCAAATTTCAGCAAAACATTTGAGTCAGTCCTGTATAAGAACTTATTGTGCAAGCTATGAATATTGGAATAGCAGTGTCCTTGAATTTGCTGTAGTGCAAGCAGCTGAGGGTTATATGAATTATAGTTATTCTTCAGGTGGTTACCAAGGATTGGTACATGGATCACTGCTGTCTTCATTTTTATTGAATAAAATGGGATATTTGTATAGGTATGTTGAGGGTCTGACAGCTCTGGGGATTTCTCCCATCTCTGCGTATGTTCTATGTATCAAGTGACAGTACCCTGTCAATGCCAGAGGTTTAAAAATAATGTATGGGTCATGTGGTATGTAGTTTGTGCCCATTGTTCATCTGGCCTGTTGACTGCCAGGCCCCCAGTGGGACCTGGCATTACCATACCTGGGGACACCAGCCAGGTGTACCAAGAGACTAATTATACTCCAGCAGGTCCTGCCACTTACTTTCCTGGGATTTCAGTGACTAGGACCTAAAATAAAGGTTGGAGTTATCACTGATTTAAGTAAAATTGCATTTAGAAAGTGATGCGTGGGGTTTTACACTAAAAGAACTCTTTCTAAAGAGCCTAAAAAGATCAGGCAAAATTTGATATGATTTAAATTTGGACATGTGGGGCAATTGCTGTACAAGAGAAAGTAATGGGAGGGAGGGTGTAGATGGGGGATGAAATAGGAAGAAGAGGGCATCAGATAGGAAGGTGGCCCCCCATTTTCAGTGGGGCATGCCCATGCCCCACAACATGGGGAGGTGAGGAGAGAAAAAAATATGGGGAGAAGAGCAAATACCCCCCCCCAGAAAAAACTGCACAAGGTAGTGTAGTTTTGGGTCGACAGTAGGCCAAGCAAATCATCCTAAAGTCTTGACTTTCTGTGGTAAAGTGAGTTTTTTCTTGTTTGACCTCCTGCATTCTTTCTAGTCAGGTTGCCTTTGATATATTTCTATCATTGTTTTCCTTCTAGAAAATAGATCCTAGGCATATTGACTGAGTGCCTTGTAGTCCTGAGTATCTAAGAGTCTTGGTTGTCTGGGATATATTGGATTGCCATTATTAGTTGTAGGTCATCATACAAATCGCACTCAACATTAAGTGTCTCCAGGACTTTGGGTTGCCACAGGGACAGTCCACATTATTTATGATGCCAAGTTGGTGAAGTTTAGCTTTAAACAGGCCATGTCCTGTAAGGAGGAAGGTGGTATTTCAACCAGGGTGAAACCATGCTGGCACTTTAGGGTACAGCTTGGTGACAGTGGGGAGGAATCTTCTGGTCACTGCACCTTTTTCTGTGTTGTTCCATCTCCTCATCCAATCTGGATGAGGTGGTTGGTGATTCTTTTCTCATAGTTGCAGTCATTAGTGATGTCAGTGGTGAGGTCATACATTGTAGCCAATATGTTTCTGGCAAGATGGTAGAGCAGACCACAGCAGATAGCTTCGAGATCCAGGGGCAGAACTCCTACCAGGACTTGGAGGGCAGCCGTGCTAGTTCTAGTTGCTCTCAACATAGTAAGGAGGATGGTCCTCTGAATGGTTTCAGGATCTGTTTATTCACTTCTAGTGCTGCCCTTGCATACCAGACAGGGGAGCCATATGTAATGGCAGGGATGAAGAGAGCTTTGTACTACCCTGTCTCTGTACTACATCTGAGTCCCCAATCCCTGCAAGTGACTCTAGCAATGAGGGCTGCATATCTTTTGTTTAACATATTCTAGGTGTGGCTTGAAATTTAATTTTCTGTCCAGGATTATTCCTAGGTATTTAATCTGTTTGCCCAGCTTAACTGTTTTGTTCTCAATCTTAATTTGTGGTGGTCTCCTTAAGTCTAGCATACCTTTTAGCAGCACCGATTTTGTCTTGTCAGGTGCTAGTTTGAGCAAGTGTAGCTTCGTCCAATCTAGCAGCTTTTACAGGGCATCATTTGCCTGCATTTCTAAGGAGGATCTGCTGTCAGCCTCTATGGTCAAGACCAAGTCATCTGCATAGGCCTGGGCCTCCACACCACCCAGATCCATGGTGAGGAATTGGTCTAAGACCAAGTTCTACAGGAGTGGCCCCAGGACAGAACCCTGGGGGCAGCCTCCTCAGACTGGGCAACTGAGGCATTTATATGGTTGAGTAACTTGCACTGCTCTATCAGCCAGGTAATCCTTCATGCAATAATCAAGATTCAATGGAAGGTTGGCAGCTCTGAGTCTCGCCAATATGCTCAGCCACCAGAGGATGTCTAACACCCCAGCAAAATCCACTGTGATGACGAGGAAGTATTTCCTTTGATAATGGGTGGCTCTAGAGAGGAGGTTCTGTATTGCTTCGATAGTGGATTTGCCAGGAGTAAATCCATATTGCTTTGTCATGTTAGGATTTACTTCATTATAATGCCTTGTGATTCTGGTATGTAGCAGCCTTTCAAATATTTTACTGAGGGTTGGTAGCAGGGCTATGGGTCTGTAGGAACTTGGTGGCTTTGTTGGGTTTTTTAGGAGCAGTTTTAAATTTGCTTTTTCCACTGTAGTGGAAATTTACCTGCTTCCAGGCAGCAATTGAATAGTTTTAGCAGTAATTCTGGTGTATGTTCCATTGCTTCTTTTGCCATCTCCAGTTCAATTAGGTCCAGTCCAGGGCATTTATTTTTTTTGTGCGGCTGCTGCATCCTGAATTTCTTCTAAGGTGAAAGGGGGTTCTATTTGGTCATTATAGCAATTGTTTCCTTTGCAGATAGCCTGCTGCTCATCTGTTAGTGATGGCAGCTCCTGAAGGATGTTGTCCAGGATGTTCCCAATCAACTCCTCCCAGGTTATGGTTAAATTTCCTTGTGCTGTTTTGGTGGCTGTCACAACTCTCCCCCTGGGGAGTTAAGTGGTAATTTTGTATACCCCCCCAGGGGTTGCTGTTTCCTGACCCTTGTACCAACCTCTCCCATGATTCTCTTTTCTTTTTCTTTATCTGTTCAGTATAACAATTTCTAGCAATTCTATATTGGTTCCTGAGTTCAGTGACTTCTTGTTGCAGCCAATTCCTCCTAGCCCTCTGAAATTGTTTTCTTCTGTGTTGTACTAATTTCCTCATTCGTGTGAGCTCTGGAGTCCACCAGGGTGTGGCCCTTGCAATGGGGATTCTTCTCTTCATGGCTTTCTCTGCTGCTTCTGTTATTTTTGTTAAATCCTTCTGGATTTTCGCTCCCGCATTCCTGCTCCCTCAGTGTGTGCAGGTATTGCTGGCCTGTGTAGATTCTCTCGGAAGGTGTCCCAGTTTGCCTTGCTGAGGGCAAATCTATTTAGCATGTGCCTGTCGGCAGCTGTTCTTGTCAGGTTCCTTTCTAATGTGAAGGTTATTGTACAATGGTCCAAGGTCATCCAGGCATTTCTAACCGTCCAATTTGTGATGTGGGTGTCTGTTTCTTGTGGCTAATGTTATGTCAATCTCTGCTTCCCATAACGTGTTGCAGAAGGGTTGATTTTTAACAAATATTGAGTTGGCTAGGTGCTCCTTGAGCCTTTGCCCATTTGTTGAGCCTCTTTCAGGCATGGTACTGTGCTAGAGGGGGGACCTGCAGTGGATGTCTGCCCCCACTATTATCTTGTGTCTGCTTAGTGCAGTTTGAAGATTCTCCAGGTATGTTATTGCATAGTCTATTTCTGCCCCTGGCCTGCAGTATAGAGCAACCACATAAAGACTTCCCAGGGAGGTGACAAGGTGGGCACATGCTGCCCATGGTGTGCAGAATTGTGGGATTTTTGTGACCATGATATGGGGGTTCCTGATTATCACAGTTGTCCATGGAGTTTCATCTGTGTCATCATACTCTACATTGAATATTAGTATAGTTGGGCCTTTCTTTTTCGGTAATTCTGCCTTTAGCCCTAATGTGGTTATTTTCTCATTTGCTTTTATTTCTTCTATCTCCTTGCTCTCAGTCTCAATCACAGTCCCTGGGTTCCTGGTTTTGCAAATAGACTTTATCCTGGTGTTTTGAAAGTCTTCCTTCATATTATCTATGACTTTTTGTTTGATTTGCTCACTTGATTGGTTGCTGTCCCCGGTAGGTCTCAGTATCACTATATTTGGAGTTTTCGTGAGTACTTTCTTCTTTTGAACTTGTAATTCGCTGGTTTTTTCCCCCTCTCACTTGGGGTTTGCCTCAGTGCTTGGGTATATGATGGGGCACGCTGTAGCATTTGTTTGCCACCATCAGCATCTTTATATGCTTCTAGGGCTGCAAGTGCCTGCTGGTGCTCCACATTTGTTTGCAGGAGGATTGTTTCTAAGGATATTTCTATGTAATGATCAGAGCAGCATTTCAGAATGACTGACTGTTTTCAGGTATGGTCAAAGTGGTAGCTGTGTTTAATGTAGCCAAATATAATATTTGGGAAATGGCAATCAAAAAAATAAACTTGATCTCTAAAAACAAGCTAGCATTAGTAGAGGCATATCTTGCAAGAAAGCAAGCTTATATAGCATCAGTCAAAAAAATTCTTTTCACTGATCCATTTTGTTTCAAATGTTTGTCTAGTTCTGCCTTGAATTTATTTAAGCTATCAACTTCCACAACAGGTGGAAGTTTGTTCCAGCAATAAACTACCTGCTGGCTAAAGGCAAATTCCCACATCTATTCTAAAATTTTTCTCAGTTTGAATTTGTGCCCTCAGCTTTGTAATCAAAGCAAGAGGAAGAATCCCATCAGCATTGAGCCTGCTCAATCCATTTAAGGCCTTGTACACCTCAATGAGGTGCCTAGTCTGCAGAAGCTACAATTTTCAGAACTTAAGCTCTTTGTAAGAGCACCCCTTTGTTCCTCTCACCGGTCTTGTTGCCCTTCTCTGTACTAGTTCTGTAACTCCTCCTCCTTCCAAAAATGAGGGTTCTAGATCTGTATGCAATACTAAATGGATGGCCTGATCATACCCTTATACAAGGGATAACCACCTCATTATCCCTGCTAGCAAAATTCCTGTATAACATTGACAAGACCCCCAGGTCTTCCCTTCACCAGTTAGTACATTTGAGGTTACTGCTACCCATATATAGTACTTTGGCAAATACAATGTTAAATTTCAGTTGCCACTTCTTAGCCCATCAACCCAACTTTTCCTGATCTTGTTGTAGCAACAGCATACTATTATTAACAACCCTACCAATCTTTGTATCATCTACAAACTGACATTAAGCTTGATATGTATTGATACCTTTATCAATATCATTGATAAATATAAAACATGGGCCAAACAACCCTGAGATACTACTAATACATTAGTCTATATAACAGCAATATCCATTGATTACCTATCTTCTCCCACTCAATCATCCTTTTATCCATTGTAGCAACTTGCCCTTAATGCTATACTGCTCCAATTTGTATAGTAGTCTTCCAGGTGCAACAGCATCAAAAGCTTTCCTGAAATCTAAGTATATGATATCAAACTTTTTTGCATAGTTCCTTTGTGGCCATATAGTATCCAATCAAATTGGTCACACAAGATCTCCCCTTAACAAACCAATGCTGTCTGAATTATTACTGTTGTCTTGTCTAAATAATCTTGCAATGCTTTAATTAGACTCCATTATTTTCCCTGAAACAGAAGTCAAACTAACAGGCTTAATTACTCATCCTTTGTGAATTGGAGATACAATTGCATATCTCTAGTCTGTAGATCTTTCCTCTGAGTCAAAGAATGCTCAATGGCTAAGGGTTTGCCACCTACTTTAATATAACTGTATACAGTGAAACTTCCCTTTAACAGACAGCCATGGGGAACGAAAATCTCTGTTAGAGAGAAGTGTCCACTAACAAGAAGTCTGAGGGAGAAAAAAGAAAATTGTTAAACATTTAATGTTAAATTAAATATTTGATTTATATACAGATTTTGCACAATTATTTTTTATAAATAATATACATACAATTGTGCTATGCATATTATGACTTTATCTTATGAAAAATACATACAGTAATCACTTATTTTCTTCTGCACCTTCTTCCGGCTGATAATTTTGTTTCCAACATTTGTTTGGAGTGAATAAACCATCGAAAGTCCTTCAGTAAGATACTTCAGCGGCAAAAAAACATTTTTAAACGATTGATTTGTATGAGCGCTTCTATTTTCATCAGTAAAAAAAGTAAAAATAAAGTGCAGTCATTATCAACCCACTGCAGGATGGAAGCCTCCTCAACAATTCATGCCGAGGAAAATAGACCATAATCTGCCACGCTGGTCCAGTGCGGGTTGGCAGATCGACCGTATTCAGCAGTCGGGGGCTTGAACCCCAGTCTACTCAAAGAGCGTGTGCTACTGCACTCCTGCCCACTTGGCTACGGAGGCCGTGGTTCGTCGTTAATATGTTCGACATAATGACCTCCTTCCATTTCTTCATCCTCATGAGGAACTTCTTGAAAAATATCTGATAATGTCGTTGATATCTAGAGCACCATCTTCTGTAGTGAGGTTAGAGTCTATATCTTTGTAGCCAGGGTCACTTGTAGCTGAAGTATTGTACATTATCAATAGATGAAGTTCTTGTTCTTCTTGGTGCTCCACATTGCTGTTCACAACTTCAATTTTTGCGTTTAAGAAGCCAGACTTTACAAAACAGTTCACGACAGTTTGTTTTCTAATTGCGTTTACTGAAGAGGAAATCCATTGAATCGCATTTAGGATGCTGATTTTCTTTGCAAGGTCACTCGCACATGTTACATCATTCATGTTTGCAATGAGATGTCTTAAAACATGTTTTCTGTAGTGAAGTAGTTTAAATTTTTTTTATTATCCTTTGATCCAAGGGCTGACACTCTGCAGATGTGTTTGGTGGCATAAAAACGATTTGAATGTTGGACAATTCAATGTGCAGGTGAGATGCAGCATTATCCATGAAAATAATTTTTCTGTTTTGACGAATCATGTTTTGGTTAAAGTGACTTATCCATTCGCTCATGATATCTTGTGTCATCCACGCTTTTTTTTATTAGACTTCCAATCAACACTCAAGATTCAACTTTATGCCCTTGAAACAACAAGGATTTTGTAGTTTTCTTATAACAAGAGGTTGTTCAAAGTCTCCCAGCATATTTGTACACAATAGTAGAGTCAAGCGTTCCTTAGAAATTTTTCTGCCCTGGCACTTTTCGTTTTTTAGACTCATTGTTTTTTCAGGAAGAGCTTTAAAAAACAACCCTGTTTTGTCACAGTTTTAAATATCCTTAGCTTTAAAATCAAGATATAAATCTTCCAATTTGACCGTCCACTCTGTTACAACCCCAGTATCAACAGATCCACCTTCACCACTTACGGTTTTCCAAGAAATTTTATGCTGAGTTTTGAACTTGTCTAGCCATCCCACAGAAGCTTTGAACTCATTTACTCCTATAGATTATGCAACCTCCAAAGCCTCTTCCCTAATAATAGGCCCATTAATGGGAATTTTTTTTCGCACATGTGCGACATAACCACTCATACGTAACATTGTCAATTTGAAGTCCAACAGTTTTTGGGAATGATTTTTGAACCTGATCATTTCCGTGTTGCCATAATTGTTTGAGCAGTTCATTTTTTTTCTTTAGGATGTCGCTTACCTGCATCTTCCCGATTTTGAGTTTTGCAGCGAGATTGCAAACACTTTTTTTTTTTTGCTGATCATACGCATTGAGTTCGACTTTATCTTTTAAAGTTAAATGCTTACAAGAATACATTGTACACTGAACAAAACTGAAAAGACGAAAGGCCGACCATATCCCCCCCCTTGCACACACCAAATTCATCAGAAGTTTTACACGTGCCTTAAAATTCTTGAAAAAGGGTTTAGAACCGCGACGTAAACCTTGATAAAATTCAGAGAATCGGAAATATAAAAAACACACGATTGAGGCAATATGTGGAAGAAAAGTTCCTAGAAAAAGGGCCGTAAGCTTGCTCACTGTCCGTTATGGGGAGATCAAATTAAGTGCTAATCTAAACGAGACAGTGCGGATTGCCTGTCTGCATCCGTTACAGAGAATGTCTGCTAGACAGAAGCTGCAAACACGTTAAAACCAATGGAGGTGAGTTGGAATTTGAAAATCTCCATTGTAGAGATGTCCGTTAACGAGAGGTGTCAGAAGTTTTGCTATATATCCCATCTACTGCAGGTGCTTTATGTTTAACTTCAATTTCTCCTCCACTTTGCTCAGTTATTACAAAATCATTTAACTCCCTTTTTGTTTGATAAACATCTGGCTATCTCTGTAACATGTGAATGTAGATGCCAAACTACTCATTTATGAGCTCTACTGTCAAACCATTGATATCAAGTGGCCCAATTTGATTCATCCTTTTAAAGTTTTTGCTGTTTTCTTTGCATCCTTTGCTAAAGATTTCTCAATCACCCTTTGCTTCTCTAACCTTTCTCTTGATCAGAGAATGGTTTTATCTACCATAGGCTTCTGTGTCACCTGACAACTTATGCAATTTCTATGCCACAAATCATTTGTTCATCTGACATTCTTTTGGGCCTTAATCTAGAGCTATATTTCTTAGCTGGAACAAAAAGCATAGTAGCTTCTGAAATTCTTCCCATTTAGAATTTGCTGTTGATAACAGTCAGATGATCCCACTATATAGAATTTTTAAATCTGAGAACTGTAGTCACTTTTACAAAAGTAAAAACCCTTTCCTTTACCCCTGATAGTACTTAAATCTAAGTAAATCCCACATCAGTACACTGATCACTGCTACCTAGTGGTTCCTTTATCTGTAAATTCTTAATGCATGAATGATCACTCTTGATAAGATCAAGTGTTACTCCATCTTGTCACCACTCTAACATGCTGCTGTAGAAAACAAGCAACAAAATCCTTGCTAGTGTGAGAGTGACCAACCCACAAGTTTATCTGGGAAGTTAAAATCCATCCTTATAAGACTTTACTGGCCCACTATTTCTGTATCATTGTCCTTATCAGTCATTAGGCCTATAACAAACTTCTACCCTCATTTTTGCTTTCCCAATGCTCATGTCACACCAAATTTACTCAATATTGCACTGTCCATCTATGTCAACTGGATGCACTTCCTTAGTTTCTTTACTAACAGCATAATCCCTCCCTATCTATTCTTTCTGTATACATGGTACTCCCCAAATTCAAATTCTGCATCCCTTATATCCAAGTGACTCATCTCCAATATCTCAACAGTAGTTGGAGTACAATGGGGCCTCTACTTATGAAATCAACATCCAATATACCTTCCAAAGAATCATTTATTTTAAAGACAAGTGATATTTGCTGGTACTGATGGCTTTCCACTATAGCTGGAATGATACATGGGTGAAGATTTTCAGACATGTAGTGCACACAGAACATCACTTGTATGATTGGTAGAGAACAATCATACAATCATCACTTGTATGATTGTTCTCTACCAAATCTTTATTGTTCAGTGCATGGAACATCACCTACAATTGTTTCAGTGTTGAATGACATGGGTGAGGCATCCAGTGCTGAAAAAAGTAGCTGAGACCTTTAAAATTGAATTCCAAGAGTTTGATCAGGAGGACTATTTTTCCCAGCAGGTTTTAGCATTAGTAGAGGCATTTGATGCAAGAAAGCAAGCTTATGCAGCATCAGCCAAAAAAAACCCACTTCCACTTCACCCCTCTGTTCATTCAAAATACCTGTCCAGCTGAGCCTTAAACTTATTTAGGCTATCAACCTCCACCACAAGGGATGGAAGTCTGTTCCACCAACCAACCACCCGCTGGCTAAAGGCAAATTTCTGCATGTCTATCCTACATCTTTCTTTCCTCAATTTGAATTTATGCCCTCTCAGGTGATTTTTTTCTGAGCTAGAGGAAGAATCCATCAGCATTGAGCATGCTTAAACCATTCAAGGCTTTATACACCTCTATCAGATCACCTCGCTGGTGGTGCCTCCGTAGCCAGGTGGGAAGGAGCAGCAGTGCATAGCACACGCTTCTTGATTAGACTGGGGTTCGAGCCCATCACCACCAAATATGGAGGATGCGGAAAGGTCAGGGAATGACCACAGCATATCCCGGAGCAATATGGCCTTAGTTGCTAATGCTCCTAAAAACCAAAACAACAACCTCGCTGGTGCCTAGTCTCCAGACACTGTAATTTGCAAAACTTAAGCTCTTCTTCATAAGAGCACCCCTTTGTTCCATTCACTAATCTTGTTGCCCTTCTCTGTACTCGTTCCAGCAGCTCCTCATCCTTCTTGAAATGAGGCCTCCAGACCTGTACACAGTACTCTAGGTGTGGCCTGACCATTGCCTTATACAATGGAATAATCACCTCCTTATCCCTGCTGGAAAAATTCCTATATATATCATTGACAATACTCCATGAGCTACTCTTACAGCCTGTCTGCACAGGTTTATCATTGGCTCTTCTGGAAGAAAATGCCCTGGAGAACCTTCCTTACTAAGGATTAGGCTAGCTTACCTGGGCATGACTATGAAAGATAGCTTGCTCTCCTGTTGGGTGCCAAATGCCTCTTGAGCTTTTAAGCTAAAACCTTTACTTGTGTATCACTAACACCCCCAGAGTCTTTAAACAAAAGGTTGACAAAAGCATGCTAGGAGTGTTTTGGCACAGTAACAAGGCCTGGGTTACATGTCATTCAATGAATGGGAACTTGAAGTTCTGTCATTCAGTAAAGAGCTTATCTTGGAAAAAAGCTTCCTGTGAAGGCACTTATCATGCTGGATAATGCACCAGGCCATGATCCCAACCTTTGTTCAATCTCTTGAGGCATAATTTGACTTTGTTCAAGGCAAACTTTTGCCACCCACCCAACACCAATCTTTTTCAACCAGTGGACCTACAAGCAATTGCAAACTTAAAGAAAATCTATGCCACAAATGTTTAGAGGTTGCTTTGGAGCAACCTCTAATGAAAATGCTGTTGCCCTCAAAGATTGAGGTCATAGTTCAACATGCTGGATTGTGGGGAGACATAAGTTCTTGGAATGTTATCACCAGATGCTTAAATTCAGCTTTTAAAAGCATCTGGCATTTAATTATCCATAATGTTGACTGATTTGGAGATGGTACTTTGACAAATGATTGTTACTTTTGGTAAATCAATAGATCTGGAGGTTGGTGATAAGGATGTGGAGGACCTTATTGACACTCATGGGTATGAGCTAACAGGAGCTACAAGAGTTGGAGAGTGACATAGAAGAAAAAACCCAAAAGCTCAGCTGAAGTTACTCATTTCTTGTTGTGGGTGTTTAAAGAAGTGATAAAAATTCCTGACACTGAAAACAACTGATGTGCAAAATAGACTCATTTCTTACTTCAGGAAGCTAAAGTCAGTCTCCTTTGGACACTTTCTTTGCCAGTAGCAACAGACTGAAAAGACACCTGACAAATGATAGTCTCACCACTATGCCACCATTTATTTCATAATCTCTGCACTTAAAGTAGTTTAAGGTAAATGCTAATTTAATTCTTTTTTATTTTAATGTTTTATGACTATTATCATGTCTTTATAAAACTATTTTTTTAATGTAAAAGGATGTATAACATGTAAGATATCTATTGTGGTGTTGGGAACAAACTGTAGGAAATCAATGTATTTATTGGTTTCAACTTACAATATTTTCATCATACAATAGGTTTTGTGGAACAAATTACTATTGGATATTAAGGCTCTGCTGTAATAGTTGGACAAAGTTCTCATAACAGTGAAAGGTGGTGTCCTAACAATGATTTATTGTTTATGGAGGTTTTAATCCCCTATATAAGGCAGTTATGAGACCACATTTGCAATACAATGTTTAAGTTTGGACTACAACTAAAAAAACCTTTCTTGAAAGCTCCAAAGATAAGGAAATATACCTGGTGAGATCAGAAAAGCCCTTCTATAGGAGGACAGCTTTCAATATAAGCTACAGGTCTTAAATTGTACCTTCAGGTACATAAGGATCTGAAAAGTGATTAGTAAACTGAGGGTAGACAGTTTTGCAGATTCCAGAACTGTGCCATAAACTAAAAGAAAAGAAGTTTAGACTAAATTGTAAGAAGCTTTCTTAGCCAGTGTTTTAATTTACTGGAATTAACCTTCCATAGGAGGTTAAGGCTAATAGCTTTGAAATTCAAAGAGTACCTATATGCATTGTTGAGAGTAGATCTTTAGTTTAGTATAGCATTTGCCCAAGGCTTTATTACACCATATTGCTAATACATAAAATGGCAGTTACCAGAAGGCTTCAATACAAGTAGTATATAAATAGGGGCTGAAGGGAAATCTCATGTAACACCAGTCAGAATAAGTGCTCTATATGTAGAGCACTTAAGTTTGGACACTGAAAACAAATACATTAAGATAGCTTAATGTATTTACTGAACTAAATGATTAGGAAATAGTTTACTAAACTCATTTCAGTTGGGGACTTAAATGAGTTAATTCATAAGTCTTATAACCAAAACTACCTATACAATAGGTCTGAAAGACTAACCTGAAGCAGGCACACCCATAAACTTTTTTTAATCTCTCCTATTAATTGATCTATTGGCTTTTAATTTTTTTTGGACCCCAAAATCAACTTTCCCATAGTTGGGCTTCTTGAACTAATCTCTTCAGTTCACTTGATCTGAAGTTTGATTTTACTTTTGCCCTGAAGTTTAGAGCAGCTCTTAATTTATTACTATAAATATAAACTTGGCACCACTAATTTACATTAAAGTTGTAGTACAGTCAGTGTTGATCAAACATTGGTATAAACTGAAGTTTTCTTAGTAGGAATCAAATGTGAACTTCATGGAGGTTAAGTGATCCATATAAGATTTATTTTAATTTCCATTAGTTTATATTATGAAGCTGTTTACTACTCTGTTAAACTGCTTTGTTTTATCCTAAGTCATTAGGATTGCTTCTCTTTTTTTTTTTTTTCAGAGGAAGAAGCACTAACACTAATTCAGCGCATTCGTGTGCAGCCAACAAAGGTTCTTAGTTTTTCAAGGGGCAACAGCCGTTATGTTATCTTTACGGGTATTTCTGGTCTTCAGATCTATTGGTGGATAGGTAAGAATACCTTAACAAAAATATTTTGTTATTTAAGTATTTATAACTTAGAGATATTAAACTTTCATTCACTTGCAGGTGACCAATTTGTGAGACGACAAAGCCTTGAGTGGATTAAGATACTTCCAGAAGCCCCTGTAGATCTTGCTGTAATCACCTTAAGAGACAAGGAAGTGGCCATAATAGTTGCTTTCCATGTATGTATTGACTAAATGTGATCACTTAATGAACTTTATCACTAAAATAACATTACTAGCAACATGTTGAGCCAAGCTTTAACTGCTTGCTATGTGGAAATTTTTTTCAAAAACCTTGTTTATTGGCAGATAAGTAAATGCAACCTAATATTGCATTATCTCTAAATGTTAGATTTAGCTTTGCTTAGCAAAAGCATTTCTGAATGTTTATTAGACTGATTTAACTACTGAATTCCTTTATAAATGGGTTATTTCACATTACCTAAACCAACTTGGATAATCCAGTTAACTGCTTAAAATAGCTTCTCCCAAAGGCTCAAGATTATATGACAAAAATCAGTCCAACTTAAGTTGATCTTGGTATAATATTGCCAACATTAGTGCAGATTAAAGAAATAGGAAAGCAATGGCAATAGTTGATGATTCTTGAAGTAATCAGACTGGTGTCGGATTATATGGAATAATCCATGTTTTCCCTTTTATTCAGTGGACAGCTGTTTTTTGCTTTTGTTCTGTCCATTTGATAGTCTGGTGCTTTGAGGTTGTCAAGTTACCCCTCAATAGAAAGTAACTATAATTAGCACCCCATTAAAGAACTGCCACTCAGTTTACTATATTGACAATTTAAGATTCATTTGTTGCTTGTCCATTTCTAAAACTAGACCCATATTGACCAAACCAAGATGGAACAAATTAACAGGAGATCATGCTAGTGAATATCCAAATTCTCTGGAATTTGTGCTTTTCATTTTATGAAACATAAAATTCAAGTTAATAATTAATGTATTAGTAATTGTTTCTCTCTGATCATTACTTACCCTTATCAGACTTACAACCTTATGTTAAAAGTTGTAAAAAGAACAATTACTAGTTCAAATGTTTCTGACATCAACTATTTACATGAATAGATGAAATAACTATTTCAGTATAGTTATTTATAACTATAGTTATTTATTTTCTTTCTTGCTTTCTTGGCATTCATTTTTAAATGGATTCATTTATTCTGGTGGTGCAATCAAATTTCCCACTGATTTCTATCAAATGACACTGATATTAAGTGCTATAGTGCACATGTACTCAGTGAATAAGAAGTAGACTAAGAAGCAGTGAATAAGAAGTAGAAGAATACTAAAGAAGTAGACAATGAACTTAACTGTTTTATTGGCATACTGAACTCTGTGCTATTTACAACATTGCTTGCTTTGTTAAGCATATGCTGTTGAGACTTCATTGTTTGAGTTATTCTGTCCACAGAATAAACTTAACCTTAATTTGAACAAGTTTGCATGAACTATCTTCCATATTATATGGTGGGAAACATTGATATTAGCAGCTTAGAACTATAGAGAAGTTTGTTTTCATTGAGGGTGGTCTTCAGCATAGATCTTGGTGCTCAATCTATGCTTGCAGTCAAATGCAAGGTTATAAATTGACTGACCTTTATATCTACCTCCTGTAACAGGCTACTTAGAAATAAAGTACCAATGCCATGGTTGTCTTACAAATTGCTGTAATATTGCAAAGTCAGCCAATTATGTAAGTTGACAGGTGCTGCCCTTTACAGTGGAAATGGCATTGTTATTAAAATGCTATTTTGAACACTTGTACTGAAATGAAGTAAACATTGTTATTTGAAATCTTAAGTTAAGGATGTCATCTGTTATACCACTAGGTATAGCAGATTAACATGCATTGGTCTTAGACACTCATTCCCATTACTACCTCTAGCCTTAGTCTTCTACTTGCTTGACACATTTGCTTCCCTCTTGCTCTGTCTAGGTCTACTGTATCTGATTAGATTTATTTAGCTAATCCTCATCTTGTTCTATATACTTGTGCATCTTAAATATCTCATGCTTTACTTTAGGATGACCAAAGTTCTTTGTGGTCTTTTCTCTGCTTCCATCTTTATTCATTTAACAGAATTCATAAATACCAAGAATTTGTATTGGTTATCTGCTATACATTATTTTTCTCAACATGATGATAATTTGTCAGTTTTTCTGCAATGACTTAAGATATAAGTGGTTGTTTTTAATAGCAACATGATCTGTTTAATGCTATTAAACAGATATAGTATATACAGCCTCCCAGAGCTGTATACAGCTCAAGGTATGGCATGACCCCCTTGTCTTGTACAATAGGATGATCACTATTCCTGTGTATCATTGGCAAAACACCATGAGCTGTCCTGTCTGCATGCATTGCTTGGAGAATTTAATGACTGCAGAGAGGGTGCTGACTCTTTAAAAAATTACAGCTGTGAATTACAGGCTCTGAAAAAGCAATTCAAGTATTTGCCTTTTCATTTACCTAATTATTTTATATTGTACTTTATACATAGTGTTATAGTTACACTGGTTGTTTTTTTTTTTTAGATAAAGTTTTTGTAATTACTAAATATACATAACTGTTATTTTGTTCAAATCTTGCAGCCATTGTTTTTGTATAGAGTAGTAGGGAATTCAAACTTAGTTGGTAACTAGGCAGCTCTAATATATAATTATATAGCATAACACACCACTGTACTTAGGATTCTATTAGATAGCATAGTATTGACAATTAAATTTATTGATCTTATTAATTTAAAATATCATGCCCCAAAGCAACAGGCACAAAGTGGCAGGAGTGCTGTGACTCAGGAGAACTGAGGGGGGCAATTCTCCAAAGCATCACAGCCTAAAAAAATGCAACTTGTGACATGTTTGCCAAACTCTCTGGAACAGAACATGATCTAGTCAAGGAGGATGTCTTTGTGTGCCAGGTGCAGTGTCTAGAAATTAGGCATCAATTCAGTTCTACTGGGCATCTATGAGAGCTTAAGGTGTAGGGTAGATGCCCTCTAAGAAGTTAATGAGGGGCCATTTAATCTCTCAGCTGCAGAGATCACTCCTGGGCATCAGGTGCCTCCGTAGCCAGGTGGGAAGGAGCAGCAGTGCATAGCACATGCTTCTTGATTAGACCGGGGTTCCAGCCCATCAACACCAAATACAGAGGATGCAGAAAGCCAGGGAATGACCACCGCATATCCTGGAGCAATATGGCCTTAGTTGCTAATGCTCCTAAAAAAACCAAATAACTCCTGGGCATCGGGCAGCAGCAATCTCCAAGGCAGAATGTGCTAGTCCCAAAGGAACTAGTTATTGGCAACTATTGTCAGGGAGATGGGGAATTTTTTGTGTAAAAAGGATAGATGGAACAGGACCAGGGTATGTCTGCCCAGGGCAAAAGTTGATGACATTGTAAAGCATATCATCTTTTAAGGGCACAAAAAGGTGATACTGTTGTACATGTTGGCACCAATGACATTAAGAGTAAAATCTGCAGATTTACTTAAGTACAAGTCAATGTTGCAAAAATTCATGATTTAGGGTTAAATTTGCAACTGTCTGCAATTCTGCCCAGGCATGATAGAGTACATGAGAGCCTTGTCAATCAATTCAACCCTGGAGGTAATGTGCAAGGCTCAAAGAGTAATGTTGTTTTTTTTTTCAGTGTGGCATATGCTTGTTAGCAGGAGACTGCTTCTACAGGGATGGGATACCCTTAAATAGAAAGGGTGCAAGAATATTTGCTGATGCTATCAAGGCAGTGTTAGATGGGTCAGAAAACTGCTAGCTTGGGGATTCAGACTAAAAGGTTAAAAGTAGCTGCAGGCAGAGGTGAAGGGATTCTTGCACAACTTCTATTAGAATAAGTAGCAAGGGGTGCTGGGGTTTCAGGGACTGATGGCAGTCATTGTGAAACAGGTGGGTATATGGGATGTGTTAGGGTAACTAGGAATAGGTGCATGTATACCAATGCTAAAAGTATAGTAAATGAATTTGAGGTGTTGGTAAAGATATCAAAGGTGGATATTGTAATATCAGATGTGGTGTCACACTGATATTAGGAATGCAGAATTGGAATTTGGGAGTACTATGTGTACAGACAAGATAGGAAGGGAGGAGGTGTTTATGCTGTTAAGAAAAACAATCAAAAGTGCATCCAGTTAATATAGATGAACAGTGCACTGTTGAGTCAGTTTGTGACATAAGCACTGCAAAAGCAAAAATAAGAGTAGGAGTGTTATATACCTAATGAGTACAATGAACAATTGTACAGAGAAATAGTGGGCTAGTAAATAAATGTCTTATAATGGGGATTTTAACTTCCCAGATTGACTGGAACTTGTGGGTTGGGCACTCGCACTAATAAGACTTGTGCATTTATTGGATGATTGCTTTCTGCAGCAGTATTTTTGAGGCAACCACAGGGTAATACTCCTGATCTGGTTATCAGCAGTGATCATTTGTGTATTAAGAATTTATGGATAAAGGAACCACTAGGTGGCAGTGATCAGTGTACTGATGTGGGATTTACTTAAAGATAATTCCCATCAGGGATGAAGAAAGGGTTTTTGCTTCCGTAAAGGTGAGTACAGTGGTCTCAGACAGTTTAAATTCTGTACAGTGGGATCAACTGATGTTACTAACAGTATATTCTAAGTGGGAAGATTTATAGCTATCAATAAGGATACCACACAGATTATAGCTATCACTGTCTTTAAAGTTTCCTTATTTGTGGACCAACAAATGCCTGCCTCATCTTCTCTGTACTAAGCCTTGGATTTCTCTCACAGGTATGTGAATGGAAGACCTCACTTGCAAAGCCTTAATTTTTCATGATCTTTTTTCAGAAGTGATTCACCTTTTGTTTCTTAGACTAAGTCTTATCAGACTTTATCACAACATCAGGCTATCCAAAGCCTATAGCTTTTTATTTAGTTCAAAACTAACTAAGGTTTTGCATTTTTTTGCAGGTCAGTCCTATAGGTAATGGATTTGAATGGCCTAAAATGCTTTCTAGCTTGTTCTTGCTTCAGAAGTATGCCCAAATAGGAAATGTGCTTCAGAAGTTTAATTTCAATAAACTGGTTCTTAAATTACTTAAAATACTCTTCTTGAATACTGACTTCAATCAAGAATTTGAATGACTTTTTTTAGTCATTTTATGTAATGACTACAAACCTAGGTTCCTCTTATTGAATGACTTTTCTCTTAAGCTATACAATGACCATTTTAACTAAAATGGTACCAAACCAGCTATATAGGCAAATTCTGATTTTCCATAATAACCACAAATGATTGGTTAATAGAAGAATGGGATATACTGTTTGGTATTTAAATCATTTTAAAACTTTAATTTTTCACTAGTAGACCTAAGTACAAAAGTTCTTTCAAAGCTATTTTTACCAGCTGTATACAATTGAGATGCCCTTTTATATAAAGGGTTTACTTGATTTATATCCTTTAACTGCTAACCAAATTTAAGCAATTTTAAATTGCTGAAATATAATATCCTAATTTGAAACTGCTTTTCATTAGTAACTTCATAGGTTACTTCCTGGTAAAAGGTTCCTTGCCTTTATTAGGCAAAGTTGCCTTGTTTTCATGTTTTTACATGACAAACTAATTTGATTTAGAAGTAGTCTTTCTAAAAAGATCTGTCCATTTAAGATCTTGCTGTCTTCAGTCTTGACTTCTCCTGAGTTGGTGTAATTACTTTGCACCAGCTGAAAGTAGAAAGTTCAGTATTGAAGCCAGTTTCGTTTTATTTTGGATTCATAAAGGAATCCTAAATTGTAGCCAGATATTAAGTTTAACTAGTACTGGATGTTTATCCTGCATTTCAGTACTTGGTTTTTATTTTGCAGTCATTTATTTTAATTAATGTTGACAACTTTTGTAACACTTGGTATTCTTTTCATGCCTTCTCAAACAGTTACACAATTGCAAGGTATCAGGCAGTTAACTGCCTTGTCTAGATATGGCTTGAAACTAGATTCAGTGGAATACTAGCCTAATGTTTGTTCCTGTTGAAACTGTATGCAATCTTTCAGATCTGTATCCAAAGAATGCCCAATTTTTGATTTAAACTGACTCACTAAATTTCTGTTTTAAATCTTAAAACTATATGTAGGCTACTTTTACCAAACTCTATTCTTTTACAGGACAAAATTATCTTCTTTACAGAAGATAATGCTGCATATTATGTTGAGACATCAAGAGTTGAGTTAGGAACTGTGTCCTTAGAAGCAGTGCATGCTTTACAAGCTACAGAGAACTATTACTTATTATTAGTTTTTGATACTCCTTCTCCACAGTACTCTTCAGTGTGGAAGATAAATACATCTTCAATACAGAAAAAATGTAAGTCTTGTCTTTAAAAATTAATTTAATTACTTAAATTAAATTAACTAACTAACTCAAGTATCTTTTGTAGTTGGTGATGCAACTCTTGATCCACTACATGAATGTCTAAAAGATCTTAATGACTCTCTCAATCATCTTGCTGAAGAAATTAATCTAATAGGTCCTATAGAAAATCTGTGGCTTACCAACAAAAAGCAATATGTGACTACTGAAGTAATTATCAATGGTATGTAACTTTTTTATTTACTAAAATAAATGCTAAACAATACATAAATCTTATTTTAGTGGTAAAATATAGCTGTGTTATAAAGAAGCCATAATTGGCTGATGCCAAATTTTGCATACCTATTATTAGCCATCTTAATTAAATTGCTCTTGAGTGTCATCCAAGAGAATGCCATCAGCATTCAGTGTAATCAAACTCCACTTAATATTGATTTAGTTTGACTATAAAAGGAATTTATAAAACAACCTTTATGTAAGGGTGCCCATTAGTTAGGAATTCTCTTTACAGAAAAAAATTTAAAGAGATCTATCCTAAAATTGGCCTTTTAGGCCTATATTGAAGATGTGGTTTAACCATTGCATGGTTGCCAACTGAGGTTTGGAATGAACCTGTCTCAACTTGCCCATCACTTAACTTTTGTAAAAGTTCTATTTTGCAAGAAATAATAAACTATATAAGTTAATTTCGAATTCTAATTGGCTTTCATATGGTGAAATCTATTGCAAAAAAATACTTCTAGTATTAAAGCTTCATGAACTTTGAGTTAATATCAAATTGCAGAAGACTTCCTAAATATTTTTATTATGAAATCTATAAATCTTGTGTATTTAATCAATTTCCAGTGACAGGAACATGTAATCATATTTCTACAAGTGGGAAAACAGGCCATGCATAGAAATAAAAATGTCATTGGTCATATTTCAAATATTTATCTATCATAAAACAATCTTCCTCAGCATCTCCTCATGCATATTCCCAGTCACCAAGTGATTCTTGGTGTTGAATTTTTAGTTGGGACACTAAACACTTTGTTAGTGAAATTGCATTGATGGAAAGATGGGGAAAAATGGATTCATCTTTTTGGTTTCTGTAGATGGTAGTGATTTGTAGCTTTCCCTCTTACTACATTGAATGATAACTATAGAATAGAACCAAAATAATCTGACATTCCTTAATGGTCTTAGTGTTAATGCCCTGTTATGGTAGGCCTAAAGTAGAGCTGCACAAGTATTAAGTGACCACTTGTGGTGGGCAAGTTGGCATTTGACTGCCAAAAATCAGTAGCACTTGATACACTTATCTTGTGCACATTCCTTGTATATCCACAAGGAATGTGTGTATACTGGCTGTCTTAGGTTACATTTAACCTCTCCCTGTGGAGAAGAGGTTAGTGATTTCTGAAGAATTCTAGACAAATTTAGCCATATTCAGATTCAAAAAATCTATTTTTTTTCTCCCCTAGCTTGAATAAAATTTTCTAAACATTTGTAAGTGTTCAATAGGTAAATTTGCTATATCAGATTTTCAGTCTTCTACTTTGATTAAATGAAAGGATAATTCTGATTTCAGTATTTCTACTGCATCTCTGGGTTTAAAATACACTAAATTGCCAATTTTCAGTTGGCAGTTTAGTGCTGAATGTAACTATGGTGCAGTTTCCAACTGAAACAAGTGCTATGATAAAAAAAAAAATAGCATACAGAAATTGCCTTTGCCAAAGTTAAAGGCAAGAATTTAAATTTCAAGAGGACTTAAGTAACAGTATCTGAATAAAAGCACCTTGAACATCAGTTCAACTGTAGTGTTTTGCTGTGGTGATAGAGGATATGTCTGTAGGTAGAAAAACTAAACCTGAAAAACCATTTCAGGTTAAATTATGGATTAAAATTGAAGGAAATTGTTTAGAGTTGAGTTCCTTTGAAAATGGTAACTATTTAGAGAACCTGAAATAGTTAACTGTTCAACTGTAGATAGATGGTAGTTAGTCTCAAACAAATAGTTATGCAAACTCTTTGCATCAAAAGAAATTATACAGAAAATTGTACAACTTTTTTTTTTCATTCAGAAAAAGGAGATTAACCCATTAAAGTTAAGTATACAGTCCAACAAATGTTCAAGACATGAACAGATCTTTACACAAATTTTATAAGATAATGACCAATTTCATGGTAAAATATGGAGGAAACAGTTGAATGTTACAACTTGTGCTACCAGGCTGAGAGGAGATTAAAAAGCTTTTGGATACTTAAAATTATGAATTTAATTAATTCAGGGTAGAAGCTTAAGGTTCTAAAAGAATTTCAAGAAAACTGACTTCTTGGTTTAACTATACTTAAATAGAATTGGCAAATATATGCTATGAAGATAGTCAAGGAGCTTATCCTCAAAGCCACAAACTTGTGCAACTTCTAAGTGTTGGGTGCAAAAATAGACAATAGGTGAAGCTCAATTTAACTACGCAACAGAGCTAAGCATAGTATAGCTACATGCAATTTATAATCAGATTTTTATAAGCATTAACTCCATGTAAAGTCATGGATGGGGTAAGGTAGATAAAAGTTGACCCCCAAGAAAATGAAAGTCCATCTTATTGACTTTATTGTAAATAAAGTCAATTAGATGGGTCTCTTAATGGATTGTAGTAGGTCCAAAATGGCAGACAAGTTACTTGATAGCTTTACAGTAGAAAACAAGGTAAACATCTGGAGAATATTAAGTAGTTGGATCACTGTAAAACAAGTGAGCTTTTTTACAAGAGCTGACCCACTGAAAGTGGTACACTCCAGGAGAGGATGGCATATAATCAAATTAAAAGGCTCGATTCTGAGTATCAAACAATTGGGAATCTGCAATTCCAGTAAAAGTCCCTTGAATCAAAGTGCTAAAATCTCCAGCCCAAACTCCCTTGTTAAAGGAGTTATTTAATTATAGGCCAATAATTAACAGCCTCCGTAGCAGAGTGGGCAGGAGCGGGAGTGCAGTAGCACATGCTCTTTGAGTAGACCAGGGTTCAAGCCCCTGACTGCTGAATACGGTTGATCTGCCAACCCGCACTGGACCAGCATGGCAGATTATGGTCCATTTCCCTCAGCATGAATTGTAGAGGAGGCTTCACTCCTGGAGTGGGTTGATAATGGCTGCACTTTACTTTTTTTTAATTAACTCATGTGGTTAAGGATATACAATATTCAGGACCACTTCAAAAAACGGCACCTCTGTAGCCAGGTGGGAAGGAGCAGCAGTGCGTAGCACACGCTTCTTGGTTAGACCGGGGTTAGAGTCCGTCACCACCAAATACGGAGGATGTGGAAAGGTCAGGGAATGACCACCGCATATCCCGGAGCAATATGGCCTTAGTTGCTAATGCTCCTAAAAACCTAATAACAACAACTTCAAAAAACAGTTATCTACCTAAAAATTAGTAATATTAACTGATGCAATACAAAAATATTGCTTGTTTTCTTCACTTTTTAGTGAAGAACTGGTGGACCATCAAGCCAAAATGATCAAGTAATTTGTCTCTCTTGTGTAACAAGTGGTAATTAAGGGTTTGGTGTTGGTCCCTCTTATTTCTAACTTTATTCAGTGAGTAACAAAGTTTAACTAGAAGTTGATTTGAAAGTGAAGGAAATTAACATTTAAGTCTTAGATGACATGATAATGAAGTTAAATGCTTGTATAGTTAGGGAACAAGTTCTCTTCTAAAATATAGTTAAGTGATTAAAGACAACTTGTGCTACAACTTAAACTATAGATAGAGCACTATGGGAAAACAGTCAGATTAAGACATTACTTAATGTGGACAACTGGCCCCCAATATCCCTCATTCATTGGGATGTGAATATTGATTTTACATGTTAATTGTCACACTAGAATAGATTAAGTTCCCTGCCAACATGGCAGAGGCAGAAGATCTGGCCAAATTATATAAAATTATATGGTTACTTTATAGGAATAGATAATTCCAATTATTTTCAAATTGGAAACTTTCAGATACTCCTGGATATATTTAAAGAATATATAAAACAAAGGTTTTAGTCAGAACCTGTCAACTGAGGCACTATTGGTTTCTCAACCAAGGACCACTATACAAGGAAGCATTAAAATAAAATGCCAGTCATGCTTGCTTAGCATTCTTTTCTAATTCCCTATTGGAATACTGGCTAAGCATTCTCAGCCAGGTGAGAAATGGCTTTCTGACAAAGCTTCAAAATACTGTGGATAGCAGAGCCACATTTATAACAGCTGAAAACAGTCTACAACACTTAGTCATTGTCTATCTCCTAGATAGTTAATTCTGAAGATATATCTAGGTCTTCATTCTGAATTTTGGTACACTCAATGTTCTAGGATTTTTAGCCAGTTTTATATCTGTTTATTACATTTACAGAGCAAGACATCAAGTTATTTAAAATGCATTCTATGTATGCAGCAGTTTTTACCTTCTCTTTGGTGCTTTTAAACTAATTCAGTGAAGGATAAATTTTGTAACATCAATTTTCAAGTCCATTGAGCAGGCCCTTCTATACCCAAATAGTATATAGGGATGATTGAGTGGCTGTCTCAATGGACTAATATTATTAGTGGTCTTAAAGTTGTCATACCTTGTTTATTAATAGCAGATTTGTATCTGCTAATGATACAAAGTGTTCACAGGCTGATCTCAAAACACCAGTTGGTGTGCTACTACAGTAACTCTGCCTTAAAGCAGATAGGCTGAAAAGTGGCAATTAATGAATGCAATTTGGGTACTAATTTGATGGTACGATACTGAAGGAAATAGAACAAGGATAGGATCTGCTCAATTCTGAACTGTAGGGACAAAGTGTTTTATTTAAATAAAATTTCTAGGATGAATATTGAATAAAGGTTTGGAAGGATATGGATCTAGTAGTAAGTGCAGAAATTTTCTTGTTAGAATACCTTTTGTGCTCTAACAAGACTCTTGTTTCAGTTGAAATAACTTGATCCAGTAGGTTAAGGTTCTCATTTCCCTCCAACACAAAGATGAACTGGATAGATGGTTCCATGATATGTGAAAACTTGGCTTCCACACATTTGTCTAATCAGTTTCTTTGGCTGAAAATATTGGATAGTTAGTGAACTTTAGTCTGCTATTGGGAGGAATTTTAAACTCTAAGATTAGACAACTAGTAGGTTTTGGCTGATACTATAAGCTTCCATAGCTTGCCACTAATACTAGTTTTCCAATACATTTTTAAGGTGACTTAACATCAGCTAGGTTTTATACTTGTTATAAGTATAACAGACTTGACCACTGTAGATCCTGCCCAGTTTGGCAATCATTCTGAATTTTTTGGATAAGAGCATTTATTTAGCCAGCTTCTGGCTAAATAAATATTGAGAGAAATAATTTTAGAGTGAATGGCTAATTATCAATTAAGCTTTGTTTCATTAAGGAAATTTATCTAATATAAACTCAAACTTAACCAGGAAATTTCCTTTATAATTGAAAGGGAAAAGGTTTGTTTTTTTTTATTTAGATGAACTAAGAAAAGCATCTAAGCTCACCAAATCCCATATAAATGAGGTGAATATATGCCAACTTAGTGTAAACAAAGTCATGATTTATTTTATCATGACCAATAATAGAATGATTAGTTAAAAGGGGCCATTCCTTTTTTATAAGGAATGGTACTTAGATTTTCTGATCATTAAATGACAGTTAGGATAAAACTAATTTCCATAAATTACTTCTATTGTTGGAAAGTTGTGATTTTACTTCATTCAGCTCTTCAAAATGAAGAATGCAATTATGACTTATGCTTAAGTGTTTTAAGGGCCTAAAAAGATTTGGTAATCTGGGGAGTGACCACTTCCCAACTTTACCCTGATCTGCATGGTCTAATAGTTATGCATTACAAACAAATATTATAGTGAGCACCAGTGATGATTCCAATAATTTTCCCTCTGTTAAAAATCAACATTCATCACAATGATACTACACTTGGTTTCTTCAATATGCTACAATGCCATTCATTACTTTTTCTTTCAGCTGGTTAAAATAATGGAACCAGCTTTCATTCCCATTTTCACTAGAAATGAAAGCAAGTAATTGCCTTCAGAAATTAATTACTAGTGTATCATCTAATAAACAAGTTAGCAGCATTGTAACCAATGCTGAATCTCATTTGCTTTTAAACTTGCAGGGTTATCTACAACAGGATGGCATTATTTCCATAATGTCACTTATGGCTATTCATAGGACTGGACTGATACAGTCTTGCACTGTGAATTGTTTAAAATTTGTTTTGATGGCAAATTTGTTCCAAACCTTATGCAACATTTGCAATGATCAAGAAGGTAAGTGCCTCTGTGGGTAGGAGCAGCAGTGTAGCACATGCTTCTTGATTTGGCCAGGGTTAAAGCCAGTGACCACCAAATAGAGGATGCAGTAAGGTCAGGGAATGACCACCACATATCCCCAGAGCAATATGGCCTTAGTTGCTAATGCCCCTAAAAACCAAAACAACAACAACCAGAAGGTAAACTTGTCTTATGACCTGACCCTTATCAGGGACTTATAGCAGCAGTATTCAACTGTGCCAATGCACACTAGGATACTGCAACAACATTCTTGGAGTGCCATGTAATTTTAGTTTGTTATTTATTTTGAAATTTACATTTGATCATTTTAAAAACAATCCATGAAGACAATGCCAGACCCCATATGGCTTGGCATTGCATTTTGCATCCAGCAATGATGCTTGCAGTGCAAAACCAAGCACTTCAGTCTTTCAAAAAATGTCTGCAAGACACAATGTGTGGGTATTGAGTGTGCAAATACCCAATTGAGTGTGCAAATAGTGGGTATTGAGACACTTAATGTGTGTGGTAGAAGTGTGCAAAGTTCAAGGGAGAGTATTTAGAGGCAAAATCTGCAGATTTAGAAGATAAGTAAGACCTTGTGCAAATTAAATGTTCACTCCTCATTGATTCAGTGACAGGAAACTAGATTTTTCCACTTTAATATATTAGCTCAATTTTACAGATAAACTATACTGTTTTAAGTTACCTCAACTTGAGGTTACTAGATCATGAATAAAATATACATGCATTTTAATCCAGTAATTAAAGATCTATTATCAAGAGTTGATCTTTCCTAGGTACTGTGACTGTGTCAACTGATGTTACTATTGGAAATCTTCATCTTGACAAGGAAGAGCCAGATATATATCACCCTCTTCTAACTTCTGTTGCTCAACAGAATGCCATTTATATGAACATTACTGAGGAACTTGATGATGTGGCATGGAAATCCATTCCACAAATACTTTATGGTAAGTAAAAAACCATTTTGCTTAAATTATTAGATCTTATAGCTTACTGAAATTTAATTTCCTATACTTGATTGAATTGTGAGCATAGTATTCTTACAATTTGCAACAATTGTCAAGCAGTTATTAATCAGTCCAAACTAGAGCTTTCTACAAGCTAAGAGTAGAAAACTTGCTTCTTGCCCTAATGGTAGCCAAGCATTCTGGTCTCTTGCCAAAGCTATTGGTCTCAACTTTTGCCCATCTCTGCTCCCACCTCTGTCCAAAGCAGATAGTTCTGTTGCCACTTCAGCCAAGGATAAAGCTGACCTGCTAGCATCCCATTTTTCTTCCAACTTGTGTATTAATGATGTTGGTAAAACACTCCCAACACTCCATTCAATGCATCCTGTGGTCTTCCTTCAAAAGGATGTCAGAAAGATTTTGACAAATCTTGATGCTAAGAAAGCTCCAGGTCCCGATGGTATTTCTCCACTTGTTCTCAAAACCTGTGCTCCTGAATTTACTCCTATTCTTTGCTGCCTTTTCACTTTCTTATTCCAAAGGTGTTTTTCCTTCTGCTTGGAAATTTTCTTATATCCAGCCAGTTCCTAAAAAGGTGACAAATCCCTCTCATCCAATTATCATCCCATTGCAATTACTTCTACTCATTCTGAAGTAATGGAGAAATCAATTAACTGCCAACTCTTAAACTACCTAGAAACCTTCCGTCTGATCAACAATCGCCAGTATGGATTCCGTCAGTGTCAATCCACTGTTGATATTGTTGCTTATGTTACCCATTTATGGACTAATTCAATGGAAAGGTTTGGGGGAAACAAGTAGTTCTTGACATCTCAAAGGCTTTCAATCGTGTTTGGCCTAAAGGTCTTCTAAACAAGCTTCCATCTTATGGTTTGCCAACTGTTTTTAGTAATTGGTTATCCAGTTTTCTCTGATTGCTCACTGAGGGTGATGGTAGATGGCTCTGTCTGCTAACTTCTCCACTAATGCCAGTGTCCCCCATGGTTCAGTTCTTTTCCTCATGTATATTAATGACCTTCCATTGACTGGAAATCCTATCCATAGTTTTGCCAATGATAGCACATTGCATTCAATTGTCCATATTGAGAAACCTTGTCCTGCTCAATCAACTTCAATTTCTCAAATCTGCTACCAATTCCTTAAATGCCAATCTTCAGGTAATTCTCCAGTGGGGCAAAGACAACTTAGTTGATTTCAACCCTTCTAAAACTCAGTCTTGTCTTATATCTTGCAATAAGGATTCTTCTGCTCCTATGCTTATCTTTAGTGACACTCAGATTTCTAGGCAAAATATCTTTTTGGGATTACCCTGACTTCTAATCTCTCTTGGCACAAGCACATTACAAATATTGCTTCTTCTGCATCTAAAAAACTTGGTTTTCTCTTTTGCTCTCAACATTACTTTTCTTCCATACAGCTTCTCACTCTGTATAAATCGCAAATTTGCTCTGCCATGGAATATTGTTCCCACATCTGGGGTGGTGCCCACAAAACCTCTCTCAGGCTTCTTGATTGCATTCAGAAGGGGATGGTTAGGTTAATAATTCATCTCTAACAGTCTCTCCATTCACTCTCCCATAGACATACTGTTTCTGCTACAGGCCTCTTCTACAGATACTTTCATGGGCACTGTTCTTCTGAATTGGCTTCTATAATTCCTGCTCTTTCAAAATGGTGCAAACATGTGCCGCCACCAGCCAAAATCCATTTACTGTCCAACTTCAAACTCAGAACCAACTTCATCTTCCTTGTTTATTCATTCAATTTCTGTTTTCTGGAACAACCTTCCTTCATATGTATTTCATGAAAATTAGTCTACAGAAGTTAGTCCAATGTCAACAAATCTTTCTTCTCAACCTCCAACCTAAGCACGGTACTAAGTACTGTAGGTTCTAATACTTCTCGTGTTTGGGGTTTAAATAAAAAAAGTATTCTTGTAAGGTAGGTATTGGATCTCACTGGTGCATCATCTCCTCATGAAGATTATGGCATCTTTCTTTATTTTTAAAATTAATTTTAAATATAGTGAATTCTTCAATCTAAATTAGTAGTTTAGGTGCACATAGAGAAATTATATTAGACTCCAAACAAGGCAATAAATTTGCCCTTTTGGATTAATCCATCTTGGGCCTAGGTTTGATTCCATGAAATTATACATTGCCAGGTTAGCAATCCATGAAATGGACCAACTTAATTTATAAATTATCCTTAATCATAAGTCTACTTCCTAGACAATGAATAATATTTAACTAGATTCAAAATAGTGGATTCTGGTTATTTGGGACACATTGGGATAGTGCATTTTGGCCTGTTTAAGCAGCTGTCCCAATTAAGTGATAATTAACTTAAGTAGTTAACAGTGGACCCCTGCTTTGATTCTCTGTATGATCACATTATGATGGGCTCAGCAAAGTTTGCTACTACTGTATGTAGTAAGTGCCAGTCATTGTGAACTGTTTTGTTTCCATTAAACAAATTATAATAAGCAAAAATAGGAATATTATCCACAGGCTACAAAGTAGATATTAAACACAAATTTACATTATTTCCTTACCAATTAAATGATTCATGAAAATTGGAAGAATATTTTCCACAGGTTAGCAAAATAAAATTTATGCTTGCATAAAACTTACTTGTAAAATAAGTTTACCCCAATATAGTATGTAGAACACTTCCATATGATACTCTTCAGAAATTAAAACAAAAAATCAAAACTTACATTAGATATAGTAACCAACTATAGTAATATAAAAAACTTTATTTCTGTCCCATATGTTGCACTAACAGATTCTTCAAAGATACCAAATTTAATTGTTGCAGGCAATGTGGAAATTACACACTATACTGAACAATCACTCAGTCCTTTCCTCATTTGCAACAAATTAATGACCTGGTATACATTTCTTGCAGTAATTGCAATTTGTCTTACCAAGGTTTGACACGTTTTCCTTTGAATACTCATGTTAATCAACATGCAGCCTCAGTTTGTGCTTTTTGTTCAGCATCAGAATTGGCCTTTCATGCCATTAACGAAAAACACTTTATTTAAAAAGGCAAATACTTTGTCCAATGTAATTGACTAATTGCAGAAATTAAATTAATTCTGTTAATGTTCATTGGCCATATCTGATCTCCAATTTGGGGCTTACATGCACAAAGGCAAATAATTCCCATTTAAGGTTCATACTTGCCCCCTATTCAGTAATTTTCATTTCTGTGATCACAACATACAGTCAAAGCATTGTCAGCTTCAGGAAGGAAAATCATTTTGCTAAATTAATTTTATTTTTAATTGTTAAATTGATTTAATTTGTTACTCTTTTTTTTTTTTTATGTGAACCCCAAACAAGAGAGGTATTAGAACCTATAGTACTTAGTACCGTGCTTGGGTTGGAGGTTGAGAAGACGAAAGAAGATATTTGTTGACATTGGACTTGAACTTCTGTAGATTGTAATTTTCAGGAAATACGTATGAAGGAAGGTTGTTCCAGAAAACGGCAGTTGAATGAATAAATGAGGAAGATGAAAAGTTGGTTCTGTGGGTTTGAAGTTGGACAGTAAATGGATGTTGGCTGGTGGCGGCACGTGTTCGGACTGTTTTGAAAGAGAGCGGGAATTATAGAAGCCAATTCAGAAGAACAGTGCCCATGGAAATATCTGTAGAAGAGGCATGCAGCAGAAACAGTACGTCTATGAGAAAGCAAGTGGAGAGACTCTGTTAGAGATGAATCATTAATTAACCTAACTGCCCTCTTCTGAATGGAATCAAGAAGCCTGAGAGAGGTTTTGGGGGCACCGCCCCAAATGTGGGAACAATATTCCATGGCAGGGCGGATTTGCGATTTATACAGAGTGAGCAGCTGTTTGGAAGAAAAGTAACGCCGAGAGCGAAAGAGAAAACCAAGTTCTTTAGATGCAGAGGAAGCAATATTTGTAATGTGCTTGTGCCAAGAGAGATTAGAAGTCAGGGTAATCCCCAAAAGAGATATATCCTTTTGCCTAGAAATTGGAGTGTCACTAAAGATAAGCATAGGAGCAGAAGAATCCTTTTTGCAAGATATAAGACAAGACTGAGTTTTAGAAGGGTTGAAATCAACTAAGTTGTCTTTGCCCCACTGGAGAATTACCTGAAGATCGGCATTTAAGGAATTGGTAGCAGAGCTTCGAGAAGTTGAAGCTGATTGAGCAGGGCAAGGTTTCTCAAAATGGAAAGTTGAATGCAATGTGCTATCATCGGCAAAACTATGGATAGGATTTCCAGTCAATGGAAGAAGGTCATTGATATACAAGAGGAAAAGAGTAGGGGAAACAACTGAACCTTGGGGGACACCGGCATTAGTGGAGAAGTTAGAAGACAGAGAGCCATCTACCATCACCCTCAGTGAGCGATCAGAGAGAAAACTGGATAACCAATTACTAAAAACAGTTGGCAAACCATAAGATGGAAGCTTGTTTAGAAGACCTTTATGCCAAACACGATCGAAAGCCTTTGAGATGTCAAGAGCAACTGCTTGTGTTTCACCGAACCTTTCCATTGAAGTAGTCCATAAATGGGTAACATAAGCCAGAATATCACCAGTGGATCGACACCGACAGAATCCATACTGGCGATCGTTGATCAGACGGAAGGTTTCTAGGTAGTTTAAGAGTTGGCGGTTAATTGATTTCTCCATTACTTTAGAAAGAGTAGAAGTAATTGCAATGGGACGATAATTGGATGGGAGGGATTTGTCACCCTTTTTAGGAACTGGCTGGATATGAGCAAATTTCCAAGCAGAAGGAAAAACACCTTTGGAATAAGAAAGTGAAAAAAGGCGGCAAAGAATAGGAGTAAGTTCAGGAGCATAGATTTTGAGAACAAGTGGAGAAATACCATCGGGACCTGGAGCTTTCTTAGCATCAAGATTCATCAAAATCCTTCTGATATCCTTTTGACGGAAGACCACAGGAGGCATTGAATGGACCGTGTTGGGAATGGTGCGAGGTGTTTTACCAAGTTCATTAATACATGAGCTGGAAGAAAAATGGGATGCTAGCAGGTCAGCTTTATCCTTGGCTGAAGTGACAACAGAACCATCTGGTTTGGACAGAGGTGGAAGCAGAGATGGGCAAAAGTTGCAGCCAATAGCTTTGGCAAGAGACCAGAATGCTTGGCTACCATTAGGGCAAGAAGCAAGTTTTCTACTCTTAGCCTGTTCAAACTCTAGTTTGGACTGATTAATAACTGCTTTACAATTGTTGCGAGCTTTGGTGTAGGCAGAAAATGAAACTGAAGAATTAGAAACAAGCCAATTACGATATGCAACATTCTTCTCTTGAATAGCCTTAGCACATTTATTGGAAAACCAAGGTTTAGATAAAGGACGAGATTTTAAAGTGGAGTGTGGGATAAAGGATTCCATTCCTGCAAGAATAATTTCACTGACACAATCTGAGCAAACGTTGACATCAGGAGTTTTGAAACAGTAATCCGACCAAGGAAAAGAAGAAAAGTCTCGCAGGTCATCCCATTTTGCATTCTTGTAATGCCAAACAACACGAGGTTGGGAATAGCCATGAGATAAAGGTTCCATTGGAGAAGAGACAATCACCAAGTTGTGATCTGAAGTGCCTAAAGGACCTCTCACTTCGACCGTGTACTTAGAAGGGTTGTTTGTGAGAAAAAGATCAAGCGTATTGGCTGTATGATTAGGATTGTCCGGTATTCTTGTAGGTAAATGAACAATCTGTGCTAGGTCATTAGTAATTGCAAAAGCCTCAGCATCTCGACCTGCTGGGTCGGTGTGACTAGAAAACGGAAGCCAGCTGGAGTTGTGAACATTAAAATCACCAAGGAAAATTACCTCACTGTTAGGAAAGTTGGACTGGAGAAAGTCAAGTTGCAACGAGAGGAAGTCAAAGAGCTCCAAGTGATTAGTGGAGTTGGGAGAACGGTAGAGACAACAGATGAATTTGACACAATGAGGTAGAGAGATTTTAAGCCAGAGAAGATCAAGGAGAGGAGATTCCAAATTGCCAAGTCTCTGACAGGGAATATCAGAACAGACATATGCACAAGTACCACCTTTGAGGCGAAAGGAATCATACAGAGAATAATTTGGGCATCTGAGATGAACAGTAGTTGAATCAACCGCTAACTGAGATTCTGTCAGAAAAAGTACATGGGGTTTGGCAGACTGCAAGTGGAAATGGACATCGTTGAGATTAGAATTGAGACCACGTATATTTGTGAAATGAATTAGGAAATCCTTGGGAGGTTTAGATTTTTTCGCAGATAAGCTTGTTCTATTAGTTTGACAATTCATGGTGTATTCAATAGTAAGAAAAAGTGGGTGGGACATGCTGTATGAAGTAATGAAATTTTTGGATATGGCGTACATGTGGGAAGAATATACCCAGATCCTTGACATAACGTGGCCTCGACAATGCTCCCCGCATACACACTACTCGGACTCCCTCCAGTCACTATCTGGCAGAGTAGAGGTAGCAAGATTATACACTAGCTGATCAGGAAGCCTCCTAGAGAGTTACCAATAGGTTCGGTCCAGTGTACTAACTAGCGGCCGGCCTGCGAAAACCGTTTTAGAGCTGTACCCTCGAAATGTAAGGAATATTGGATCTCACCACAACGTTCATCATAACCTCAAAAGTCATCAATCATACTGCATGATGGAAGAGATAGGGAAGGGTTGACCGGAACTTAGCTCTAGAGACTAAACATGGGTTCCACCACTTCAAGCCTCCAATAAGCAAAGTGGTGGTATTTCACCGGTTGATGAGAGTCATCTACCACCTAGTACTGCCTGGTAACATAGAGGGGCGGCATTCCTCCATGTGGTGTGGGCGCCACACCTCGACCCCTGCTTATGTTGGTTCACACCTGGGTGGTCACCCACCATGTGCTTGTGCATGGAGGTTATACCCAGGATTACTAACAGTCCCACCATCGTGAAGGTGCAAGCAGAGGATTTGGTTGTCACAGACCGTCTGGACTTCGCCGAAATTGGGTCCACTTGACTTGAGTGTCACCCGAATATCAGTTCCATCAGCGTTTTAGACTCCCAGGTAGCAAGTACAGCTTGTCTGGCATATCTGAGACAATGTCTGTGACAACCTCAAGGACAAGTTTAGATTTTTTCATTTTAATTTCTGGAGAGTATCATACACAATTGTTCTACATACTATATTGATCTAAACTTCTCTTAGAAGTTTACAAATATTTATCAATGTAGAATGTATTGAGCATTATGGCTCTAATTCATACTACATAGTTTACATACATATTGTGTATATGTACATACTAACTAGTTGACATTTCTGTTCGCTGACATTTTGGGGGTTAATTTAAAACAGTAAAAAAGATGAGCAATCTATAACAAAGATTATGGCATGCCCTAATTGCAAATAACACAATATGCCCAAATAAGAATGGAGTACCAAGTTATGAAGCTTAAAATGAAAAAGATTCTGAATTTTTTTTTTGTATGATTGAAGATTTTATGGAATGGGAAACTTTTTTGTCATAACAGAAAAGCTCCAACCAGAAATGCTGAATTGTTTTATGGTCAGACTTCCATAAATCTGACCAGACAAAATACAATTGTACAGTAATCTCAAGTGCTGCAGTCTTCTGCCCCAATTAAATGGCATGTTGTCTCAATTAAGTGAAGAAAACCCTGGCTATTTTGTCAATTAGGTTCTGTTCTTTAAGATCTGTCCCAAATAAACACAATCCACTGTTTATGGAATTAAAGGTTTCAACCAAAAAAATTGCCATTAAAGTAAAAGGAATTTTAATATTCCTTTAGTGTAATTTGACTTTCAGTCTGAATTTAATTTTCTTGAATTAAATATTAAAGTTACATTTCAATGTAACTGAGTATTAGGTGTTCTGCTCTGTACTTCTATATGCCAGTTAATGTAATAATGGGGGCTAAACATTTGACTCTTAATAGTTTGTAAGAAAACTTTCTAGTGAGACTCCAATGTTAATTTGATTATGGTATATTATATATTGTTTCAACTGAAGTTTGGCTATTATCTAGTGCTAAAAAGTAAAATGAATACTTTATTACATCAGTGTACAATATTAGATTTTATTTGTAGATTTCACTCATTTGCAATTCTGGCTCATGCACAAACTTCATTGCAGTAATTTAACTCAGCAGTAGTATCAAACAGAAATATTGAAAAAATTATACAATTGCATGTTTACTAGGTTAAACATGCAGGACATTACTCAACTACTTTTCTCAGGTGATTGACAAACAATACTTGTGGTGTGGTTAAAGTATAAAAAGCATATAGTGAAGTTTAGATGGAAATATTGTGAGAAGTCTTAGTTCCTATAGGTGACAGTAATATTACAAAGCAATTCCAGGTTATCCTATTGTAGTGATTTTATTTTTTCCTAATAAACCAATTTAAAAGGAGCTTGCCCTTAGTGCCAGTACTGAAAATGAGTAAAAGATACTTTGGGCACCTTTGCCCACAGCTTGCATAGTATTGGTGCAATTCATAGCTTGCATAGTGTTGATGCAATAATACCATACTAATATTGTAAGTAAGCAATATCCACTTGTGCTACTCTGGGCTCAAATTAATTTTTGAACTTTATTCTCATGGACTTTTTTTATATAAATCAATTTCACAATAGGTACTATTTTTAGTTAAGGAATAATTTGCCTCTAGTAAAGTAAAAGCATAAAGTCAAGCTGCTATAATTCCAGGGCCTTAATGAACAAATTAACTAATGTTAATACTAGCATTATTTTGCTAATGCATATAAATTGTTATTGACGTAATAAGGCTTTGCCTTGCAAAGCTCTACTTGATTATTTACCAAGAAATAGTCACTTTAACTTGATTAATAATCTGCATTAATTTTACATCTAATTAGACTCTTAATTTTTTCTAGAGTGATTTCAATAAATCTATTAAACTTTTGTAGGTCCAGTTACATTTAATGAACTAGATGCCATAGTAGCCATGGCATCTGCTATTACCAGCAATTATCTGAATAATAGTACTCTACAAAAATTTCAAGAAATGGCATTGAAGATCACAGGAAACCAAATAATTACAGGATCCATTATATTAAATGGACTTGAAACTGTCCTTCAAATTGAAGGACAAATAAATGACATAGACCTATTAGGTAAGTCTAACTTGGCTTTTTCTCCCTTTACTGGTAACTTCTAATATCTTAAGAATTAAATGTTAATTGATCTTACAACTGCCATTATTGATGAGCCTAAAGTTTATTTTAAACTACTTTTTTGCCTAATTTTATATAGCTATATAAAATTGAGAATTAATCATTTTTTTATAATGAAATATCAATTGGCATTTACTAGATAAATAAGTAATAAATCTAACACATTAACTTCTAATATCTGAAGTCTTAAGTAATATAAAGTATTTCTATATCATGGGTATTATATCTGTGTTTGCAATTAAAGTTTTTTAATCAATCTAACATTGCAACAGTTTATAAAATTACAAAGCACTGCTCATTTACTAGCTAAAGTTTCCTAAACTTTATTCCTAGATCTTCTAATGGCTTCAGGTGAACAGCACATCTCAGGTAATGTTCAGCTAACAGATATGCAACTGGCTAATGTGGTAGTGGACTTGGGCTCATCTATCAACAGAGTGGTGCCAGATAACATCATAACTGCTGACAGCATTCAGTGGATTAATGGGCATAAACACTTCAGTGATTTAGAAACTATCATTGTTCAGGTTGAAAGAACAATAAATAAGGTAAAAACATCTGCAATCTTTAGAAATTAAAGAACTTTTGTAAACTAAAGTATTGTAGCTTTATATTCTGCTAGTTATAAATAACATGCTATGAATGTGAGCAGTTCACTTGGAACTGTCTTACCAACTTCTACTTGACTTCTCAATCCTAGTTGCTCACCTACCACTAGTTTGTAATATAAACAAGATTTGTGACTAACATTTTTACTAGTTGCAAGAACTAACATTATGCTCTTTTAAATAAATGTAAAGACATGGTTCACAATCAGTGAATTCATGTAAAATATGAATAATGTTGATTTAAATGGTAACTTAACTGAATCTACTCAAACTTCCTGGATCCTGTTAAACCTTGTCACTAATCCTAGTCAGGATAGAAAGCTGGGAGAAACCAGCAAAAAATTACTTGTTCATGAACAGGTAAGAATATTCTGGACCTGATCATGATTCCTAAATCAGATGACAGGGGCTCACAGTATAGGGAATCCTTGGCAGGAAGTGATTATTCAAGCTTTAGTTTAATAATCAGGAAGGAGAGTTTAAGATAATACACTGCAATCTGATTGCAGAATAATAAATTAGAATTATGGAATGACTTAAAGTCAAAGCTATTAATACTTTCTGCTGTTAAAGTATAGCATGTTCAATATACAGAGCTGGTCCTATCTTATAGGAGAGGATAGCATTGGCAAGTTAAGTCAAAAGTACTGACACCTTCAATAGCCAAGTTGATCTGTAGGTAATACTACAAAAAAAGTTAGGGCAGAAAAGGTAGAGTATGAAGCACTGGCTAAGAAAGCAAAATTCTTATTGCTGTTTTGCTATAGTACAATAAAATTCCTGTACTTAAGAATAGTAACAGCAAAACAACTTTCCTACTTGGTGGGATTGAATTAAACAGGAAGGAAAGGAATCTGGGAGTTATGATTTAGGCAATATCAAGTTCTGAGCAATATAGTATGAGTCATATCAAAGATGGGTCATCCCACTGTCTAAGGAAATGTCCAAGTGTGAAGACCTTGTCCTAAAAAGGCAGCTTCTTGAAAGGGTCCAAAGACAAGCAGCCTACATGGAAAGATGAAAAGGATAACCATATGAGGAAAGACTTTAGTTTTGTGGGTTACATAGCTTGGCAACCAGGGACATGAATGAAGTCTAAGGTTCTGAGCAACAGTAATAAAATGAGTAGAGGTGAACTTTCATTTTGATTCCAGAACTGGGGACCATAAATACCAGTTATAGAGGAAAGGTTTAGACTAAATTGTTGAAGTTTTCAGCCTGGCTTGATTACCAGAACAAGCTAATTCCATGGGTAGCTAAAGCTGACTGCCTTTGATAAATTCAAAGGTTAATAGATTTATCTATGGGGAGGGAAACAAATGCTGGGTTTATTTTTAGCTGGTGTAAAAAGCTGTTTCCTTGCACTATAATAAACCTAACATGGTTTAGTGTTATGTCTGTCTTTATTAATTAGAAATACTGTCCTATTAAACATCCTGTTTATTGGCAAAAGTGAATTTGGACTTAATTATACTTGCTATGTTAGCATTTAGCTGATAGATCTATAGATGAACTGATTAATCTTGTCTTGTTGTTATCATGCAGAAACAGATTGCAGATCTTTCACAGAAAGTGATTCTACTAAATCAAGATGGGACAGTCTTATCTGCTGACATTAACTTCCAGTCTCCTATCCACATCAAAAATATTCAAATAGATGGATATATAAATAAAAAAGTAAATATTTCGCATCTGGCTACCGAAAGTATAAACCAAAATACCATCCAAGAAATATCAGGTAAATCAGTAGTCTCACTTTACTTCCTGAATTTGCATTTATGGGTTAAGCATGTTCATTAATGCTGTACTGGAAATACAAAAGTAACTTATCTTGTGCATTTTTGTTACCAACTAAATCTGAATTGTAATCTGATATTGATTATATGTTAGTTTCAGGACATAATCTTAAAGTTAATTTGTTTGGCTTCTGATGAATTAAATTCATCTCTACCTTAAAAGGTTTAAATTTTTTGGATCAATAAATTCTTAACTGATTACTTTTTCTAAAGTGATTCAACTAGTCTAATTTGTTATTGTCTATCAGATTCATTCAGATACTACATTAAAGAAATGCTTCTGTAGTTTGGAAAGTAGCTTATGTGATTTAGCTTGTTATATAAACAACAATCTGAGCTACTGACTGTCAGTAGCCATCTACCTAAATTTCATTCAAATTTGTGCAGGCTTCTTGAAGTTCAATGATCATGTGAATGAATTGGTCAAATTTCCTTGACCTACAGTAAAGTCTGACAAAGCATTTGGATAGTTCTGAAACCTTTTCTCCAGCAAAGAAAGTACATTGTTTTAGATTGCTGATGTTTTTAATCTCACTTAACATATTTGTCTACACTTGATTGTAGATTTGCCAATGTGTTTTTTTTTTTTTTACACCTAACAAAAAATAAGCATCACTGCACAATCTACTATATCAGTATCCATTGTTCTAATGGTAGCACTCTACATTTAGACTTAAAACACTAAGCTCTCCAACAAATACAGGCAGAAAACATCCAAATTCAGTTATGCAACTGTTTTTTAGCTTCTTGACAATGTCTCCTAAGTTAGATGACATAACTGTCACAGTGAGTTTTCATTAAATTTTCCAGTCTATTGCTTTGAGGCAGGAAATTATGTTATAGCATGGGTTGTATCAGCAGGCAGGTTGTGCCATGTTTTCTATAATTCCAGACTCTTTATAGAAAAATAGTCTATGCTTCAATGTTATATGTATAAACAAACCATCCAAAATAGGCATTCAATAGAACACTGTTTTCTTGCATGATGTCTGGCAACTGACTAGACTACAAGTCTAGTCATTGTAACTAGACTAAGCTAAGTACCTATTTCTGGATGCTTCCATTTCATGTAAGAGTCAAAGAACAGCCTGCACTTTCTAGTGTTATGAAAGAACCTTGATCTGGTTATCAGCAGTGATCATTCATGTATTAAGAATTTGCAGATAAAGGAACCACTAGGTGGCAGTGATCAATGTACTGATGTGAGATTTACTTAAAGATATGATTACATTAGGGGTAAAGGAAAGGGTTTTTGCTTCTGTAAAGGTGAGTACAGTGGTCTCACAGAATTTTTTTTAAATTCTGTACAGTGGGATCAACTGATGTTACCAACAGTAAATTCTAAGTGGGAAGCATTCAAGGAATTAATTGTGGATGCTACTAAAAGTTTCATACCTAATTAAGAAATTGTTCAAGGTTTTGGCCTAAATGGTCATCTAATGAGACTGGTGACAGAAGAAAAGTGCATGGGATGCATATAAATTATCAAGTGACTCAGAAGCCTATGGCAGATAAGCTAGTCTGTAATCAGGTCACAAAGGAGGTTAGGCAGGCAAAGAAATTATGAGATCTTTGGCAAAAGATGCTAAGAAAAACAGCAAGGATTTCTTTTTTATAAACTCTAAAAGGAAGGGGATGAATCTGATTGGTCCACTTGATATTGATGGTTTGACTGATGGTGCTGCTTGGATAGCAAACAAACTGAATGAGTATTTTGCATCTACACTCACACATGAGGAGTTATTAAGGCTTGAAAATGGCAGAAGGTTATCAAATTGTAGCAGGGTGCTTAATGATTTTGTAATAACTGACAGCAAAGTGGAAAAGAATTATTGAAGTTAAACATAAAAAAGCACTTGGGGTGGATGGATCTATCCAGTTATATTAAAGGAGGCAGCAAAGCAACTAAGCAAACCCTTGGCCATAATTATGAGAGCATCCTTTGACTCGGGAGGTCCCCAGACTGGAGATGTGCAAATGTATCCCCAATTCACAAAGGGATCTAAGGATGACACGAGTAATTAGACCAGTTTACCTTCTGTTCTGGGTAACATAATGGACACTGGTTAAAGATGCATTGCAGGATGTAGACAAGACTGCAGCAATAATTCACACAACATGGGTTTGTTAAGGGAAAGTCTTGTCTGACAAATTTGATAGGATATTATGTTGTTACAAAGGAACTAGATGCAAAAGTAATTTTGATATATTTGGATTTCAGGAAAGTTTTTGACACTGTTGTGCATGTAAGACTATGCTCCAAATTGGAACAGAATGGTATTAAGGGCAAGTTGCTACAATAGATAAAAGGATGGTTGAGTGGGAGAAGACAGAGGGTGGTAATTAATGGGTGCTGCTCTTCATGGACTAATGTTATTAGTGGAGTCCCACAGGGTTTGGTGTTGGGTCCTGTTTTGTATATTTATCAATGATATTGATGAAGGTATATCAGGCTTAGTGTCAAAGTTTGCAGATGATACAAAGGTTGGCAGAGTTGTTAATGGCAGTGTTCTACTGCAGCAGGATCTAGATAATTTGGGCAGATGGGCTAAGAAGTGGCAACTGAGGTTTAACCTTGACAAATGCAAAGTACTACATATGGGTAGAAGTAACCCCAGAGAAATGTACCAACTGTGTGGTACTACACTTAAGGTGGTAGAAAATGAAAGATCTGGGAGTACTTGTGCAGTCAGATATGAAGTTTTCTGAGCAATGCTGCCAGGGAAGGTCATGGGGTTTTGTCAATGATATAGCAATTTTGTTAGCAGGGAAAAGGTGATTGTCCCTCTGTATAAGGCAATGGTCAGGCCACACCTTGAGTACTGCATACAGGTCTGGAGGCCTCATTTTAGGATGTAGATTTGCTTGAGCATGTACAGAGAAGGGCAACAAGATTGAGGGAATGAAGGGATCCTCTTACCAAGAGAGGCTTAAGTTATGCAAATTGCAGTGGCTGGAGACTTGGCACCTGTGTGGTGATCATATAAGGCCTTGAATGGATTGAGTATGCTGAATTCTGATGGGATCCTTCCACTTGTTCAGATTACAAACCTAAGGGACATATGGGTAGAAGTAATTTTCAAATTAAAAAAAGATAGATGTGCAGAAATTAGCCAGTGGGTGGTTAATTGCTGGAACAAACTTCCATCTGTCATTGTGGAAGTTGATACCTTAAATTTAAGGAGGAACTGGACAGGCATTTGGAGGAATGGTGTGTGTTTGGATGATGCTGTATAAGCTCATACACTTGCTTTCTTGCATCACATTCTGCTACTACCTTAAATGCTTTCTGGCTCTATTTTTTTTGGTTTTATGTATAGCAAGCTTGTGTAATGGATTGGTAGCATTAGTCCAGTTATACTGATCCTTCATGTTCTATTCCTGACTGGGAGGTATAGAGCAGAGACCAGTTATGGTTTGCTTTGCTAAATTGACCCCACAGCTGATCCACTCAAGATCCATTCAGATCTGCTTCCTTGACCTGAATATGATAGTTTTCTAGACTGTCTACTGCCACAGGTGGTAACTAAGACCACTACAGCTGATCTTGATTATCAAATCACTAGTGCAAAATGGGATGAGCTGCTAGGGAACTTGCTAGTCATTCAACAATGATATCCATAAGGCAGTGCTGTTCCTACTAGCTTGTAGTAATCTGATATATTTGTATATACTATAATTCTGTTTGTTCTGACCAATGTGGAGATCTTATATATATAGCAAAGTTCAATTGTTAAATGGAGTTGCATTCTTAAAAGGATGACCTGTTTTTGAATTTAATATTTTATTTATTAAATAAGGTATAATCTATTACAAAATTAATCTGGTATGGGTGCTGAATCAGAATTATTTTGATATTTGTCTACATGCTAATAAACTATAAGTGATAGTATCACTACTGGTGAGTTAAAGGGTATTTCAAGACCTAGCAATACTAAGTCTTAAACTTGATGCCACAATTCATTGGCTTTCTCTAGTCTGCAGCTTTCATTCAACTTTTAAACAACTTGAGTTACTCTTCCAATGATTTATTTCAGACTAAATATAGCAATTTAATTTTCAGAACTTCAGTTGCATCTGATTAACTAGCTCAATATTAGATGGTGGCTCTGTTCCTATTACCAAGTTAGCTTAGTTGAATCTAATTTTTAAAAATTAAGACTTCCTCATTTCATTTCAAGTGGAGTTGCTCTTAGTAACAGCAAACTTAACCTTAGTGTATGAAAAGGTATGAGCATGTTTTAGATTTTTCTAAATTGTAATTACCTGATGGCTTAAAATAGCCTAGAATTTTGGTAGTATACTCTACTTAAGAGCATAAAGGAAACTTAGAACAATGTGAGCAGGTTTACAATGCATTTTATAAACCTTGACTTAAAATATGGATCCAAATTATTAGAATTTAAATGAATTTATCTACTACCTTACATATAAGGTGGACACTGGTGTAATGTCTAGTATTATTGGCTTAGCCTTCAGTAAAGATTAAACTTGACCTCTGTGCAACTAACTAAACTGTTTCTTGGTTTTCTTGCAGGTAGAAAAGTGTTTAGCAGTACAACATATATGATTAAAGCTATGTCAAATGGCTATATCAATGGAATAGATATTGAAAGCATCTTAACTCCTAATACTGATCAAGTGATAACCAGTATGACTTTCAGTAAAAGTTCTTTTCTGAAAGACTTTATCCCAAACTTTGTTAATGGAATAAATCTAAAAGATGAAGCTGTTCTAAAATCTCAGAATGAAATTACCAGTAAAAAGTACTTTGAACATGATATCAAAGTAGAGTTGTCAATTGTTCTTGATGATTATGACACTATTGATGGGATTGATCCTTCAAGATTAATCTTTCAAGCAGTAATGAAAGATGTCACTCTTGTTGGTCCCTTATTTGTTGAAAATGTAATAGTTGAGAATATAACTATAGGAGAACTAAATGCAATAAAACTAAAAGAAATAAAAGACTATATTTGGATGAAGTCTGCTGAGCAAGTAAGTACCCTTTGATTGTTCTTACAATAGTTATAATTGTGAACTAATTAAGATTTTCAATCCCCTCATGAATGCTTCTCACAAGTACTATGTTAAGCAAATCAAGACTATTCAGATCATTTTAGGTTAGCAGTCAGTTGCTTACTTAAACTGCATTTTGGAAGTTTAGGTATAATGCAGTTATGTATTAGACAACTTCAGGTATATCAAACTTAATGGGTAAGCTGCAGATGTCATTTACTAGCTGCTCTCCTGATGTGGTGGTTCCAAATTTTTTTTTTTGTCTGGAATTCAAATTTGATTTGGCAGTTAACTGAAAACTAACTCACATGAACTTGATGCTTGTATCATCAATGGTTACTTTTTTGCAGTAGTATACATTACTACATTGTAGATACTTTTAGTTAATCTTACCCAAGATTAACTACAAAAGCTAAAATTTTGCTTGGAAATTACTATTCTCAGTTGAAGTTGCTAGTTTGTTATAGTAGATATGGTCTGGATCTTCAATTATTTCAAGTTTAGAGAAAGGTGCATGACAGATTCCTATTATAGTTGCTGAACTAATATTATAGAATTCTTATTAAAATGTGAATTACCTGCAAATCCTAATTAGCCTTTGTTATATTAGAGTAATGTAAAACTTGCTAAGAGAAGTTTCTTATTCAATACTGATATAGGCAGCTTTTTTGCTAAAGGGAAAAACTAGTTTCATTCCAGAAAGCCTCTTATAGGTTTTGTCCAGTCTAGTGTTTGATTTTGAGTTAACTTTTTTTTTGCACTTTGTTGTCCTGGTAGCCTTTAATATGATTAAAGGCTTAATCACAAAAACTGGAAGTTTATTTTCCACTTAAATATAAACTTGCTGGTATCAGGGTTAGGTTGATCAGCTTTGAGAATTTAGCATATGAAATGCTTCTTAATAAACAAGAGCTATTTTCACATGGCATGTATTGCTCTATAATAAATGGCATAGTGCCACTGGAACAGAAGCCTATGCCAACTTGACACTAGCAGCCACTTCAATAAAATTGAAGTGGCTGCTACTGACCTGGCTATTAAGTCAGTCTGAGACTTGGTCACAATTAAGATTGAAGAGATTAAATATTAATTGTATTGTGACAATTAACTGCACTTGTTCTAAAGGGTAGCAATATTCCTGATGTCTAGATTTGATTAAGCAATTTTTACTGTTTTGGTAAACAATTACCTATAGCCTAATCATGAGCTCTATTTAAACAGCTTACTGAGGTCTGTATTGGATTAAATAAATTTCTAGACAATTTAACCCCTCTTCCTGTCTTCTCTACCATCTATTTGGGAAAATTTGCCATTACAGTTTACCCTTCATACAAACCTAGCTCTAGGTGCAAGTGCATTCTCTATACTTAAGATATCCATCTTATTTAGGCCCAGATGTGACCTTGTCTAGGAACTTTGTTAAAGTTTTGGTCTCTTCCCTAATAGGGTTTGTGTGTAACTTTATATTTTCCTATAAAAATATCTTATCTAAATACAAGGCTAAGATTGTCCACAAACTAGATACCCTGCACTAAACTAAGTTTCTTGTTTTAAGAATTGAATAAGTGTTACCTTGCAGGAAAGCTCTTGGGGTGCTCTGCTATATGCAGGAAAACGTTTATGTATGAACTTATTTGCTTGCTTACATCTGTAGTAAAATGCCTTTCTGAGCAGATATATTGGCAATTTGAAATTCCTGCCTTCCAGTATCTTAAGTTCTTAAAGAACAAATTGGAAGGTTTACAGGCTATAAGGATTTCTATAGTTGCAAATAAGAAGTCAATCTTGGTACATTAACACAGCATTAATTTCAATGGAAGTTTATCTGAGTATAATCATTTTATACTTGAGCAAAGCTAAACTTTGCTTTTAATTTCTTGGATTAGACTAATGGTAAACATGTCTTTTCTTCAGTTATGATATGAATAAGACTTCACAAAAAAAACTAAGCAATAAACATTTACTACTCTGGACTTTAATATCCTTGCTATACTATTAAGGAATGTTCAAATGTGCATAATCAACATTTGATGAAACTAGCATTTTAAAGTTGGACTAAATTATAGCTATTCTATTTTCTTTGCCACTTCTTTCAGAGTGAAGGTATCTTAAAGTGCATGTAATACTACATGCTTGCACTACTTGAGTTACCCTTAATATTAGTGGCAAATGATGCAAGAAAACAAGCTTATACAGCATCAGCCAAACAACCTTCCCATTTCACCTATCTACTTCTGTAACCATCCCTCCCCAATTTATGCCCCCTCTTCCTAAGCAAGAGGAATCCCATCAGCATTAAGATTGCTCAATCCATTCAAAGCCTTAAACATATCAGATTACCTTACAGGTGCTTAATCTCCAGACTTGGTAACTTTCAGAAAGGAGTCCTTCTTTGGTAAAAGGACTCCTTTGTTCCTTTCACCAGTCTCATTGCCCTCCTCTATACCTACTCCAGGAGTTCTGTATTCATCTCAAAATCAAATATATGCAGTACTGAAGATATGGCCAACCATTGCATTGTACAATGGCTTTATCTATTGAGCTCCTTCAAAGTGGTCTCCTTGACACTGCTGCTTATGCTTCTAGAACTATTTCTGATAGTTTTCATTAGAAACTAATAGTTTGTTCTATGTACATTCTAGGTTTCCTTAAATTAGATTAGAAACAATCTTTCAAGAGGGCTTAAAGCAATTGCAGGAAGCTAACCTTAATGAGTATGGATGGAGCACTTGCACTTCTTAAATAGTGAGTATTATGCAAGCACCAATTCCCTGAAGCTAATTTTCTCAACAGTATTGGCAGCTGTCATAAAACTAATATTTCTGATTCCCTGTTTCACTATGGCTCACTGATAATTAGCAATACCATGCAAGTCAAAATATGCATAATGTTGGCATTTCAGATCTGATTTCCTTTCTTGGGCATTAGAAAACAGCCTTCCATTGAGAGGAATGGCCATGGCTGTTTGTCACTTGTAATGACAAAGTTGGTCAACAGCATCAATCTTGATAAACTTTCCATTCACATTAATGAAGATATGTAACATTCATTCCTAATCTTGTTAAACTTGGTTTTTTTATGAAATATTTCATTAGGCACTTCAGTTAAACATCAACCATATTTGATTAGCTCAGTAGTTGAATCATTGGTTTTTAAAGTTGAAGGGTGCCTAGAATTCAGAAGATGAGCAGGTCAAGAAATTCTGAATTTCTTGAATGACACAGCAGCCAAGAAAGCCACAAATTTCATGGGTTTGCACTTCCCAAAATTTAAAAAATGTAAATTTTTTTTTTTGCTTGGTTGCATCTTCATGCAACAAATCTGTTTATCTCTAATTTCAGTTGTCCACAAATAGATAATTCATGCATTGGTAAGTATGTCTAGATAAGTTATGAAACATGTTCTTTGGGTTAACTTGTTACAGCACCACTACAACTTAGTCAGTCCCACAGCTTTGTTCATTTAATATACTACCATAATTATGAATAACCTTGAAGGATATTACTTGCACAACTAATAGTGCTTTTAATTAATATAGCAGCATTTTTTGCTCAAGTACTTTCAAACTTTTCAAGTTTGAATCAAAGCAGATCTGATCTCTATCAATGAGAGCTTTCTTGAACTCTTGGACTGGAGATGTACAAATAGGATCCCAATTCACAAAGGAGGATCAAAGGGAGACAGGTAATTAGACCTAATAGTGAAACTTCTGTTTCAGGGAAATTAATGGAGCTACTGGTTAAAGCATTGCAGGATCATCTGGATGACTTCAGTAATAGCTTGGAAACAGCATGGGTTTAAGGGAAGTCTTGTCTATCCAATTTGATTGGATACTATGTAGTCACAAAGGAACTAGATGCAAAGAATAGATTATATTTGGATCTTAAAGGCTTTTAATACTCTTGCACATGGAAGACTGCTGCACCAATTGGAGCAGTGTGGCATCGGATGGAAATTGCTGCTATGGATAAAGGGATGGTTGAGTGGAAGAAGAAGTGGTAATCAATGGACACTACTTTTCATGGACTAAAGTTATTAGGAGTCCCCCCAGGGTTCACTGTTAGGTCCATTGTTTTCTGTATTTATTGATGGTATATCAAAGTTAATGTCCAAGTTTGCAGACAATATGAAGGTTGGCAGAGTTAGATAGTACACTGCTGCAATAGGATCTAGAAAAGTTGAGCAGGTGGGCTGAGAGGTGGCAACTGTACTTTAACATTGATAAATATAAAGTACTACATATGGGAAGCAGTAACCCCAGAGTAACATCAACTGTTGTGGTACTACACTGACAGTGGTAGAGTGAAAAGGACCTGAGGATAATTGTGCAGGCAGATCAAGTTTTCTGAGCAGTGCAGATGGTCTACAAGAATAGCTCATGGTGTCTTGTCACTGATATACAGGAATTTTTCTAGCAGGGATAAGGTGATTATCCCCTTGTATAAGGCAATACTCAGGTCACACCTTGAGTATTATATACAAGTCTGGAGGCCTCATTTTAAGGATGTAGAGCTGTTAAAAAGTACAGAGAAGGGCAACAAGATTAGTGAATGGAACAGAGGGTTGCTCTTATGAAGAAAGGCTTAAGTTTTCCAAATTAGTCTGGAGGCTAGGCACCTGTAAGGTGATCTGATTAAGGTGTATAAAGCCTTGAATGGTTTGAGCATGCTAAATGCTGATGGGATTCTTCTCTTGCTCAGAATAATCACCTGAGAGCATAAATTCAAATTGAGGAAAGACAGTTGTAGCATTAGTGGATGTGTGGAAGTTTGCATTTAGCCAGCAGGTGATTGATTTGCTAGAACAAACTTCCATCTGTCATTGGAGTTGCTAGCTTAAATAGATTCAAGGCAGAACGAGACAATATTTGGAGCAAGTGGATGGGTGAAATGAGAAGGGTGGTTTTTTGGCTGATGCTATATAAGCTTACTTTCTTATATTATGTGCCTGTGCTAATGTCTTAAAGTTAAGCTTGTCTATCTAATTTTTTTAGTTTGTTAAATTACTGAAATAGCAGAACAGAATTTGTATAGAATGTCTGAACTATATATTCAAAGCCTAACTACAGTATTGATTTTAAATTTGCAAAATTGAATAATCTTTTCTGAACTTTTTCCTTTCAGAATATTCCTGAAAATATTATTTTCCACAAGTTGAATATAGAGCAACTAGTAATTGATCGTACAGTAAATGACATTGATCTAGTAGAAGATGTTATCCATGTGAAAGGAAATGAAATAATAGAAGAAACATTAGAATTAGAAAACATCATAATGGAAGTACTGAAAATACAAGATTCAGTCAGAATTAATGGAATGGATATGTCATACATTAACAAATATGTAAGTTCATAATGACTCCAACTTTCTTGCCAAAACAAGTAGCTTTCTCATTTTGTTGTTTAATTACTTTAATTTTAGCCTCACTTCTAAGTTTTTTTTTTTCCAGAAGATTCATTTAAATCTTCAAATGAGCTTTCACTTCATACAAAGGGTACTAGAAAAGTTTTGCAATATGACGCAACAATGAATCACAGGAAGCTGCATGTTGAGACATGTTCATACGTGCATAGTAGCCGCCGCGGCAAGTCGATGGGCTCAGTTATTCATTAGTAGCGAGTGTAAAGTGCTTGCGATGGTATCTTGGTCACGAAATGAGATAAGGACAGTTTTTTGCGGTATAATTTCGTGCGTGGTTTAACCATAGACCAGTGCTTAGAAGAAATGCATCTTGCACTAGATGATGATTGTCCACATCATACAACGATATTCAGGTGGTATAGAGAATTCCAAAGAGGAAATTTCATTCTGGAGGATTCTGAGAGGCCGGGAAGGCCACGAACGTCAGTTACGGAGGAAAACGTTACTGCTGTGAGGAAAATGCTTGACGAAAACAGGCAAGTGACCTACCAACAGATAGAGGATACTTTGGGCCTAAATGCACCAGCAATTTGTTAGATTCTGCAAGATCATTTGCACGTGAAGAAACTTTGTTCTTTCTGGGTGCCACATCAACTGACTGAAGAGCAGATGACACGATGTGTGACTTGGTGCCGGGAGATGTTAAAGTTTGATAAGGGACAATCTCGGTATGTGAACAACATTGTGACAGGTGACGAGACTTGGCTGTACTATTACGATCTGCCAACCAAGGCTCAAAACAAAGTTTGGGTCTTTGATGACGACACACCCGTAATTGTCAGAAAATCCCAATCTGTAAAGAAGAAAATGATAGCTGTATTTTTCAAATCGAGTGGAATTGTGGAACGTGTCGTTTTGGACACGCAGAAGACAGTCACAGCTAAGTGGTATACTGAACAATGCCTGCCTGAAGTCATTGGATCTAGGAAGAACCTGCAGCCAAAGTCAAGAATGGACACCTGGTACCTCCATCACGATAATGCTCCAGCTCACCGTGCCAAAGCCTGCACTGAATATTTGACCATGACAGGACTGAAACTTCTTGAGCACCCTCCCTACAGTCCAGACCTTGCTCCCTGCAACTTTTCACTGTTCCCGCATGTGAAAATGAAGCTAAAGGGAGGCAGTTTTCCAGTGATGAGGACCTTCTACGGGCTTAGGACAACAAGTGTGCTTTACTCCCTAGTGAAACTTGGCAGAACTGGTTTAAAGATTGGTTTCGGAGGATGGAGAGGTGTATTGAATGTAGAGAAAATTACTTTGAAAAAATTAAATAAACAAAGCTGTATTGAAAAACTTTCCTAGTACCCTTTGTATAAAGCCATTCCTTGAATGATCACAGCAAATTCAGTCCAGACTTATATTAAATAAGTTAATTTTAGCACAGTGACCTTGAATCTTATCACTCCAATTATGGGGTGCTCAATTTAAGCAAAGTTTTAGATTGCTCTAAAATAAGTAAATATAAAAAACATTTTGCATGTTTAAAGAACTTTCCACAATGGCAGAATTAGTCTTCACTATTGATCTCAACCAGATTTACCAGACTTTTTTTTTTTTTTCCAAATAAGTGGCACTAGCACTTAACTGTAGATATTTGGATAAAACAGCCAAAGGTAAAAGCATATTGCTTATAATAGAATTTTGGCCAAAATGAAAAAGTATATAATGTATTTAGAAGCATTACAACTCTTCTCAGCCAGTTCTATTGCTTTCAGATCTGTTCACTATAAATTTATTTAATTTAGGAAAATACATAGTAATTCAAATACTTGACTTAAATTATGCTGTAATATTTGATATTTAGTATATCAATTTGTGTTAATTTTTTTAAATTTAAAAATGCATTTATTACAATCTTTATAGACAATGGCTTATAAAGCCATGTATCTTTTCACAAGGTGTCTAATGGCCCAGTGTCATTTGTGATACTGGCCATTAGTTGAAGCAGTTTCAGTTTTTTTTTCTCACAAGAAATCTTGAACTCATTCTAACATAACCTCACACTAAGTGTTTCATATTACACTACATCAGTAAAAGATAATTTACTTTTGTAATCAGTTGTATATTTAACAATGCAATCCTTCAGTTTCCCTCTATATAAGAATTTGTCTTTATTTAGACCTGCCAAAAATTCACTTCCTATTACAGAACCTAAACTTTAGATCCATTGCTTGTCAGTTAAGTACTGACAATAGTTGGTATTATAACTCCCTGCCTTAAGACTTACTGCTATGGCTTAATTAAATATATATAGATACATTTTTTTTCCTACAAATATATAGAATGACTTTATTTAAAAATACTATCATTAGTAACTAAAATGGAGGTGAGCCACTACTGGTGTAGTTTGACAAATTAATGCTACCTCTTAAAGTCTTTTGAAGAAGTGGGACAATATTTAACTTATTCAAAATTGTTGAATCTAATGCTAACAATACTAGTCTTAGTTCTATTAAGAGGACTAGTAACAGATTGATTTTACAATCTTATGTAGAAACTTTGCCTATTTCCATTGCTATTGAAGCAGCTATCATCAAGTCTAATATTGCCACATCTTTGTTCTTGTAATTCCTTCAGGAGTTACAAATATAAATCACAAGGAACTAGCCCTTGTTAGATGCAAGTTATTTTGAATTTGATATGGCATTTCAAGACCATAAATTGCCTTCAAATAAAGCATGGATAGCATCTCCCCTGCTTCAGGAGTAGTTACTACTTAATATTGGAGAGTAATTTGGCCTTATTTTAATGATTCTTTACAGTGCACCAGACCTGTAACCTGGGTTCAAATAAGAACCTTTAGAGAAATATCATTAAGAGCCTTGCTCTTAATGATATTTCTCTAAAGGTTGACTTCTAATTCATAACTACTTTCAGCTGCTAACATACAAAATTAGTCCTAGGAGACTAGAGTACCTCTAGAAACACTGGTTGCCTGAAGGAAATCAGCTGGGAATGATACAACTATTAGAAGTGGCCAGTTTGATTTAGGATCCTGTAAACTTCAATTTCTTAGAAATATATATGAAAGTAATTCAAATGAACCAACAGAAGCAAAGTTAAACTGGACAGAGTCAGTTTTGAAAATCACAATGAACTAGGTGTTAAGCTCTTTATAGCTTGTAGAATAAACTTCCTTTCTATTGGTAGTCTTGTTCAGCATGCAGAACTCATCACTTATAGCACAGATAAATATCTTAAGTCTTCTTAAAGCCTGACTTTACAATAGAATTTAATATTCTCTAGTATAGTCAGTTTTGCTTATAGCACAATTTTGTATAACTAAATTAATGAAATGCTATACAGATTCCAGTTTTGCTTATGAGAGAAATTCTTTTAATAACTTAATGCATTGCTTTATGCAAAACAAATTCCATACAAACCTTAAGGTACATCTTGTAACCTCAAATTGCCTGTGATTTGAACAGATTCCCATACTAAGAAAATCAGTGCAACAAAACTTAGATTAAAACTTTACTTGCTAAAGGTGAACAAATTATTACTTGTCATGGAAACTTAATTCTGATGTTTGAACTTGGTCTTGCCTTTTTTACAGGCAGTTCCAAATAAAGACTTCTCTTTCATAGATGGAGAAAAACAAATAAATCATCTTAATGTAATAGGAGATATTCTCCTGGAGCAGACTATAAATATGCTTGATTTGTGGAAAGATGTTATCTTACTAAATAAAGAACAGCACGTGTCAGGTGAGAATTTTTGGTAATTAGTTTATTACAAACTTGGCATTAAGTGAATTCTGTTTAATAGACTGTCCAACTTTTTAATGGACAATAACTCTTATTGTCCACTTATAAAAACTTCCCTGCATAGTAGATAATTTTTCTGTTTACCTTGTAAAGTCCAGTTCAGTTTTTATTTATTTAAAAAATCTAGTTGGATAATAGTTCTATCTATTTCACTAAATGCTTTAGAACAGTAGTCTGAGATTATCATTTAGTTTGTTTGGTAAATGGAAACCTTTTTTTTATTTCACCCTTCAGCTTAGAAAATATCTAACTGAGCAAGATAAACTAAGGAATATTAGTTTGAATTAACTACATGTCAATTTTCTTTACAATTGAGGCTGTGCACTCTTGCATTATGATGCAGTAATCATCTGGACAGTTCATTTGGTATTTTGGCTAGCTGTGAATTTCAATTTTTTTTGTCCAGACTACTTTTTTCTGTAGTAAGTGCCTTTCTGATTTGGTTATCTTGACTGTGCAGCAGGGAACCAGGTGTCCCCTGGCTGGAAGCTGTCAGGTGCTTGCACTCAACGTAACACATACTTGCCAGCCTTGGCCTTTGCATCTTTGCAGATGCTACTGCAGTATATAGGGGAAACTCTGCAGACTGCAATTAAAACACAATCCTTGTGCATCCTTTGCAGGGGTGTCAGTTTCCACTGCAAACTTTGATTCAGGAACATTTGGATCTAGAAATTCAGTAATTCTACTTAAAGTAATTTGACACTAAGTTTAGACAAATGTCAACTACTTTCCTTTAAGAATAACAAGTTAAACTTGAGATTCAAAATGCCTTAATTACTCAGCTAATATTTAACTATATTCTTCAAAGACAATAGCAGATCCTTGTGCCAAGAATGTAACTTGTTCAGGTTGTTTTTTGATTTGCTTATGGATCTAGATGGAGAAAATTCTAACTTGCAGGAGTTCTTGTTCAGTAGCAATACTTTTTTGCCTAATTTCAGTCTGCAGTCTTTATTTTGTTAGTAGGTTCCCCTATACAATCTTTAAACCCATGTTCTCCAATATCACTCCCTATAGTCTGGACACTTGATCTCATAATTCCACTTGTACCCTCAATAGGTATACAATTTGCCTTTTGACACACACAGCATATCTGACAAGTGCATAAGTTTCTAGAGAAACTTCTCAAATGTTTAAAGATCCTCTGGGCAATAGCTCCATTTTTGGAAATCTGCTGTGACATTTCTCTTTCTTCTATCCTTGGAGGTGCTGAAGTAGGACCCAGTCCTATCTAATAGGGCCCTAAATAACTTAAATTGTTGGCATTGTAATGCATATATTGTCCCAGCACATGTGTATAGGAATTTTTTTATGCTGGGGCCATCCCTATAAACCCCATCAAGGAAAAGGATACCATTTATTTCCACCTCTCAGGTAAACCAAATGAAAGAGGAATAAACAATTAAAAGTTGAATTATAATGGCAAATGTATGCATTTCCATGCACACATGGAAAGGTAGAATAGACATTAAATTCTAGACTCAAGCTCTTCCATGTTTTAGTTGACAAAAATAGTGATAATTGGAGAGCCCATAGCTGTACTATAAACCTGCCTATTATTCCTTGATACAACATAGTAGTACTAAAAAGGTATAATTTGCCACCAGTACTATAGATATCTTCCATACTAAGGTCTCTTTCCTTAAGGTGTCAATACTCTCCAATGCCATACATGCTTGATGGGTTGCATGTGAAGAGGGACACCACATTGAATGACACCATAGCATGTCTTTAATTACCCAAGCATATATAATTTAAGTCTCTACCATCTTTGATGGCAAAATTTGATTATTCTATAATAGGAGAGATGGTTAGAAATATGGACCACAAATGACAATTGGCTTAAGCAGGATCCCTAACTTATGAAATTTTGTAGGCCATAAATTCCAGGCAACTGCAGCATGCAGTACCAATAGGTCTCCTTGGGAATCTTCCTGGTATTCAGCCAAACCTACAGGATTTTTTTGGTATATTGTTCTAATCCTACCAAAGGATTCCTATGAGTAAAGTTGTCCTATCATTTAACACTTCCAATTTTATTGAGGATCAGTTTACCTCTTGTTCTGCAGGTAGGACAACAGTGTTTCATCCTGTCTTTAATTCCTTTTCTAAGCCTTTCTCTGGATTATGGTGAAATTAGGTGCTACATTAGCCTGGCTCAACCACCTAAGTTCTAGTCCATATTCCATTAGTTATGGTGGCCAGTAACTTCCTTGCTGCTTTTTCAATAAACATAGAAAATTTTCCATGTTGTAGGGTTTGGGGAAAACAATAGTTTGTTATCAAACTTTATCCTGTAATATAATTTTTATTAGGTTTTGATCATGTATGGTTGGTGTATTCCATTGCAGTTATGAGTCAACTTTCCCAACCCCAAAACCTATTTAACCATTTTCACAATCTGTCTACAGCAGATCATGACTTGCTGCTTAAATAAACAGCATTTGTATTGGTTAACTTTGTATTCCAAGAACAGCTAATGAAAGCTTAGCTATATTTCAACTTTAAATTCTTGACTGCTATATCACATTGTCTTGAGTGATTCAAAGTACTCAGGATGACAGGCAATAACTAAATCAAGCCTTTAAAGATTTAAACAAGATAACATGTTTATCTTGGTGGATCTAATTTAACACTGGTTAACATTTCAGTTTAGAACTTCATCTGAGTAATTCCCTGGCAGTAAAACTTCAGGTGAAACAGTTTAATTTAATGCTTGACATTTCTTATGCCACCTAAAACTGCAAAGTTTAATTCTATAAACTTGGTAACTGTTCTACTTACATTAATCTTAAATGTTGCTTTTAATATTTTAAAGCAACACTTTCATTTTAAATGAACCAGTGAATCTGATCAAATTCTGTGGTTTATAGGTTACTTAACTTTCACAACTTCACTAAAAGTGGAAGGAAGTGCTGGTATTGAAACAATAAATGGAACAGTAAATGGAATAAAATTCTCTGAATTAGAACAGAATACAATTCTAACAAATAGAATTCTTCAACATCCCCAGCCAGTCTTCCACAAGAGATTTAGCTCTTTAAGAGGTAAGTAGTCTTATTCAATTTGGCATTTCTTTCATTTTAGAATAGTTTTGAACTAGCCAGAACCTATAAATTTCTATTTAGTTACTTCTGGGAAGCATAGTATACCACCATATTAATGCCCAGATTTAGGTAGTTAATGTAACATTTTTAACTACTTAAATCAAGTTTAAGTAAACTTGCAGGCAACTTGTATTAATTAGTAACTAAATTCTTTAACTAAATTTAGTTAATTCTTGTGGACATCTTAGTTTATACTATAGTCAATTCTTATCTAAATTAATTTCTATAACTAGATTGGCAGTCAGTGTGTACCAAGTCAATTGTAAATCCATTACAACTTAGGGCTAACCACACTAAATTATCAGGATCTCGATTCCCAAAAGCTGCAGAAGTAGTACTTTGACTGCTTTAATGTGACATTAGCTAATACTTAATGTTAGCTGAACTTTGATTTGGCTAATACTCAGCTTAACTGAGTAAGTTTTTTACAAGATGTCATTCAGATTTGAGAACTCTACTTTAATGTTCATGCATTGTAGCTAATGCTTAACAATAACTGGTTTTTTTTTTTTTCCACAGAAGAAAATATTGAAATTGTGACTAGCTTAGTACAGTCACTTTCTGCTTAGTGCTAAAAGTATCTTTACTGTAATACTAGATATTGTTAGCATTGTATCTAAGCTTCTAGAAAGATAAAATGTCCTTCTCCCTTCAGTTACTTTTTTTTTACTTAATGTAACTTTATACTTGGGCAAATTCTCTAATCTATTAGCCAAACTAAGGCTTTGGCATTTCTCAACTTTTTAACAGATCTAGGTTTAACCTAATTTAATTTCATTAATTTAATACTTTCAGTTGGCAATATGATTGCTATTGGGAAAGTAAATGGAGTAAATATTGAACACCTGCAAAGACGTGCTGTCAGAGTTGATATTCCTCAGAATATTACTGGAAATAAAGATTTTAAAGACCTTATTCAGCTGAGTGATGTGCGTGCTTCTCAGTTAAGTGGAATAGATTGCAATGAAATCTTTAATGATGTTGTTCAACAAAATACCATTGCATCAGTTGGAGGAATTAAAGCAATTAAGGGGTAAGTACCAACTAGATCTTTTATCTAAACCTTGGTTTTCCAATAAGTGTTCTAATGCCATTCAAGATAATGGTACTTGTTGCAATTGGCTCCTATACAAATTGCCAGGTTAATTTTCTGCCTATGTTAAAGCTTTCAACAATTGTAAAGCAATTATACTAAACTTGATTTTAAACAGGATAATAATAGAAAACTTGCATGTCCAAACAGTCAAGCATGCTGGCCTCTAGCTAAAGCTATTTGCTGCAACTTGTTTTTCTGTACTCATTTGTTACAACTTGATGTATATCATTGCCAGAACTTGTTGCACCTCCAACCATTTCCAGTGCACCACTCAAGACTTAGTCTTCCATCAAAGGGATGTTAGAATCTGTAAGCAATCATGATTCCAAGAAAGCTCTGGTATTTCTCACATCCTGAGCTTACTCCTGTTCTGTCACCTTTTTATGACATTTTTCCTTCTGCTGGAAGCTGTCCAGTGAGTTCCTAAGAGTAACTAATCCTTTCATCCCATTACACATTTCTACTTATTCCAAAGTAATATAGAAATCTATTAAGTGCCAACTCCTAAACTATCTTAACCTATCCATGGATGCAGTCTGTACTGAGCCACCAATTATAATATACTAGCTTATGTTACCCATCTGTGGCATAAAGATTTACATTTTTTTGTAAATGGGTATCCCATTTTCTCTACCCACTCACTATGGGTGATGGGCTTTAATGTCTCCAGTAATGCTGGTGTTCCCAACTTTCACTTTCTAATTTTAATCTTGTAAATTAATGAACTTCCATTTTCAGTAACCTTGTCTTACACAAATAATTTCAACTTAAATATTATTAGAATTTCATTAAATACTGATCTCTAGGCAATTCCCAGTCCTATCTAATCTAGCAAAAAATCATTCTGCTCTTATGTTTATCTTAAGTGATGCTCAGTTTTCTAGACTAGATCACCCCTTCTCTAAGGGATTATCATGACTTATCTTCATATAAGCACATCAAATATTGCTTCATCTCCATCTAAAAGTTGTATTTTCTGTTCTCATACTTTACTTTTTTACATTACATTTTTTACATTACATCTCATACATTACTTTTTTATTCTGAACCCCTACTCATGCTGTACAAATTTCAAATCAGCTTTACCATGGAATATTGTTCCCACATCTAGAGTGGTGCCCCATAATCTATTGTGCTTCTAGACTCCAAAGAGGGCAGTTATTGATCAATCTCTTACAAAGTATCCATTGTCTTAGATGTTTTTACTACATGCCTTTTCTATAGATACTTCCATAGTTTCTCCCTCCTTTCCAAACATGTGCTACCACTCAACATCCATTTATTCTAACTTGAAACTTATAGAATCAACTTTTTCATTTATCCCTTCAACTTTTTTGGAACAAACCTCCCTTCACATTTCCTGAAAATGACAATAACAAATTAATGTCAATAAGTATCTTCATATTCTCACACTTCAGTCTATACATGGTGCCAAGTACTATAGTTTCTGAAAACTTGTTTGGGGTTTCATCAAATTCTAATCCATTTAAATAGTGTTTAATGCTTTTAAGTGGATTGAGGAAGAACAGTTACAGAATAGGTGTGGAAGTTTGCCTTTAGTCAGTGAATGGTTGATTGCTAGAACAACTTCCATGTGTTGTGGAAGTTTTGATAGTTGAAATAAATTAAACAACTTGGAGCCAATGAGTTAATCTGAGTTAGTGGGGGTGCCTATGAAGGCAGTAGGAACCTATATGAACAAAAGATGTGTTAATGCAAATAAGTTTGTTAATGAAAAAAATAAAGGAAATGCTATCCTCTAGACAGTCTAGTGAACTTTACTAAATATTTCTTCAGTAAGAACATGACACTCTCTCAGAATTACTAAATTCTAATACTGGACACTTCCCCCCCCCCATGTAATCAGCCATTCTCAATAGACAAGTTAACTGTTCTGACCACATTGACAAAGCTCTTTGTCAATGTGGTCAAAGCTCTTTGTCAAAGTTTATTTGGGATAAATGCTCCATTAAATGATTCTAAAACTTGGTGAGAAACCTTTACTTATTTCTATACAGAACTCCTATCCAACTGCCAGGTTCTATGCTATTTGTTTTTTTCCCTAACTAGTTGCATGAGAGAAACCTCAGTGGTTAGCAATAAATTATCTTGCTTCTTGGACACCCAGAACTTAAGCATCCATCAATTGGCTTTTTGGAAAGCCAGATAAACTCTAGTTTATTAAAAATAAACTACTATTATGAAAACCTTCCTTTACAATGAACATATCATAATGATATACCTTGATGGAAAGCATGACAACTTCAAGATTATCATATTGAAATATCTTCAACTATGGTGAAAACTACTAATAAAACTTCCCGAGGTGGAGACCCTTTCAAGTCAAAGCCTCTTCAGATATGAGTCCCACAGGGCCCAGTGCTACTATTTGCCATAATAATCTATTACAACCTACATACCAGATGTAGTGCAAATATATGCAAATGATCTTGCTATCACTTACAGAGCATGCATAAATTGAGGCTACTTCAGTGCACAATAAATAAAATAAATTTGCACCAAGAATAAGTGCAGAGTCAAAATGTTTGCAGCAAAGGGAGAATGCATCCTGATCCTGAAGTCTTAAATGGCCTGATACCTCTTACATCTAGTACCCTTCTTGGAATAACTCTTGATAAAAAAAATTGCTTTCTAGATCTTTAATCTTTTGTACACAGTCTGAAAAAAAGCTATAGTGTAATGTGGGGTGCACAACCATCATGCACTACTACATTTATACAAAACCTTGATTAGACAAGTGGCACAATGGTGCCCCATTATAGTTTAGGGAGACCAGTTGCTCTGAACTAAAACTTGATTCCTTATCCTACCATATCCTATACCAACTGTAAATCTGCCATTAAACATCACATTGACAGACCAGCTGAATAAACTGTTTCCAATCTAATGCCATGGAAATAACCAAGTGAAGAATGTAAAAATAATTCTTTCAAGAATGTATTAACCTCATTTAACACAATTGTATTTTGTCAAGACAAACATCTGTAGAGGTTCATCTGCTTACTGTCACACCTTGCTGTAAGTGCATTTCTCAGAATGTGCTTGTCTTTATCAGACATTCTTTTAAGAATATTTATCAAAATAGTAAAATTACTTTGCATTAACAGTTAATTTAGTTAAAACCTTGTGGCAAAAGAGCCATGAAACTTGTGCTGTATTTGCTTGCAGCGTAGCCTCATTTTGTGTATAGCAATGGGCAAACTAAACTTGCTGCTTAGTGTACTCCTCCCATTCTGGGGACATCCCTGTTCTTAATTGCCTTTATAGATTATAAATCATGCTCCAGTGAAGTAATTTCATTTTTGAATGATAATGTAAACTATCAACAATTTTAATTAGTTTTAATGCCCAAAATTACATATTACTAGCCTTTAACCTGTACAACTTATAAATGAAAAATAAGTCTGTACAAACAACTTAATTCATTCTCAGCCTCCTTGTGTGCTCAATTACTAATAGTGTAAACAGTATACTACTCCTATAATTGTATATGTCCATATTTTGCAACACTTAGCTCTTTATATACAGTTTAACTGGTTAAATTGTATGCCATTATATATACTCTGATTTAAGACCCTTCATTTTTATCAGTAGGTTGAAGACTCTAATAATTTGAATCTGAGACTTCAAAAGGGTCAATGCAGTATAGGTAATGGCACACTTTAAATACCAATTCTTTTGCATTGAATAATACTTTGGAAACATAATGCAAAGGAAACTTGTCTGCTAGTTAAGACAAACTAGCAAACCTAGTCTGCTTCATAATAAATCATGTACATAACCATATATAGTTATGACTAATTTGCTTTATTTTTATGTAGCAATGAACTGTGCCCTACTTGTTTACTGGTAGCAAACACCTCATTTACCAGGATTAGTTTAACTTTGGTCTTGAGCTTTACTGTCCTTAATGTTGTGACTACATTTATGCTTGTTACAGGATTAGTGTTTAAATTGAAATGGATCTCAGTATTGAGTTCTGATTTAAATATAATATTGAAATCAATCATCCTAGAATTTTAATATAAGAACATGGGATTCAAAAATAGTTCATTTCTGGTTCTAATCAACCAAGGATATTTTTATTCCCAAAATAAAATGGGTGGACTCAATTTTAAGTGACAACCACCCCCTTAAACTAAGCTTTCAGTATTATCTTAAACCTTAAATGTATAGTGCTGAGTTAATTGAACTAGATTATAAGTAAAATTTTTTCTTTACAGAGATGTTTATATAGGTAATCTAACAGTCTTGGGCTCTCTAAATGGAATCAATATTTCAGAGTTCACTTCTGTTATATGGAAAGAAGGAAGGAAGCTTATTAAAGCCAAGATTTTCTTCAATCAACTACTCTCATCTGGTGAGTAAAACTGCTCAGTTTCTCCTTAGTCTTCAGCTTGAAGCAATCTTATTTTGACCAGAAAATTTCACTAGAAAAGTGAAACATTCACTTTTCATGAATAAAATGCTATACTCTAATACTAACAGTATGGAAGTTGAGTTCTTCCTTGACTGTCTGCATGTCATTACAGATCCTTTAATGATCCTAATGCAAAAAATCAGTTTTACTCTAATTTATTTCATTCTACAAGATAGGTTCAATTGCTTAGCTTCATGTTTCAAAAGCTTGATATAAGAAAATAAATTCTGTATTTTATTAACTTAATTCTTTAACCCTGGACTACCACTTTCTTCTAGTTTTTTTTCTTAGATAAACTTTTTTAATACTTCTGAATAAAATGAGTAGCATGTGCTTCCTCAAGCAACAGGAAAACACTTTTGCTGATGAAACTTAGTATTTCATTGCCTCATAGGACTTATTTTGCTTCACCTTTGCAAGCTTTGTCTGGCATAATACTACATAACCATATATGGAATCTAGATGTATTTAGACATGTCCATGCTTAAACTTCACTGAAGTTTATAGCTGCTGACTGCTATACTTGGAGGAAAAGCATATGGAACTTCATGAAATATTTCAGTAGCAATTATACCACATTTTACTTGTAATTTTTTTTTCAAAACAAATCTTTTTAAATAGCAAAGTTTCTACTTTTTTTTTAACTGGAAAGATTTCTAGTAAAAATATTACTAGGAATCTGCACAATATTGCCAACCTATGCACTTAATTACTTTAATATTGGCCCTTAATTCTATATCTTTGTCAGCACTTATATATATATATATATATATATATATATATATATATATATCTCTCTCTGAATTAAAATAAATATGATTTTTAAAATAAAAACATCAGCCAGTAGTACGGCAATAATGCAGAACGAAACGCAAAATAATATAAAATAAACAGGGAAGGGAAAGTAGAGATAATAGGACAAAAAGGTAGTCTATAATCCCCTGTATAATTTAGTCAATTAAGTCATTAAACCCAATTAATAAAACATGATGTAAATTTAAAATAATGCCAATTATAAATAATTTAGCGGAACCCCCTCGAAGGTACCAGTTCCAAAAGACGTGAAATATCACCAAAAAAGGTTTAAAGAAACTACCAAAAAACTAAAATATCAAAATACTGACCATCATGTCCCATATCGACAGAGGACCACGAGGCCAATAATGGTCATGGAATCGCTGCATTTCAATCGTCATACAAATCATCGCAAAGGCAGAAATATCAAAGAACCAAACCACCCCTCCATTCTCCGATAGATCAACCAATGCAGAGGATTTGCATGGCGGTGGTCCTTATGCAGCAAAAAATAATCTATAGAACAGACAGCACTCTAGATCAGAGCCACACCACTGACATAATGCAAGCTTAACCAGCTTATATAATAGAAAGGAAAGGAATAGCCACACACACACACACACACACACACACGATAGCCATTTTTATTACTTTTGCCTAACTTTTACCTCATATATATGCTGAGGGACCTCCCAGTGATGCTGCTGGCTCTACAGATTAGTGTTGCTGGTATCCAGCTCTTGCACTTGTGATTGAACAACAATCACTGATTGCATCAAAGAAAGCCAAGAATGAGGGTAAATGGGCAGAATAAAGACATTACTACAGCTTTCCTAGTAAGGCAGCTGGACTGCAGATGCTTCCACTGTGAACTCTACCTTTTCTCTGTTTAGGTTTATTCTATGTTGTAATCACTAGAATCAAAAGTATTTATCATGTGCTGTAACCCATGAACTTTCTGGAAAGGAGTAGCCTTGTCAACAGCCCTACTTCAATATACCACTTGTGCCAAGATGGGAAGTCATGTTAGTCCACTCAGTATCAACTGGCTGGCAAATCTGCTTGTTAGGGTCAACTGTACTCCAATAGATCTTGCTTTGTCTTTTTGGACAGTGTAAAGAATTGGCTATAGTATCTAGGTAACTCTCATTCCACTTACACTCCCTGATCTTTTGCATGCTACTTACCAAACACTTGAAAGCAAGACAATCACTTGCCACTCCCAATTGATACCACTTGTCATTTGCTGCCTGCAGTAGATGAAATCAAGAGGTGAAGGAAGCAAATGAAAATATGATCTCTGATATTTTTTCAGAGGAAGATATGGACCATTTGTTAAGTGGAACTGAGGTTCCCCAACCCCATGCTTAGATACTCTACCCTTTACAGAGTACCATGACAGAGGCAATGTTTTAGTGTTGAGTTGTTGGTGTATTTCTCTGGTCATTTAATCACCAGGACCCCAAAAGTGGGGTCCTGGTGAGACCCCACTTTTTCCATTCTTGCCTCAAGAAGGCAGGCTAGATGTAGTAAGAATAGGTCTCTTACAGGGCAAGCCATGGGCAATGCCTGAGTTTGTCAGTGAGGGTCTAAGCAGAGAAACTCTGCGAGTGGGAAGATAGCAAGGAATGAGGAACAGATGAAGATAAAGTGGTCAAATTGGGGGCCTCTTAAAATAATTCTACATCATCATCATAATCATCAGCCATTTTCAATCCACTGCAGGATGAAGGCCTCTCCAGCAACTTTCCAGTTCCTTCTGTCTTGAGCACTGGCCATCCATTTACTACTCAAACTCATGAATTTCATCTATCCATCTCTGCCTTTGTCTTCCAGGTTTTCTTCTAGCTCCTCTTGGGTACCATTCTGTTATTTTCTTAGTCCATCTGTCATCATGTCTTCAAGCTATGTGTCCTGCCCAAGACCATTTTAGTTCTTTAGTTTTGATAAGAATGTCCTTTACTTGAGTTTGCTGCCTAATCCATGTGTTTCTCTTCTTATCTAACAGTCTGATTCCCAATATGATTCGTTCCATTCTTCGCTGTGTAGTTCTCAGCTTCTCTTCCATTCTTTTGGTGAGTGAACAAGTTTCACTTCCATAAGTCATGGTGGGGAGTATACATTGGTTCATTATTTTACGTTTCAGACAAATTGGGATATTGCTCCTCAGTATGTGACTATATTTCCTGAATGCTATCCATCCAGAATTTATTCTTCTCTTGACTTCCAGCCATTTATCATTATTACAGCTAATAACTTGTCCCAGATAAGTATATGACTCCACCTTTTCAATTACTGCTCCTTCAATCATTATTTCCCTTTCCGTGGCATACTTGTTCATCATTACTTTTGTTTTAGCCATATTCTTCTTTAGTCCAAAATCCTTACTAACTGTGCATAACTGATTAAGATTTTCCTCTAATTCTTTGGGATCGTGGCTTATGACCACAATGTCATCTGCAAATCGTAAATGGTTTAGGTACTCTCCGTTCACATTGACTCCTTTCTGCAACCAGTCTAATCTTCTGAAAGCTTCCTCAAGGGCAGCAGTAAACAGCTTTGGAGATATTGTCTCCTTGTCGAACTCCTCTCGATTTTAAATTTGCTACTGTCTTTGTCTAGTCTAATAAAGGATGTAGCACTCTCATATTTTCTTCAAAATCATAATATATGGAGTATCTATGCCTTGTCTTTCCAGTGCCCGAAACATTGCCTTATGCTGTATGGAGTCAAATGCCTTTTCATAATCCACAAATGCCAGGCATAATGGTGTTTTATATTCATTTGCTTTCTCCATTAGCTGTGATATTACGTGAAGGTGATCCATAGTTGAGAATCCTGTCCTAAAGCCAGCTTGCTCTTTCGGTTGATTCTCATCAAGTATTCTTTCTAATCTGTTAGTAATGACCCTTGTGAACAACTTGTAGATATGGGATAACAAGCTTAATTGGTCTATAATTTCCAATTTCTGATTTATCTCCTTTCTTATGCAGCAAAACTATGATTGCATTATTCCACTGCTTAGGCATCACACCTTTTCTAATGCACTTTGTGAAGAGCCTTGCCAGTTTTTGTGTTATGTCTCTTCCTCCCAATTTTAACAACTCTACAGTAACTTCATCTTCCCCCGGGGCTTTCCGATTCTTCATTTTCTTCAATGCATGTTCTACCTCATCAGGAAGAATATCGGGTATGTCGTATGTGTTGCTACTTTGCAATCCATCTTCCCCACTGCTGGTATCATTCCCTCGCTCCTTGTATAATTCTCTATAGTAGTCTTCTGCTATTTGAATTATGCCTTCTCTGCTGTTTGTAAGTACACCATCGCTATTCAGTTTCAGTATCATTTGTCTTCCTGTATTACTGCTCATGGCTGCTGATTTAAATCCTTTGTTTTCCCTTAATGCTTGTTCTACTTTTCTTGTGTTAAATCTTCTTATGTCCTCTCTGAGTCTCTTTCTAATGGCTTTGCATAACTCAGTATACTCAATTTTCTCCCTGTCAGTGTTTTTCTTGCTCTTCATTTGTCGTCTTTAGTTCATGACAAGTGTTTCTTGACTAATTTTTTCTTCTTTGGATTTCTATTTCCCTATAGGTTTCTTGGGCTTTATCACTTTCAGAAAGTTGTAATATTCCTCCTCAATATCTTGGTCCTGAGCAGTCTGCAGAAGCTCAAACTTGTTCTTAAGTTCCAGTACATACTGCTTTTTCTCCTCCTCTGTTATTTCAAAGACCTTTGTATTATTTACTTGAGTCAGTTTTTTTCCTTTCCTTTCCTACATCTATATCAAGTGTACATCTTACCATTCTGTGATCACTTCCAACATTTACCTTATTCAGGACGGTAACATCATTCACAATATATCTTCTGTTAGTGAGGATGAAGTCGATTTCATTAGTTGTTAATCCATTTGGACTCTTCCATGTCCACTTTCTGTTCACCCTTTTCTTGAAAAAAGTGTTCATTACTGACATTCCTTGAGATTCTGCAAATTCCACAAGTCTTTCACCTCTTTTATTTCTTTCACCAATTCCAAAATTTCCTATAGTTCCTCTTTCTGCGCTGTTTTGCCTTTTTCCAACCTTAGCATTGAAGTCCCCCATGATAATAGTGTAGTGGGTTTTCTGCTCATCTACAAGACTCAATTTCAGTGTACATTTCTTCCTCTTCATCATCATGGCTCGATGTTGGTGCATAAATCATTATAATCTTTAGCTTGTACCTCTTAGAAATCTTGAGTATTAGTCTTGACACCCTTGGTGATGTACTTTTGAATTCCAAAATGTTGTTTTTAAAATCTTTATGGACCAGAAACCCAACTCCACCTTCACTCCTTTCACTGTTTCCATTGGTGTACAGCAGATTTCCACTTGATAAACTTATAAGTGATTCATTTCTTGTTTCAGCCAAACCAATGATATTCCAATTCACATTTTCTAATTCCTTTTCCAGTTCTAATATCCTGTCTTCACCGATGAGTGATCGTACGTTATAACAGGCACAAGTTCAATTTCTGTGCATGGCAGCCTGGTCGTACCCAGAGATTCTTAGCACCCTCTGCTTCCACTCTGATCCTCTTGCTGCCGTAAAAGGGAGAGTGAAAGCTGCTGGGGACTGAGGGCCATTTGTATTGTTGTGCTCTCATTGCTGGAGGGTTTGGTCTTTTCCTCTTCACGCTGACCAGGCATCTTGAAGAGAACCACTCTACACGTTCGTTGCCACCTAAGTGACGTAACAGGACTTACCATCAAGGTGGTGTGCATGAGTGGATTTTAGGGAGGCAGGCCAACCGGACTTCTCCTAAATCTTCTGTAATAGAGAGATATTGGATCCATCAGTGTTTTAGGCTGAGTGTCTGATAACACACAGGATACCTGTTCCCCTCTAACCCCCAATGCAATTTTTTATGCATTTTGGGGCAGATTGAATAGTAGAATAACATTCTCACATCTATCCTTACATTCATTATACAGACACTGCATAGTTTACATAGGTGATGTGATATTTACATTTATATAACTTAACCTGCAAGAATAGCTAATTAGTTTTATATTTAACTCTTTTCATTATACATATTTAGGGTACAACAGTTGATACTAATGGGACACTCATTCCCATTTTTCACACACTTATCCCACTCAATTAGATCCTTGAATAGGACCACACATTTTTTCCTTTAGGTTAAATGGAATCATTCCTCACCTAGCATAAGATACACTGTACCTATATTCTCACACATGTATATGCACTCACCTGGACTTGCACAAGTAAAATTCTGTACAGATTATCACATTAAGACTTGCTTCTGCTCTTATGTTCAATCATATATCCATTTATAATTTGTATACTCAGATAACAATAGACATGAAATTTTATATTATGGTTAGTTATATAAAATAATTAGTGACTTGACATAAGACAAATCTAGAACATAACTTTTAACCACAACTTAAAGGTGTTAAAGAGTGGTGCAAACAGACCTGTTAGTTTAACTTATTTTCCTGGGAAAATGGAGTCTGGTTAAAGAGGTGATGCAGGATCACCTAGACAACTGTAGTAATAGTTTAGACCCAGCATGGGTTTGTGAAGGGAAGTGTTGTCTGGCCAATTTGATTCAATACTATGATGTGGTTGCAAAGGAATTTGATACAAAAAAATTGATATCATACTTGGATTTCAGGAAAGCTTTTGATTCTATTGCACATGAAAGACTGCTAAATAAATTGGAGCAGTATGACATCAAGGGCAAGTTCCTACAATGGATAAAGGGATGGTTGAGTGGGAGATGGCAGTGGTAATAAGTGGAGACTGCTCTACTTGGACTAATGTTTTAGTCCCCCAGGGTTTGGTGCAGGGCTCATTGTTGAAGTATTTATCAATGAAGACATCAGGCTTAATGTGAAAGTTTGCAAATACAAATATTGGCAGGGTTGTTAATGATAGTAAAGACAGTATGCTGCTGCAACAAGATCTAGAAAAATTGGGCAGATGGGCTGAGAAGTGGCAGCTGATTAATACATCAGTTAAGACTTAATACATCAAACCAAGTGAACTGCCTCCTTTTGCTCTGAAAGCCCGCCATATATGCCCATCAATTTTTGAGCTATGATGGAAAAATTTCTAACATACACTGCCAACCATCCATCCCTCTGGTATTAGTGTCCAAAAGCTGCTCAGAGCTTAATATCATGATATAATGGCACCAAGTCAGCCTTTCCACCATCCATGTTGTTTAGTAACAAGGGACTTGGTAAACAGATGGTGTAGCTTAATAACAACAACTCTGTGCTGCCCATTAGTCTGCTTACTCCTGCTTGGTTTTCTGATGGATAAATCAGTGGGAGATCCACTGCAGCAGCCCAGATAATACAATATCTAAGATTCCCACAAGTGCAGGAGAGCTGGGCTCTAGAAGATAGCCTTGGACCACATTACTCTGAATAATTATCAAAGGTATATGGTTTAGACTTCAAGTGCATTACAAGCTATCAATGAAAATCCTAGTCCAGTCTAGGGTTCAGAAGAAGATTCTCTTTACAAATCTATTTGGCATCCACTTCTGCTGGATTCCAAGGCACATTAGGATCAGGGGTAACAATCTGATATTACTCAGATAAAGCTTGTAATCTGGTCTGCAAAAACCAAAGCAAGTTCTTGCTTGCCTCCACATGACAGCCATTCCTGCTAAGGGCAGATTATTCTCTTATGTGAATTGACTTAACCATTCAACATTTTCATTAGTCCCCATTATAACTTTTTTTTCTGTTGTCCAACTGAGCCTTGTACATATCAGCTTTTGATCTAACAAATGATCATAAGCTGTTTTTAATTATTTAAAATCTTTAAATCTTGGTATATCTTTAAAATGTACCTTCTATAGCTTTTAGATTTACTCCTATCAGTGTACTTTGACATGGTGACCTAATTTGTTAGATCACCAAAATATTAACCGGTCTTTTCTATGACCTGGTTTTGGTGCATTATAGCCTTGGTTACTGATGTGTCAATCAAATCCTATACTTTCAATGAATTGTGTAACAATACTTGCCTGCTTGGTGCATTTATAATTGATTATCCCTATCAGTTTGCAAATGTAAATTAGTAAAATCTGTGCTAAAAGCAACTTATCTTGGAAGATGAGGCTTTCAGTTCTCAGGAACTCTTGCTTCCCCCATAATCATCTATGGTTTTACATAGAGTAAACAAGCAAAAGAACTTTCTGAGTGAATGAACTTAAGTGAATTGCTTAAATATTATAGATAAGAATGCACTTCTGCCAATAGTGGTGGTACTAGAATTTCTCTACAACCCTGAACTTCATGGTGACCTAAGCAACTAAAAGCTGAAATCATTACTTCTAGTAATGAGTGTATAGAACTGCAACCTCAGACATTAAATGGGCAATTTCTTTTTAATTTAAAAATTAAGTTAGGATTAGTTGTAGGACAACTCTTGTAATCGGCATTTTAGAATTATCCCATTTTTCAAAATGGCTTGGTGTAAATGCCACTGGTTATCTATGTGCTTTGCCCCATTGGTGCTAATAGCAAAAAAACTAAACTGTTCAGTTCCTTAATTATAATGGCCTATAACTTCTGCTTTATGAAAAATTATCTCATGTTTAGTTTGGGAGAATAAATTAGATGAATAAAATTGTAAGACTGTTTGGAAAGGTATTCAGAAGTGCTTTGTGAGCAGATGCATGATTGGAGTAATAAGGTTTCTCATAGATAGTTTTTTCCTGATTGTTTGTTTTAATGAAGTTGTCTAGTATGAATTAATTGCCAATTCTAGCATAACTAGCCTTCAGAGAAAGTAAATATTCTGGGAGATCTGTATGGAGAACTAGGTATGAAAGGTAACTATTTTTCACATACTAATTACAACTGAAGTCATTTCAACTAGTCTATGAACTTTGCAGAAAAAGTTAAGATCTCCATGTTTGATATCAGTTTTGAGGCTCACAATATTTTAAACTACTCTAATGCCTTTTGAACTATACTTTATTTGATAACAAGACAAATATCATCTTTTAAACTTTATGCTTTTATAATTACTTTGCTTTCTAAAGAAATTTAGTCAAAATAGCCAAGACAGCTATTTGTTTTAAACAAGCCTTTTTGCTTGAGAAAGATGTTATATTCTAGATGCCAGTCTTATTTGTTCACATTCAAATAGTCATAATCTCTTACCTATATCTTTTTCATAAGATATCTATAATTCAACCTAATGGGCAAATCAAATAGCTACTTGCAGACATGTAGCTGATTTTTGTGCAATTTTTTTGGCATAAAAGGCAAACTGGATAATAAGCTCAAATGACTTAAGCCCTACAAGTTTCCCAGTTGAATTTTAGATGCTTAGCAGTGTAGTAAAGAAACAAAAGCTGTAGCAAAAACAAGTCAAGCATGTGTACTTTATAGAGTGCCATAAACTTTTAGCTCAGTCTTTGTTAGATTGAAACTAAATACCTTTCCAGTGGATTTAAGATTTAAAATGGCATATCAGGGTACTTTCTAGAGGCTTACACCTATGAGTGTGAGGATGGACTTTGGGTTCAATCAAGGTCCCTTCTATAAATTATGCATCAGTCTTCCTAAAATAAATGACTAGGAATGACACTTAAGATTCAAATGAGTTCCTTATTGTCAAATTGGCAGCATACCACTAATTAAACCTTCTGATTTGTCAATACACTTATCTATTAACTGATTTCTAAATCCACATTAAAATCTGCACTTTCTCTTTAGGTAAACTGGATATGGAGGATCTTGGAACATTAGATGGAATAAGTTTCAGTAACTTAATTTCACTGGATGAAAATCAGTATATCAGTTTTCCAATAAGCATCAATACTGGCATAGTGGTTAACAACATCAGTTCCTTGGGTTTCATCAACAGTTGCAACTTGACAGAGGTAAGACTAACCTGAACTAGTTATTTCTAAACTAGAAATAGTTTGTTCATTGTCACCAACAATTCTAATAGTTATTCATTACTTTATCTCTAGATAATCATGGAAACTTTTAATCTGCCTAAGAAATTTGTGCAAAGTAGAAAAGTTTGGGTACACTCAAATTGAACTGAGCCTCACTTACTGCAAAGTCTATTCTCACTATACAAAATATACCTTTAAGTATAAGGGTATTTGAAGGCCTTGTGGCAAGAGTATCAAGGGTTTATTTTAAGATTCTGGTAACATAAATTCCACTTGCAGTCAATGCACTTTTGTGAAGATTGCTGCAATGTGTTAATTATAGCTGTGAAGAAAGTTCTTCAGCCTCCAGGAGTATATACACTACAGCAATGACATCAGTCTGTGGGGAAAATGGATGCCAGCCAAGGATTTTATCTAAGTGGGAAAGTCTAAATATGAGATGGTCCAAGATTTCAAAGCCATACTGTTGCAGTGCAGACATGGCAGTCAGATTTGAGAGTAGCACATGTTCCTGATGGAACAAGACTTCATTTTTCCTTGAATTTTTTTTTTTCACACAATTGCCTCAAATTCATATGTAATATGCCAATATGATAGTCTAGCTTTTCTGAAGCTAATCCACTGGCAATATTTCATCAGCATCCCAAAAACAAATGCCATCACCTTTTTCAGCAGAAGGAAAAGACTTCTTACAATAAACTGACAATCACAATTATGCACACTATCAACCTCTGCAGTGATAATGTTGCAGGTCATCCACAGTATGGGTTATCTTCCAGTCTCTTTTCCCTTGTTTAAATTCTGCCCACTTAATCATGGAATAGAAAGGGGCATCCTCCCTAGTATTATAACAATATCCTCAAGAATTGCCTTTTGTATTGTATATTAGTCTTTATTTAAATATTGGATGATTGGACAAGGACTTTATTGTCTCTTTCCTTATTCACACAACTGACTTCAGGACCTATGATTGAAACTGCAAGTAACTTGGTAGGCAACACTTCCAATTGTACAGATTTAACACTTGGGCCACACTTTACAAATACCCCTTGTATATGCAACTATGGTAAGGCTGTCACTTTAGTGACTAGTTGGCAAGTCTACTAAAGCATTCCTTTATTGCTATAGTGATGCTTTCCTTTTTTCAGTGATAACTGTCACCAGCTGCTGCCATTCACTTTAACCAACTATTTTGCTTGCTTCTGTCTCTCAGCAGTAGCACTCCAAATCATGACAACAGTTGACCTGTTAGAACCAAATGTTTCATAGATCAGTTTCTTAAAGATTTATTTATTATAAGCTGTATGGAGCAAGGAAGCTGTAGTGCTCTTATTGCACCAGCCAGAAATCTTGCATAATGTAGATGCTCACTAAACTAAGCTATAGATTTCTAAACATACCCATAGAACTAATTGATAGTGGTAGTGTCATAACTGAACTGCTTTCATTTGATTTTATTATTCCCAAAGTTAAACCTGTGGGGTGCCTCCATGGGCAGGAGCAACAGTGCATAGCACACTTCTTGATAAGACCAGGGTTAGAGCCAGTGACCACAGGATGCAGAAAGGTCAGGGAATGACCACCACATATCCCCAGAGCAATATAGCCTTAGTTGCTAATGCTCCTAAAAACCAAAATAGTAAACTTAAAACCTTTTTTTTTAAGCAGTTGGTTGCTAAGCTCCAGCTTGCATTCAATGTTATATGAAAATGCCAGAGAACACTCACTATGTATTGATACTTGGTGTAATAATTAATTTCTTATATGGTTTTTGTATTTATTTCCAATAAGTTAACTTTGAAAATATGTCAATTCAAACCATTGAAGTGCACAACTCAGTTATGCTTCTATACTTGTCAATTTTTATAAATATAAGCCACTTTAATTTAAACAAGAAACAAATGGTATCTGTCTATACCAGTCACCATCTGAATATTAACTAATATTAATAGTGGTGAATGATAAGGAAGAGCAAGCTTATATACATGACTAAGACTATCAGTCTAGTCTATCCACACTCTAAGTTGTCTATTTCTTTAAATTCAAACCAACTTTTCCAACACCAGATGGAAGTTTCATTTACTCTGGCTGAAAGCAAATTTTCACTTGTCCTGCAACCATCCATTTTAATTTGTCACTTTTTTACCTGAGTAAAGAGTAAAGATGCCATCAGCATTGTTTACTGATTCCATTTAGTACCTTAATTAAATACTTAAGGTCTCCTATGAGTACCTAGTTTGAAAGTTGCAGTGATTGCAAATTATTTCATGATTTAAAAGTATCCTTCAGTTCCCTTCTACTCCTGTTTACCTTGCACCTACTCAAACCCTAATTTTTTTTTAAATTAGGCTTAAACCTGCATTAAAGATTTGGCTGTACCTTATACAATAGTATAACCACTTATCCATGCTAATGCTGATATAATTCCTCTATGTTAATAGAAACAACACCATGTCCTAGCAAACTTATTGTACTGCTCAACTCTGTTAGACTGTACAGTTATCTCTAGGTCTATTCTCCTCACCTTGAGTGGTACTACACTTAATGTTCCTGAATTACTGCTACTCTTATGTAGCACTTTGTATTTATAAACTTAAACTTCAATTGTCACTTATCTGTAAAATTCTTCTAGGTCTTGTTGCAGTAGTATTCCTTAATTTCCAGTATTAATCACACTGCCAGCCTTTGTATCACTTACTGACTTAATTTTTGCTTTGCTTAAGAACAAAGCAGAAGGCAGTTGTGCCTCTATCACTATTTTACTTATCCCATAAGCTTCAATTAGCAGGACTGCTCATAAGTCAAATTAATAAGTTAGAGCCACATTCTGTTAATTTACATTGCCTTAGATTTTACCTGCAAAATATCTATTGCATATGTAATATCTTGCTGATGGGTTGACTTGAAGCTTCATGACTTTATTCACCCTTGCACCATAAACACAAGTCAAATCTTGTTGATGGGCCTATTAGACAGTGCTACAACTACTAGAAAATAGAATAGAAGATACTCAAGGCAGTCTGCCATAGCAAAATTTCTAATCTGAATGTCAAACAGACTGAAGTACTTTGAATACACTTCATTCAGGCAACTTGACTTTTTTGAAGTTTATAACCATTACTTAAGTTTTCAAATGCCTGAATTTCATGAAGTCTTAAACTTCTTGAAGTTTAAGAATTCACTAAATTCAGGCATTTGAATTAAATGTTTAAGGCAATTTCTTGCTTTTAGTTCCTTAATTGTCAATTTGTATTAATATGCTTTTGTAATATGCAGAATAGTAGTTATCTAAATGCAGACTACAAGTGTAATCTGAACTTTTCTAAAAATCTATTGCACTATTTTCTAATTACATGCTTTTTAGAGAAATTGAATTCTTGTTTCTTCAAGAACAGAAGCAAACTATAAATTTTAGTTTCATAAAATCAAACTACCAGTATGCCTTAGGCAAGGAAACTTTTTAATTTTAGTGTTATGGTTAGTTTAAACAACTTATAGGTCTTAATCTGTTTCTTTCACAGGTTCTGGCATCACCTGTGTATCTAAGTGGGGGAAAAACAATAATCAAAAATATTGGCAACCTTCATGTTGGAAACATAGTTGTAGAAGGATTATTGAATGGTCATGATCTGACTTGCTGGAAAAGCTCTGGACAATGCAAAGAGCATATTACAGAATTCAATAACTTAAGAGGAAGGAATCTTGATATCAGAGGAAACATTAATGATGTTTACTTGCAACATCTGCTTAAATTTGCAGTTAAAAAATCTGTTATTCAGGTAAGTATCTATTTTAACAAAAAACTAATCTGATAAATGTAAATTCAATTTAATGTAATCTTAAATTGAAATACTTGAGGGATTTCTAGCTTTTAGTTAGCATTAGTTGAGGCATATGATACAAGAAAACAAGCTTATACAGCAGTAACCAAAAAACCTTTTCCATTTTGCCCATCTGGTCACTCAATGCTTGTCTAGTTCAGCCTTAAATTTATTTAAGATGTCAATTTCCACAACAGATGGAAGTCTGTTCCAGCAATCAGTAAGTAGAAGCATCAGTACTTCAATTAAAGCTAACTTCTGGATTCATGAATTTAGTTCACTTCCTGAAGTTTGACTATATAAGTAAGCTATTTTAAAATTAGCATTAGTAGAGGCATTTCTTGCAAGAAAGCAAGCTTATGCAGCATCAGCCAAAAAAAAACCCACTTCCACTTCACCTCTCTGTTCGTTCAAAATACCTGTCCAGCTGAGCCTTAAACTTATTTAGGCTATCAACCTTTGCTGATGCTATGGAGGCAGTGTTAGGTGGGTCGGGAAAACTGCTAGCTTGGGGGGAGACAAAGACCAATAGATTGACAGTAGCCACTGGCAGAGGTGAAAGATTCTTGCACTGCTTCTATTAGAATGAGCAGAAGCCTGAAAAACAAGATGCATGGTATTTCAGAGACTGCTGGGAGCCATTGCGGCACAAGTAAACACATGGGTTGTGTTAGGGTAGCTAAGAATAGAAACAGGTGCAGGTATACTTGCGTGTACACCAATGCTAGGAGTTTAGTAAATAAATTTGATGAATTTGAGGTATTGCTCAAAACATCAAAGGCAGATATTGTTGGGATATCAGAGACGTGGTGTCACACAGATATAAGGGATGCGGAACTGCAATTTGGGGAGTACAACGTCTACAGAAAGGATAGACAGGATAGGAAGGGGGGAGGTGTTATGCTATTAGTTAAGAAACACATAAAAACCAAGGAAGTGAAGCCAGTCGACATCGCTGGACAGTGCAGTGTGGAGTCAGTTTGGTGTGACATCAACATTGGGAGATCAAAATTGAGAGTAGGAGTGTGCTATAGGCCTAATGACTCTGAGTATAATAAGGAACTGTACAGGGAAATAGTGGGCCAGTAAATCAGTGTCTTATAATGGGAGATTTTAATTTCCCAGATATTGACTGGATTTTGGGGGCTGGTTACTCACACACTAGCAGGGCTTTTGTGGATTTATTGGATGATTGTTTTCTACATCAGCATGTTCGGGAGGCAACTAGAGGGAGTAATACTCTTGATTTGATTATCAGCAGTGATTCTTCATGCATTAAGAATCTGCAGATAAATAAACCACTAGGTGGCAGTGATCAGTGTGCTGAAGTAGGATTTACTCAAAGAGGTAACTACCATTAGGGGTAAAGGGAAGGGTTATTGCTTCTGTAAAGGTGACTACGATGGACTGAGACTGTATTTAAATTCTATACAGAGGGACCAACTGATGATGTTACCAACAGCAAATTCAAAATGGGAAGCATTCAAAGAACTTATCTTGGAAGCTACTAGGCTTTACATACCAACTAAGAAATATTGTTCAAGGTTTAGGCCAAAATGGATGTCAGATGAACTAATGAGGCATATGGCAGAGAAGAAAAATGCATGGGATACATACAAATTAACACATGACACAGAAGCCTATGATAGATACAAGTTGATACGCAACTAAGTTACAAAGGAGGTTAGGCAGGCGAAGGCAGATTACAAGAAATCCTTGGAAAGGGATGCAAAGAAAAACAGCAAAGAGTTCTTTACTTATGTAAACTCTAGAAGGAAGGGGATGAATCAGATTGGTCCACTTGATATTGATGGGTCAAGTGTTGATGATCCTGCTCAGGTAGCTAACAAACTAAATGAATATTTTGCATCGACATTCACACATGAGGAGTTATTCAGCGAGGGGAATGCCAGAGGTGTATTCAACTCTAGCAGTAAGCTACAGAATCTTGAAATAACTGGGAGTAAAGTGGAGGAGAAACTGTTGAAGATAAACACAAGAAAGGCACCCGGGGTGGATGGGATCTATCCAGTTATATTAAAGGAGGCAGCAAAGGAAGTAAGCAAACCCTTAGCCATAATTATGAGAGCTTCCTTGGACTCAGGGGAGGTACCCATAGACTGGAAATGTGCAAATGTGACCCCAATTCACAAAGGAGGATCAAAGGCTGACACAAGTAATTATAGACCTGTGAGCTTAACTTCTGTTCCAGGAAAATTAATGGAGGCACTGGTTAAAGAAGCACTGCAGGATCATTTAGACAAGACTTCAGTTATAGCTCAGACACAGCATGGTTTTGTTAAGGGGAAGTCTTGCCTGACCAACTTGATTGGATACTATGATGCAGTCACAAAAGAACTGGATGCAGGGAATAACTTTGATATTATATACTTGGATCTTAGAAAGGCTTTTGATACTGTTGCACATGGAAGACTGCTACACAAATTGGAGCAGTGTGACATTGGAGGCAAATTGCTGCTATGGATAAAGGGGTGGTTGAGGGGGAGAAGACAGAGTGGTAATCAATTAGACACTGCTCATTGTGGACTGATGTTATTAGTGGAGTCCCTCAGGGCTCAGTGTTGGGTCCATTATTGTTTTCTGTATTTATAAATGATATTGATGATGGTATATCGGGCTTAATGTCCAAGTTTGCAGACGATACAAAGGTTGGCAGGGTTGTCAAGGACACTACTGACACTATGCTGCTGCAACAGGATCTGGAAAGGATGGGCTGAGAGGTGGCAAATGAAGTTTAACATTGACAAATGTAAAGTACTACACATGGGAAACAGCAACCCCAGAGCAACGTATCAACTCTGTGGTACAACACTGACAGTGGTAGAGAATGAAAGGGACTTGGGGGTGGTTGTGCAGGCAGATATGAAGTTCTCTGAGCAGTGCAGACAGGCTGCAAGAGTAGCTCATGGAGTATTGTCAATGATATACAGGAATTTTTCCAGCAGGGATAAGGAGGTGATTATTCCATTGTATAAGGTGATGGTCAGACAACACCTAGAGTACTGTATACAGGTCTGGAGGCTTCATTTCAAGAAGGATGTAGAGCTGCTGGAATGAGTACAGAGAAGGGCAACAAGATTAGTGAATGGAACAAAGGGGTGTTCTTACGAAGAAAGGCTTAAGTTTTGCAAATTACAGTGTCTGGAGACTAGGCACCAGTGAGGTGATCTGATAGAGGTGTATAAAGCCTTGAATGGTTTAAGCATGCTCAGTGCTGATGGGATTCTTCCTCTAGCTCAGAAAAATCACCTGAGAGGGCATAAATTCAAATTGAGGAAAGACAGATGTAGGATAGACGTGCGGAAATTTGCCTTTAGCCAGCGGGTGGTTGGTTGGTGGAACAGACTTCCATCCCTTGTGGTGGAGGTTGATAGCCTAAATAAGTTTAAGGCTCAGCTGGACAGGTATTTTGAATGAACAGAGGGGTGAAGTGGAAGTGGTTTTTTTTGGCTGATGCTGCATAAGCTTGCATTTCTTGCATCAAATGCCTCTACTAATGCTAATGCTAACCTCCACCACAAGGGACAGAAGTCTGTTCCACCAACCACCCGCTGGCTAAAGGCAAATTTCCGCATGTCTATCCTACATCTGTCTTTCCTCAATTTGTATTTATGCCCTCTCAGGTGATTTTTCTGAGCTAGAAGAATCCCATCAGCATTGAGCATGCTTAAACCATTCAAGGCTTGATACACCTCTATCAGATCACCTCGCTGGTGCCTAGTCTCCAGACACTGTAATTTGCAAAACTTAAGCCTTTCTTCGTAAGAGCACCCCTTTGTTCCATTCACTAATCTTGTTGCCCTTCTCTGTACTCGTTCCAGCAGCTCTACATCCTTCTTGAAATGAGGCCTCCAGACCTGTATACAGTACTCTAGGTGTGGCCTGACCATTGCCTTATACAATGGAATAATCACCTCCTTATTCCCTGCTGGAAAAATTCCTGTATATCATTGACAGTACTCCATGAGCTACTCTTGCAGCCTGTCTGCACTGCTCAGAACTTCATATCTGCCTGCACAACCACCCCCAAGTCACTTTCATTCTCTACCACTGTCAGTGTAGTACCACAGAGTTGATATGTTGCTCTGGGGTTGCTGTTTCCCATGTGTAGTACTTTACATTTGTCAATGTTAAACTTCATTTGCCACCTCTCAGCCCATCTGCTCAACCTTTCCAGATCCTGTTGCAGCAGCGTAGTGTCCTTGACAACCCTGCCAACCTTTGTATCGTCTGCAAACTTGGACATTAAGCCCGATATACCATCATCAATATCATTTATAAATACAGAAAACAATAATGGACCCAACACTGAGCCCTGAGGGACTCCACTAATAACATCAGTCCACGATGAGCAGTGTCCATTGATTAGCACTCTGTCTTCTCCCCTTCAACCACCCCTTTATCCATAGCAGCAATTTGCCTCCAATGTCACACTGCTCCAATTTGTGTAGCAGTCTTCCATGTGCAACAGTATCAAATGCCTTTCTAAGATCCAAGTATATAATATCAAAGTTATTCCCTGCATCCAGTTCTTTTGTGACTGCATCATAGTATCCAATCAAGTTGGTCAGGCAAGATTTCCCCTTAACAAAACCATGCTGTGTCTGAGCTATAACTGAAGTCTTGTCTAAATGATCCTGCAGTGCTTCTTTAACCAGTGCCTCCATTAATTTTCCTGGAACAGAAGTTAAGCTCACAAGTCTATAATTACTTGTGTCAGCCTTTGATCCTCCTTTGTGAATTGGGATCACATTTGCACATTTCCAGTCTATGGGTACCTCCCAGAGTCAAAGGAAGCTCTCATAATTATGGCTAAGGGTTTGCTTACTTCCTTTGCTGCCTCCTTTAATATAACTGGATAGATCCCATCCACCCCGGGTGCCTTTCTTGTGTTTATCTTCAACAGTTTCTCCTCCACTTTACTCCCAGTTATTTCAAGATTCTGTAGCTTACTGCTAGAGTTGAATACACCTCTGGCATTCCCCTCGCTGAATAACTCCTCATGTGTTAATGTCAATGCAAAATATTCATTTAGTTTGTTAGCTACCTGAGCAGGATCATCAACACTTGACCCATCAATATCAAGTGGACCAATCTGATTCATCCCCTTCCTTCTAGAGTTTACATAAGTAAAGAACTCTTTGCTGTTTTTCTTTGCATCCCTTGCCAAGGATTTCTCGTAATCTGCCTTCGCCTGCCTAACCTCCTTTGTAACTTGGTTGCATATCAACTTGTATCTATCATAGGCTTCTGTGTGATGTGTTAATTTGTATGTATCCCATGCATTTTTCTTCTCTGCCATATGCCTCATTAGTTCATCGGACATCCATTTTGGCCTAAACCTTGAACAATATTTCTTAGTTGGTATGTAAAGCCTAGTAGCCTTCCAAGATAAGTTCTTTGAATGCTTCCCATTTTGAATTTGCTGTTGGTAACATCATCAGTTGGTCCCACTGTATAGAATTTAAATGCTATCTCAGTCCATCGTAGTTGCCTTTATGGAAGCAATAACCCTTCCCTTTACCCCTAATGGTAGTTACCTCTTTGAGTAAATCCCACTTCAGCACAGTGATCACTGCCACCTAGTGGTTCATTTATCTGCAGATTCTTAATGCATGAAGAATCACTGCTGATAGTATTATAGAGAGTATTACTCCCTCTAGCTGCCTCCCGAACATTCTTATGTAGAAAACAATCGTCCAATAAATCCACAAAAGCCTTGCTAGTGTGAGTGACCAACCCACAAATTCCAGTCAATATCTGGGAAATTAAAATCCCCCATTATAAGACTCTGATTTACTGGCCCACTATTTCCCTGTACAGTTTCTTATTATACTCATCAGAGTCATTAGGCCTATAGCACACTCCTACTCAATTTTGATCTGCCAATGCTTATGTCACACCAAACTGACTCAACTCTGCACTGTCCAGCAATGTCGACTGGCTTCACTTCCTTGGTTTTTATGTGTTTCTTAACTAATAGCATAACCCCTCCCCCCCTTCCTATCCTTTCTGTAGACGTTGTACTCCCCAAATTGCAGTGCAGTTCTGCATCCCTTATATCTGTGTGACACGATGTCTCTGATATCCCAACCATAACCACCTTTGATGTTTTGAGCAATACCTCAAATTCATCAAATTTATTTACCTAAACTCCTAGCATTGGTGTACATGCAAGTATACCTGCACCTGTTTCTATTCTTAGCTACCCTAACACAACCCATGTGTTTACTTGTACCACAATGGCTCCCAGCAGTCTCTGAAATATCATGCTCTTGTTTTTCAGGCTTCTGCTCATTCTAATAGAAGCAGTGCAAGAATCTCTTTCACATCTATATATACATAACTATGCATTTCTCAGTGCAATGTGCTATTCTTAAGTACTTAATACTGAATCAAATTCAGTATTATCTTCCTTTTTAAGATCTACTTCAGGTGTTTTATATTGTACTCATAAGTATTTTTTTTTTTTTCATGGTTATTTCTTGATCAGAAAGTTCTTGAAATTTCATTAGTTGAAGATTTAATTTTTTGAACAATCTTTTCATGAAAACATTTTTCATAATCTTTTAAACTATGCTTAAGATTTCTATAAATGGCCTCCCAAGGTAGTTTAAAAATCCTGATAACTGTAAATTCTAATTTTTAATAACTTTTTTCAATAAAGTTATTTGCTTGATAATGAATTATCTAGCTTTCTGTTAACTTATTTACTACCTTCTGCTTTACACTTGTCTAAAAGCTGTTTGTAAAAAATAACACTCTGCATATACTAACCAGTGATCACTTCAGCCATTTATCACAAAACTGCAATTTTCAAATTATTAGTTAATACCAGCTATCTGTATGTTTCAAACTGGATTATGAAATCCAACACTTAATACAATAGATAAAAGGCAAGAGTTGGCATAAAAGCTTTATTTGACCTGAAGTTTACTGGAATAATCTTAGCTTGGAATCTATATATAAAAGAATATTTTGCTTTTTCACATGCCCACTTTTTGCTTTCAACAAGGTGGGGCTAACTGCTATTGCATCATACAACAGTGATTGAAAGTCTGTCTTAGACTTTTACAAATCTATTTTTTAGTCTTTAAATTTTTCTATATATAAAAGAATAGTGCTTTTAATTTTTAGAATTCTACATGTCTCAAGGCAATGATTAAAGTTTCTTAAGCTATTAGCAATGTTAATAATGGCAGTAATAGAAGGGAAAGATCATATCAGAAAGGCTGAGAAAAAAATCTAGAGTATGAAGCAGAACTTAAATCCTGATATCAAAGAAAAACCAATTGTTGAAAACTATACAAGTTAAAGGCTTAACAATTCAGAAAGGAAAGATATGAAAAACAAGATTACTTTTATATCACAAGGCTAAGTAGTGGAAATAAGGAAGAAATTTATGAACACATCATAGGTGATGGCTGGATGGAAAGCATATTCCAGAGATATGCATTCAAACAAAGGGAATATAACTTCATTTTTCAACAAACAGTTTCATGTGAATTGGCTTTTTGTACAACAAAAAGTAAAAGTCCAACCTTGTCTAAGGTTGGTGTTGATTTAACATGTTTTCACATGGACAACTAAGGGCAGTTAACTTTGTATTAACAGAAAGCAAATCAAATGCTGAAGAGTGGAGAATTCCCCCACTATAAAAAGTATAATCTAGGTTTGTGACAAAGCAAAAGGAATGAAGCAACCTTCTGACTTGTTATCTAAAGTTCTAGTAATTGAACTGGAGTGCCTATAATCTGTTATTTGCACTTCTGACATTAGTGATTTTTAGGTCTTAATAGAGAATCTTAAATCTTTCTGGTCACTTGCCTAATAGCTACTTGCTAATTTCTGTAACTTTGATTTAGTTTGAAATCAAACTATTACTGTCTTGAAATAAATTCAGCAGTTTATATATTGAATGAGCTCAAACAACCTTGTACTGTATATAACTTCCTGAATTTTAATTTGCAATGAACTGGAATTCTCCCTACCATATTAATTCTTTAATCAGAATTTTTTAGTAAAATCTAAAATAGTAATTTAAAATTTCATATTTAAATTTTTTAGAAGATTACTGCTTACAAAAGCTTTATGGCTTCAGATGGGCTACAATTTGGAGACCTTTCTGTCCAAAAGAATACAATAGTTCAAGAACTTGTGAATGGAATTGATATTAGAATTCTAAATAAGAAAACTGTAAACAAATATCACAAACAAGAAATAAAAGGAATTAAAATATTCAGACATCTTGGTGCTAAGGACATGCACATAAAAGGTATTTATTTATTCTTTTCATTTTTAAATCAATATGAAATATTGATATAAGCTTTAAAATGTTCAACTAAAACTAAATATTTAGGCATTCCTAATTAAATATCCAAACTTCTATTGAACAGCTGAAACCTTTCATTTACAGGATACTTAAATGAGATATCCCTATTGGATTCTGTGATCTTATCCACAGTACCTGACACTATTGAGTCTCAGACTTACTTCACAGTTCCACTGACAGCAAAAGGACATGTGACAGTAAAAGGAAGAACAGATGGCATTAATATAGCTGAACTTGTGGAAAAGAGAATTTCTCTCAGCTCCAATGAACTGATCTCTGCAACAATAATCTTAAAGGATATTAATGTAAAAGGTACCATTTTTCAGTATTCATTAACATTCCTTCTCATATGTATTACCTACAGTGTAATCTATACAGCTTAGTCAAAGCATTGGCTACCTTTTTTGATAGTTGCTAATGTAGGACTTGGTCACCTCATAGTTAAATTTCATATATTGAAGTGTTTAAACAGTTATGATTACTTTAACTATCAAGATCATTCTTCTCCAATGAACAGAATTAACATTTCCTTTCATTCATACATTCCATTTGTAGTAACTGTTGTTGCTATAGTAGCAACAACCTGACAAAACTGCATCACTTGTGAATTTTGAAAATGTTTTGTGCTGCATTGTGAGTTGCAGAAATGAATTTGTTAGATAGATATGGATCTCTGAATGAAATCCAACTACCTAATTGCCATAAATATCTTCCCAAAGGGTAAAATGCATAATTCATGGAAATATGAGAAATCATGGCAACCAAACATGCATGCACAGACAAATTAACATGGCGCCTCCGTAGCCAGGTGGGAAGGAGCAGCAGTGCATAGCACACGCTTCTTGATTAGACCGGGGTTCGAGCCAGTCGCCACCAAATACAGAGAATGGGGGAAAGGTCACGGAATGACCACCGCATATCCCGGAGCAATATGGCCTTAGTTGCTAATGCTCCTAAAAACCAAATAACAAACAAACAAATTAACATAATAGTATTATGTACTGAAAATCAGCAAAATAAGTTCTATATCTTGTTGTTCCTCCTAGAGCCGCAATTACACCCTTGCAACCATCTAGCCTAGTTAATCAACTTCTGGATATACAGTTGCCTAATTTCATGGTACCACACCCTTACAATGCTCTCCTGCAGCTGAATCTTACTTGTTGGCTTTTGAGCAATTTTAGACCAGATTATGTACCTGCAATTTTCAATAGGGTTCAAATCTGGATTGTTGGTTTTGGCAGTTCAATAATGCCAGCATTTCTCAGGTATGACTGCACCTTAAGGGAGAAAAACAAGGGAAAACATTGTAAGTATGTTTTAAGCCTTGTGAGAGATTATCATTAAATCTAAATAGCATAAAACTTACCAATTTTGCTGTGTGGCAAGGTGCTGAGTCCTATTAAAACAGTTTTGAATGTCTGTGTGGTGATTTGCAATAATGGGTTTCAGGCACTCCAAGATAGTATAGGTTTCTGTATTCAGTGTTCCATTAATAAACTTAATTTGCCCCACCCCCTTTGCTTGTTATGCATCCCCAGACCATCTGACTAGTGGGGAACTTTAGTCTATGTAGTCAGGATGGTATGCCTCAGATTTTTGTTGTCTGATATATCACTTCCCATCCAAGCCATGTAGGCTGAATTTAAATTTGTCAAAAGATAAGTGTCCCATTGCTCTTTTGTCCATGAAACATGTTTTAGCACAAGCAAGTCACTTCTTGCTTATAGTATGTGTAGAAAGTCCTTGGGACAGAGCAACAGCTACTCTTTTTCTGTCAACTGAACATATGGTGGTGCCATGAGTACACCTGCAAAGCAGGATATTGAGTGTATATCTTCAAACACCATATTTATAGAAATGGCTGATGCAATTACTGTCTATTGCAATAGGTGTTATCTGATTGTTTATTTGCAACAAACAATTACTGTTATGTTTCACTACAACTTATTTTAAGGTGATGCAATTTTGTCTCCCATTTTCTTTTCATTCCTTTTCTTAAATCTATTTTCAAATGTGCAGGGGGTAGTGCTGTAGATTTTACAGAAATCTTACTCATGTTTATCTTTGCAGTACTTAGAACAAGATCTTTATCTAGATGTTAATGTGAGTAATTAGTTTATAATCGTAGATTTTTCTGCTGTAATTCTGTTCCAAATGATATAACTAAACAAGATTAGCATAGAAATATCCATGCTGATTTGTACAGGAATAGAATGTAAACATTATTTGAAATTGATAGTTGGTAATTTCAAAAATGGAAGGTTTATTGGTAATGCAATATACTTCAGATTATGTAATAGTGGTGGGCCTGATCAGAATATTCCATCAGGGTTGCTTCATTGGCATTACAGAATTCACACTAATTTGTAGAACAAACTTCTGTTTTGGCTGGAATTCAATATAGCTTTCTGTCGAACTGTTTTTAGATTTAACATTGTACTTTATCCACAAGTTGATTTAGTTAATTAGAAAACTTTATATTAGTATTCTAGAAACATAATTGCATTATATTCTTAATGCTTGGTATGTAACTGCTTCTATATTATAGTTAAGAGGTCATTAAGCTCTGTACACTTAGCTTCAAAGAAACTTACTGTCAGTAAGTTTCTTAAATCATCCACAACTTAGCTTTTTAAATAAGTTAAACATTGTTAGTTCAATATTGCTGTCTTTGAAAAATAAGTGTCTTAACTCTAATGTTTTGGTTGCTTGTGAAAACACAAGCACCAAATTTGTGATTGTCTACAAAGTATGCAAGAACAACTTGAAACATGAGACAGCTATTTGGAAATGATATGAGAAGAGCATTCAAGAAAAACTTAGACTTGTATTGTGACAAAAGGTGATTTCTTTAAGTATGTAGCAGATTATTTTTCCTAAAGGAAATAAGGGTCTTTGTTGGGGGTTTTTACATGGCTTATTTTAATTTGCCACAACTTCCTGAGGCAAAAGTAAAATAGAATTGTTACTTTTCCCAACTTTGGATATCTCAATCAGGTATTCTCATAGATGACTAGATTCCAGATAATCTACAGTACTACTCTTCCTTGGCAAGAGTACCCTTTTATGCTCCTAATTGTTGCTCTGCACTAGATCTGTTCCCATAGATCTAAGTCCTTCCTAAGATGACTTCTAACCCAATATAGCCAATATTTTGACTTACACTAACCATTCCCTTATATAAAGGGAATTACTTCTGTAAATGTATGTCATGGATAGAATCAAATGATGTCCCGACATTGTTCTACACTCCTTAGAACCTCCCAATTACCTCTTATTCTTAATGTGAATGGCATCTAAATTGTATGAAGAATTTTTCCAGAAAACAAGTTTAGGGTAAATGAGGAAGAAAAATTGGTTCTTGGTTTCAATTTAAGACAGTAAATGGATGCTACCTAGTTACAGCCCATTTTCAGATGGTTTTAGAATGGAGAATTATGCTTATACAAGGAAGTTCAGGGAATGAACTGAGTTCTGTTTAATGTAGAACTTGATCTCTAAAGTTAGTATGTTTAATTCTGGCCCATCTGCTTTATAAAATATGAACTGCCCTTTATAGTTAAATTAGCAACTTGTTCTATGAAACCATTTACTGAACTTTCATTAATAATAAATTTGTTTAATAGTGGCTTACATTAATGTTTTTTATGTTAAATAGCCATGAGCTTTACAACTATTTTCTACTTTAGGTGACTTGTCAATACAAAGAGCTTTAAACAATATCACCATATCCAATATAGTGATAACAGACTGCCTCCTTACAGGACATAAGATCTTCCTTGGCAATTTTCTTGTTCATGCTGATGCAAATATTAGCTTCATTAATGATGTCAACATAGCTGAATTGTCAAAAAACTTAGTTGGCATAAATCAACAGATGTTTTCTGGACTAACAGTAAGTGTTCTGAATTTTTAGAGTGGGCTTATACATCAAAATTAACTTCCTTCACTCTCTTATTGACTTACTGAAATGTGTTTAGATGTTTGCCAAACTTCATTTTTATCAGTGAAGTTTGATATATGAATAGATCAGAATTTTAAATTAAGCTCACTTCATAAATTATCTCAAATTGAATTCTATACAGTATAGCCTCTAAGTGTTGGGACAACTTAAGATGACTATACTAGTGTTTTTGTGAACAAACTTTCTCAGCTTTACTATTTTCAGTGAATGAAGTGACAAATGTTTTTGAAGTAGTATATGAAAACCAAATTTCTAATTTTAATATTATATATTTTAAAATTGCTCTTAAATAGCAGCACATCACACATCTAAAAATATATGTTATTAATTTCTTATCTTATGCAAAAACAGATAGCAACTTTAGCTGTTGCTATAGTTGAATGGTCATATGCAAGGATACAAAGCTTTTTTTTGTAACAGGCATACTGCCAAGTTTGGCAACTGAGGCATGCCTGGAAATCAGTGTATATATAAAAACCATCCTCGAGCACTATTTTCCATAGAAAATGTTACATTCTGGGTTAGACTAAAGGCCCTTCCCACAGAGGATGTACAATAATACTTTAGGTTATAAACCCAGGCAAATTATACATGATACAGTAATTATAGACCACTTGTCAGTAACTATGCACAACCCACTTGTCAACTCATGCAAACATATCATGCTTTGGCAGTTCTGCCATTTTAAATGATTTCATATGCAATTGACAAATGGTGGCTGGTTTCCCTTAATAAAATGTAAAGTTGAGTGTACCATGTTCAGTTTCCACTTTATTGCAGCTGTAATTGAAGAAATGTGGCTAACTTCTGCACTTTTTAAAACAGCATTCATAAAAACTAATTGCAATTTCCTGCAGATGAGGATACAATAGTTGCTGAATGCTTGAAGTAGTTTTCTGCAGTCTTGAGATTTGTGCCATTCTACTGGAGACATGCTTACTGTCTGAACCAGCAGTATAACCACAAGTATGTTGAGGTTGCATTATGTATCTAAGTAGTTTGCTTTGTGTTTAGTCAAACCAAACACTAAGTTAAACTAACATTTGTTCAAACTATGAATAATGCAATCCAGTTTAAACTGGCTTGCATTAACTATCTACTCCAATGTCCAAGTGCACTTCTGACTTGGCACCTATAATTTTACTACTAAACCATTCCAAACACTGGCCTACAACAAGTAAATATGCAACTTGAACTTTCTCACATCCCTTCCATTCCTGTTCTAGAAAACCCATCCTTATGTATTTTCTCAATTGCAATCAAAAGTGAATAGTCAAATGTATTTGCCTTCAATTTTAATACATCTCATGATTGGAGTTTTCCTAGTGATAAGATAGTTTAATTTTTTTAAAATTTTTTTATTCCATAGAATATTAACATCAACACTTTCTGATATTTTTTCCTGTATGCCAAAAATAAGCTTTTTTTGCATACCATAGGAAAATACATTAAGCGTTATTTTGTAAAGTTGATGGCAGTTGCTGTATTATAAGTACATTTTTTATTGCCAGATGAGTCTGAAACCAAGATACCTTAAAGTTTAAAATTATAGGTATCTTGGTTTCAGACTCATCTGGCAATAAAAAATACTTATAGGTGGTGAGGTAAACGGCAGCAGCTATTATCATTTCACTGCATGATGGAAGCCTCAATTCATGTTGAGGGAAATGGACTTGCACTTGATCAGTGTGGCAGACCACACTGGTTTAGTGCAGGTTGACAGATTATAATTTTCATACATGGCATTAGTGTGCCATCCCTGGTATTATATAGCCTTCAAATTAAGGTAAAGTCTGAATTTCCAAGTTGCATCTGACAGTCTTTATCTACCTAAACCCATTGAATCCTTAACAGAACTTCACAAATTATTCTTATAGTTGTACTTCTGAGCAACAAATATCTAACTGTACTGAAGTTAGTCATATTTGTAAGATTGTATATACATCTGATTTAAGACTTCTGTATTCCATGTTTAGCTTAAATGAATTTAAATGAGGCATAATATTCCTATGCCTAAAAAGTTTGACTTTACCAAAGCATAAAAGCTCTCCTACATTTTTGAACTTAATGCAGGCTATTTTATAGCCTAAGCAACTACTGCAAAACCATTAATGGTAATTATGGTTTGCCTGCCTATACACAAGCTTCACTGTCCTAATATTAATTCTCTAAACTAGTTAATTTTATGAAATTAACTTGAATTAGCTCAACTGTTTCAATGAACTCACTAGAAAGCCTCTCCACTTACAGATCTTCCAGGCAAATGTGATTGCCCACTCGATTGTCACTCCTGAAGTAGATGGAATTGATGCTGGGCTTATGGCAACTCAATTCTACAACATCCAAATGCATACTACCAAAGAATTATCCAGTACAGATAATACATTACAGATTCATGATTTGATGTTACTTCAGCAGTTTGAAGCTCATAAGTGTAAGTATACTGAAATTCTTCTAGTTCATAATGTAAACAATTCTAGGATAGAATTTATTAAATCATAAGTTCTAAATCAATATGTACCATTTACATATTGCTTTTGCCAAATGATTCTTCTATCTTTTGGTAGATTGTTGCAAAGCATTTTAAAACTTGTCTTAACCTCTCTTAAGGAAGTTTAGTTTTGAGAACAGTCACAGGGCCAGGTGACTAGAAAAATATTGGTGGCATGTTCTGTTGAGTTTAAATTAAACTCAAGACTGGGAATTTGTTCTCAAACCTTGTGGTATAAACTAAATTTGAGTTTAAAAATGCCTTGGTGTGGAAAGGATTTGGAAAAGTCCTTTCCACACCATATTGCAAATGTAGGAAACTTTACACTTGTTTCTCACTGGCTATAAATTAGTCTAGCAAAATTGCTAATTAAAGTGGTTACTATCTGCTTGCACATGGGTGTTTAAACACCAAAGAACAAGTTTCAGAATAGTTCTGTTATTCACTTTAAGTTGTACTTAATAACTTAAGACATGGCCTTTTCAAATTTTTTTTATAGAAAACTTAATTGCTACTGAATAGCTATAATCTTACTTGAATATATAACCATATGACAACTTAAGGAACCTGCTGGTTTTATTTCAAATTTAGTATTTGAAAATTTTTCAAAATATGTAAGACTTCATTTCAGTACTCCAGAAGAACCTATCCTACTTAAATTTTTTACTGCTTGCAAAACTTTAACCACTACATCTAGTAAAACAGTGACCATGCCTTTCTGAACTCTTTTCCAGATCAAGCAGTGTTACTTGCTCATCTTGACTTGTGCCAAGAACTGGGCTTTGCAACAAGAGTTTATTCCATACCAGTCCATACAACTCACAGGTAAAGAGAATTTTGTCTTTTAAATTCTTATTAAACAAACTGAAATTTTTATTAATTTCATTCTTTCTTTCAGTGTTAAATACAAAAACAACCCAGCACACCAGTTGTTGATATGGACCCAAGACACTAGTAGCTGTGACCAGTTTGAATGTTGCAAAATGTATTCCTATGTTTATAATCTGAATGAATCAGGATGGTTGACTTGGCATAGTGGGCCCTATAAAGGAAAATACATACCTTTGATCTTCACTGGCATGGAAGAGATAATTGGAGATCTAGATGGGTTTATTCTTTCTACTACTGCAGAATACAGTGAAAGGTAACTTTAACTTAAATTTCACCTTAAATTTGTAGAGAAATACTAATTTAGGATAGTGTTCTTGCTGTACTTTACTAATAGAAGTATCTGCTAACAAGCAATTTCACAAAGATTAAATTTTAATCCAGTGTGCAAGTATAGTGCAAAAGCATCAATACATACCAAATCTGAATGAACAATATTAGCAAAGTGGCATCATTTTAAGTTATCTCATTGTGAGAATACCTTCACAACAAGTTGCCATGATATTGCACTACTTCAAATAAGTAACGCTTCACCTGAGAAGACTGACTTATTCTCAGATGGATACCACCACCCAGACAGCACCATTTCAGGGCTATTTGGCCCTTCAGTGGGTGGGTAGGTAGGTACCCAAGTGATGCAATGATGGCAAAACAGTTACATATAACTCCAGTGAGAAATGCCTGATGGTGTATGATGCATTTAGACCATAAAGTGTTTAGGGTGTAAGCCTCAGCTATGGAAAAGTCTAGACTACATATAAGTATAGTGTGAAAGCATCAATAATACATAGCCAAATCTAAATGAGCAGAATATTAGCAAAGCAGCATCATTTTAAGTTATTCATGCTTTCACACTATATACTTATGTGTAGTCTAGACTTTTCCATAGCTGAGGCTTACACCCTAAACACTTTATGGTCTAAATGCATCATACACCATCAGGCATTTCTCATTGTGGAGTTATATGTAATTGTTTTGCCATCATTGCATCACTTGGGTACCTACCCACCCACCAAAGGACCAAATAGCCCTGAAATGGTGCCATCTGGGTAGTGGTATCCATCTGAGAAGTAACAAGTCTTCTTCTTTTCAGGTGAAGCATTACTTATTCTAAATAGTGTAATATCATGGCAACTCATTGTGAAGGTATTCTCACAATGAGAACTTAAAACAATGCCACCTGCCACCTTGTTGATATTCTATTCATTCAGATTTGGCTACGTTATTATTGATGCTTTTGCACTATACTTATACATATTCTAGACTTTTCCATAGCTTGAGGCTTAAGCCCTAAATGCTTTATAGTCCAGTTAGTAATTAATGTAAATAAAATTACTAATTAGGCATAATTGATTTGGCAGGGTGGAGTTGATCTTGGAACCATGATAGATCATACAACTGGTGTTAGGTCAAATAAGTTTTTTTTCTTGTAAAAAATTGCATGCAACTCAGCACTTGGGGGAGGAATAGCAAAGTGGGATTTCAACTCTTTCAGAAGAGTTGAAATGAATTTAGAACAGGAAGACTGAACAGGAAGTGAGACTGCTGTAGTTCTGACCCCAGAACATACCCATAACATTTGATACATGACAGTCAGTATGTTCTCTCATAGAACTATACATTCTTACCCCCAAACATCGTTTCCAATGCCAAAAATTTGGTCATTCCCAAAACACACTGGTACTGCTTGTGGTTCATGAGCACATTTATGGTGACTAAAATAGAGCATAAATGTTCATGCCTCCATGACAAGTGGTCAAGAGCAAGAGTACTATTATGCTTCTGCCCTTTGAATAGACTAGGGTTTAAGCCCTTGACTGCTAAATACAGATTATTCTGCCAATCTGCACTAGATCAGTATGGCAGATTATGGTCCATTTTCTTTCAACATGACTTGAGGTATCCACCCTCCAGATTTTCTTCTTGAAAAATTAAGATATTCAATGGGTTAGAGCAAACATTTTAGATGCCAAAAAATCAGTAAGAGCTGAAAATAGCACCTGACTGACTTTTGCAGAAGTAATTAAGTCAGAACTAAACTACTGTGCAGGGAACAATGACTTTTACTTAGACATTCCCCCAAATAGATCATTGTTAAACTAGACTCACTTTTACAAAGCTTTTGCCCTTGCAAAGTAAAATTAAGATAAAAGGCTATTAACACACAAATCACATACTAGTACTACTCTGCATACAAAGGGTACTAGGAAAGTTTTGCAATACAGCTTTGTTTATTTAATTTTTTCAAAGTAATTTCCTCTACATTCAATACACCTCTCCATCCTCCGAAACCAATCTTTAAACCAGTTCTGCCAAGTTTCACTAGGGAGTAAAGCACACTCGTTGTCCCAAGCCCGTAGAAGGTCCTCATCACTGGAAAACCGCCTCCCGTTTAGCTTCATTTTCACATGCGGGAACAGTGCAAAGTCGCAGGGAGCAAGGTCTGGACTGTAGGGAGGGTGCTCGAGAAGTTTCAGTCCTGTCGTGGTCAAATATTCAGTGCAGGCTTTGGCGCGGTGAGCTGGAGCATTTTCGTGATGGAGGTACCAGGTCCATTCTTGACTTTGGCCGCAGGTTCTTCATAGATCCAATGACTTTAGGCAGGCATTGTTCAGTATACCACTTAGCTGTGACTGTCTTCTGTGTCCAAAACGACACGTTCCACAATTCCACTCGATTTGAAAAATACAGCTATCATTTTCTTCTTTACAGATCGGGATTTTCTGACAATTACGGGTGTGTCGTCATCATCATCAAAGACCCAAACTTTGTTTTGAGCCTTGGTCGGCAGATCGTAATAGTACAGCCAAGTCTCGTCACCTGTCACAATGTTGTTCACATACCGAGATTGTCCCTTATTAAAGTTTTTTCACATCTCCCAGCACCAAGTCACACGTTGTGTCATCTGCTCTTCAGTCAGTTGATGCGGCACCCAGAGAGAACAAAGTTTCTTCACGTGCAAATGATCTTGCAGAATCAAACGAATTGCTGGTGCATTTAGGCCCAAAGTATCCTCTATCTGTTGGTAGGTCACTCGCCTGTTTTCGTCAAGCATTTTCCTCACAGCAGTAACGTTTTCCTCCGTAACTGACGTTCGTGGCCTTCCCGGCCTCTCAGAATCCTCCAGAGTGAAATTTCCCCTTTGGAATTCTCTATACCACCTGAATATCGTTGTACGATGTGGACAATCATCATCTAGTGCAAGAGTCATTTCTTCTAAGCACTGGTCTATGGTTAAACCACGCACGAAATTATACCGCAAAACTGTCCTTATCTCATTTCGTGACCACGATGCCATCGCAAGCACTTTACACTCTCACTACTAATGAATAACTGAGCCCATCGACTTGGTGCGGCGGCTACTATGCACGTATGAACATGTCTCAACATGCAGTAACAAGCAGCTTCCTGTGATTCATTGTTGTGTCATATTGCAAAACTTTCCTAGTACCCTTTGTACTAATACTTAACCAGAGTATTCAGAAAGCACTGCTACTCATGATAATATAAAATTGACTCAGTAGGCATAGAAAGGAAAGAAAACACCAAGAAGTTCCAGTTTATCTTTGCAGAGGAAGTAAAAGGAAGACCATACTTCCTGACAAAAATAAATCTGATCATAATCAACCCTCAGACAAATTTAGGGCCACAATTTCAATGAGATTGAAGATATTGCAGCAACTTTTGACATTTAGTATCTTCTAGTATAACCCAGTTGCCTTTAAGTTTTTTTAAGAAACTAACTTAACAGCATTTGTACTAGATTAAAAATTATCTACGGACAAGATATAATTATTGATAGAATTCAGCTCATAAATGCATTGCAATTCTAATTGGCTCCAATGTTCCCTTCCAACCACTAATGCTACAGATCTAAAAGCTGTCGCTGCTAGAAATTTCCTGTTACTTTTGCCATTGTCTCCTTAAATCTTCCCACTAACCACATGTCTTAGTGACCTTGCGTGTCATAACTCAGCTCCCTTCTGCATTAAAGTATCCCATAATGCAGATTTTAACATAAAATAAACTAGAAAGTTTCTTTTTTTTTTTGATAAACTAAATCTGAATGTGTATTACCCACTACCTCTCAACAGGCTCTCATATAGAAAAAATTTTAACACTGCTGTGTATACACAGTGGAATATGAATTTGCAAAATTAGATAAAAAAATCTAGGCAGCTAATGATAGACAAAGCAGTTATCTATTCATGCTACTGCATCTTATAAATCAAATATTACAGGCCACTAAAATAGCAAATGCTTGTCATAAAATACAATCATCCATAATGGAATAGCCAAGGCAACTAAGCCAAATGAAAAAGCTCCTGGAATATTTTTTCACAAGAACCCTTCCGCTGCAAATCTAGTGTAGTTTAGTTTAAGAAAGCAAATGCCAGATACACATTCAGTAAGTAAGAATCATGGAAACACTTATTAGCAGGTCCACTAAACCCAGTGACAGATTAAGGAAAAATCAGGCCCTAGGCAACATTCTCATTTTGGGGCCCCACCCAGGGTTGCCAACTTTCAGAAATTGTAATGGAGGGCACAGTTGAATGGGTTAAAAAAATTATTAAATATAAAAAATACAGGTCTTGTTTTATGTTGAAAGCTAGTCCTCTGCCTATAAAACTGTATAATAAAAGTTTTTTATGGGCCCTAGGCCAAAGTCCACCCCTGACTAAACCAACACATCTTTTGCTTAAACCTCTTCCATGTACTTGCCAGCCTTCCAGAAATTAGTCTCACCCTGAAAAATGGCTCCTAAATTGAGCAAACCTTCATTTCCCCCTGATATAAATAGTTACCATTCTCTTCTAGAGTTTATGAAAGTAAAAAACTGTTTGCTGTTTTTCTTTGCATCATTTGCCAGACACCTCCATGGGCAGGAGTAGCAGTGCATAGCACATGCTTCTTAATTAGACCGGGGTTCAAGCCTGTGACCACCAAATACGGAGGATGCAGAAAGGAATGTGACCACCGTATATCCCTGGAGCAATATGGCTTTAGTTTCTAATGCTCCTAAAAACCCAATAACAACAGCATCATTTGCCAAAGATTTGTCTGCCTTCACTTGCCTAACCTCCTTTGTGACTTGATTAGAGACTAGCTTATATCTGCCATAGGTTTCTATATTGCCTGATAATTTATATGCATCCCATACACTTTTCTTCTCTGCCACAAGCCTCATTAGTTCATCTGACATCCATTTAGGCCTAAACCTTGAAGAGTATTTCTTAGTTGGTATGAAAAGCCTAGTAGCTTCCAAAATTAATTCTTTGAAGGCTTCCCATTTAGAATTCACCATTGGTAACATCAGTTGATCCTACTCTATAGATTTTAAAAATTGTTATACCACTGTAGTTGCCTCTATGAAAGCAAAAGCCTTTACCTTTGTGTGGCATTTGGATCTTTAAGTAAATCCCACATCTATACACTGATCACTGTCACCCAGTGGTTCCTTTATCTACAAATTCTTAATGCATCAATAATCACTGCTGATAATCAATATAGTTACTCCCTCTGGTTGCTTTTTACATTTTGCTGTAAAAAACTAAAATCCACAAGTCTTGCTAGGGTGAGTGACCAAACTGCAAGTTCCAGTTGATATCTGGAAAGTTAAAATCCCCCCCCCCCCTTGAGACATTCTGATTTATTGGCCCACTTTCTCTGCACAAGTGCTAATTGCACTCATCAAATTCATTAGGCCTATAACACACACCTACTCATTTTCCCTTTCCCAGTGCTTATGTCACCACACTAGCCAGGTGGGTAAAGTGCATGCCTGGCAACCCACTGGTTACTGGTTCAAATCCTGCCTCACTTGGATCACAGTAAAATTCAAACTTTGGGAGGTGCATTATGGCCACAGAAGCCAATGCACTAACAAAAAACACCACACTGACTGAACATTGCATTGTCTACCAATGTCAATTGGATGCACTTCCTTAATTAGTTGCTTAACTAATAGCTTAACCCCTCTTCTCTTCCTGTTCTATATCCTTTCTGTACAAATTATTATTCCCCAAATTTCAACTCTGCACACACTTATGTGTGACACCACTTCTGATATCCCAGCAATATCTGCCTTTGCATTGACCAGCACTTCAAACTCCTCAAATTTATTAATTATGCTTCTAGCATTGGTGTACATGCAAGTATACCTGCACCTGTTCCTACTCTTAGTTACCCTAACACAGCCCATGTATTGACTTGTTTCACTGGCTCCCAGCAACTTGCTTTCCAGGCTTCTACTGCTTCTAATAGAAGCAGTGCAAGAATCACTTTAACAGTGGCTGCAGGCAGAGGCCAGACTTTGTCTGTATCCCCCCCAAGCTAGTATTCTGACCCACCTAACACTGCCTCGATAGCATCAAAATATTCTTGTACCCTTTCTATTTAAGTCTACCCCATCCCTGTAGAAGCAGTCTCTCCAGTTAACAAGCACAGACCACACTGAAATTCTACCACACAACCCTTATCTCTCCAGGGCCAAATTGATTGACAAGACTCATCATATACTTCCTCTTATTGTGTGGGCAGAATTGCAGACACTTTCAAATTCAACCCTAGCTTGTGACCTTTCAACATTGACCTGTACTTGCTAATTAAATCTGCAGATCTCCTACTCTTAAGGTCATTGGTGCAAACATTTTCAACAATATCACTTTTTGTGCTCTTAAAAGATATCTGATCTTCAACTTTTGCACATGTCAGACATACTTTGGTTCTGTTCCCCCTATCCTTTTTGCATAACATTCCATGACACTAGTCACTCACAATAACTAGTTCCTGTGGGAGCAGTGAATTCAGCCTTGGGATTAGTTGCCTGCTGCACAGGAATCAACTCTGGCATTGAATTGGGCAGCTGAGAGCTTGATGGGCCCCTCAATTTCTTCAAGGGCATCAACCCTACACCTCAATCCTCTCAATTAGATGCAATGACCTTCCTCTTCCACCACAGTATTTTGACACAGTGGGAAACAATGTGCAGTATTTTAGGCAAAACTTTTCTGTAAAGTTGATGCTTCAGATACTATAGTCTATAATTATTGGTATTGCAAAGCCAATTTTTACTTAAACTTGCTTTTATAAACTTTTTTGCTTAGTTACCAAATTCTATAATCCAACTTGAAACATTGTCTTTATCTGATTAGTGCAATTGAAGTAGATATTTTAGTTGGAAATTCCAACTATTCCTGGAGACATAAAAGAAAAGGGAACTTTAATCTTTTAAACTCCTGATCCTTTATTTTAAGGAAAATGCCTAAATTTTCTAATAGAAATGGGCAGGACAGGATCTTCCTCTTAAAGTAAAGATCTAAGGCTCATATTAAAGTTCAACCCAGTCACTTCAGACTTGAATTGCTCCAAGCATTGTAGAAAAGTGGCAAGGAAGGCCAGTGTCCAATCTGATTTATTGAATATTTGCTGACAGGCAGGTCATAATCCCACAGGGAGTATTTGTAAGACTACACTTTGATTACTGTTCAAGTATGGAGACTACTTGGACAATACTTTAGTGTCCAAATAAAGGCAACTTCCTTGGTGGTGAGATTGGCAAAAGGTGGAAAATTGCTTTCATTCACTTTACTTGGTGTATAGAATGTTGAAAGGTGAAAGAAATGAATGAGGGTAAAGTGAAATTCACTGTAAATTATTACAGAACTAAGTGTCATCAATTCAAATGAGTAATAAGTTTACTGTATTACAGGAAGTCCAATTCATGAAACAACTGCAATTTTAATGACTTCATTACTGGAATAACTAAGTTTCAAAGTGTAGTTAAGGCTGGCAGATAGGAAACTTAAAGGTTAGCTAGATAGAGATAGCTGTGTGAGGAGGGAGTCAAATAAGCAATTTTTTTGGACATTGCTATAAAGCTTGTACTATATGGCTCTGTAAAGTTGCTCTGCTTTTAAAATAGTTCTGGATGATAAATGTCAGCTATATAGTCATATTGAGAAACTGTTTTCATCACAAAGGTATTGCATATAAAATAATTATTCTAAAAATTCATTTAAAAACTTCATACTTTTAAATCCAGAGAATCTAATTCAATTAGATAAATGGAAAATGTTGATAGCATCTTGGTTATCTTTTACTACATCTGCATGCATTATTTTGCCTATCTTTTAGTATGTCTATTCATTAAATGAATTTAATTAGTTCTGATAGATTCAAAATTCTCATAAGGGATATGATCATGTGCCCTGGCCTGACAATGTCTGTTGATTTAAATAAACAGTCAAATGAGATTTTATCACATTCATAAATCATGTGAGCTCAAATGGGTGTACTGCTACACCCCTGTTCTAAACATGGATAAGTTGGACTGGAGACTTAACTTAAAATTCCAGTAACTTTTATAAAGATCTTATTGCTGTAATACTATATTACAAAAGCACTTATTTCTCATGGGCAGTGCTGCTTACTACTATTGCAACTCTGATAGTTCTATAACAAATGCCTTTTGTAACCAATTGTTTGGTTTAATTTTTTTATTGAAAAATTTGACAATTAACTGATTTAAGTGAGTGAATATCTGAAATAGCAGTTTCATTTAATATGCTTGTTTTGATTGATTAGATTTAATCATTCAGTTCTCTGAATGCTTTTGCACTGTTTTACAGGTGCAAAGATTCAAGTTTTGAAGAAATTTACATTTCAAGTGTTAAGAATGGATGGATATCTGCAATGAATAGCAGCAGCAAGTACTACTTAAACTCATCTTTTAGAGATGCCAAGATTTTTGAATTAAACAATTCCATTTATTTGATAATACCCCATATTGCTAATGGTAAGTTACTTTGTAATACCATAAATAACCTATAAATTTAGTAACCCAGAAAAAATAGGCTATCACAAGTTTAACTATTTCTAAACTTGCTATACAGCCTATGGTAGACTAATTTCCCACTGGAATTAAAGAATGGTAGATTACTACCAATTTGTTTAAATAAAATTAAACAAGGTACCAGCTCAAGTGCTTGCCCACCTTGGTTGTAGATTAATATCTAGTATTGAATCTTAAATGAGTAATTGCCATATGCACTTAAGATTTTTATGGTGATTGCTAAATATAAGTAGCACAGAACATTATGGTGTTATAATACTATGGGTTGAAAAGACAAGGTTGTTGACATTGGACTTGAGTTTCTAAAGTACCTTACAGGAAAAACTGTCAAAAGACAGAAGGATAAATTAAAAGGCTACTTAGCCCAGTGACTTTAGAATTTTTATTCTAAATGGATGTTGATTAGATGAAGCATATTTAGCTTTCTAATTTTGATCAGTGCTTACAGAAAAAGTAGACAGCTGATATTGACAAGGATTAGTGACTAAGTAAAATGAATTACTTTGCTTGAATAGTCTAGGAAGTGTTTTGGAATAGCAGTATATGGTAACATTCTGTGGAATGCTGATCTATAGTCATAGCTATTTAGAAGAAATACTAAGTACAAGTTTTGATATAGAGAAAGCAAAACTTAATATCCAGTTGTCTTGTTATTTGGATTATCCACATTAAAGAATCTTTTTTAAACATTTAAAGATGAGTATGGGAGCAGACTGGGTGTGAAAATTGAAGTTAAGGTTTTTCATTCTGCCTCCTAAAGAATGACCTGGAGGCCAGTCTTTCAAAGAACTGGTGATTCGTATTTTAAGTTGGTTTTGGCAGAGAACCAGGTGGAATGTAATGTATCATAACTGAGATTTCCAGGTTGGTGATAGTGTAATATACAAAACTGGAAACTACACAATTCCAGCATTAATTTTTGAAGTTGGCCATCTGCCATAACATACAGAAAACTAGCAACCAAACTTGTGTAGCCAGTTTTTTAGTCTGCCTGTAACTAATATTCATTGCTTGTAAAATTGAGTTCAAGTACAACTATTGAGTATTAGTTTTAGGCAGACTAAAGGTATACAAGCAAATCACAGTGCATGTAATATCTGGAACAACTTAGCAAATTGTTTAAAGGAAGAGCAACTCTGTACCAGGTATGTGGTATAAGACTTTTTTCAGGAAGAAAATTAAAGGAATGTAGATAAACCTTTTTTTAACTTAAAGGTTTCTTTCCATTCTTTTTTTACACATTTCTAATATTTGGTCTGTTTCTTGACCATTTTATTGGTCATTGGCTTAATACAACTTGGTTTCTGGCTAAGGTTAAGTTAGAATGAGTGAAGTGTAACTTCACTAGTACAACTAGCAAATATCAAATTTAAAACCATACCAAAGAGGAATACATTGTGCTGATCAGTATATTTTTGCAATATTTTAAATAGTTAAAACAAGCATAAGAATGGACATTAGTTCCATGAGGAGAGAACTTTTTAATCTAAAGTATGATGATTAACTCAACTTTCAGCTTATTTGAGAAACTAAGTGGTTAGACTAGACTAATCTGATGCTATTAGATTAATGAACAAGTTGAGGTCAGTAAAAGCCATCAGCATATCTTCTACCTATATAAGCAGAAAACTGAAGCCAGTTGGATTTGTTAAATTGAAAGCAAAGCAGTTTCCTAATAGCCAAGTTAAGTTTGCAGAAACTTCCTGCTTTATTTATTTCAATGCAGAATGAATTTGAATTAAGACAAAGTAGCAATATGTATTTTACAGTGTAAGGCCAGTCAGGCAAATCTCTGATAAACCAGTCCAGGTGCCTTTTCCCACACTAAAAATATCAGTAGACATATTTAGAAATACCACATTTAAAGCAAAAAGAATTGGCAAATTGGGATAAAATAAGAGTGGAAAAATTCAGATTAGTCTATCTAAAATTAACTTATAGAAAAGTATTACTTAGTTTCTGTATGCCTTATTATAGATAAGGTAGGTAGAACATCAGCCATGCATGCCATTACATAATGGTGTACACAGCAAAATGCTTACCTCTGTGGTTCTAGGCAGTTATTTATATTACATATATTATTGACTGCTGGTCATAGCAGAGGCAGCAATATTATACCCTATCTGATCCAGATGCCTCCTTAGAATGAAAAGTCTACTAGTCCTGTAGATTTTAAGCCACCTGCAAAAATAGCTTTAAAGCAAAGCTTTAACATTAATATCTAATTCAATAGAAGTCACATCTTTAGAGGACAAGTACCATCTTTGTCAAAGGTGGTACTTGTCCTCTAAAGATGTGACTTCTATTGAATTAGATATTAATGTTAAAGCTTTGCTTTTGAGATCAAACATGGTTCTTGACACTTAGCCTCTAAGAAAAGCAGCTTAATTTCAATGTTATATAGTGTTAGACTTTAGTGTCAGCATTTGTATCTTCCCTAGATCCACATCTTAGTTGAGACCAAAAGAACTACTGTTCCAGAACTTAAACAGTCAGTAATGTGACTCACTCCAATAATTCACAACTTTTAGTTGAAACTGAATTCTTGTTGGATAGGTGAGAAATCTGATAATTTGATTGCCACAAAGTGATCATATTCCACCATTTAGAGTATTAAGATAAAGTAATTTAAAATAAACCTTATCTTAATCTGATAAGGTTTGGGTTTTAGATTGTATAGCGATTTGGCCAACATTAATACCTGATAGTATTATGTATCTGAATTTAACGTGTTAAATATTTGAAACAATTTCATTGTTTATACACTGTTCTCATTAACAATTTCTCTTAAGTGAAATGTTAATCATTAATTTACTTCTAGTATGTATCTAGATAAAAATTGAATTTTACTCAAATGATCTAAACAGTTAATAAACTCTTTACAGATACCTGTAAAAAGACATCTATATATCATTATGATCAACCTACAGGATCCTGGACAGTACACCAGCATCTTTTAAGCTGTGGTGCAGTAGATATAATAAAAACAAAAGGAAAGATATTTCTGGTAATAGCAAGTTTGCTCCAGACAAACATAAGAAATTCCCTCTCAATTTATGAATTAGATTATTCAGTCAACCAGGTAAGGCAGTCTTAATGTTTGCAACTTTTTCTTGATTAACACGTTTGCTTGCCTTGACACAAAAGCATCAAACAGCACTAAAATGTGCCATCATTCATGACTGCAAGGCCACTCAAGTGTTGAGCTATAATACATGAACAGTCCTTAAAGTCAATGAATAAGTACCATTAAAAGTTAAGAAATTCGCTCTATATTGGCACACTAAAATCTCTGTGCTGACTTACAGCTTAGTAAAAGTTTAATATTTTAGCTATGAATTCCAAACTTTTCAACCATTTATTTCTGGAAATCTGAGGATGTTGGAATGCAGATCTTTTTCAGTATTCCAGAAATTGCAAATTGGATGCACTCAAATGCAGGCAGGGAAATTATCAACTTTCTTCCATAATACTAAATTTAACTAGTTAATAAAGCTAATAAAATTTATTCTGAACTGAATGGTTGGTCAGTTTGATCTGATTTTTCAGTCTTTTGAATCCTGTTCAGAAACTACTTTTGCATATTAGTTTGATTTGAAATATTCCCAACAGAATAGTTATTTCCTATTGGAAATATTTCCATTCAGAACAAACTTGCTAAAGGCTTAATTCTGTACCATGCTTGGTACAGAATTAATCCATGTAAAATCATTCCATCCTAATATAGTATGGACAACTATGAATATTGTAGAAACCTATGGTTAATGTTGAGTACTCTAAAAAAATGTTCATTGTTTTAACTTCATTTAGAACTTATTACTTGCTCATGTTGAGTGTGCCCACCAAATACAGAGGATGCAGAAAGGTCAGGGAATGACCACTGCATATCCCTGGAGCAATATGGCCTTAGTTGCTAATGCTCCTAAAAACCAAATAACAAACAAACATGTTGCAAGCAAGTTTACCTGATGTATAAGTTATTGCAATTGAGAATTATAACATGCCATTGGTTGCCAGAGCTCATGGGCAATGAACAATGGCTTCAGGTTTTCACTGCAGAAGACTGTACACTTTTGCCACAAGAGTAACCTGAACTAAGCATGTGGACAAAATGCTGTTCCAGTAGTACCCTTACAATTTCATTTTGACTTATGGTGCCAACTAAGATAAGTGACAATGGTACTGGTAACTCTACCAAGAAAAGGAAAGCAATAGATTTGGATCAGAAAATTTAAAATAAAGCATGTATGAAAATGGTCAAACATTAACAAGTATCATGCTGAATTTTAAATTGTTCAGTGAACACACTAAAGGACACAGAATAAAAGCAGCAAAGGAAACTGCACTGATGAAGTCAACCATAATAACCAGAGATATTAAATCAGTTTTTATAGTACAATAACACGTTTTTTTCTTTTGGGCTACTTCACTGATGTCCCCTGATCAAGTTTTTAATTAAACATATATAACTAATTGAAAAAACTTCATTCTTCTGAGGATATTGTGGTTTTGTAATCTTGGCACATCAGGGATATAGTAGCAGCAACATTATTAGTCATTCTCAACTTGTATAATAAGTCCTAGAGTGAATGTCTGGGACTTACTATATTTTAGTCAGATATACTTGTCAAACATGGAACTATGGAAGACAATGCCAATCTTAATTTTAGCCACCATTGAAATACCACTCATGACTACCTCATTGTTGGATGAAAATCAGGGGCAAAGGTTGATGACATTGTAGAGTGGATATCATCTTTTAAGGGCACAAAAGGTGATATAATTGTACACGTTGGCACTAATGATATTAAGATTAGGAGACCAGCAGAATTACTTAACAAGGTCACTGAAAAAAAGCACAGGTCACTTTTAAAAAAAGCCGTGAAGTAGGGTTGAATTTGCAAGTGTCTGCAATTCTGCCCAGACACGATAGGAGGGAGTATATGATGAGAGCCTTGTCAATCAATTCGGCCCTGGAAAGATTGTGCAAGGCTCAAGGGGTAGAATTGTTTTCAGCCTGGACTGTACTTGTTAACAGGAGAGATTGCTTCTACAGGGATGGGATACACTTAAATAGAAAGGGTGCAAGAATATTTGCTGATGCTATCGAGGCAGTGTTAGGTGGGTCGGAAAACTGCTAGCTTGGGGGGAGACAAAGACTAATAGATTGCCAGTAGCCACTGGCAGAGGTGAAAGAGATTCTTGCACTGCTTCTATTGGAATGAGCAGAAGCCTGAAAAACAAGATGCAGGATATTTCAGAGACTGCTGGAAATCATTGCAGTACAAGTAAACACATGGGTTGTGTTAGGGTAGCTAAGAATAGAAACAGGTGCATGTATACTTGCATGTACACCAATGCTAGGAGTTTAGTAAATGAACTTGAGGTATTGCCCAAAACATCAAAGGCAGATATTGTTGGGATATCAGAGACGTGGTGTCACACAGATATAAGGAATGCAGAACTGGAATTTGGAGAGTACAACGTCTACAGAAAGGATAGGAAGGGAGGAGGGGTTATGCTATTAGTTAAGAAACACAAAATCCAAGGAAGTGAAGCCAGTCGACATCGATGGACAGGGCAGTGTCAAGTCAGTTTGGTGTGACATAAGCATAGGTAAATCAAAATTGAGTAGGAGTGTGCTATAGGCCTAATGACTCTGAGTATAATAAGATACTGTACAGGGAAATAGAATGGGCCAGTAAATCAGAGTCTTATAATGGGGAAATTTTAATTTCCCAGATATTGACTGGAATTTGTGGGTTGGTCACTCACACACTAGCAAGGCTTTTGTGGATTTATTGGATGATTGTTTTCTACACCAGCATGTTTGGGAGGCAACTAGAGGGAGTAATACTCTTGATCTGATTATCAGTAGTGATTCTTCATGCATTAAGAATCTGCAGATAAAGGAACCACTAGGTGGCAGTGATCAGTGTGCTGAAGTGCAATTTACTCAAGGAGGTAACTACCATCAGAGGTAAAGGAGACTGATGGTCTGAGACTGTATTTAAATTCTATACAGTGGGACCAACTGATGTTACCAACAGCAAATTCAAAATGGGAAGCATTCAAGGAACTAATCTTGGAAGCTACCAGGCTTTACATACCAACCAAGAAATATTGTTCAAGGTTCAGGCCTAAATGGTTCTCAGATGAACTGAGACATATGGCAGAGAAGAAAAATGCATGGGATACATACAAATTAATGGGTGACATGGAAGCCTATGATAAATATAAGTTGGTCTGTAACCAAGTCACAAAGGAGATTAGGCAGGCAAAGGCAGATTATGAGAAATCCTTGGCAAAGGATGCAAAGAAAAACAGAAAAGAGTTCTTTACCTATTTAAACTCAAGAAGGAAAGGGATGAATCAGATTGGTCCACTGGATGTTGATGGTTCAACAGTTGAGGATCCTGCTCAGGTGGCTAACAATCTAAACGAGTATTTTGCATCTACATTCACACATGAGGAGTTATTCAGGAAAGGGAATATCGTAGGTGAAGTAAACATTGGCAGTGAGCTAGATGATTTTCTAATAACTGAGAGGAAAGTGGAGGAGAAATTGTTGAGGATAAACATAAAAATGGGATCTATCCAGTTATATTAAAGAAAGTAAGCAAACCCCTAGCCATAATTATGAGAGCTTCTTTGGACTCAGGGGAGGTACCCATAGACTGGAGCAAATGTAACCCCAATTCACAAAGGAGGATTGAAGGCTGACACAAGTAATTATAGACCTGTTAGTTTAACTTTGGTTCCAGGAAAATTAATGGAGGCACTGGTTAAAGAAGCACTGCAGGATCATCTAGACAAGAATTCAGTTAGTTATAGCTCAGACACAGCATGGTTTTGTTAAGGGCAGGTCTTGTCTGACCAATCTGATTGGATATTATGATGTAGTCACAAAAGAACTGGATGCAGGGAATAACTTTGATATTATATATTTGGATCTTAGAAAGGCTTTTGATACTGTTGTGCATGGCAGACTGCTGCACAAATTGGAGCAGTGTGGCATTGGAGGCAAATTGCTGCTATGGATAAAGGGATGGTTAAGTGGCAGAAGACAGAGTGGTAATCAATGGACACTGCTCAATGTGGACTAATGTTATTAGTGGTTCCTCAGGGTTCAGTGTTGGGTCCATTGTTTTCTGTATTTATAAATGATATTGATGATGGTATATTAAGCTTAATGTCCAAGTTTGCAGACTATACAAAGGTTGGCAGGATTGTTAAGGACACTACTGAAGCTATGCTGCTGCAACAGGATCTGGAAAGGATGGGCTGAGAGGTGGCAATTGAAGTTTAACATTGACATATGTAAAGTACTACATATGGGAAACAGTAACCCCAGACCAACGTATCAACTCTGGTACTACACTGACAGTGGTAGAGAATGAAAAGGACCTGGGGATAATTGTGCAGGCAGATATGAAGCTTTCTGAGCAGTGCAGAAGGGCTGCAAGAGTAGCTCATGGTGTCTTGTCAATGATATACAGGAATTTTTCTAGCAGGGATAGGGATGTGATTATTCCCTTGTATAAGGCATTGGTCAGGCCACAGCTCGAGTACTGTATACAGGTCTGGAGGCCTCATTTCAACAAGGATGTAGAGCTGCTGGAACGAGTACAGAGAAGGGCAATAAGATTAGTGAATGGAACAAAGGGTTGCTCTTACAAAGAAAGGCTTAAGTTTTGCAAATTAGAGTCTGGAGACTAGGCATCGGCGAGGTGATCTGATAGAGGTGTATAAGGCTTTGAATGGCTTGAGCATGCTCAATGCCGATGGGATTATTCCTCTTGCTCAGAATAATCACCTGAGGGCATAAATTCAAATTGAGGAAGGACAGATGTTGGATAGATGTGTGGAAATTTGCCTTTAGCCAGCAGGCAGTTGGTTTGTGGAATAGACTTCCATCACTTGTTGTTGAAGCTGATAGCCTAAACAAATTTAAGGCTCGGCTGGACAGGTATTTTGAACAAATGGAGGGCTGAAATGGGAGTAGTGGTTGTGTTTTTTTTTTGGCTGATGCTGAATAAGCTTGCTTTCTTGCATCATATGCCTATGCTAATGTCACTTTCCATTTTCTAAAAATGATTACTGTATTCCAACTTTCAGTTAGGAAAATGAGTTTGAAAAGTTAGCATTACCATTGGTAGAGGCATATGATGCAAGCTTATGCAGCATCAGCAAAAAAACTCTTGTTCCCATTTCACCCCTCATTTGTTCCAAATACCTGTCCAGCTCAGCCTTAAATTTATTTAGGCTATCAACTTCCACAATAAAGGATGGTAGTCTGTTCAACCAACTACCTGCTGGCTAAAGGCAAACGTCTGCACATCTATCCTCCAAGTTCTGCAACAATTTTTATCCCTATAACCATAACATACTACTTGCCATATCTGTGGTGCATTAGGACAATACCCATATGTCAAATCTAAATGTTTGGGCAGTTTTTAGTGTTCCAGATTTCCAAGTGACTAACTGCTGTTTGTCATGTGCAGATGTAAATTTTCTGCTTTCTGAAATACAATATTAACTTTGCTCTAGCTTTTCTGTTCAATTAAATAATTATTGGATATTACCAGATCTACATTCCATGATCTGGTTGAAGTTAGCATGCCAAGTTCTGTGATAGTTGAACTATCAGACTCCAACTTTACAGTTGGATTGTTAGTCTAATCTACTTTTCAAAATCCTTAGTTTTAAACTATGGATATGACATTAGGTACCAACAAATGGCTTTCATTCACTTCAAATTCTGAAGTTCCCAAAGGTAACAAATGTATAACATTATACATTGTTATACACACTAAGTATCCTAAAACCTAATTTTTTAGTAACTAATTATTTTAATGAAATTAGTTATGGAAGCATGGTCCAATACTTAAATCTTACTGGAATGACTTGGTCTTGATCATAAGACTTGCTTTCAAACAAAGGATGGTTCATATAAAGTTTGATATGTAAGTATATAAACTCAATTTTGGTAACTGAGGGGTGATACAAAAGTAATGTCCTATTTTTCCTCAAATTTAATTCCTACAACTGTGCCTTTTACATTAATCAAGTTTTTTTTCCTACAAAGGCACAATTTTCTATGCATTTTCAAAATCTGAGTCTGTTCCAATCCTGTAAAAGCCTTCACTCTTGCTCCAGAGGGCTTTATGCACTGTGCTTGAGCTGGTTGTCATCTGCAAAATGGAGTTCATGGTTCAGCTATGAGGTGGGAGTGAGGAAGAACAGTGTAGAAGTGTTGTACAGTTCTGGACTTGTCAGCATTTGCACTACTAGGTGCAAACTGTAGCCTAGTTGCTTTCAGGTTCCTGCATTGCACAATTCATGTGTTGTGATGTGGAAGTCCTTTGCTCAGCACGTCGATCCAACTTGTGTGTTACTGACCAGCTGCTTCAGGGCTTGTCAACAATGTCACTTTCCCCACTCGTAATGTCTAACTGTACTTGCAACTCCAGTATTGTCACCATAGACATTTTTGAAATGCCTGTGGGTTTCAATAGGAATGTCTTGGTAAGAAATTTGATCACTTTGTGTATATATAACACTTAACTATCCATGTGCTGCACTCAAGTGACTCAGTATTGTGAAACTAGACTCCAGTGACACAATGATCAAAGGCATCACATTTGAAAGCAAAAAATGAAGAGGCATTACTTTGGTTCTTGTTTATCCCAAATGATTTTTGTATCTAATGCTAAGTCTAGACATTATTTTAATGTCATTTCCATTTCTAAGATTGCTGCTGCAATCTTAGAAATGGAAATTAATTGAAAGTGTGGTATAGCAGTTTTGTACTAAAGGGTGCAGTAAACTTTTTTTTTTTAAACTAATTTTTTTTGTTATTTAAAACTTCATTTCTTTGGAAGAATGAAGGTGCTAATGGAATTACTTTTATTCCAGTTCAAACCACTGCAAAACATCAATGAAGCTTTCCCAACTGCACTTCTCTGGGTTGTTATTGAAGAGGACATATTTCTCATAGTGACTAATGAAAGAACTACAGTCTCAAATGACTGTGCTCCTAAGGTTCTTCACATTGAGCCAATTAATGTCTATAAATTTAATGGTAAAAACTTTGAATGGTTTCAGAGTATACCACTTCATGGTATTCACTCTGTGGCAGGATTTGTTTTAGCAGGTATGTTTGAATGTTTTTCAATTTCTATGAAAGTTTCCAAACTAATACTGATGGGCATTATGCAACTGTACCTATGCATACCAGGTTATGCCAGTGGTACTTTTATTACTCCAACACAATAGTCCTGTGATATTGGTTTTCCCCCATGTTTGGAGAGATGTTGGTTAGCCCTATCACATTGGAGGAATTATATGGGCTGTAGTATTTCAATCATAGGTGAAAGTAAAGTTTCCTACATCTTGTACATTGGCAAGTACAGGCTCAGTACACAAGAGCACAATCTGTTGCTAATGTATCTAAAACTTTAACCTTCTATTCAGTGCTAAAATGAACTAGTCTAAATTTTAAGTACTTGGTATACTTGCATCTCAAAGTAAAGTAGGTAAATGTTATAAGCAGCATCTTTGGCAATCCAAAGCAAGAATAGATGGGTCCAATATGTTGTCTAGCTTTATTGCTGACATTTCAAGTGCTCAAGCATCCCTAATGATTACAAACTAAATCAGATCTGTTCAGGTCAAAGTCTTAGATACAAATGGCATGTATGAAGAATTTTAATTGTAATAAACAAATGACTGACTCCTGCTCTAAGTGCCTAGGGAAAAGGCTGACTGATAGTTCTTAACACTAAAAATACCCAATTCAATAGTAGTAATACTATTTGTCAGTCTAAATATTGGTGTAGATAAACTATTTAAATGAAAACTACAATAATAGTGTAAAGGCATTGTTTCAACTGTATCTCATTGTGATCATCCTTCACAAGTTACAATGTATTGCACTAAGTCTTCACTAATAGAGAAGACTATTGTTACTTATTCTATGTGGGAACCACCACCCAGATGGCACTGTTTCAAGGCTTGGTCTTTCATCAGTGGGTGGGCAAGTTAAGCTCTTATAATATTATACCTTGTTGCATTTGGATTTATTATATATAGTATTTGTTATAGTGCAAGGAAGCCACAATGCTTTTGCTGTATTTATAAGGAAAAATTCAAATTGTATACTTCTCTCATACAGTTAATTCTCCTGTTGACCTTAACTTATTCAAACTTCATTCTAGCAGTCAATGACTTGTGACTAAAACTTCCTACAATATAATCTAAACTCCTGTAATTTGAATTTATGGCCCCTGGTTCTAGAATCCTTTGGTAAATGCTACCTTCATTTCATATTACAAATCCCTCTCAGCCTTATTAACCTAAATCTGGTCACCTCTGAGGTGCCTGGTTACCAAATTGTAGCCCAGTCCTTCCTCATATGGTCATCCTTTTGCTGATTATCATTCATGTTGTCTCTTTGGACCCTTTCAAGACACCATCTTTTTACAGATGGCCTCCATACCTGAACAAATGTTATTTTATAACTGTCTCATACAGGGGAATTATAACCTCCCTATATCTACAGGATAACACTTGATAAATCAAAGATGGGACACCATGAGCTTTCCTAGCTACCTGTTTACACTGTTCAGAAAACTTATCTGCCTGTATCATACCTCCCAGATCACTTTCTTCCTAAACTGTTTAATTCATTTCCACCAATTGTAATAATTTATTTTGGGGTTAAAAAAAAAGTTAAACTGCAGCTACTATCAACCCACTGCAGGATGGAAGCCTCAATTCATGCTGAGAGAAATTGACCATAATCTGCCATGCTAGTCCAGTGCAGGTTGGCAGATTGACTGTATTTAGCAGTTGGGCTTGAACCCCAATCTACTCAGTGTGCTACTGCACTCCTGCTCCTGACCACTTGGCTAAGGCCACTTTCCCAAATGCAAGACCTTACGGCTAAGGTAAAGAAAGCCCACACGAGAAGCATGCAAAAATTCAATGAAATTTACCGGTAAAAGTACTTTGCCATAATGGTATTTGTATTGTTGCTTGCTCTGTAAACAATTGGTGTTATCAGTTTGGAGTAGAAGTTGAATCCCACAGGAGCTTTACCCCCTCCCAAAGAGGAAGGGGTAATATGACTTTTTTTTTCTTTAGAATCACAAACAGTCATATTGGAAATTCTGGCATCATAAATGTTCATAACATAGTTTCACTGGCAAACGTTTTCAAAGTTTGCTGTGCTTCTCATGTGGGCTTCCTTTGCCTTTTTTCTTAAACAATTTATTCACTAGTCCACCAGTGATTCTAAAGAAAAGATCAGGTTACCCCCTCCACTTTGGGAGGGTTTCAATCTCTCATGGGATCCAATAACACCCACTATGTCTACTGAGAGAGCAACAATACAAATGCCGTTATGGCAAAGTACTTTTATCGAACTTTTGCGTGCTTCTTGTGTGGGCTTTCTTTACCTTCGCCAACCTTACATTTTGCTGCATTAAAACATAGCTGCCACTATGATCATCTTGAAGGATTGCTGCTTGGCACTGACCACTACTAATCTTCATGTAGTCTGCAAATTGACATCATGCCTTCTGTCTTTCATTTATAGAAATGAAAGTGGCCCAAGAACCACTCCTTGAGGGACATTACACCAATCTGAAGAATATCCATTAACCTTCTATCCTGCAGCCACCCAGCAATCCATCTTCAAATAATACCAGTAATCCCAACTTCAAGCTTATACAGCAACCTCATCAGGGACAGTCAGATGATTTGCTAAAATCTAAATAAACATTATGCCCTACATCCAGCTCATGAGCAACAGTGTCAGAATAGTCTGCTAAGTCAGTTAAACATGATTTTACCTTAAAAAACCATGTCCTCTAAATGTCCCTGGATTGCTCTAAATCATTGCCTCTAAGATTTTTCACTACCACTGAAGTGAGTAACTGGTCTGTAGTTACCAACTTCACTTGTAGAATCATCTTTATATATTGGTGATACATTGGCACTTCTCCAATCCAAAGATGCCATCATAATTAACTGGAATGCTTTAATACATTCCCTGATGGTCTCCCTCCAAACTACAGAGTATATGTCAACTACTGTGGAGACTTACTTGCCTTTATGCTCAAGTTATTTCTAATAAACAATCATCTAACTACAAAATCCACAATTTTATATAGTTCAGTCCTCTCACACAGCCTCTTTTCAGTATGAAAGGTCTTTCATCAGTAAAGACAGATGCAAAATACCTATTCAGTTCACCTGCAACATCAGCTGGGTTATCTAAATTTCCCAAACTTGGTGCACAAGGATCCAATCTGATTAGCTTTCTTTCTATTCACATACAAGAATTCCTTATCCCCATTCTTTGCTCTTATCCAATGCTTTCTCATACATAGGCTTGGCTTCCTTAACCTTATTTGTAGTGTTATTATAGATTTACTTATACCTGTTATAGGCTTCAGTACTTTTCACTGCTCTATAACTATTCTATACTACCTTTATCTGCTGTGCATCACCCATTTTGGCATCCTCCTACAATATTTTTGTATGCATACATACCTTCTGATTTTTACTTTAAAAATTATTCCATAATTCAAATGTATTTGCCCTCACAGAAATCTGCTCCCTTTCACTGATGCCATACAGTCTTAAATTGTGAAGTCCCCCTTCTAAAGTTAAAACCCATAACCACTGCAACATCTTAACTGACAATATGATCACTTCTTGACAGTGGTTCCTGTACTTTAAGTCCTGTGTCATCTTAGTTAGTAATGATGTCAATATTCTCACATTCTAGTACTTTCTGTGTTGGTAAAATCAAGAGTGAGTTCCCCTCCCACTTATTCCAATCAAACTGGTACAGATTAATCACCCATAATACATTCACACTTGCCTGCCCATTCCATCTGCATGTAGACTATCATACTCCTAACATCTGGTCTGTAGATTACTCCCACTCTGATTAAACCTAACTTGCACAGCAGATTCTATGCTGGCAGACAACTTCAGACTCAGAAAAAGCTCGGTGTTCATGCTTTTGATAAGAAGAATGACCCTCCACCTATCTTCATTACAAATTTTCAGGTGGCACCATATTTCTGTTAGTCCTGCTATATCAATATTAGTTGTCCTAATCAAGAGTTCAAATTCAGCCATTTTATTGATAACATTCTTGATACTGGCAAAAATCCTTGCACCACTTATCCAAATGAATACTCTATAAAATAGATTCCTATCTACAAATGCAGGCCACACTGATTAAAAAATTCCCTAGAGCCTTGCAGATTCCCTCCAGCCTTCAGTTAATCCATAAAGTTCAGCATATAATCCTATTGCTCAGCAGAATTGCAGACATACCCATTCTGACCTAATTCACAGCTGGTGTAATCCTATATTTATGCAACAGATGGTCAGTTCTCATAAGTTTAACATCATTAGTCCCCATGTGAATAATAATGCTCTTTACCTCCCTTAAAATCTGAACATCTGTTGGTAACATCAATTGTTGCTCCTGGCAAACACTGACCACCTATTTTTATAGTAAAATAGTTACCCATTTCCTTCAATAGTCTCCCAATAAAACTACTCTCAACCAGAACAGTCTTTTCTTGTCTCTGAATCAGAGGCAGCATCACTTGGAAGCTCACAATATACTTAAGTCTCTGACCAGCTCCCAGTATTTGTTTCTAGGGCTAGCACTGTTTCCATTAACACTTGTAACTTATCCAGTGCTAATTTGATTGGCACACTCTTTACATTTGGTTTCAAAGAAAATTGTCAAATGAGCTAGGTCTGTCTATTAGACCAGCTATAGAATAGATGCCACAGACTACAAATGACTGATGCATTTCTGGTGTGAGTTGCAACTCACTCCAGAAATGCCTGCAGCCATTTCAGTCTAAGTCCCTGTGCCTTTGGACTTGGTATTGTAAGTGGATCTGGTAGCAACCATTATTTAAGCAAAACTAACTTCCTTGCTAGGTTGTAAGCACTATGGTCTATAGAGGAATGCATATTATACTTCATTGCCATGGTACCACTTACAGGCCTGAAGTTTCTTCAAAGAAGGATGCTTAATTTCAAGAGTAATTTCCTTCCTGAAACAGTAAGAAAATGTGTACTGCTCATAGCATATTTGGTTCTTATCTGGTTGTGCCACAGAAGCATGTAGCATAATTCCTACAATGGACTGTAGATAAACTGATGGGTTTTCTTTATAGGCTTAGAACACTAAGTTTGTTAAATGATCTAATATCATTAAGTAATTATTTTTGATAGCTGTTTAAACTTTTAAAGCTTTAACCTATTCTGACCAAAATTTCCTTTGTAGGAGAGACATACCTTCTTGCAAGTAGTCCATATTTGCAAATCACCTACATTCTCCAGTGGAGGGGTTTTAATGGCTTCCAGGTAATAAAAGATATTCCTTCCTCAGCTATGGCAACCCATGTGTACTGGTCCCAAGATAGCTTACATGTAGCAGAAGCTTCAGTTAACACAAAAGTATTCAAAGTATTAGTCAGAGGAACAAAAGTAAACATAAATAGCAAGCCATATAACAACATTAACCAGTTAAACTTACAACTACTCTCACATGCCTTAATTCATTGTTGAAGTAACTGTTTTAGAATGTCACTGAAGACTTTATACTAACTTGTTTTAGACTGTCAAAGACATTTATTTATGTAAATAATGTTACCTAATAAATTTTATGAATCTTTTTTTTCAGTGGTATCTGTTTGATTACATTACTTAAACTCAGTCACTAATAAAAGAGCCTCTGCTTTTGATATTCCAAAGCAATACTTAGCTGTATCCACTAAAAGAATTGAGCTTGGAATTTGGGGCCTTAGACTCTTTGGTCTTCAAAAATTTCAGTGTTTTTCTGTTTACTTGATTCACACAGCTGAAACTCTATACCCTTTCAGGGAACTGATTTTCTTTTTTTCTATTAAATTACAGAAACTCTTCCTGAAATTAAGGATAATGCAGAATTAAGTCATGCTTATTCAATTATTTTCAAGCTTAAATTTAGTGGCACCTTGTGTCCAATTATTGAATTGTGCTACTTATGTTTTATGGCAGTGCCTCCAATCACTTCTCTTGCTTGCTCTTCATGTTATGAAAGAGTCTGGCTGGTGGTGCAGTGGAGGCATATGGGTTTTCAGGTTGCATATTGTTTGTAGGACAAAGCATGTGAATCTTAAGCATTACAATTACTTTATATTAAAAATAGTTTAATATGAACTAATTTTTCATAGTTTTGGCTATAACAGATTGGAAATAAAGGGGGTATTAAAGTGATATCCCAAACTATAGCTTAACTTTTGAATTTTTTTTTATAAACACTGACCAGCTAAAGATGGAAACTTAGTTCATTTTTAGCTTTAATGTAACTGAGCACAGTGATTAATCAACAGCTTCAATATTAAAGTTAGATGGGAAACTTAAGTTCAAGGAACACTCTGCCAAAATAAGTTATATTCATATGAATGCTGCCAAGGAACTCTACTTCCTCCACAATGTGATATCTGTCTTGTAAAGAGTGACTAGGTGTATAAACATTAATCTCTAGAAATTGAGTGGCCAAAAATAAATATACTGACTGTTTAGTACTACAGGAGATTTTCAGAATAACAGCTCTTTGGATATTTCCTTTATCTAGAAAATTTTTTTAATATTTAATTCAGAAATAAAATAGAGGCTAAATAAGAAATAGTTAAAGAATGCAATTTTATTAACTCAACATAAAACATGTTGAATGTTATTTTCTGCGATTCTGTTTTATATCATATAAAGTTTGCCACTGAGCTTTAATATTCTTCTTTTCTTCTCTGTATGTGGTTAATTAACTTTAGGAGCCATAGTGAAGAGTTTAATTTAAAATTTAGTTGCTAGGAAGTCTTCAGCTTTAGAGCTCTGCTTTGGGTCATCTTGTAATCTAATTTCTTCCACAAAGTAGACCCAGAGAATATATATTAAAGAATATTTTTTATAGCTTTGTACTATAAAGCTATATATATACATCATTTTTCAAAGAAAATGCATCACCTAGGAATTTCACACTTCTAATCCTTTTTTTTTTGTAATGGTATGTTACATTAATGACTAGCATCACAAATAGAAATAGAAACAAAGGATATTAATAGTTAAGGCAAATTTAAGTAATATTTGACAGGTGCTCTCAATATTGCAAAATGAGCATTTGTAATCTATATTCACCAGTTTTGATAAACAAAAATTATGGCTTAAATGTTATCAGAAGCCTTCAGTCCATCATTTTAAATGGAAAACAAAATGAAAAGTTCACCAGATGGAAACTAATATTTAATTGAACTGGCCCTGATGACTGCAGCATGCAGAGGCATTGACAAGATCAATTTCTGAAGATAATAAACTGCTAGTTCTTGGTTCCAAACAAATTATGGCTTCTTGAAGTTTACAAAGGGTCTTTGGTTTCTTTCTGGCAACTACAGAGCCACACAATGCCAACAGTTCTCTATAGGATTCAGGTCCAGACTGTTTCCTGGCCAGCTTAGAGTTGTAATGGACTGTTCTTCCAACCATTTTTCACCTGTAACAAATGTAAACACATTACTGTCAAACCTCTAATGCAGAAATGAAGCTAAAGTAACTATAGAAGTGCCTACTTACACTTTTTGCCCAAGGAGCTGTCATCCTGAAAGATGCAGTTACTTGGCAGGTTGAAATGGTCTCTAATGGTTGGCAGCAATTTTCCTTCCAATATAGCCAAGTATCCACTGGCACTTATGGGAACTGTCTATAAACTGCAGGTGACCTACTCTGCACACAAAATGCACCTCATTTGGCTGGTAGGGAATTTCACTGTAGACAATACAATTTGGATGGTATTCTTCACATCTACAGCAAATTGTTTCTTTCATCAGAGCCATGCAGGTTGAATTTATCTTCATCCAAGAAAATAACTGACTTCCACTGTTCAGGGGTCCACTTGACATGCTCCTTACACCAAATTAATTGGGCTTTTTTCATTTTGTGTGAGGGGCTTCTTAGGACAACAGGCTAAAAGTCCATTTTTGGAGAGTCAGTTGTCTGACTGTTCTTGCACTTGCTACCACTTCTGTATATTCTCCTCATTCTCTTTTCAGCTCAGATGAAGCTTTATGGTTTTTAAGGCATAAGCACTTCAAAACTTGGTCCTGTTTTGGCATACTCACTTGCATCCAGTTCCTTCTTCCCTATCAGCAGAACCAGTATTCTAGAATTTGGAAAGAAATTTACTCAGTCAACTGATTACAATACACTATATAAACAATATCACAGGAAGTGCTTCCTCATCTAAAGCAACAATAGTACTTTCTTCATGGCATCAACTGCATGTAACTCCATCCTGACAAGCAAGGAATGACCATCTCTTTGCAGAGCATGCTTATATAGCTAAAAGTAATAGCTGATGCAATGTTACATCACCTGTGCATCTTATCTGATGTAATCTGTAAAAAATATACTTGCATTATTTGGACAATTACAATTTTAAGGGGTGATGAACTTTCTTTGAACACCAGTGTATATATAAAATTTATTATATAATGTTGGGGTAAATACACCATAGTTTACCCATAAACTTAACTACATAAGTAGTGTGAAGGCATCTTATCTTGTGGCTACCTTCACGAGATGCCAGATATTGCACTACTTAGAATAAACATCTTCTCTAATAGAAGAGACTACTATTATTTATTCTCAGTGGGTTGCAAAATGGTGCCATCTGGGTGGTGGTGCCCACTGAGAATAGTCTCCTCTATTAGAGATGTTTATTCTAAGTAGTGCAATACCTGGTATCTTGTGTGAAGATAGCCACAGTAAGATAAGATGCCTTAACACTAATGTAGTTAAATTTCTGGATAAACTTGGTGTATTTACCCCAACATTATATAGTTAGTTAGTTTCAACTCATAACATTATGCCTTTCACATTTTAGTCTTCAAAATAAAATATTTATTATATACACACACACACACACACACACACACTTTAAGCCATGATTTAAATATAAATCAGTGGTAGTGGCTTGATATGCTAAATAAGCAGCGCTTGTTTTTGCCATACTACTGGCTTATGTTTTTATTTTTGCTTTATTTTGAATTATTGGATATATATGTAGACAACTTTTTTCTTTAGTTGATCATCTCACCCCAACTCTACAAATTGGATTCAAATTTGGATCCATCCATAGTAAGTGGACAACTTTTCAGTTGTGCTCTTACCCCCCAAGCCAACTATTTTGATTTTCTGGTTTTAATAGGAGTTTTGGACTGCTACATGACCATTAAGTCCTGCTTGTTTAATCCACTTTTTATAGTGGATATAGACAATTTCTCTGTTCCTAAAGAACTTAGCTCAGATTTAAAATGCAGTGAGTCATGGTATTGTGCTTCCACTGTGGTTGTCCTGATCTTTATACAGAATTATAATAGCACTTTTTCAACACTCAGTTGCTCATTTATTGCCATGTTTTTCACAAAGCACCTTGCATCATACTTCCTGAATGACAGGTGTTAGATCTTAAAGTTACAGCTCTTATTCCTCAATGCAATATTATTGTAAAACACCTATAATTTTGAAATAACTCCCACATCCTAGAATCATCTACAATGTTCTAACACATCCAAGAATCTTCTTTCTGGAATATTCTAGGAATTTAAATTTTAAATAACACAAATTTAAGTTTTTTTGTTTTTTACATAATAGAATTAGAGCCTAAATTAAAGGCTGAAAGCCTGTCTATAAAATTTGCTATACAATATAAAAGTGCATTGCATATTACATAGTAAATCAACTCAAGTTGATTACATGATATAGTTTTTATATCACATTGTGAATACCTTCAGTTGCATGTTTGTTACTTCAAATAAGTAACACTTCCCAATAGAAAACACTACTTATCTTCAGTGGATACCACCATCATCCAGACAGCCTTTTCAGGGCTACCTACTTGGCCCTTTGGTGGGTACCTATTGGTATAACTGACAACCCAGTTGTGAAACTAACTGCACAATGAGATGCCATACAGTGTACAATAGTTTAAAACTAAATGAAAAAAATTAGGTTGATTATATGGCATTTTTTATTTGCATCTTTGTATGTGTATGCCTTCACAAGTTGCATATATTTATTATACTTCGAATAAGTAATGCTTTTTCCCAACAAAAGACTTCGTCTCACTGAAGGCATTTTGCAATGAGATGTAAATAAAATGGAGCCATGTAATCAACTTCAGTTGACTGTCTATATCCTTGATGCAAGGAACAAACCTTTATGGCCAGTGAGTTTTGAGGCTTTCAGCCCTAAATTTTTAGTTTGCAACTACAAGTAGGCCTCTGTTTATGACTGGGTTCTGTTCCTGAAAGAACTGTCACCAAAAATCTAAAATGAACCTAATTATATAATGTAGGTCTGAGTTCCAAGCTGATCTCAAAATTTATATATTCAAAGCTCATAAATGAATGTAAACATGATTTATGAATAAATCAATCAAATGTAATACAGTATTATATAAACTAACCAAACTAAATTTAATAAAATTAAATTCTGTACAATTATTTTATTCCAAGCCCAGATGACCAAATGTTTTTATGAGCACCACTGTAAGGCCTCTGCATTGATCTTGACAGTGGTTTAATACAGTTTTTACATTAAACTCAAGGCATAGGTTTAAGAGTATATGTAATAATATTGGTGTGAATACACCGTAGATCACTCTTAAAGGCAAAAAACTAAGTTGTAGTGTAAAAGGGCATTTTATCTATATCTCATTGTGCTCCTCCTTCACAATGAGTTGCCATGTATTGCACTACCTTGAATAAGTAATGCTTCACTAAAAAGACTTACTTATTCTCAGTGGGCAGCCTGCCTGCCCACTGAGAATAAGTAACAATAGTCTTCTTTTAGTGGAGCTTTACTTATTCAAGGTAGTACAACACATGGCAACTTGTCCACTGAGAATAAGTAACAATAGTCCTCTTTTAGTGAAGCATTACTTATTCAAAGTAGTGCAATAAATGGTAACTTGTGAAGGAGCACAATATGAGATGCAGATAAAATGATGCCCTTTTAAACTACAAATGTAGTTTTTTGCCTTTAAGAGTGTGGTGTATTCACACCAATATTATATACAGATTCTTTACTTCTCTAATGAAAGTCCCTGGTTAAGGATCTTCCCTTTCATTTTTTTTGAAGAAAGAATGGTGACTGATTTCTTTCTTTGAGAATATCAGAATAAGAGCCAGTGGATGCAATTATGCTCCTTAGCACTTCACTTCCAGACGTGGTTGATCTTGGAGCTCATCAGTGAGGGTCTCTGTGGCTGAAAGGATGTGCTACAGATTGCTTGTACTTGTGGATTTTAGAAGAGACATCTTTGTTTCTCCTCCTGTTGGCTTAGTTCTTTGGCCAATTCTTCGTTAGAAAGCTGTCCATGGTCATCCAACAACTCTTAAATCTTCAGCTGTAACCTTGTCCAGCTTCATATCTTGCACCACCCTGCTAAAGTCTTTGACAATGTTCTCCACTGGCTCTAATCTTATGAAACTATGCATAAATTGTCGGAGACGTTTTTGCTACTTCATTCAAACAGTTCATTGATGTTTTCTCCCAAGTGGCATTGATGTTATTAATGCACTTCAATGTCAAATGAGTGCCAATAATCCTTGATAGTTTAGTCTGACTTGTCCAAAAGAAAGGCTTGGTGGAGGTAGTTGCTATTACTCCCTAAAACTGAAGTAGTTTGGCATGTATACAACATTGACATCCAGAGATGTTCTTGACTTCAAGGTTTGCAGGATGACCATTGTATTGTCCAAGAGAAGAGCTTTGGCTGGTAACTTACTTTTTTGATAAAAACAGCACAGTAGGACAAAGTGTACCAATCCAAGATCTCTTGTTAATCAAGTGTTAATCAAGCCATCCTGTTCCATTTCCAGTAGACTGGCAACATTGCTTTGTTTAGGCCTTTGAGAGCAACTCAAGCAAGCTTGTCTTTTGCAGCCTTAACTTGGTGCAGACTGCTCTTTATGGGCAGTCAAGGTTTGAGATGGCAATTTTTTTCCAATAAAGCCCTTTTTTAACATTCAAAATAAGATCAGGAGGATAATTAGCCTCTACAATGGCTTGAAACTCTGCAGGAAATGCTGCAACTGTCCAGCCTCTGCACTTCTGCTTTATTTCACAGAGTGGCACTTCAAGGTTTACATCTCATGAACAATCCCTTGCTACCTAAAATGTTTCATCACCACCCCTTTTTTAATCTCTTCAAAACTGACTTTGCCTTATTGGTAATAACAGCTTGAGTCAATCTAATGTTTGATTTAAATCAATCAAAATGACAATTTCTTTTTTTTTTTCTGAAACTGTTGGAACATTTGCATTGACTCACTTTATTTGCATTTTTCATTATGGTACTCAGTTGCAAGAAATTTAATGTTTCTACACACATTATGAAGTGTCTGATCATCTTCCATTCTATGAACTGCCTCCTTTTTTTCCCAATGCAATAATCTGACTAGCAATGTTTTCACATTCACTTGGGGTTAGCTGGGTTGAGGAAAGTACCTGCCTGGCAACCCAAAGATCATGGGTTTGAATCAAAGTACTGCAAAAACCTTGGGAGGTGCATTATGGCCACAGAAGTGATGTGTCAACTAACAAAAAAAAAAAAAAAACCAGCCACTTGGGTTTACTGCACTTCTCTTATACTAGACATGGTGGCTCTTGATGAATTTTTAAGTAAATTCACAAACTGACACTGTAGAATAGTGGCCCAGCTGAGTGTTCCTCTTATCTCTGGTCTCCTTATCCCTGATAGGCTTAGATGGTAGATGGATCCAGTGGTGTGCTGGTAAATTAACAACCCTTCTCTCTCTGGAAACTGGCAGTTCCTCCCAGAATATCCCAAAAATATCAGTTCCCCCTGATATTTTTGGGATATTCTGGTTTCAAAGCCATTGTTATTGTGAATTGTTGCAAAACAAACCATAAACAGTGATACTTGTATGGCATCTCATTGCAGAGTTAATCTCACAACTGGGTATTGAACCCACTGAAGGGCCAAATAGCCCTGAAATTGCTGTCAGGGTTGGTGGTGGTATCCACAGAGAACTAACAATATCCTCTTTTGGGAAGTGTTATTTATTCAAAGCATAATGAACAGGAAATTCAAAGGCATTTACAATGCATATGTAAATTAAATGCAGTGTAATCAACTTTGGTTGAGTTACTATGTAAAGACTCAATGCAAAGCACTAACTTGTATGTATAGACCAATTTTAATAAAAATTGGTAAAAAAGTTGGTCTTAAATTAAGAAAAATGATGTGATTCCAAACTGTTAGGTCTGTGTACATGCTCTCCCCAATTTTGATGTACATCAACAAATCCTGAATACTCCTTCTCCCACCAAAAACTTAATCCATTTCATACACAACTGGTCTGTTTTAACCAGTGCCCACTTCATTTGCAGTCTGAGCTCTTTTCTGATTATCATTTAAGGGTTGATTTTGCAATTGCAGAGGCCTCTATAGCTGAGTGGTCAGGAGCAGGAGTGCAATAGCACACGCTCTGAGTAGACCGGGGTTCAAGCCTTTGACTGCTGAATACAGTCAATCTGCCAATCTACAGTGGACAAGTGTGGTGGATTATGGTCCATTTCCCTTAGCATGAATTGTTGAGGAGGCTTTCATCCTGCAGTGGGTTGATAATGGTTGCATTTTACTTTTTTTTTTTTTTTTTGCAATTGCACATCTTGTGTCATAATATACTTGGATTCCACTTTCAAAGGTATTTATTCAAAATAGTATTGGCAGTTAAGGCAAAGAAACAAGCTTAAACAGTGAGCCAAAAAATTCACATATATATATCCATCCCCTCTAATTTGCTTTTTCTTTAAATTTATTTGAACTGCCAAGTTACTAATTAACTAAGTGCTGGTTGAAAGTAAATTTCCATCTGTTTATCTATTTGAGAAATAGGAAAAATACAAATATTTAGCTTTGTCATTCTATTCAGAGCCTTAAACACCTAAATTAGATCTCATTACAGGTGCCTAGTTTATAAATACTGGTTTAGAGAATTGATCTTGTAAGAGTTTATGTAGACCCCAAACATGAGAGGTATTAGAACTTATAGTACTTAGTACCGTGCTTGGGTTGGAGGGCAAAACAAGATATTTGAGGACATTGGACTTGAACTTCTGTAGACTGTATATTTCAGGAAATATGTGTGAAGGAAGGTTGTTGCAGAAAACAGCTATTCAATAAATAAACGAGGAAGATGAAGAGTTGGTTCTGCTAGTTTGAATTTGGACAGTAAATGGATGTTGGCTGGTGACGGCACCTGTTTGGACTGTTTTGAAAGAGAATTATAGAAGCCAATTCAGAAGAACAGTGCCCATGGAAATATCTGTAGAAGAGGCATGCAGCAGAAACAGTATGTCTATGAGACAGCGGGTGGAGAGACAGATGAATCGTTAATTAACCTAACTACCCTCTTCTGAATGGAATCAAGAAGCCTGAGAGGTTTTGGGGCACCACCCCAGATGTGGGAACAATATTCCATGGTAGGGCGGATTTGCGATTTGTAGAGCGAGCATCTGTTTGGAAGAAAAGTAACGCTGAAAGAGAAAAGCAACTTTTTTTTTTAGATGCAGAGGAAGCAATATTTTGTAATGTGCTTGTATCAAGAGATAAGAAATCAGGGTAATCCACAAGAGATATATCATTTTGCCTAAAAATCGGAGTGTCACCAAAGATAAGCATAGGAGCAGAAGAATCCTTTTTGAGAGATATAAGACAAGGCTGAGTTTTAGAAGGATTGAAATCAACTAAGTTGTCTTTGCCCCACTGGAGAATTCCCAGAAGATCGGCATTTAAGGAATTGGTAGCAGATTTTCGAGAAGTTGAAGCTGATTGAGCAGGGCAAGGTTTCTCAAAATGGAAAGTGGAATGCAATGTGCTATCATCGGCAGAACTATGGATAGGATTTCCAGTCGATGGAAGAAGGTTATTAATACACAAGAGGAAAAGAGTGGGGGTAAAAACTGAACCTTGGGGGCCACTGACATTAGTGGAGAAGTTAGAAAACTACCATCATCCTCAGTGAGAGAAAACTGGATAACCAATTACAAAAAAAAAAGTTGGCAAACCATAAGATGGAAGCTTGTTTAGAAGATCTTTATGCCAAACACGATCGAAAGCCTTTGATATGTCTAGAGCAATTACTTGTGTTTCACTGAACTTTTCCATAAATGGGTAACATAAGCCAGAATATCGCCAGTGGATCGACACTGATGGAATCCATACTGGCGATCGTTGATCAGATGGAAGGTTTCTAGGTAGTTTAAGAGTTGGCGGTTAATTGATTTCTACATTACTTTAGAAAGTGAAGTAATTGCAATGGGACAATAATTGGATAGGAGGGATTTGTCACCCTTTTAAGGAACTGGCTGGATATGAGCAAATTTCCAAGCAGAAGGAAAAACACCTTTGGAATAGGAGCGAAAAAAGTGGCAAGAACAGGAGTAAGTTCAGGAGCACAGGTTATGTGCTCCTGAATTTACTTGAGAAGTGGAGAAATACCATCAGGACCTGGAGCTTTCTTAACATCAAGATTCATCAAAATCCTGACTTCCCTTTGACGGAAGATAACAGGAGGCATTGAATGAAGCGTGGTGGGAGGTGTTTTACCAAGATCATTAATATGTGAGTTGGAAGAAAAATGGGATGCTAGCAGGTCAGCTTTATCCTTGGCTGAAGTGACAACAGAACAATCTGGTTTGGACAGAATGGGTTGAGCACGCTGAATTCTGATGGGATCCTTCCACTTGTTCAGATTACGAACCTAAGGGGGCATAAATTGAAATTAAGAAAAGACAGATGTAGAATAGATGTGCGGAAATTTTGCCTTTAGCCAGCGGGTGGTTAATTTGCTGGAACAAACTTCCATCTGTCGTGGAAGTTGATAAGTTGAATAAATTTGAGGAACTGGACAGGCATTTGGAGAGAATGATTTTTTTTTTTTTTGGCTGATGCTGCATAAGCTCATACACATGCTTTGTTGCATCACATGCCACTACTACTACTAGAGGTGGGAGCAGAGATGGGCAAAAGTTGCGGCCAATAGCTTTGGCAAGAGACCAGAATGCTCGGCTACCATTAGGGCAAGAAGCAAGTTTTATACTCTTAGCCTGTTCAAACTCTAGTTTGGACTGAATAATAACTGCTTTACAATTGTTGCAAGCTTTGGTGTAGGCAGAAAATGAAACTGAAGAATTAGAAACTAGCCAACTGCAATATGCAACGTTCTTCTCTTGAACAGCCTTAGCACATTTACTGGAAAACCTAGGTTTAGATAAAGGATGAGATTTTAAAGTGGAGTGTGGGATAAATGATTCTATTCCTGCAAGAATAATTTCACTGACACAATATGAGCACCCATTGACATCAGAAGTTTTGAAATAGTAATCTGACCAAGGAAAAGAAATCTCGTAGGTCATCCCATTTTGCATTCTTGTAATGCCAAACAATGAGGTTGTGAATAGCCATGAGATAAAGGCTCCATTGGAGAAGAGAATCATCAAGTTGTGATCTGAGGTGCGTAAAGGACCTCTCCCTTTGACAGTGTACTTAGAAGGGTTGTTTGTGAGAAAAAGATCAAGCGTGTTGGCTGTATGGTTAGGATTGTCCAGTATTCTTGTAGGTAAATGAACAATCTGTGCAAGGTCATTAGTAATTGCAAAAGCCTCAGCAGCTCGACCAGCTGGGTTGGTGTGACTAGAAAATGGAAGCCAGCTGGAGTTGTGAACATTAAAATCACCAAGGAAAATTTCCTCACTGTTAGGAAATTTGGACTGGAGAAAGTAAAGTTGCAAAGAGAGGAAGTCAGCTCCAAGTGATTAGTGGAGTTAGGAGAACGATAGAGACAACAGATGAATTTGACACAATGAGGTAGAGAGATTAAGCCAGAGAAGATCAAAAAGAGGAGATTCCAAATTACCAAGTCTTTGACAGGAAATATCAGAACGGACATATGCACAAGTACCACCTTTGAGGTGAAAGGAATCGTACAGCAAATAATTTGAGCAATTGAGATGAGCAGTAGTTGAATTAACTGATAACTGAGATTCTGTCAGAAAATGTACATGGGGTTTGGCAGACTGCAAGTGGAAATGGACATTGTTGAGATTAGAATTGAGACCACGTATATTTGTGAAATGAATTAGGAAGTGTTTGAGAGATTTAGGTCTTTTCGCAGATAAGCTTGCTTTATTAGTTTGACAATTTATGGTGTATTCAATAGTAAGAAAAAGTGGGTGGGATATACTGTATGAAGTAATGAAATTTTTGGATATGGTGTACACATGGTAAGAATATACCCAGATCCTTGACATAACATGGCCTTGACAATGCACCCTGCATACACACTACTTGGACTCCCTCCATTCACTATCTGGCAGAGTAGAAGTAGCAAGATTATACATTAGCTGATCCGGAAGCCTCCTAGAGAGATACCAATAGGTTCGGTCCGGTGTACTAACTAGCGGCCAGCCTGCGAACACAGTTTTAGAGCTGTACCCTTGAAATGTAAGGAATATTGGATCTCGCCACTGTTCATACCTCAAAAGTCATCAATCATACTGCATGATGGAAGAGATGGGAAGGGTTGACTGGAACTTAGCTCTGGAGACTAAACATGTGTTCCACCACTTCAAGCCTCCTCTTGTTCACTACTTCTCTTCACCTGTTCCAGCAGATCATCCTGAAGTGAGGCTTCCAGCTCTGTATGCCATGCTCAAGATGTATCCATCCATTTATACAATGGGATAACCTTTTCCTGCCTCAATTTCTGTATATCACTATTAACCATGAGCTGTCCTAGAAGCCCAACTGGATAGCTTCCTGTATGAGGGGAAAGCATATTTGTATTTTCTTACCTACTTAGGTTTTGCTGCATTAGCAAAAAAACAGTCATTCCTTTCACTTTATGGTGAAAGTCTTTTTCATTCTCCACCAAGCATAGGTTTGTTAAGGGAAGATCTTGTCTGAACAATGATTAGATACCATGATGCAGCAACAAAACTGGATGCATGTATATCATATCTATTTTTGCATCCAGTTTTGTTACTATATCATGGTATCTAATCATTGTTCAGACAAGATCTTCCCTTAACAAACCCATGCTTAGTGGAGAATGAAAAAGACTTCCACCATAAAGTGAAAGGAATGACAGGTTTTGCTGCATTAGCAAAAAAAACAACAAAGTAGGTAAGAAAATACAAATATGCTTTAGGAAATTATTTTAGGAAAGCTTTTGATGCTGTTGCACAGACTGCTATATGAATTGAGCATTAAAGGAAAGTTCTTGCTATGGATAAAGATGGTTGAGTGAAAGAAGACAGTTATCAATGGACACTGCTCTTTGTGGATGTGATACTGGTATTATTAGTGGAGCCCACAGGATTTGGTGTTGGGCCCATTGTTTTCTGTATTTTAAGTTTGTATTTGTTAATATTGATAAAGGTATATCAGGTAAATTTGTAGTTGATACAAAGGTTGGTAGAGTGGTTAATTACAGTAATGAAGGTATGTTACTGCAACAAGATCTAGAAAAATGAAGCAAGGTATTGCATATGGGCAGCAGTTACATTTTACTCAACTAATTTACAGCCTTTAAACACTTCAATCAGGTCTCCTTATAAGATGCCTAGTCTCCAGATTTGCCTTGCCGTGGGATTTGTGCCCATGGCACTAAAGGTAATAGTAGACCCAGGCTTGGCTGCTTGTGCCTGGGGGCAGGCAGCGGCTGCCTGGGTGTTGGCTGCTCCCTGGTGGCAAGGTGGACATACACAAGCGATTAAAAGCTTGCTGAGTTCTGCACCACCACAGACGTGCAAGGTGGAGATGGGCTAAGGCCTAGGAGCCACCCTTGATACAGGTAAAACACACACACACACGTGTTCATATATAATATAGTATATATATATAGGTATAATGAGAATGATAATGCTAATGTATATAAAATTGTATATATATCTTCTCTGTAAGTTCTTGTATATAAAATGTAAAGAATTGTGTGTACAAATAAATGGAAAAAAAAAAATGTCCCTGACAAGGTGATTTTGATCTTATTGAGGAACCCCATCTGCTCTGTACACAACTTTGTTGGACTAATTCCTCCTAGATCTCATTCTCCACTGTGTGGTGCTTTTGTTCAAGCATTTCTACCTTTTGAAGCACAAACATCAAATTTTAAAGTAGCCATACTCTACTTTAAAATTTAAAGTAGATTTAATGAAGACAATTATTGTCTTCATTCTTCTGAGGACATTATGTGGTTTTTGTAATTTTAGCATATCAGGGATATACTACCAATATTTTATTAATCTGTTCACGGAACACAATCGGTAATCACACACAGCTTAACAGCTAACACTGACGATGCTCTGCGATTCTGATCAGGCTCTTTGAAGTGCTGCTGCCACATGGTCAATTTAAAAGTTAGACTTATACCACGTTGCCTGTGAACACATTTCACCTAGTAGTATCAAAATATGGTATAAGTCAAAAATCTATTTTTCTTGACTTATACCACTTTACCTCTGAACAGCTCAAATAGTGACTACTTTATAAAATTATAATCTCAATTTAAAATCCTTAGCTTGAATTAAAGGCACATGGTTATGTTTAGGAAGATGAGAATAAATACCAATATTAACTACTCATTTTTAAAGTATACATTGTCACTTGCCACTTAAAACAAGAATTTGAGTAGTTCCTAAAGTTGTTTTTAAATTTTTTAGTTAATTAAATTTTTGGTCTACAATTTCTTATTGTAGATGCATTGCTTAGAAGCTAATTTGCAGTGTAATACTAAATTTTCTTGGTAAAAGCACCCTCTTGTTCTCATGAATTGTTTTTCTCTGCAACCATTCCAATAGATCTGCATTTCCTAAAATGAAGCTTTAGATCTATATTTTAGGAATGTGGAACAGGTGTAGAAAAGAACAATTAGATAAGTGAGGGCAACAAAAGGCTTGAGTTCTGCAAATTGCAGCTTAAGTAGCTTCAAGGAGATCTGATTGAAGTGTTTCAGGCTTTGAATGGATTAAGTTCAATGCTGATGGAATCCTTCCATCTTTTGCTCTTGTTACACAAGGCATAAATTTAAGTTAAAGGATAGACAAACTTTCCTTCTACCAGGGGGTTTTTTCTACAACAATGTTAGAGGTAACAAGATAGAGCAATGCTCCTGATTTTATTATCAGCAGCGATTCTTCATGCATTGAGCTTGCAAATAAAAGAAAAACCACCATGTGATAGATCATTGTATTGTGTGGGATTTACTTAAAGATGTAACCATCGAGGGTAAAGGGAAGGGCTCTTACAGTGGACTCTGTTAAATTCTATACAGTGGGCCCAGCTGAAAAGTGACATTGTCTTGGACAGATTTGAAAATCTATTTAGTGAGTCTAACTGATGGTTTGAACAATAAAATTCTAAATGGGAAGCATTCATGGAATTAAATGTAGAAGCTACTAGGCTTTTTGTACTACAAAATACAAAATACTGTAGTTACCTTAAAAAAAAACTTGTCAGATCAACATATTTTGAGTATCCTAGTGCACTTTATCTCTCTCTCTCGCACTTGGTCCAAAGAGATGTTTATATTGAAACATGACAAATGTATAGGAAGCATTCTCAGGTGATAGAGAAGCCAACTGTAGATATTAACTAGTCTGCAATCAAGTCTCTCAAAGGAAGTTTTTTTTATGAAAATCCCAAACAAAAGGTATCAAAACCTATAGTACTTAGTACTGTGCATGGGTTGAAGGAGAAGTATGGGGGAATATGCTGGAAACTTTTCTCTAGAAACTAAACATGGGTTTCACCACTTCAAGCCTCCAATAAGCAAAATGGTGGTATTGTACCAGTTGATGAGAGCCATCTACCACCTAGTGTTAGTGCATATTATAGTATTGTTAGTAGCAGTACCATGCATGGGTTGAGGGAGAAGGGAGGATGCCGGAAACTTGCTCTAGAGACTAAATATGGGTTCTGCCACTTTTTACAGCTAGTGTAGAACCAAGATTTTATGGACTTTGTTACTTTACGTACAAAATTGCATTTTAAAAATAAACTCTTTAAAATGTACGTCTTATAACACACATAGCAAAAAATAAACGCAAGAAAAATATATGGTTATGGCAATGAAATATTAAGGTTCTTCGAACTAAAATAACTGCCATAAAAATTTTTTTAAAAAGTCATATTGGTAAAATGTGTGACAATCATTATTCATTGAGTAGTACACCAGGTGTACTACTCAACTGCCAAATTTATTTCTAATGTAGTAGTTTTCAAATGGGTGGTTGTAACCCAATTCAGGGAAGAAAATTTCGTGTAATTGTCACAAAATAATAAAATTAAATACTAATTTCAGATTCTGGCTTTATGAAAATATTACAGCTTAAGTTTCTTGGCCTTGGAGGTGGTGTGGAAGGAAAGCCTAGACAGACAGACAGAGAGAGAGATATTGAGACTTCAGGGGAGCTGCGATGCACGTGAACTATGGTGCAAAAGCTACAGAACACTTGTGTCTAATTATATTTAGTGTTTACTTCAAGAATACAACATCCCACAACATGAATATGATTACAGGATATCACATGTATTTCAAGAAGAAATGAACACTACTCACCTCAGTTTTTCTTGATAAGAGAACTAAGAACACTGTTTGAACATAAAAATATCTATGCCACATTCCTAAATATCTAACAGTAAACAGCCCGACCTGGAAGACCAAGGGCCTTTTTCTGCAAATCACCCCTAAAAAAGTGATTTCCTTGAGCCACTTCAATGTGGATTGGATGTCCGATTACTGCGGTCATGATGCTGGAACTATTTTCTCCAATATTTTGAGTATCCTAGTGCACTTTATCTCTCTCTCTCTCGCACTTGGTCCAAAGAGATGTTTATATTACAAGTTGTTTGCACCATATGTCAATAAAATAAGGCTGATAAAAAACCCGACAAGTGACAGCAAATAGAAACCACAAAACTGAGTTTTTAACTGAGAGCCACTGTTACTCAGCGAAAAAGTGGTAATCTGGTGTGTGAGGTGAATAGTGTTCATCCCTTCTTGAAATCCATCTTTTGAAAATACATGTGATACCCTGTAATTGTACTCATGTTGTGGGACGACGTATTCTTGAAGAAGTAAACACTAAATATAATTACACAAGTGTTCTGTAGCTTTTGCACCATAGTTCACATGCATTGCAGCTCCCCTGAAGCCTCAGTATCTCTCTCTGTCTAGGCTTTCCTCCCACACCACCTCCAAGGCCAAAAAACTTAAGCTGTAGTATTTTCATCAAGCCAGAATTTGAAATTAGTATTTTATTTTGTGACAATTATGCAAAATTTCTTTCCCTCAATTGGATTACAACCACCCATTTGAAAACTACTACATTAGAAATAAATTTGGCAGTTGAGTAGTACATCTGGTGTACTACTCAATGAGTGATTGTCACACATTTTACCAATATGACTTTTTTAATTTTTTATGGCAGTTATTTTGGTTTGAAGAACCTAAATATTTCATTGCCATAATCATATATTTTTCTTTTGTTTATTTTGTGTGGTATAATTAGCCTGTAAAGTCTTTGACAGAGAAAAACAGCAGACTTATCTAAACAGTGCTTCAAAAGGTAGAAACGTTTGAACAAAAGCACCACGCTCAACTCAATGTAGAATGAGACCTAGGAGGAATTAGTCCGAACGACAGTTAAATTAATCTTAATTTAACTATACTTTTTATCATGCTATTCATCAGTAAAGGACAAAATAAAAGGCTAAAATATATTACAAGTGCATTTGCAACTTAAATTTTTTATTTTAAATGTTAAAATTTAAAGAATTTTTTTTTTTAATTTACTCAAAAACAAAATACTTTTATCACTGAGGCTAGTTTTCAACTTTGTGATAAACCTGCTACAGAAAATCTTTCTGATTCAACAGAAGTTGGTGGAATGGTTTTCAGTGCATTGAATAAATTCATGATGTTGGAAGTTCTGTTCTGTCTTTGAATTGCTGCTTTTGATGTGTGCTAGTGTCATGGATTATGCAATTTCCTGACTTGTCTTCTGAATGTGAAGAACTAGATTGTGATTTGCCTTCATTTTTTAAAAGCTTTGACAGTGTCATCTTTATGGATTCAAATAATGATTTCTTATTTGGTAAAGTGGGCAAGCCAGGAGGAGCTGCACAACTTTCATATTTTTGTCCAGTGTTTAAGTACTGAATCAGCCCAACCAAAGTAGTATTTCTTCTCACTAATCCTCTGTATTAAAGTTTTTAATTTTCTTGTAAAATCCTGATTTTTGTTGGCTTAGCTCATCAGTTATAAAAGCAAATACATCTTCATCAGAGTTGCATCACTGGTATACAATCTTTCTGTGTCCATTTTTACTGGTTGCAGGACTGACACAATATTGTGAAAGGTATCTAATTCTTCATTAGTTAGCTGTTTTTCTTTAATATCAATCAAGGCTTCAGCAGCCGCTGATCTTTTTTTCTAAAAATCACTGAAGCATTGCTAATAAACTGTTCCAAAGAGTTTTGGAATCTTAAATTTACATCTTTTCATGACTATGCTCTGCTTTCATATAAGTTTCTAAAATTTCATTCTTGATTAAGACTTTTTAAATAATCTAACAGCTCTTCTAACCTTATTGAGAGCTTCATTTAATATCTGGGACCCTTTTAATGCCTTCATCTACATTAGATGTCTTAAATGATGGCAATTTGATTAATTTCCTCAATTTCAGTTGCTGTGCTCAACTCCTTGCCTAAGTCATCTGACTGCTTTTCTGTGCTAACATTTATCAGAATTCTTCTCTTACAAGGAATCACATACAGCAAGATGTATGCCATGAGCATAATGTTTGCAACTCACTAGATTTAATCATACTGGCACCAACTGTAATCCAGGCAACATTGCTTGAATACTGAGATCAAATTAGAGTTTAATTTACTGTCTTACAACACTTTCTGCAGAAAATGATCCAAAAATTTATACCATATCTAAGCTCCAAAACTTGCTTTCATAATCACGAACATTTACATATAAGTATCTTCTATTTTTCAAAGATAAATATTCATAATGAGATACTAAACCTTGCTCCTGCTTTTTTCTTTGCAGAAATTTCATTTTTAACTTTGGTCTTAATGATATTAAGCACATAGCACTGTATTAGAAATCTGCTAGCTTAGCATAGTATTATCAGTAAATTAATCAGTAAAATTTAATCATTAAATTTCATTGTTAATTAAATTGTACTTAAACTGCATCATGACCCAGACAGAGCAGCAAAGAATTTCTCTGGTAGAAGGCAAGTGTTTTCTGCAGCCATCCTTTTCCCATTTAAATTTATCCCCTTGTATGTTAAACTTTCAAAGGGAAGCTTAATCTTTGGAAAACTGAATTTGAACATTATAATACTAAAATGTTTCCATGGTTTTCTGATTTTGTTATAATATTGATATTTTTATGACTGCCACCCACCTAACAATGCTAATTAAGAATTTTCCCAAATGATTTAATGTATCTCCAGGGGAAAAAAAAAAAAAAAATTGTACAGTAAAACCCCGACTTACGCGAACTCTGAGTTACACGGTTCTTGATTTTTTCGTTTGGCAACACTGCCGCCCACTATCTTCAAGGTCGTTTTTCATATGCTATCGATATATGGTGTGACGGTGGAGAGTGAGAGCGAAAGATGAACGAAATTCAACTTTGCTGCCGCATGAGCTGCACACATATACAAGAATTTGTATTCCAACTATCATATTTATGTGTGCATTAGAATTCGGGCTAAACTTTTGTCGGAAATTACATCGTGAGCAGCAGCGCGTTTGACTTCATGGGGCCCCTGGAAAATTTTAATTTGGGGGCCCCATGTATGGTGTTGAATTTTTCTTAGGGGGGAAATCCCACGCCTCCAGTATACTCTTACTCATGCAAAAAAGCTAAATAGTAATAATTGTAGATATAATTTTATTAAAAAAAAAAAAAAAAAAAAAATACATGTATGACATTTATAAAGAACTTTTATACTGTATATAGATTAAGTATAATCCACAAGAAAAAGTCATAAATGAACTCAATTGATATTTAAGTACTTTTATTGCATTAAATAATAAACTAGATTAATTAAACGAGAATTAGAATAATATATATTTAATATAACGAAACAAACTTTCTATAAATTAAAAATAAAAACAATTCTTAATGGAACATAACAAATTACCTAATAAAAGTTGTAATTAGAATGAAAATTTTAAGAACATTATTATATGTTCACTTTCTGTGCTTTTTGAGCTGCAAAATTATCAATCAGCTCATTATAATCAAACCCACTAGTAATGTCATTTTCAATGCATAATATTTCTTGGCCTAAAGAATTTCTAATGTAATTTTTAATTCTTTTAAGTACACTGAAAGAATGGTCTGCCGATGCTTTAGAAACAGGTGTGGTTAAATATATTCTTAAAATTATGTCCACATTAGGAAACGTAGAAACTAGCTCTTCTTGAATCGCTTTATACATTAATAAAGGAGAATTTAAATTTTCATATTTTGCAAAATGTATAAAGTGGGTAAGTTCTTCCTTAAACATACTAACGTCGATGCCGTTTGAATACATTTTATTAAATTTAAAATATATTCATCGTACTCATTTGGCTAAATTTATTTTAAGTTCATATTTATTAATATGGCAAAATAATTTAAACTATTTTGATAAGCCTCATCTTTGAATGTCTGATACCAACTGATCACGGATAACATTCAAACAATTCACTATAAATTTTGCCTGCCAATTGAGGCACCTCTGTAGCCAGGTGGGAAGGAGCAGCGGTGCGCAGCACACGCTTCTTGATTAGACCAGAGTTCGAGCCCATCACCACCAAATACGAAGCATGCGGAAAGGTCAGGGAATGGCCACCGCACCGGAGCAATATGGCCTTAGTTGCTAATGCTCCTAAAAACCAAATAACAACAACAACCTTCCAATTTTCCAACCCTTTTCTCATCAAAATGTAATTTTCTTTTGCATTTTCTCCCTTTGTCTGACTCATTTGTATTGTTTTTTAATGCAAAACATTGTGCTCTAGTATCAAAAAATTCGTTGTTTCAAATGTCCCATGAAGTCATAACGCGCCGCTGCTTCTGATATGTACAAAGATAAAGATTTTAAAAGATTTACGGCATTGTGTAAATCAGAATTTTTATTTTGAAGACTAGTTGCATTCAATCTTTGTAGAATTGCATTCCATATGAACAGTAAGTGTTGTTCCAATATCTTCAAAGTTTTCACATAGCTTTTTTGCTTCTAATTTTGTTACAGGTTTTTCATTACAATATTCAAAAATTTTAAATAAAGATTCTTTTATGGCCAAAAAATTCATCTTAACAGCTAAAATTGCATCTGCTCTTGAGAAACATCTTGTAGAACAAATTTCTTTTAATGTTACATTTCATTTTGTAGTTGCTTTCATTAAAATATCCCATCTCTTTGTAGAAGAAGAGAAAAATACAAATAAATTTTGAATAAAATCGAAGAAATGGAGTGCCTTTAGACAAGTTTCTACAGCAGAATTTCCCACTAAATTTAGGCTATGAGCCGCACAAGGGACATAAAATGCAGTTTTACTATGGCTCTTAATCTTCGCTTGTAACCCGTTGTATATCCCGGACATGTTGGCTGCATTGTCGTAAGATTGTCCTCGACAGTTTTGGATATCTAAATCATATTCCATTAATTTTGAAGGTATAATATTTTCTAAGTAGCTAGCATCGAGCTTTTCAATATGTAGGAAAGACAAGAAACGTTCCTGAATTTTATTTTCTTTATCTAAATATCATACGATATTTAGATAAAGTGACTTATGTCGGGAGTAGAGTCAACTATAAGTGAAAAGTACTTAGCCTGTTTGATTTCATTAATAATTGTATTTCTTATGTTAGTGGACATTAAATGTATGAATTCGTCACACGTAATATTAGAAAGATAATTCACCTGTCCTTTACCACATTACCATAAGTTTCTAAGAGGGTTTTCAAAACCATATCAAAATTAGCTAAGTATTCTAAGCAACTCATAATTTCCTACATTACTATCATGCCCTTGAAATCCCAACCCTAATAGTAGTAGTAGTGGCATGTGATGCAAGAAAGCAAGTGTATGAGCTTATGCAGCATCAGCCAAAAAAAAAAAAAAAAAACACACTATTCCCTCCAAATGCCTGTTCAGTTCCTCCTTAAATTTATTTAACCTATCAACTTCCACAACAACAGATGGAAGTTTGCTGTTGTGGAAGTTGATAGGTTAAATAAATTTAAGGAGGAACTGGACAGGCATTTGGAGGGAATGGTGTGATTTTTTTTTTTTTTTTTTGAAGCTAACAGTTTCACAGTCGCAACAACTCTTTTTAAAACCTCACGCCAATAATTTGTTTTTCATAAGCTTTTATCAACTCTAAATCAATTCTTCCTACACTTTTCAAGTGCTTTACGTACACACACATATTTTCCTTATGTTCTTTAGACTCATCGTGCATTTTTAAAACATCAACAATATGTTTCCAATCATTACATGCAGTAACTAATAATTTTTTTTGATTTAACTGAAAACAATTTGCAAATAAAACAGTACACAGATTTTGTGGTTTCTGAAAATATTAACCACTCTCTTTTTTTCTGTGGTGCCATTAGCTCTACTTAAATAGAAATGGATTCGTTTAATTTTCTTGTAATGATTTTTCCATCACAATTAAAATTTCGATTTGAATTTTTAATGTTTCCAAAATTTTGCAGTTTTTCACGAAGGCAAAACTCAATAAAATCATTTGTGATGGGATTTGTTTTATGTTTGATATTATTTGTATGTATTGCATTCGTATTATTATCATTGATATTTGTATTAATATTTTTATCATTGTTATCATTAATATTGTACACAGTTGCATTGTTGGTATTGTTTTCAATTTGATCAATAATAACACCGGCTGATACTGTAAAGTTGGAAGGTTCATTTTCTATCCTATTTTCTTGCCATACCGAAATTTAATTTCAGATTTTTTTACTACAAAAATGAGTTTATAGAATATTGATTTGGGGACTTTGGGTCCCCCATGTTCATGGGGGCCCCAGGCAATTGCCCTATTTGCCCATAGGATAATGCGCCGCTGATCGTGAGATGTAAATAGTGAGATATCTGTTAAAGACTTTTGGAAACAATTCAATGTTTTAGATGCTGTAAGAATCTTGGGATGAAATTCACAAAAAAACAAAACATTGAATGGTGTCTGGAAGAAATTTTGTCCATTTTTTTTTTTTCAAAAACGAGACTAAAACAACGCCAGAAATGGTCATTGATCATGTCACTCAAGTGATAGAAGTTGTTAACCTTGCCAGGCAATTTTTTTTTTTTTTTTTTATGGAAACCCCAAACACGAAAGGTATCAGAACCTATAGTACTTAGTACCGTGCATGGGTGAAAGTAAAGTATGGGGGGGGGGGATGCCGGAAACTTTGCTCTAGAGACTAAGTCAACGGTGATGATATTAACGAGCTGTTGGATTCACATAGTCAAGAGCTGACAATGAATGAGCTCATAGAGATGCGTGAGCAAAACGTCACTGAAGTATCCGACACTTCAGATCCAGTTCCACCAGAAAAGCACATGACAATTGCAAGCTTGACAGAAAGTCTCAGCTCAATTGAAAAGGGCTTAAAAATTTTAGAAAACATCGACTCCAACGAAGAATGCATTAGAGCTACAAAGCAAGGAATAAAAAAATTATTAGCTTGCTACGAAGAAATTCTGCGTGAAAAAAAGCACTGTGTCGTCAAGACGAATTTGTTATTATTTTATGAAGCCATTGACATCGAAATAACTTTTTTACGTAACTCATTTATTTTTTAATACATATTTTGTATTAATATGTATAAAGAACTGCAATTTTATTAAATATTTTTCTTCTAAACTAGTGTTTTTGTTAGTCCTTGGTCCTAATTAAACAAAATTTATGTATTTATATGCGAAGTTGTACCCTGACTTATGCAAATTCGACTTAAGCGATTTTCGTCGGACCCACCTATCGCGTAACTTCGGGGTATTACTGTATTGGATTCGTGATCCCTTTTCTTTTGAAATTTCTTGGTATCGAAATTACCATTGAGCAAAAGGATGATCTTACTGACCTGTTGTCTGACGAAGCAATAAGTGCTCGTTCCATCGGCACCCACAGCTGTAGAGGATGGGTTGAATTCAAGGCTGCAAAGATTTGATGTTTAGGTATGGTGACAGATGTCAGAGAGTCCTGTTTGTCATGATTGAATATGTGGTTGTGGTTACTGCTGGACCCCCTGATGTCTTCAAATCTGGTTATGAAGTCAATCCATCTCTGGGGTCGAGTTGTTCTGGGAAACTTGTTGTTTGTTCTGTGTATGGTATTTTACCAATTGTTAGCAAATGATCAAAATAACTGTTGATGGCCTGGGATTTTTGGCAGTTGAAAATGGCTCTTGCTCTTGAAAAAGGCTATACTATCATTAATTTAGCCTGATTGCTTATGGAGTTGCTGCTTTAGTTGAAAGCTGGAGCTTAGATGTGGGGACCACCATCCTCTAGAGTGAGGAGTGATAGTGACTGTCTTTGAGGCAGCATATTGAGCTACTATAATAATCCATTGAGTTAACAGGTTGACCGCTAGTAGGGTGTCACAGAACTCAAGGACATACCATGGTATGAGAAATGCTGCTGTAACACACATCTGGAAACATCCAGATATTTTGGACTGCATCTTGGATTCAGTTTGTCTCTATAAAGAATACAAACAGCAGAAGAATCTGGAACAAAATAAGGAAACTGAATGGTATATTTCTACCATCTCCAATACTGAGATGGAATGGGCAGGATTTATCATCTCCAATAAAAATAGCCAGTGCTCTGACAGAAAATTCTGAACAAATCTCAGACATATCTGGACACAAATTATCATTTCAGCAGCAGAAAATAAAGGCTGAGCAATGCAAATTAAATTTTCATAAGACTACCACTTCCATATAATCAATTCTTTACAGCATTGGAGCTCCAGTGGCTCAAGCCCGTGACTACTGAATACGGTGCTGTTTCTTGTAATCTGTCTATCTTGTGAACTCCTCTGACTGTTTGGTCATCCTGGAGTATAAACAGAATATTTATTTATTTATTTATTAAACACAATCAATAAATGGGGCATAAGGTCTCTTGATGACATCTATCTCATGATGCAACACCTAGACAAAAAGGCCCTAAACTCTGATTTTTTTTTCTGAATTGGATGTTCTCCAAAAGCTACTATCCCAGCTGATGGTGTTGTTCAACAGTGCTAGCTAATCCACACAACTATACCAATATCCCTTACCAGTTGCTTGGACAAAACATTAGAAAAGACTGGTATGGTACCCGAACTCCCACCAATCAAACAATGCAGCTTTTGCAAAAATTGATCCACATTAGACCTTATGGCGAGAGCGCAGTGTAACATATGGAATGCCTTTATTTGAAAAGAACATCTTGTTATGGTATGCTGATACTGAAAAAGCCTTTGACACCACCTATGACATTCTTCAAGACCTGTATGCCACAGGATTCAGGTCAACTATTGACAATCATAGTTTCCTTAAAAATAGAAATTTTTATTGCTGTTTCTGAATCTGTTGTCCAAAGAGAAGGTGTACCACAGGGATCACTGCTCTGTGCTACACTGTTATTAAAATAAACAATTTAGTGTAGAACATTCTAGGTAATGTAAACAACTACAGTTTTCAAACAAGTGTCATGGACCTCACATAATGGTTATTGCCTATTGGCTTAAAAAACTACAGCCATTTACTTTTGCAAAGCGTCAACTACATCCAGAACCTGAATTATTACTGCGAACTCAACTGATACCATTTACCAACAATATCCAGTTCTTAGGTGTAATGATATACTAAAATGACATCCCAGAAATATACTATAAACATGAACTCTCTGTACAAAAAAGCTAAAAATACTTATTTATCTGATCTATGACATAGGCAGCTGATCGCTATACCCTCCACCTATACCAAGCTTTGATCAGGTTTTTAGATTATGGAGCTTCCAATTAATGACTCTTGTTGAAAGATTATTAGCATGTCTTGCCGAAATGCACTCAGGATAGTTCTCAGGGCTTTCAGGACACTGCCAATTCAAGGCCTATATATACAGAAGTCAACAGATCTACACTTCACCTTTGGAGAAAGATGTTGTTACTTAATTATGTGGTTTAAATACAGTGTGCCTTCTCATCCTATCTGATCATACCTCTGTTATCCACAATGGGTAAATATTTTTTAGAAATAAACCACATGAAAACAAACCTAGAGGAATCTGCTTATAAGTGCTAATTCAGCAGTTGAATATGCATCTAAACAATACTCAAGATACAGAAATAGCCACGGAGAAAGTACATACCCTCATGTGACAACTACTTTCATCGTTGGGGGGGTACAGGCCCTGGACAGTTGAACCTTTCAAAAATTACAACTCAAGTCATGGCAAATGCACAAACTGTGTAAATTTATACTTATGGCTCCAAAAGTAATGCAACTGTGATAACTCCTGTGGTCCTACCAACATTTAACAGTCTGTTTCAACAGGAATAGTTTTTGCTGCAGAATTCTATACCATTTAAGATGGCTTTGACCTTTCTTACCAATGATTTCAGTCCAAAGACTATAATCTGTATAGACTTTGAGTGCAGTGATGGCCCTCCAAGGCAACTTGAACTTTTCCACCCATTCTGAAAATAAAAATATTAAATATTGCAACTCAGTAACAATAAACAGATTGTCGCATTCTGTTGGATCCCTTGGCATGCTGGATTATCTGGAAATTAGTGTGCAGATAAATCAACAAGAAAACATTCTGACAAAGACTGCATCCAGATTCTTTATATAGATCATAAATTGATCATATGCCAAGTATGCAATGAAAAATGGACAAAAAGTTGGCATAGACAGTTATATATGTTACAAAACATAAAACAGAATCCACAGCTATGGAAATCCAGCTTCTAATCAAACAGACACAAAGAGGTTGTACTAGCCAATGTTGCTAGCACACACATTGGTCATACTCACTTCATGTAGCTCTTTTTCTTACTAGATGAAACTCCCCCCCCCCCCCCACACACACACTTTGCTTGCACTACGGTTCAACTGTAAAACACTTTTATTGAATGCACTCATTATCAGTCTGCTAGATCCATATTATTATGATCCCTCTGTCCCTTAAAGGAGTCTCTCCAGCTCAGTCATTATTGGAGACAATTCCAATCTGTTTTTCAGCTATCTAAAAATGATTAATTTATATATGTTCTTCTAAAACTATTTCAATATCCTATACATTCTCATTCCACAGAAACAGGTATAACTGAGCCATTAGTTGTCCTTGTGCCAAAAAAAAAAAAAAAAAAACATTCCAAAAAAAGCTGCAGATTTTGTAATGGGGTGAAAAAATTTATTGCTAATATGAGAGCATGCTATGATACTTTGCCCCAATGGAGATCTTCCCCATGGTACCCCACCTCTACTATATTTTTCATTTGCTTCCAGAATTAACTTGATTTCATACCTACTTCTTGACATGTGATTGTTACATATGGTTCATTCACAAATATCAGGTGTGTTTAGAAACTTTTGGCAGTATCGTGTATTTGTGAAATGAGTTGTTTTTGTGAGGTTTAGATATTTTTCCAGTTTTTTTTTTATTAGTTTGACTTTTCATGATGCATGAGGTAAAAGTTGGAGGTGGGAATGGGGATGTATGGATTTACTATTTCTGTATATAGCATGCACACAGCAATAATACAGTGAACTCCTTGACATGGTGCTGATAGTACCCCTTCCCCCCAATATTCCATTTATGATTCCCAGTCATAGCTAGCAGAATAGAGGCAGCAAGATTATACATCACAATATTTCTGCATTATCAGTTTATATAATTCCTCAATCTGTGTGACCTCCATTTTATGCCACCTGTGTAAGATATCCCCATTTATTTACTCAAGCTTTTCAGACTGATACACCTCAAAGTCCCCTACGCAAACATCTGGTCTCGAGACTTTGCAATTGCAAAACTGAGGAAAATAGCCTTTCATATAAAAAACCTAAACTTTTTGCTAAAACTGCTATGAAACTTTGCTAAACTGCTACAAAAGGTGCCACAAAGACCCTTTGTAACCCTTTTGCAGAAGTTTCACTTCCTTCTCAAATTCTGAGCCTGCAAATAAAATGCAATGTCTGGCCTAAGGCTTTATATATAGTAGAATAATTACTTCCTTGTTCCACCTAGTAAAATTCTTATACAGTATTTTCCATTATCAACTGCTACCCAACTAATAATAGTCAGAGATTACTGTTACTGAAATGTAGAACCTTACTGCCATTTTTCAAAACAATTGAACTTATCTAAGTTGTGCTGAAGCAGCATACCTAGTTTCTATTGTTGACCACTCTGTTATCATCGGGAAACTTTAACATCAAATTGTTATGATTTCATCAATTTCATTAACAAATATCAGGAACAAGAGCCTGAGCCCAGCACCAAAGCCTGAGGAACTCCACCTGAAACAGGAGTCCAGTCAGAGCAACACATGCACTGTCTCCAGTCATTCAGCTAGCTTTTTTGCCTGCCATAGCACTCTCCCATCAATGGCACACTGTTCCAATTTATATAAAAACAAAAGCTTGATTAAAGTCCAATTATATATACTAGGCCAAAATTATCATTTCCATCCCTTTCTTTTATGACAATCTCAATGTCTTGTGAGATTATTTTCCTTTAACAAATCCATACTGCTGATCCTGCAGTACATTGTTAATGGATTCCATAATTTTCCCTGCTGCAGAAGTTAGTTGAATCCCTAAAGGAGGAGAGTATTGTGGATCTCTACAGAAAGACTAAACCATGCATTAGATGACAGCTATGGAAAGAATACAAATGACAATTATGAGCACTTAAAAATAACAGTAATGAAGATTGTAGAAGCATTGGGCAGAATGGATAAAGAGACACCAAGTACTTGGTTGAATTCAGAGTTAAAAGAATTAACAAAGGAAAAAAAAGATGCACGCCTCAGATGGCTTAGCTGTAAAAGTGATGAACATAAGAGCACCTATAAGGAGAAAAATTAATAAAATTGACAAAGGAAAAAATGAGGCATGGGATAGAACCTGTGCAGAAGTAAACATAAAGATAGGATGCAAGAGATCTGCTGCAGAGTGTAAGGTGCTGAAGAGCTTGCGACAGTCGCATAAACAAAAGGCTAATCTGAGTGTAATAAAATTAGAATGGTATAGGTATTATGAAGAACTACTGAGGGAAAACAGAGGAATTTAGAGATAACAAAGTTGAAACTTCCTGGACAGGAGAAGTAAGGATTAGCTTTGAGGAAGTAGCAATAGAGGGGAAAAATGGAAAGGCACCTGGACCTGGAGGAATGAACATGGAGCTACTAAAATACGGAGGAGGCAAAATCATTTCACTGCTCACAAGACTATTTAACAAACTATGTAAAGGAGAAGAAATACCATCGGAGATGACACTGGGATACATCACTTCTAAGTTTAAAAAAGGGATAGAAGAAATCGCTCGAATTACAGAGGAATCTGTTTTAAACACAATTGCAATGCTTTTTAGTGGAATACCGAAAAGTAAACTAGAGAAAGAAATAAGGATTTCGGAGGAGCAGTGTGGATTTACAACTGAACGGTCCTGTATTGATCATTTATTTACAGTCAAGCAGATTCTGGAAAAATGCCAAACTAATGGATAGGATATAGGATTAGTGTTTATTGACTTGGAAAAAGCTTATGATAGTGTCTCAAGAAAGATGCTGTGGAGTGCCACGGAAAAAATATCAATACGACAACCACTGATTGACATAATTAGAAAAATATACAAAAATAATACTTGCTGCATTAAAATTGGGTCAGAAATATCAAGGAAATTTGAAACACAAAAGTCTTGCTACAGGGGTGCTGTTTATCCCCCACATTATTCAAGTTGTACCTGGACGTCTCTGGAGGCTTGGTCCCAAAGATGCAGACCAATGGGATTATGTGACTCAAAACATCTACCTTACAAACCTTTTGTTTGCAGATGACCAGGTACTGATTGTGGAGGATGCTGACTAAATGTGCAGAAAGCTATTGGAACAAGATAGAAAATGGGGTTTGGAAGTAAATTTCAATAAGATGGAATATATGAATTCAACAGGGGGGCATTTTGAATGTAAATAGAGCACAGATAAAGAATGTGAAGCAGTTTAAATAGTCCAGTCACAATATTATGACTACCCCCCAATGCAGACATCACACACGCCTAGCGAATCATACAGGGCACGTGTCAAGTTCACACATCGCAAGAATTAGCATTAGCATCAGCATTAGTAGAGGCATTTGATGCAAGAAAGCAAGCTTATGCAGCATCAGCCAAAAAAAAAACCCCACTTCCACTTCACCCCTCTGTTCGTTCAAAATACCTGTCCAGCTGAGCCTTAAACTTATTTAGGCTATATACCTCCACCACAAGGGATGGAAGTCTGTTCCACCAACCAACCACCCGCTGGCTAAAGGCAAATTTCTGCACGTCTATCCTACATCTGTCTTTCCTCAATTTGAATTTATGCCCTCTCAGGTGATTTTTCTGAGCTAGAGGAGGAATCCCATCAGCATTGAGCATGCTTAAACCATTCAAGGCTTTATACACCTCTATCAGATCACCTCGCTGGTGCCTAGTCTCCAGACACTGTAATTTGCAAAACTTAAAGCCTTTCTTCGTAAGAGCACCCCTTTGTTCCATTCACTAATCTTGTTGCCCTTCTCTGTACTCGTTCCAGCAGCTCTACATCCTTCTTGAAATGAGGCCTCCAGACCTGTATACAGTACTCTAGGTGTGGCCTGACCATTGCCTTATACAATGGAATAATCACCTCCTTATCCCTGCTGGAAAAATTCCTGTATATCATTGACAATACTCCATGAGCTACTCTTGCAGCCCGTCTGCACTGCTCAGAGAACTTCATATCTGCCTGCACAACCACCCCCAAGTCCCTTTCATTCTCTACCACTGTCAGTGTAGTACCACAGAGTTGATACGTTGCTCTGGGGTTGCTGTTTCCCATGTGTAGTACTTTACATTTGTCAATGTTAAACTTCATTTGCCACCTCTCAGCCCATCTGCTCAACCTTTCCAGATCCTGTTGCAGCAGCATAGTATCAATAGTGTCCTTGACAACCCTACCAACCTTTGTATCATCTGCAAACTTGGACATTAAGCTTGATATACCATCATCAATATCATTTATAAATACAGAAAACAATAATGGACCCAACACTGAGCCCTGAGGGACTCCACTAATAACATTAGTCCACGATGAGCAGTGTCCATTGATTACCACTCTCTGTCTTCTCCCCCTCAACCACCCCTTTATTCATAGCAGCAATTTGCCTCCAATGTCACACTGCTCCAATTTGTGTAGCAGTCTTCCATGTGCAACAGTATCAAAAGCCTTTCTAAGATCCAAGTATATAATATCAAAGTTATTCCCTGCATCCAGTTCTTTTGTGACTGCATCATAGTATCCAATCAAATTGGTCAGGCAAGACTTCCCCATAACAAAACCATGCTGTGTCTGAGCTATAACTGAAGTCTTGTCTAAATGATCCTGCAGTGCTTCTTTAACCAGTGCCTCCATTAATTTTCCTGGAACAGAAGTTAAGCTCACAGGTCTATAATTACTTGTGTCAGCCTTTGATCCTCCTTTGTGAATTGGGGTCACATTTGCACATTTCCAGTCTATGGGTACCTCCCCTGAGTCCAAGGAAGCTCTCATAATTATGGCTAAGGGTTTGCTTACTTCCTTTGCTGCCTCCTTTAATATAACTGGATAGATCCCATCCACCCCGGGTGCCTTTCTTGTGTTTATCTTCAACAGTTTCTCCTCCACTTTACTCCCAGTTATTTCAAGATTCTGTAGCTTACTGCTAGAGTTGAATACACCTCTGGCATTCCCTTTGCTGAATAACTCCTCATGTGTGAATGTCGACGCAAAATATTCATTTAGTTTGTTAGCTACCTGAGCAGGATCATCAACAGTTGACCCATCAATATCAAGTGGACCAATCTGATTCATCCCCTTCCTTCTAGAGTTTACATAAGTAAAGAACTCTTTGCTGTTTTTCTTTGCATCCCTTGCCAAGGATTTCTCGTAATCTGCCTTCGCTTGCCTAACCTCCTTTGTAACTTGGTTGCATATCAACTTGTATCTATCATAGGCTTCTGTGTCATGTGTTAATTTGTAAGTATCCCATGCATTTTTCTTCTCTGCCATATGCCTCATTAGTTCATCTGACATCCATTTTGGCCTAAACCTTGAACAATATTTCTTAGCTGGTATGTAAAGCCTAGTAGCTTCCAAGATAAGTTCTTTGAATGCTTCCCATTTTGAATTTGCTGTTGGTAACATCATCAGTTGGTCCCACTGTATAGAATTTAAATACTGTCTCAGTCAATCGTAGTCGCCTTTACGGAAGCAATAACCCTTCCCTTTACCCTTAATGGTAGTTACCTCTTTGAGTAAATCCCACTTCAGCACACTGTGATCACTGCCACCTAGTGGTTCATTTATCTGCAGATTCTTAATGCATGAAGAATCACTGCTGATAATCAAATCAAGAGTATTACTCCCTCTAGTTGCCTCCCAAACATGCTGATGTAGAAAACAATCATCCAATAAATCCACAAAAGCCCTGCTAGTGTGGGAGTAACCAGCCCCCAAATTCCAGTCAATATCTGGGAAATTAAAATCTCCCATTATAAGACACTGATTTACTGGCCCACTCTATTTCCCTGTACAGTTCCTTATTATACTCATCAGAGTCATTAGGCCTATAGCACACTCCTACTCTCAATTTTGATCTCCCAATGCTTATGTCACACCAAACTGACTCAACGCTGCACTGTCCGGCGATGTCGACTGGCTTCACTTCCTTGGTTTTTATGTGTTTCTTAACTAATAGCATAACCCCTCCCCCCTTCCTATCCTGTCTATCCTTTCTGTAGACGTTGTACTCCCCAAATTGCAGTTCTGCATCCCTTATATCTGTGTGACACCACGTCTCTGATATCCCAACAATATCTGCCTTTGATGTTTTGAGCAATACCTCAAATTCATCAAATTTATTTACTAAACTCCTAGCATTGGTGTACACGCAAGTATACCTGCACCTGTTTCTATTCTTAGCTACTCTAACACAACCCATGTGTTTACTTGTACCGCAATGGCTCCCAGCAGTCTCTGAAATACCATGCATCTTGTTTTTCAGGCTTCTGCTCATTCTAATAGAAGCAGTGCAAGAATCTCTTTCGCCTCTGCCAGTGGCTACTGTCAATCTATTGGTCTTTGTCTCCCCCCAAGCTAGCAGTTTTCCGACCCACCTAACACTGCCTCGATAGCATCAGCAAATATTCTTGCACCCTTTCTATTTAAGTGTATCCCATCCCTGTAGAAGCAATCTCTCCTGTTAACAAGTACAGTCCAGGCTGAAAAAAATTCTACCCCTTGAGCCTTGCACAATCTTTCCAGGGCCGAATTGATCGACAAGGCTCTCATCATATACTCCCTCCTATCGTGTCTGGGCAGAATTGCAGACACTTTCAAATTCAACCCTAGTTCTCGGCTTTTGTTCAACAGTGACCTGTACTTGTTAAGTAATTCTGCCGGTCTCCTACTCTTAATATTATTAGTGCCAACGTGTACAACTATATCACCTTTTGTGCCCTTAAAAGATGATATTCGCTCTACAACGTCATCAACCTTTGCCCCTGGCAGACATACCCTGGTCCTGTTCTACCTATCTTTTTTACAAAGCATGTTCCCCGTTTCCCTGACAATAGTCACCAACAACTACTAGTTCCTTCGGGACCAGCGCATTCTGCCTTGGGGGTTGTCTCTGTGTCACGCGATGTCCAAGTGCAAGCTCTGGCGTTGATGTGGGCAGCTGAGAGCTTAATGGGCCCCTCAATTTAGTTTCTTCGAGGGCATCCACCCTTCAAGCTCTCATATAGGCCCACAAGAACGCCGAGTTGTTGCTTGATATCGATACACTCCTTGCATCGCGCACACACAAAGACATCCCCCTTGGCAGTATCATGTCCCGTACCCGATTGCTCTGCAAACATCAAGCAAACAGTGCATTTTATAAGGCTGTGAGTCAGAGGACAACTGCCCCCCTCAGTTCTGCTCTGAGCCACAGCACTTCCATTAGCTTGAGCCTTTTGCTTTGCTGCTCTGTTCTGAGTCATGATTCTATTAATTTATTAATTAATTATAATTAATTATATTATGTTATTAATTATGTTATGTTATTAATTATGTTAAATATAATTAATTATATTACGTTTGTAATCTAAGTCGTTATATGTATTTATTTAAACGTACAATTTAACTGCTAACGAAGTTCAACTAACGCTATCTAGTACGGTATATAACTATCGTATCACAAAGGCGGGAAAATTACGAACGGTAGCGGAGTTGAAACACGTGGAAACCTTTACCGATACTTTTATGCAATTACAAGGCCGAGTAAAGAATAAATACACCAAATTAATCAAAAAATCACAAAATAATGTTATACTACTAAATTTAAATCAAAAGTTTTAGAAAAACAATAATTTCAAATCAATAAATAAGAAAAATCCACTTAGCGGCTTTGAACACGACTGTCTCTAGTAGCCTCGTCAGCAGACTCCTACTTGTTTCACATCTTCACTGGTCTTAATAGAATCTGTATCAGCCTTTATTAATACGGCGTGCACTTCCTTCTCCAAGCATATAAGACTTCATGTTTGGCATCCATGAACACAGTAACAGCCTCTGTCATGGGCCAAGCATGCGACCTATCAGACCTGGAAAAAGGCATGATCATTGGCTATCGGGCCAGGGGTGCCAACATTTCCGAAACAGCGGACTTTGTGGGACAGTTTTGACAACCCAACATACCAGTTGTGGAGCCCATACACAATTGATCCCAGAGGTGAACATCGGCTGAAACAATTGGTCAGGATCGATCGGCGCACTACTGTTGCTCAACTGACTGTCCAAATGAACCGTGGGGCCACCAGAAAGGTCTCCAACACGACAATGCAGTGAACCCTGTTGCACATTGGGCTTCAGAGCAGATGCTTGGTGACAGTACCCATGCTGAGCCGTTCATCGCAAACAATGTCGTCAGTTTGCAAAGCAATGCCAACACTGGACCCCAGACGAGTAGCAATGGGTGGCCTTCTCCGATGAGTCACGGTTTCTGCTCCACTGAGTGGATGGACGGTGGCATATTAGATGTGAAACCTCTGAGAACAGACACCCAGACACAATTGTTGGCAGAAGGCAGGCTGGTGGGGGCGGTGTTATGGTCTGGGGAATGTTTTCATAGCATGGTTTGGGTCTGCTGATACCTCTGGAGGGCATCATGAATGCAAATGGTTACCTATCAATCTTTGCCAATCAGGTACACCCGTACATGTTGACAGTGTTCCCTAGGGGCAATGGTATCTATCAGCACGACAATGCGCCATGCCATGTTACCAGAATTGTCCGTGAGTGGTTTGAAGAGCACAATGAAGACTTCAAGCTACTCCCTTGGCCACCGAATTCCCAGATCTTAACCCAATTGAAAATCTATGGGACCACCTCGATCGACACATCAGACGGATGGACACTCCACCAAGGAACCTACAGGAACTCCAGGGTGCACTGCAGTCTGCATGGTCACAGATACCCATAGCAACCTTCCACGGATTTGAGTCCCTCCCACGGCAGCTAGCTGCGGTGAATGTTGTGAAAGGTGCATATTCTGGATACTAGGTAGGTGGTCATAATAATGTGACTGGACCATGTATCTAGGAGCTATTGTGCAGATGGATGGTTCATCTGAAGATGAGATTACAAGAATTAATGAGGAAAGAAAGGTCTTGAGAATGTTGAATCCAATATTATGGAGCAATAATATTCTCCCAAAAACTAACGATTAATATATATAATGCAATATTTCAGAGTATCCTACTAGCAATGGATGCTCAAATAAACATCGACAAAATAGAACAAAAAAGATTAGAATGGTATGGACATGTTATGAGAAAGGGGAAAGAGAGACTACCTAAAAAAGCAATGGAATGGATACCCCACAGAAGGAAAAAGAGAGGAAGACCTAGAAGCACATGGATGGAAGGAGTGAGGGCAGCTATGGAAAAAGAGGAAATTGAAGAATGGAGACTGGGAGGGCAGAAAAGAGTGGAGGAACAAAATTTAAAATATATATAAAAAAAAAAAACAAGTTAGGTCGAGGATAACTATTGATACAATGGAGAAATTCAAGATGATGTAAAAAAAAAGTTGAAGGTTCCAAAAAAAACAAACTGTAGTACATTAAGTATGCAAATTTTCAACTTATAAAACCGTAAGAGGAAACTAAAAAATCAATATTTGCCAAAATTTTGATGAAATAAGAAAAACGTAGTAGAGTAGTCAAAAATGAGGGTACAATAGTTCATACATTTCAGGTGACAGTGGTTTGTGCACATTATGGTGCTGTTCTTGTATTATTTTTCTGTAACTTGTAATCTCTTCTGATCATATGCTGTCATCCTAAATTAAATAGGAAACTTATTTTTTTAAGCCTGAAACAGCTGAGTAGCTAAATGTGAGGGTGTAAATGCAGTATATGTATTTAATATTAGTATTAATAGTGGCAAATGATGCAAGAAAGCAAGTTTTACAGCATCAGTCAAAAAAAAACAAAAAAAAACAAATTTTACCTATCCATCCCTCCGTTAGTTTCTCTAGTTCTTCCTTGAATTTATTTAAACTGTTCAATCCAACAACAGATTGTAGCTTGTTTCAGCAATCAACCATCGACCTGTTGGCTGAAGGCAAATTCCGCACATCTATGCTACAACCATCCTTCCCCAATTTGAATTTGTCCCTTCATGTGCATAGTTTGAATAAGAAGAAGAATCCTCTTAGCATTGTGCTTGCTCAATCCATTCAAAGCCTTAAACACCTCAGTCAGATCACCCTGCAGGTGCCTAGTCTGCAGACACTGCAATTTGCAGAACTAAAGCCTTTTTTGGTAAGAGGATCTCTTTATTCCTCCCACCAATCTCATTGTCCTTCTCTGTACTCATTCCAGCAGTTCTACATCCTTCCTAAAATGAGGCCTCCACATATGTATGCAGTATACTCAAGATATGACCTGACTGCTACCCTATCCAATGGGATAATCATTGTTATCCCTGCTAGCAAAATTCCTGTATATCGTTGACAAAATCCCATGAGCTGTCCTGGCAGACTGTCTGCACTGCTCAGAGAGCTTCATATAAGACTGAAAAATTACCCACATGTCCTTTTCATTGTCCACTTTACTGAGTGTAAAGTGGACAATGAAATTGCTAGGTTACTCTGGGATCACTGCTACCCATATGCAGTACCTTGCAATTATTCAATGTTAAACTTCAATTACCACTTCTCAGCCCATCTGCCTAATTTTTGTAGATGTTATTGCAGCAACATACCTTCATTACTATGATTAACCACTCTGCCAACCTTTGTATAGTCTGCAAACTTAGACATTAAGCCTGATATACCCTCATCAATAAATACAGAAATCAACAATGGGGCCTAGCACCGAATCCTGTGGGTCACCATTAAATAATATCAGTCCACAAAGAGCAGTGTACATTGATAACCACTCTGTCTTCTTCCACTCAACCATCCCTTTATGGCCCCAGGTGCCAAGTGACACTGCTCTGAATTAGCACTCTTTCTTGAAGTAGAAATTCTTTCCTTATTTCAAGTCTTCATTAACACACAATTAGTCTATAGTAAAGAAAGAAACTTTACTAGATCAAGAAGGAAATTAACATTCTCTTTTCTTTTATAGAAATTAATTACTAACCTCCTAGTGCTCCTGCCTCCACGTGGTGGGGATGTTAATCTGGAAGGGAAAGCTCTCGCTTCCAGGGCAAAATGGAGTGAACTGACTCCAATACCCAGGAATTCATTGGGTTAATGCACCAAAAATAGAAGTCATCCAAGGTATGAGGAATTGAGTTATTTTCAGAGATACTTCTAAAGCAACTAAAAAAGGCGATAGAAATGACTGTTTCACCAAAAAGATTAAAAACTGATGTAAAAGCTTTGAATTCTCCAACATATATTATTATACATTCAAACACAGAGAAAGTGGTACGTTACCACAATCAATTGTCACCCTTTCTCATACAAAAGACTTGAGTTATGTCGGACCACCAAAAAATGTTAAAGAATAAAATCAGGTGATATTTTGGTAGAAACCACCAATGCTAAACACTCCAAAAAATTGTTACAAACGATGCTTGTAATTGAGCTTCAGGAACAAGGAGTCATCAGTGTTAAAAGAATTACAATCAAAAAAGGAATAATCACCCCACCAGGAATTTGATACTCACTTTTAACACACCAAAGCCACCCAGATCAGTAAAAACAGGATACCTGTACTGCAACATTAGACCATATATCCCGAATCCTCTCTGCTGTTTCAACTGTCAGAAGTTTGGTTACTCACAGACAGTATGTAGAGGAAAACTAACATGAGCAAACTGGTTCTCAAGAACATGCCACTTCTATTTGCACAGCTGGAAGCCATAAATGCATAAATTATAAAGGGTGTGAAATTTGAGACACAAGAGTGTGAAATTTGGAAGAAAAAAAATACAAAGAAGAAAATGGAGTTTCATATCAAGAAGCTAAAAGGGCAATTGCAATAAACATAGCAAATAAACCTTATGTACAGGTTACCACAATCAAAAATACTCTGAAAATGAAACTGCCAAATTCAAAATGTGGCACACAAACAGATGTTGCAATTCGCTGAGGAGAATCCATCTCAGAATGGGTTCATGAGTTTTACAGACCATCTCCATTACAAAAACAACAAGAAAAAAAATGATCAATACGCCTTTTCGGGAGGCAACTAGAGGGAGTAATACTCTTGATCTGATTATCAGTAGTGATTCTTCATACATTAAGAATCTGCAGATAAAGGAACCACTAGGTGGCAGTGATCACAGTGTGCTGAAGTGGGATTTACTCAAAGAGGTAACTACCATCAGGGGTAAAGGGAAGGGTTTTTGCTTTCATAAAGGTGACTACGATGGTCTGAGACAGTATTTAAATTCTATACAGCGGGACCAACTGATGATGTTACCAATAGCAAATTCAAAATGGAAAGCATTCAAAGAATTTATCTTGGAAGCCACTAGGCTTTACATACCAACTAAGAAATATTGTTCGAGACTTAGGCCTAACTGGATGTCAGATGAACTAATGAGACATATGGCAGAGAAGAAATATGATGGGATACATATAAATTAATGGGTGACATGGAAGCCTATGATATATATAAGCTGGTCTTTTTTTTAAAATAAATAAATGCACAAGGCATAATACTTTAAGAGTTTGGTATCTATATAATATCGGTGTTTAGATACACCATAGATAACTCTTAATAAACTACAAAGTAGTTGTTGTAGGCATCATTTGCTGTTTCTCATATTGTGCTCTGCCTTCACGACGAGTTGCCATGATATTGCACTACTTCGAATAAGTAACTCTTCACTAATAGAGAAGTTCTCTATTAGTGAAGAGTTACTTATTCGAAGTAGTGCAATATCATGGCAACTCGTCGTGAAGGCAGAGCACAATATGAGAAACAGCAAATGATGCCTACAACAACTACTTTGTAGTTTATTAAGAGTTATCTATGGTGTATCTAAACACCGATATTATATAAGCTGGTCTGTAACCAAGTCACAAAGGAGATTAGGCAGGCAAAGACAGATTATGAGAAATCCTTGGCAAAGGATGCAAAAAAACAACAGAAAATAGTTCTTTACCTATGTAAACTCTAGAAGGAAAGGGATGAATCAGATTGGGCCACTGGATATTGATGGTTCAACTGTTGATGATCCAGCTCAGGTGGCTAACAAACTAAACGAGTATTTTGCATCTACATTCACACATGAGGAGTTATTCAGGAAGGGGAATGCCAGAGGTGAAGTAAACTCTGGCAGTGAGCTAGATGATTTTGTAAAAACTGAGAGGAAAGTGGAGAAGAAATTGTTGAGGATAAACATAAAAAAAGGCACCCAGGGTGGATGGATCTATCCAGTTATATTAAAGGAGGCAGCAAAGGAACTAAGCAAACCCTTAGCCATAATTATGAGAGCTTCTTTGGAGTCAGGGGAGGTACCCATAGACTGGAGATATGCAAATGTGATCCCAATTCACAAAGGAGGATCAAAGGCTGACAAAGGTAATTATAGACCTGTGAATTTAACTTCTGTTCAAGGAAAATTAATGGAGAAACTGGTTAAAGAAGCACTGCAGAATCAGCTAGACAAGACTTCAGTTATAGCTTGGACACAGCATGGTTTTGTTAAGGGAAAATCTTGTCTGACCATTTTGACTGGATACCATGATGCAGTCGCAAAAGAACTGGATGCAGGAAATAACTTTGATATTATATATTTGGATCTTAGAACGGCTTTTGATACTGTTGCACATGGAAGACTGCTGCACAAATTGGAGCAGTGTGGCATTGGAGGCAAATTCCTGCTATGGATAAAGGGATGGTTGAGGGGGAGAAGACAGAGGGTGGTAATTAATGGGTGCTGCTCTTCGTGGACTAATGTTATTAGTGAAGTCCCACAGGATTCGGTGTTGGGTCCTCTGTTGTTTTGTATATTTATCAATGATATTGATGAAGGTATATCAGACTTAGTGTCGAAGTTTGCAGATGATAAAAAGGTTGGCAGGGTTGTCAAGGACACTACTGACACTATGCTGCTGCAACAGGATCTGGAAAGGTTGAGCAGATGGGCTGAGAGGTGGCAAATGAAGTTTAACATTGACAAATGTAAAGTACTACACATGGGAAACAGCAACCCCAGAGCAATGTATCAACTCTGTGGTACTACACTGACAGTGGTAGAGAATGAAAGGGACCTGGGTGTGGTTGTGCAGGCAGATATGAAGTTCTCTGAGCAGTGCAGACGGGCTGCAAGAGTAGCTCATGGTGTGTTGTCAATGATATACAGGAATTTTTCTAGCAAGGATAAGGAGGTGATTATTCTCTTGTATAAGGCAATGATCAGGCCATACCTTGATTACTGTATACTGGTCTGGATGCCTCATTTCAAGAAGGATGTAGAGCTGCTGGAATGAGTACAGAGAAAGGCAACAAGATTAGTGAATGGAACAAAGGGTTGCTCTTACGAAAAAAGGCTTAAGTTTTGCAAATTACAGTGTCTGGAGACTAGGCACCGGCGAGGTGATCTGATAGAGGTGTATAAAGCCTTGAATGGTTTGAGCATGCTCAATGCTGATGGGATTCTTCCTTTTGCTCATAATAATCACCTGAGAGGGCATAAATTCAAATTGAGGAAAGACGGTTGTAGGATAGATGTGCGGAAATTTGCCTTTAGCCAGCGAGTAGTTGGTTTGTGGAACAGACTTCCATCCCTTGTTGTGGAAGTTGATAGCCTAAATAAATTTAAGGCTCAGCTGAACAGGTATTTCGAACGAACGGAGGGGTGAAATGGGAGTTTTTTTTTGTTTTTTTTTGCTGATGCTGCATAAGCTTGCTTTCTTGCATCATATGCCTCTACTAATGCTAATGGCTTTATCTTTCCCACTAGATAATGCAGAAAGTGTAAGAACAAAAATAAACAAAAAGTAAAAAGGTAAGATAAGTAATACAGGAAAAAAGATGACAAAAAAATGGAAATAGAGGTACGAACCGCAGAGAAGAACCAGTTCTCGAAATTTTCGTTGAAGAAATCGTTACGGGTAGACTTTATTTTCGAAATAAAGACAAAATCAAGGCAGACAAAGCAAAAACAGCCCTAAGGAAACAATCTGAGGGACCATCCAGCCCCAAATGACACACACGATTATCCAGTGGAACTGTCGAGGTTTTTGCCCAAACATTAATGATATTATAGACCTCATTACCTAGTACCATCCAATAAGGATCTGCCTACAAGAAATCTATTTAAAACCACAGGACAACAGTACAATAAAAAATTATACCACATATAGAAAAGATCACGTATCAGATGGAATAATGCAAGGAGGAGTCACAATATTAGTTAACAAGCATGTGCCTTCCCAAGCAATACCATTGAACATATCATTAGAAGCAGTTGCAATCCATTTAGCAATAGGCTTCAATATTACCAAAACATCAATATATCTAACCCCAGTCAAGAATTTGCACTAAAAGATTTCGAAGAGCTGATTGCTCAACTACCATCTCCGTTCTGCATTTTAGGTGACCTAAATGGAAATCATCTACTTTGGGGCAATCCCAGAATAGACCAGAAGGATAAGCAAATTGAAAAATTAATAGTTGAGAACAACCTGATGATTTTGAATGATGGTGCGCACACGTATTTCCACCTTCCATCAAAAAGCAGCTCTGCAATAGACTTATCAATCTGTTCCCTAGGACTGTTCCTGATGATATAATGGAGCATGCACAAGAATCCATTAAGCAGCCACCACTATCCGATTATTTTGAAAATCATGAAGAAAACCCCATGCCAAGCCAGTAGGCACCTCAGATGGAAAATATATGATGCAGACTAGCCAAGTTAGACTGCAACATTGTTAAACAAAAAACAGTACAATGATCAGTGGCTTATGTCACAGATAATATTCTTCAAGCAGTGGAAAAGACAATACCTAAAACTTCTAATATTAGAATATATCCAAAACCATGGTGGAACAAAGAGTGCCAGGAAGCTAAAAAAGAGAGAAATAGAGCTTGGTATCTCTTTTACAAAAATCCAACAATGGACAATCTGATACAATTCAAGAAAGTCAGAGCTAAGGTCAGGAAAGTTTTTAAAAAATCAGCAAAAAGGCTACTTGGGTGAAATTCACATCCACTATAACCAGTACCACACCAGCTACACTTATCTAGAAAAAGATCAGAAAGATGACATACAATCCTCAAATAAATCCCTCCCCATTATTAAATTGGAAAGGACAGTTGGTCACAAATACCTTAGATATTGTCAATGTGTTTGGTGAAAATTTTGCCATTACATCTGTCAACTGTTTATACTCACCTGCTTTCAAAAATTACAAGAATGAGGCAGAAAAAATAAACCTAAACTTTTCCAGCAAACACTGCAAACAATACAACTTTCCGCTCACAGTAGCAGAACTAAAACAAAACTCTGCTACAGATGAAACACAGTGCAGTTGGCAATGATACAACAATTAGATGAAAAATCCCAATTAGCCTTGTTAAATCTATTCAACAAGATATACCTTAAAATTACTTTTCCAGGCAAATGGCACCACACAATAATACACTGGTATGCAAAACTTAAGGACCAGTCAGGTTTTCCTGTAGCTTCTCATAGGAGTGGCCGGGATATGGGAAAAGCATACCAAAGGAACCTTGTGAGGTACAGAAATGATGAAAGAAACAACACCGACACAACAACAGAAACAAAACGGTACAGAGGGACTTTATTCAAAAATGGCAACATAGCACTGGCTGCCATGATACAGATGCATCACTACCAAAGATGGAACAAAGGGAAGAGGTAGTCCTCCTTCCAACAGCTGTACCTGTCGTTCTAAAGGCAGACCATGCACGTGAGACGATGTTATGGGCAATACCGAACTCTGCAGCTACAATCCTCGCACTTCGACCTTCCCAATTATTTGACCCCGGTAAAGTCATCCAGATGTTGTCTACTGGCCATTTCGTTGTCTGCAGCACTGAATGAAACCAATTGAACATCTGTAACAATCGTGCTCACCATTTGGTAATTTGTACATAACTGCTGCTTTTATCTGAGCCCTCTCATCATGATTCAAATTTTTGCATACGCACCGGCTTTCTACTGAACAGCCACAGTTATGAAAATCACCACAGGCTGTTTTGTTTGATTTTGTGGTTGTAGCACTTTAGAAATAGTGTTGGTCCTTAAGTTTTGCACACCAGTGTACTAGTGTTCCCAAAACAGGAAAAGATCCACAGATCCACATATCTATCAGATATGTGGATCTGTGGATCTATCCTATCAGATCCACAGAACTATTGCCACATAGCTTCGACTAGCTGTGTAGGCAAAATCTTAGAGAAAATAGCCAACAATAGACAAACATGGTATCTAGAAAATAATGATGTTCTCAACCCAGCACAATATGGCTTTTGGAAAAATCGTTCTCCCTTAGATGTACTTATATAACTGGAAAATCAGGTAACAAACACTTTTCTTAGAAAAAAACGTCAAGTCATGGTTAATTTTTATATTGAGAAAGCATATGATACAATCTGGCACTGTGGTATACTTAGAAGGTTACATCAACTTGGCCTCAGAGGACATCTACCGCTCTACGTAGGTAATTACCTTAATAATCGAACTTTCCAAGTTCGAATAAATAACACACTTTCTAAAACATACTATCAGGAAGCAGTCCCTCAAGGATCTGTACTAAGTGCCACACTTTTCGCAGTCCACTTTAGTACAATAATAGAACAAATACCAAACAACATCTTCAACTGTTTATGCTGATGATTTCAGCATTTCTTATCAAGCATAGCATATGAATACAATAGAACGACAATTACAAGTAGCTATAAACAGAGTCATAAAATAGGCGAAAGAAATGGATATAGAATTTCAGTACAAAAGATTACATGTATACATTTCTGCAGAAAAAGGAATCTCCACCCAGATCCAGAACTCAGGTTAAAAGAACAGATAATCCCAGTTAAAAAGTGTCCATTCCTTAGGACTTGTTTTTGACAAAAAAATGATGTTTTAGAGCATATCAGTTGCATAAGAGTCCACTATCTGAAGAAAACAAATATCCTAAAAGCCATATCCTGGGGAGCAGACAGACCAATACTACTCTGTTTATATCACCTACTCATTCGGTCTAAATTAGCCTATGGTGCCCCAGTCTATGACTCGGCAAGGCCTAGAGCCCTAAGATGGCTCGACCCAGTACATCACTGTGCTCTTCAAATAGCTCTTGGAGCTTTCTGTACCTTGCCTGTATGCTAAGACCCAAGAACCTCCTTTACAAATTAGAAGACATAATAAATTATTTATGGAGCTAAAATAAATCCCTACCAAGTCACCTCCTTACAGAAAACTCTTTTTACGTCCAAATGGGAACAACATTATCAACAACAACAACAAAGAATCGATAAACCTGCGAGAACGAGACTAAAAAACCTTCTCCACAGTAATTTGATTTGATTTTTAATGGCGCATTGTTCTCCACAGTAACGATCTTAATCTAGATTTGATTACTCCACTGATGAAGCGGTATAGCCACCATGGATAATCAAATATATGACTTCTTCTTCCAGTTCTGGAGCAAACAAGCTCTCATTCTCATATAAAATATCAACATCTGCATGCTGCTTACAAGTCAAAATTTTTAGATCATTGCATCCTATATACAGATGGCTCAAAAACTGAATCTCAAGCAGGAGCAGTAGTTTATTCTTCAGATATCACATTGGCCCAAAGACTCAAAATATTGTAGTATTTATACTGCAGAAATGCAAGCCATTATGTTAGCCTTAAATCAAATTGAACTTTCAAGCTCTCAGAACAGCATTTTCACGGACTCCCTTAGCTCCATGATAACTATACAAAATGTCAGTTCTAATAAACATCCAATCCAGCAACAAATCCAATGCTGAATATTAAAGCTCACTGAACATTAGACTTTGCTGGATCCCAAGTCATGTCGGAATATATAACAATGAACAAGCAGACAAAGCTGCTAAAGAAGCCAACAGCAACATATCTACACCCGAATACATTCCTTTCTCAGACTACCAACAAGTTATTCATCACAGCGGGACACATCACTGACAGCAGCAAAAGCAAGTTCTAACCAATAACAAATTGCACCAAATTAAAAGTTTACTCCAATCATGGAGATACAGCATACAACAAAACAGACATGATGAAGTGATATTTGCAAGGTTAAGAACAGGACACTCATTTCAGCCACTGTCATCTCTTGTGAGGAGAGGATTTCCCCCTCTATGTCCTACCTGCAACACACAACAAACAGTAGAACATGTACTAATTACTTGTCCAGATTTTGCAGCTGAACACTGAAACTGCTTTAAAGAGTTAATAGCCAAGCATCACTCCCTCAATCTCAAAACCATATTGGAAGACAGAAAAAATATAGCAGATGTTTTTCAGTTCCTCAAGGAAATAAACTTCTATAATCAGATATCTTTGCAGTAAGTAGTACGTTTCACCGAGGACAACCATCTCCAGTTCTCCCTTAAGCTAGAGCACCCCTTTACTTTGAGCCCCTTGCTTTTTGCTCTTGTCTGAGGCACTAATTCCATTCAAATTCAATTTACTTGAGAATACTAAAGTAATATATTTAAATGCAATAATTACATTGTTAAATATATATTATGATATGGGGTTTACATTAAGTTACTGAGTTTACACTATGTTCCACTTTTAAAGTTAATTATAATAGCTATTAAAATTATCTGTTAACACCGACCTACATGATTCAAACTTTTGAGATACCTATTTACCACAATTAAGACACTAACTCCTGTACCACGCACTGTTTACAAAGTAATGAGATACTCTTCAATGGTTCAAATGCACATGCCTGCTGTACACTGTCATTGTATTTACTATTTTGTAAACTCTTCTAATCCTATGTGTTTGTCCCAGAATAGAAAGAGAAAATTTATTTTGGGCTTGACATAGCCAAGTGGTCAGGCATGGTAGTGCAGAAGCACATTTATTTGAATTGACCACAGTTCTAGCCCATATAAATACTAAATATGATTAACAATTTTATTCATTGTCAAAATGATTAGTAGTTGTAAACTTCTCTGACCTAATGAAGTAAAAAAAGAAAGATTCTATTTCAACACAGATATTGAAATAGTCTCAGAAATAATAATCACACTACCATATTTCTGTGGAATCACACTGTGAAAGAGTTTGGACTTGGGCTCTTTAGAGACAACTGTGTTATTCACAGGTCAATCCAAAGTAACTAATACTGTTTTTAATCAAATAATATGACCCAGTAGGTGATTCATTACTCATTAAAAACTTGCAGGTACTGATGTGACCAGTTTTAGAACTATTTGATTCCATCAACAGACAACTAGTCTCAATTAGTGACCCTATGATAAGCAGTGAATAAATGTATCAAATCTAAATGAGCAGCCAAGTGGTAGAAGAAAAACTTCCAATTGAAAATGTAACGGGGATGGATTACAAAGAACAGTAAAGTAAAATACAGTGAAATTATTATGCACAGAAATATTAATATTTGAAAGATGAATATTATCTAAAAATTTTAGAAGTAAAGGAGCCACTGTTTCAAACAAACTGCAATGCAAAAACAAACTTTTTTTTTTTTTTTTTTATTTAAGTCATTGTAAAAGTAGTACAATTTCTACTAAAAAAAAACATGTGTAATTAGGCACTTTATGTTGAAAAATATGAGGGCTATTCAATAAAGAATGATCATAATTTTTCATCAACAACTGTACTGCTAGCTATTTCTATATGAGCTGCAAAATATAAGACCAAACTAAGCTGCATCACATAGCAACTGTGCAGTTCATTTGTGCATACAGTGTGACCTTGGCAGCTGTCAAGTTTATGCCTGTTCAGTTTCATTTACATAACAATGTACCTGACAGGCGAGGAACAGTATGCTGTTCTCAAATTTTGTTTCTATCTCAAGAAGACATCAGCTGAAGTGTATGAAATGCTTTTGTAATTGTGAAAAATTGCTGTATAACAGTAAGGCAGAGATGTTGAGAATGAATAGGAAGCATGCATGGTATTCTCCATGACATATGCATATGATACAATGGAATTCCCATCAAAGTTTGTTCAAGCTGGGTTTCAAGGCTACTCACACCTGAGCAACGACAAGTTCGTGTGGTTTGCCAGGAGCTGCAAAAGATGGTTACTGAAGATTTTGAGGCTCTGTGCAAGGCTAACTGCAGATGAGGTATAACTTCATTGTATCAATCTAGAGAGCAAGCAACAAAACTGTTTTGAAGTCTACATCATTATCAACACCAAAAAAGCAAAAGCTCTGGCTTCTGCAGGAAAGGTTATGGTCATCTTTTTTCCTTGACATTCAAGGAAAGATTTACCAACATGTTGTGCCACACTCTATCAATCTAGAGAGCAAGCAACAAAACTGTTTTGAAGTCTACATCATTATCAACACCAAAAAAGCAAAAGCTCTGGCTTCTGCAGGAAAGGTTATGGTCATCTTTTTTCCTTGACATTCAAGGAAAGATTTACCAGCATGTTGTGCCACACGTCATACGACTGTTACAGGACCTTACTACAAAACTGTACTGCAACTTTGTGGGATCACATTTATTGCAAACAACCACAAATACAGAGGTGGGTGGATGATGACAACATCACGACAATGAGAGACCTCCTCACATTGCTCATACTGTCGTATATGTAGCCAGCATTAATGTCAAATATGTTTCTCATTTGCCCTGCAGCCCTGACCTTGCACATTTTTTTTATTTCCAAAGTTAAAAGAGCTGCGTGGAAAACGCTTCCAGTCAACCAGAAGTTGTAAAGACACTGGAGGCAATTCTCAAATGCATGTCAAAATATGGTTTCAACCATGTTTTTTAAGATTTCATCAAATGGGAGCTACTTTGAAAAGGCCCAACAAAACATGGATGAATAATAAAAGTATGCTGTGGAAAAAAAAAATCATTCTTTATTGAATAGTTGTCATAGACATTTCTTTCAAATAATGCTGTATACATGATAACACAAATCAATAAAACTCTGTTATTACAATTTCAATTTTTTTTTTTTTTTTTTTGACATTGGTATTATTTATTATACATGAATTTTTAATGATTAAATGGCAGCTTACAAATAATTCTTCACAATTTAGAATTCATCTCTGGAACTGGTCCTTCCCACTTTTCACCTAGGAAGTTGAACAAAGCAAAGTCAACTATAAAGTTGAAAATTTAAAAAACTATTAGCATAATCAGTATATATATGTGGTTTGGTCAAAAAAATTCAATAAATGATCTTATAATTCTTGAAGGCATAGCAGCAGTTGCTAAATCACTGTGAATAGGGCTTATGATGACATATTTTTAGAATGTGCACACCAAGTTTCAACTTGTTACTAACCAATCTAGTAGAAAGTTACATTAAGTGAACACTTGTTTTCCCCATTGCTCTTGTGTACTGAAAATGATGAATCTGAAAAAGGACCACCATACATCAATTCTTTAATAATAATAAAGAACTGATAGTGCAAAATATCACTTTCTTTATCTTTAATGATCAAGAAGTACTACTTTTTTTTTTTTTTTTGCAAAATTGACTAATTTCAAATTAGTTAAAAAACTTGCTTTCCTAATAACACTACTGAATGATGACTTGGTTCTCCATATGCAATTATATTCAAGTAAAAGTTAAATAACAGTTAACTTAACACTCCTTAAAATTCAGGTTAGCAACTTGCTAGTTATGAATTTTGTTTGCAGCTAGCAGACTCAACATTGTTAGGAAACACACATTGGTCTTAGGAATTCAAGGTAGTTTGACAGCCAAGTGACTTTCTACTTTGAAAGTTGCTGAGCTGCAGAAATTTGTGAAAGACACATTTGTTAACCTGTGAACATTCACAATTTACCCAATTTATTCATAAATATTTGAAGTTGTAACACTCTGTTAGAAAGTATCAGCACAAATCACAGAGACAGCACAAAAGTAGTAGAATTGCACTAATATATATATATATATATATATATATTTTTTTTTTTTTTTTTTTTTTTACTTTACATATAAAATACTTATGGAAATGTTGTGGCATAGTTCTGTACTGTGCAACTAGTACTGTTCAGGCCCAGGAGCCAAGCATACTCCGTGGCCACGTTTACTGTACGTGTAAAATATTTAAGCATATGTTGTGGCGTATTACTGGTCCAAGTGACTTCTCTGCGATCTGAATATTACTATTTCTATGAGCAAATAAGTTCTAATTTATTTCAATTGTCTTCCTCTTTTCATTTAATCCTAAGTATGCCTGTACTTAGGATTAAGTCCCATGTAATAATTCAGGAATAAAATTCACCTTTTTTTTTAGTATATTTTTCTTAGTTACTAATCCAATTAATTTAACATCCTTCATGCCTTTGTACACCTAGCAGCACTGCTCTTGCTTTCCTGTAGCAGGGCTGGTAACCTGAGAGGTAAAGACAAACCCCAGGACCAAAAGGAGTTAATATGGACTCTCAAATGTTTTTCACCACTTGAGAATGCCCCTTACATTGATGACTTTAGAATATTTTGTCATTCATGCAATATGAGGGTTATTGACAGGCAACTGCAAAAAAGCAACTGATCAGGTCACTAGCTAATATTACAAATTTTTAGCAATGACTGACAAACTGAATTAACATAAATTTAAAATAAATTTATTAAAAATAAATATATAATATCTACATAAAATACTAAAACAGATATAAAATAAAAGCATTAAAATGCAATAAGATAGGGACAAAACTAATAAAATATACATTAGCTTTCAAGATGAATGCCTCTTCATCAGCTTAGTTAGTGAATGGTGTACTGCAGTATATATATGTCGGTTACAACAGCAAAAGTCAACTGAGCATGATCATGCATCACAAATCATTTGATTAGTTTTGTCCATATTTTATTGTATTTTAATGCTTTTATTTTATATCTGTTTTAGTATTTTATGTAGATATTATTTATTTTAATAAATTTATTTTAAATTTATGTTAATTCAGTTTGTCAGTCGTTGCTAGAAAGTTTTGTGATATGCAACTTGAAGCTCAATGCCTGTTTTCCACTAGCTAATATGTTTAGATTTTTATCACAGAAGACTGCTTGTGTTCCCTTTTGTGCAAACATATCTTCATCCTGACCCAGAATTAAGGCTTGGGTAAAACGACATCCCAGTGGTAGCAGAAGTCAAATTCCTAGAATTATTTTGACAAGAAGCTGACATTCCTACAACATATTCATAAGGACAAGGGTGACAAAGGGGTTAACATCCTACATGCCTTTTCGTAAACTTCCTGAGGCGCAGATCACTGTACCCTACTCCAGCTCTACCAGGCTCTTGTCTGCCCTAAACTTGGTTATGGTACCCAGGTTTGTTTCTGCTAGAGATAATGCACTTTGATGAATAGATTCAGTCCGTCACCAGGGCATCTGTATTGCCACTGGAGCATCAGTAAATCTCCTGTCCAAAGCCTCTATGTTGAAGCAAATGAGCCATCTCTTTCCCTTTGATGTAAGCAGTTGTCCTTGCACTATGCTTTTAAAAAATTAAAGTCCTTACCCAATCACCCCATGTGGACATCGGTCTTTGAGCCATGATGGGAAAATCTCTAACACCCACAGGACTGCCAACCAACCTTTTTGAATCAAAGAGCTGTTAAGTGAACTAACCATGATGGTAGACAACGTTGTCCCATCACCAAGGCCTTCCACCCTGGAATGTCTATCTTCCAACTTGTGGCTTCTTGTTCAAGATCTGGAAGGAAGACAGTCACACAACCACCAGCTGTCTACCAGAAAATTCTCTGCAGCACACAGAACAAAATATTCTGACTTTCTGCCAGTATGCACAGATGGCTTTTAGTCAGAATCATATGCGGGGGTCAGATGCTGTCCTTCCACATAAAATGTCTATCCAGCTTCCATAAGAAAGTAGTGTGTATATATACAGGGTATCCGGGCTGGGGGTATCCAAAAATAACGGCTTATAATGCAAGAACCACTCATTACATTTTCTCAAACGAAAGCACAGTCGATAGGAAATCTCTCCAAGATTTGTTTTGTCACATTTTGCTGCATTTGGGGTATGGAGCATCCTCACCAAGTGATTGAAAATGTAAGGGACACATCAAAAGTCAATGTCTGGTTAGGAGTGCACAAAAATGGCTTTATCGGTCCATTTTTTTCATAGATATGACTATGAAAAAAAAAAAAAAAAGCACGGGGCTTTATTAAAGTTCTGGATTTGGACAATTTGAAACAGCATTTCATTGTTACAGTTGCTCGAATAAAACCTCAGATGCTGGAAAACACTTGGCAAGAGCTCGAGTATTGTTTTGACATCAGTCGAGCTACAAAAGGTGCCCATATTGAACTTTACTAACTTTCATAAAAACTTGGTGAGTTACTCTGTATAATAACAAAAAAAATTATTTTAATACACCTTGTAAATGCTGAGATATATGTGTGTATTTTTGAATACCTCTAGCCCGGACACCCTGTGTGTGTGTGTGTGTGTGTGTGTGTGTGTGTGTGTGTGTGTGTGTATGTGTGTATATGTAACCCCAGGGGCTCACATCTGGTGAGTATGGGCTTGGCACACTCAGAGTCCTGAGCTGGATATCATTCTTCTCTTTCTTGGTGATTCCCTTCTACTTCTCTCTCTCTCTCTCTCTCTCTCCCTCCTCACCCCCTTAGGGTAACTCGGGAATTTTTTTTGGCTGGTGCAGCATAAGCCTCAGGTTTCCTTGCACCATATAGCTAATAATAATAAAATAATAATATATAAATGCTTTTTTTGTAAAAAAATAGGTGCCGGTACTCGTTCTTTGCTATCAGGAAGAATTGAAAATTAAAAGGATGTGAAAAGTACTCAATTTTTTTTTCCTGATATTGTTAACTTTAGTAGTAATGTTTTTGGACTAAGAACAGCAAATTAAGTTTATTAACACAAAGTTTATTAAGCATAAATTTATTATTCAAATATATAAAAAATAAGTAATAAGTAAAAATTTGTAAATATAATTTCATAATCAAATTTTTATAGAATATTCCCAATTTTTATTGAGTTCTCATCCAACACACTATGCTGATTTCTTTTCTTCTGTTTGTGTCTGTTGATGAATGACTCTTCAGAAGCAGCCACAAATCAACATATTTGCTGGATCGAAGTGTGTCACCAATGGGCCTACAAATTTAAGAAATAGTAGTGAAGAAATTGTTTTTGTGATCAACGAAGCTCCGGTTGGGCTGACGATCAGATTCATTTGTGAAAATCCACGTTCACATTCACTTGAAATTGGTATTGTACTCAGAGCGTTCATCAAATGCTTCCATTCTTCCGATACCATCTTTTCAATTAGGAATCCACGAATTGCATCTCTTTCATTTAACTGTAATTTTAAATTAGAAAACTGACAATTTTCTAATTTCATTTTCACCAAATGCAAGCATTTTATGTTTAGAAGGTTTAATACCTTTGTTGTCCTCATTTTCCTTCTCTCGTCATCGCTATTGTCACTAGTTCTTAAATTTGAATTTTTTCTTTTCTTTTTATTTTATTTTTTTTTTTTTTGAAACTGTCCAAAATGTTGTTTTTATTTGGATATTCAGGTACTGTGACCATGTAAATAGAGATAGGGAAAATTTATGGAAAAATGTGGATAACGCACTTCCGCGAAACAACACGGTTATTTGTCGGGGTAAAAGAAAATCACTCTTTCCTAATTCTTGAACGGGGTGCTTACAGTTGATTCACAGTGGTGTCCAACCTGCGTGGAAAGTGATGAACCAAAACAGCATTTTAAATTTTGTTAATTATCAAAAAAATTTTATTTTCTTATTAAATGTTTTGTTCAGTAAATATAATTGTGTATTGTACTTATAAAATTTTCGAATATTTTCAATTTTACTTTTACATGTAACAAGATATGGAAAATGTAACACAATTTTTCTCTAATCACTCAGTGCAACCCGCGAAAGAAATCTAACTCTGAATCTTTTTGAATATGGCCCCTGTACGGGAAAAGGTTGGACACCACTGCAGTAGATGACCGAAGGCCAGAAATGCGCACCGAGTTAAGTCTGCCTAATCCGTTCTTTATATGAAAATTTTCTTCATTCAACAGAAACTACTGTATTCTGAATGTAGCTTCCAAGGGGAATTTTAAAAAAATTCGCTATAAAAGGAGTTAAACAGAGGTCCGACTGAGTAATTTAGAATTCTAAAAATGGTTATAAAGTTTTATATAGAAAATATCTTACGATAGCCAGCTATTTTATATAGAAAATATCTTACGATAGCCAGCAAATAAAAATTTAGTTATATAACTTTAATATTTTTTAAATAATTAAAAAATTAAATAATTTTAATAATTAAAAAAATTTATGGAATATTACAAATTTCGAAGTACATTGCATCCAAATGTCACACATCACTGTGCCGGTATGCCATACCGTTGCGTACCGTCCCAAAAAAAGCACTGTGTGTGTATATATATATATATATAATAGATGAAGCAAATGAGCCATCTTTCTCTTTGATGTAAGCAGTTGTCCTTGCAGTACGCTTTTAAAAAATTAAAGTCCTTACCCAATCACCTCATGTGGACATCAGCCTTTCAGCCACGATGAGAAAATCTCTCTAACACCCACAGGACTGCCAACCAACCTTTTGAAATCGAAGAGCTGTTAAGTGAACTAACCATGATGATAGACAATGTTGTCCCATCACCAAGGCCTTCCACCCTGGAATGTTTTAAGTCCTTGCCAAGTGTTTTCCAGCATCTGAGGCATTAGTAGAGCAACTGCTTCAACGATATGCTGTTTCAAATTGTCCAATCCCGAACTTTTCTTAGGTACATAGTCTTTAATAAAGCCCCATGCCGTTTTTTTTTTTTTTTCATAGTCATATCTATGAAAAAAATGGACCGATGAAGCCATTTTTGTGCACTCCTAACCAAACATTGACTTTTGGTGTGTGTCCCTTACATTTTCAATCACTTGGTGAGGATTCTCCATACCCCAAATGCAGCAAAATGTGACAAAACAAATATATATATGTTATATATATATGGTGTGAACTTGAGCTTTCAAGTTCACACCATCTCTCTGTAACAAACTTTATAGTAGGGCTCACAATACCAGTCAAAACTTAATACCAGTATTTTTAATTTATGAAACCGGGATACCGGTATTCCAAAAAAAAAAAAAAAACATTTTTCGCAATAAATTTTGATGGCAATTTGGTGCAATAAAGTAAGGAAAAAACAAGTAATTACTTCAATTCGTGTTTTAAATCCAACTTTTATTACAATAATAAATATTCTAACAAAAAATTATTAAACATAGTTATTCTAAAAACAAAAGAATATACATATTGAAACTGCAAATTTGGTTGCCTAAGCATCCACACTACCTGTCCAAATAAAGTGAGCTGTTAAGAAACATAAGCAATCAATAGTGTTATTGTTTAAACTGGATCTAATTTTGGTACATATTTAATTAGCAGCAGAAAATGTCCTTTTGGATTCTGTGCTGGTTGGTGCTTTGTACTGAGATGGTCATAGACGAGTTGCAGTTTACCCCCCCACCCTCCTTTTCCCTCATCTTCAAAAAATCTTATTTCCTTTTTTACTTTTTATGGCACTATATCTGTATTAACAAAAGAAAGGCGCTGATGTTTAAGCTTGGTGAGGAAACGAAATCTAAGTTTTGGGGGAGGGGGGGATTATTTATTTATTAATTTTTATTTCCCAGCACCTTAGTATTGTCGTCAGTGACCATTGTTATGATTTTTGTACAGCAGCTCCCCTCAAGCACTAATGCCCACAAGCTACCCGACTGCAATTTGGTTAAAAAATGAGAATTTCCAGGAGCTGAGGGATATTCCCATATAAATAACACACACACACACGTGTGTGTATATATATATATATATATATATATATATATATATATATATATATATATATATATATATATATATATTATAAGTGAGCTGTCAGTTTTTCAAGAGCAGTGACACAAATATAAAACAAAAGTCATTTATCATCAAAACTACTTATAAGCATATACATAACTGGTATTCATTTACATCTAATTTATTAATTTTTCTCATTTAATCTGTTAATACATGCTATCATTTCCATAAAATTTCTCTCAATTAACAATATCAACTCTCTACTGCTGCAAACACTAAACTAAATCAATCTTAATCACTTCCTCATATTTCTCTTAATCAGCAATATCAATTTTCTTCACAACAGCCCATAAGTTGCTAACTTCAATGCTAACAATTCCATGTAATCTCTCTTAATTTGGCAATATCCATTTTCTTTACAACTTCAACCAATACTAAACATTTCCTTATTTCTCATGTTTCTTCAACTTCAAACTTACTCTAAAATAATCTCCCACTTTATCTAGGTACCATTTCCAATACAACACAGTTCAGAGGACTAACCTTTCTTCTCTTTCACGGTGGGATTCCTTTGTGCGGATTCCTTCCGTGGAGTGTGGTGCTGGCTGTCTGTCTCTCTCTCTGTCTCTCTCCCCCCCCCTTAGTTGAACTCTGCATCTCTGCTGTATAGCTCTTCCAGTACTATCTTATTTCAGAAACAGTTCTCTGTTAATAGTGAAGGAAATTACCACAGCAGCAGTAGAAGCCAGGGCACTATCTGACTGGCTTATTACTCAGCTTCCGGATTAACTTCTAGCACATGCCTAGCGGCGGAACTCTTCACTGTACAACTGGACACTCCCAGAACTGGACTCACACTGAACCCAGAACTACTACTGCAAGTCTGCAATCCCTCTGAACAACAAACACAAACCCTTCTTCTGGTACAAGCACCTTATTTATTTCCTTCTCATTTGTTTATTTATTCAATTGATTGCGTTAATATCACCCCTTGTACTACTTTTTTATACACAAGCTTATGTGCAAACCCAGGGGTTTGCACATAAGCTACATATCTTGCATTTACATATCTCCCCCTATATAATTTAAACTTTACTCAATCACGTGTTATTCTTTAAACTCACTCTTCTTTTGGTGGGGGAAAACTCTGTTTTCCCCCACCAAATCATCTTTTACCTTTAGATCACCTGTTCACAATACCTTTGAACTGCTCCATACATTAGCATTAGTAGCAGCATCGGCCAACACCCATTCCCAAAATGCACTAAGTGTAGCATCCTGAAGTAGCGGTGTAATAGAGGGATTAAACTATTGTTCAGAAGCTTTTCATTTTAACCCTTCTGCACTTACCATACCACTGTTCATCATATTCCTTAATTGCCCTACCAGGCCTACTCTCACTAATGAAAATATTTCCATAATGATGTTTTCGTTATTCCTTAACTGCTTTACTTCCACACACACTATATTTACTAAGAGAAATATATTTGTAAGATTTTATATCTTACAGTTTCATGACGTTTTTCGGGTTTCCGTCGCATTTGTATTGTGTATAACAATCCTTCTGTTACAAATTCTGTGATATTAATGATTTTATAACCTTTATGTGAATAAATCATAAACAATTATTTTTTAAATTAGTATTGAAAAACCGGTATTTTTGTATCAATACCGGGATTTCAAATCCTAAATAAAATGACCAGAATCCCAGTATTCAGGATCCTGGAATCTCGGTATTTAAGCCCTACTTTATAAAGCCTTTAGTAAATGTTCTGCTTGTTAATGAATACCTAAGTAATGAGCAGAAGAGAGTTGGTAAAGCTGCTATAAAGTTTGTTAGAGAGAGATGATGTGAACTTTAAATTTAGTGAGCATAAGTATTTCAATATTGAAATCCTCATTAAAAAAAAACAAGCCCCGAATGCCAAGTGATTTAGTGACCAGGCAACATTTTCAAAGTGAATGATATAGTGTTTCCTCCTGTAGTTTTCTTTTTTAAACTTTCTTCCAATTTATTTCAATTAAAACAGGGGTCAACATAGTAAGCAAACTCTCAGAAAAGAAATACACCTTTCTCTTTCTCTGCTAACCAATCAACTTTTATATTGCTTGGTCACTCTTGCCTCTTCCATCGTAGGGCCGAAAATCTGAGAGATAGAGCTAACCCCCCTCTACCCCCAAAAGGAGCAAAGTATGGACTCCAATAACATAATATCTCATGTATCTTTTGACCCTAATCAGACAGACAGCAATTGAAAGAACATGACACTTCCCATATCAAATGACAAAAGATGGATGCATGTCCAACAAAATTCTTTCTCTATCAAATTAATTATTTTGATCCTGCTTTCTCTGACAGATAAGCCACAAAACAAGCTCTCTCCTTTCTGATTCAGAAATGTATTGAAAACAGAGATGGCATACCTAAAATGGTATGCTGATTACAAGCTCAAGTGATCTCTTAGTTGAAATGGCAGATTTCCGTCACACTGAACAATCCCTGAATATTTCTTCTTTCAGAGGAATCCAGACATAAGTAACCCCACACACCTCCTTTAATACATCAAAAGGGTTAACTGCAGAATATGATTTCTAAATGTTACAGAAGAAGAAATATTACCCAGGAACTAGCAAATCAAAATGTCATATATGCAAAAAAGGATAGTTATCAAGGAAGATGGTAAACTTACACCTACCAGTATCATTATTCTTACCTTTAATACATTAAATTTACCATCAACAGTTAAGGGTGGTTACTTAAATTGTCTTAGAGGGGGGTTAGGGTGGAACAGGCATTCTGTGTGTTATCAGACAGTTAGTCTAAAACACTGATAGATCCAATATATTTCTATTTCAGAATATTTAGGAGAAGTCCGGTTGACCTGCCTCCCTAAAATCCACTTGTGCACACCTTCTCGATGGTAAGCCCTGTTACGTCACTTAGGTGGCAACGAATGTGTAGTGGTTCTCTTCAAGACACCTGGTCAGCGTGAAGAGGAAAAGACCAAACCCTTCAACACATGACAGCACAGCGAAACAAATGGCCCTCAGTCCCCAGCGGCTTTCATTCCCCCTCTTACAGCAGCGAGAGGATCAGATTGGAAGCAGAGGGTGCTAAGAATCTCTGGGTATGATCAGGCTGCCACGCAGGAAAACTGAACTTGGCCTGTTACAACGTAAGATCGCTCATCGGTGAAGACAGGATACTAAAGCTGAAAAAGGAATTAGAAAATGTAAATTAGAATATCATCGGTTTGGCGAAATGAATCACTTAAGTTTATCAAGTGGAAATCTGCTGTAAACCAATGGAAATAGTGAAAGGAGTGAAGGTTGAGTTGGCTTTCTGGTCCATAAAGATATAAAAAACAACATTTTGGAATTCAAAAGTACATCACCAAGGGTGTCAAGACTACTACTCACGATTTCTAAGAGGTATAAGCTAAAGGTTATAATGATTTATGCACCAACATCGAGCCATGATGATGAAGAGGTTGAAGAAATGTACACCAAAATTGGGAGTCTTCTAGATGAACAGAAAACTCACTACACTATCATTATGGGGAACTTCAATGCTAAGGTTGAAAAGAGGCGAAACAGCACAGAAAGGAGAACTATAGGAAATTTTGGAATTGGTGAAAGAAATGAAAGAGGTGAACAGAAAGCGGAAATGAAAGAGCCCAAATTTTATTATTATTATTATTAGCCATATGGTGCAAGGAAGCCTGAGGCTTATGCTGCACCAGCCAAAAAAAATTCCCGAGTTACCCTGAGAGAGGAAGATGGGGGGGGGGGCAGAAGCAGAAGGGATTCACCAAAAAAGAGAAGAATGATGATAACCAGCTCAGGACCCTGGGTGTGCCAAGCCCATACTCACAAGATGTGAGCCCCTGGGGTTAAATGGATCAACAACTAATGAAATCAACTTCATCCTCACTAACAGAAGATATATCGTGAATGATGTTACTGTCCTTAACAAGGTAAATGTTGGAAGTGATCACAGAATGGTAAGATGCACGCTTGATATAGATGTAAGAAAAGAAAGGAAAAAACTGACTCGAGTAAATAATACAAAGGTCTTTGTGATAACAGAAGAGAAGAAAAAGCAGTATGTACTGGAACTTAAGAACAAGTTTAAGCTTCTGCAGACTGCTCAGGACCAAGATATCGACGAGGAATATTACAACTTTCTAAAAGTGATAAAGCCCAAGAAGCCTATAGATAAAAAGAAATCCAAAGAAGAAAAAATCAGTCAAGAAACACTTGTCATGATGAACTGAAGGCGGCAAATGAAGAGCAAGAAAAACATTGACAGGGAGAAAATTGAGTATACTGAGTTATGCAAAGTCATTAGAAAGAGACTCAGACAGGACATAAGAAAATTTAACACAAGAAAAGTAAAAGAAGCATTAAGGGAAAACAAAGGATTTAAATCAGCAGTCATGAGCAGTAATACAGAAAGACAAATGATACTGAAACTGAAGAATAGTGATGGTGTACTTATGAATAGCAGAGAAGCCATAATTCAAATAGCAGAAGACTACTATAAAGAGTTATACAAGGAGCAAGGGAATGATGCCAGCAGTGGGGAAGATGGATCGCAAATTAGTAACACATACAACATACCTGATATCCTTCCTGATGAGGCAGAACATGCGTTGAAGAAAATGAAGAATCAGAAAGCTCCGGGGAAAGATGAAGTTACTGTAGAGTTGTTAAAATTGGGAGGAAGAGACATGACACAAACTGGGCAAGACTTCACAAAATACATTAGAAAAGGTGTGGCACCTAAGGAGTGGAATAATGCAATCATAGTTTTGCTGCATAAGAAAGGAGATAAATCAGAAATTGGAAATTATAGACCAATTAGCTTGTTATCCCACATCTACAAGTTGTTCACAAGGGTCATTACTAACAGATTAGAAAGAATACTTGATGAGAATCAACCGAAAGAGCAAGCTAGCTTTAGGGCAGGTTTCTCAACTATGGATCACCTTCACATAATGTCACAGCTAATGGAGAAAGCAAATGAATATAAAACACCATTATGCCTGGCATTTGTGGATTATGAAAAGGCATTTGACTCCATACAGCATAAGGCAATGTTTCGGGCACTGGAAAGACAAGGCATAGATACCCCATATATTATGATTTTGAAGAAAATATATGAGAATGCTACCTCCTTTATTAGACTAGACAAAGACAGTAATAAATTTAAAATTGAGAAAGGAGTTCGATAAGGAGACACAATATCTCCGAAGTTGTTTACTGCTGCCCTTGATGAAGCTTTCAGAAGATTGGACTGGTCGCAAAAAGGAGTCAATGTGAATAGAGAGTACCTAAACCATTTACGATTTGCAGATGACATTGTGGTCATAAGCCACGATCCCAAAGAATTAGAGGAAAATCTTAATCAGTTATGCACAGTTAGTAAGGATTTTGGACTAAAGATGAATATGGCTAAAACAAAAGTAATGATGAACAAGTATGCCACAGAAAGGTATGTAGTGATTGAAGGAGCAGTAATTGAAAGGGTGGAGTCATATACTTATCTGGGACAAGTCATTAGCTGTAATAATGATAAATGGATGGAAGTCAAGAGAAGAATAAATTTTGGATGAATAGCATTCAGGAAATATAGTCACATACTGAGGAGCAATATCCCAATTTGTCTGAAACGTAAAATAATGAACCAATGTATACTCCCCACCATGACTTATGGAAGTGAAACTTGGGCACTCACCAAAAGAATAGAAGAGAAGCTGAGAACTACACAGTGAAGAATGGAATGAATTATATTGGGAATCAGACTGTTAGATAAGAAGAGAAACACATGGATTAGGCAGCAAACTCAAGTAAAGGACATTCTTATCAAAACTAAAGAACTAAAATGGTCTTGGGCAGGACACATAGCTCAAAGACATGATGACAGAATGGTACCCAAGAGGAGCTAAGAGAAAACCTGGAAGACAACAATGGAGATGGATAGATGAAATTCATGAGTTTGTGGGTAGTAAATGGATGGCCATTGCACAAAACAGAAGGAACTGGAAAGTTGCTGGAGAGGCCTTCATCCTGCAGTGGATTGAAAATGGCTGATGATGATGACGACTTAAATTGTTGGATGAGACCATATCTTCCTAACTCAGTCAAGCATTTCAAATGCCAAAAAACGTGGACACTCAGTCTGCAGAGGAGTTGCCACATGTACATCCTGTGGGTCCAAAGAACAGGATCACACACATTGTCCTGATTATTAAAATGCTCAAACTATCATGGCAGTCACTCTGTCTTTTTAAAAGAATGTGAACAATGGAAAAGAAAATCCAGAATTACAAAGCTGAGCATAAACAATCATATGAAAAAGCAAAAAAAGCAGTTTCCCACAACTAACAGAACATGCCTCAGTAACAGCAATACCTACAAACATTATTGTTCCCCCGAGCACATCTTTTTCTGAGTGAGAAAAATCTCTGCTCACATCATCAGAAGAGCAAAATATTCCTCAAAATGCCACACAAGCTATAAATATCCTGATAATGATTCCTTCAGTTATCCATTTCACCTCACAATTGGTAAATCAAGGGAAGAACACTAAAACATTTGACAAGAAGAAACTCTACAGATCGTATGGATGCAGATAATAAGATTATGATGACCTTATTCTCCAAATACATGTGGAAGATCATATGGACACAGGTAACCCATTTCCCTCCTCATAAAAAAAACTGACCACCACAAACAAATTTTGTGGAAATGAACAGAAACTTCCAATAAATCTAAATAATGACTACTCTGATTCAATTGAGTTGTCATGGTCTTTGTAGCAACCTAGATGACATATTTGATCTCCTGAAGCAAAATAATGCTATAGGTTTGTGTTTACAGGGAACTAATCTTACACCTCAAATAATTGTCACAAAAACAGTATACATTATTTAAGGATAAGAACTCCTCTACTTCAGCACATGGAGGTGTAACAATTCCTGTTAAATCTGGTCTTCCATCAAAACCAATACTTCTGTTAACACATTAGAGAGTAATCAAGTTCTCAGTGATGATGCAGATCTGTCTGACCTATTTAATATTTTAAAGCAAATTCATTTATATGAACTTATCTGAGATATTACTGAAAAAAAAAAAAAAAAAAAAAAAAAATTTGTTTGTAGAAATACTGTAACAAGCATAATTTGGCCTTAGTTGTCCTTGTACCAATACACCTCCATTAAAACCAACCAACCATCTGTTAACACCCTTAGACAGCTTTAGTATAACGATAACACTTGCTTATGACTTTCACTGCCCCCTCCTCAAGGGTAGCACAGTGCATATAAGCACTGTCGTCCTCACACTGTCTGGGTTTGAATCCCATCAATGAAGCAAGGAATTTTTATAGGCTTTTTTTTACAAGAAGGCTGAATTAATCAATCTCAGGCATGGTTGCATGGTGTTTTCTGCTGGAAACTCAGGTCTTTCATCCAGCACACAGTCAAAATGACCACAGAACATATGTAATTTACTGACATAATATATATGCCGCAATAAGGTCTTAAGTCCCTGATGCACCTAAAAATAATATCTTTCACTTAATTGAACATTATCTTTTACAGAACTTATAAAGATTTAGTCAATCAACTACCTCCCCTTATTTCTATCCTGGGTGTCAATGAATGGACATCATCCACTGTGGGACTCTTTACATTTGGACAGGAGAAGGCAATTAATTAGTAGTAGTAGTAGTAGTAGTAGTGGCACATGATGCAAGAAAGCAAGTGTAGGAGCTTATGCAGCATCAGCCAAAAAAAAAAAAAAAAATCACACCATTCCCTCCAAATACCTGTCCAGTTCCTCCTTAAATTTATTTAACCTATCAACTTCCACAACGACAGATGGAAGTTTGTTCCAGCAATTAACCACCCGCTGGCTATAGGCAAATTTCCGCACATCTATTCTACATCTGTCCTTTCTTAATTTGAACTTATGTCCCCGTAGGTTCGTAATCTGAACAAGTGGAAGGATCCCATCAGAATTCAGCGTGCTCAACCCATTCAAGGCCTTATAGACCTCAATCAGATCACCGCGCAGGTGCCTAGTCTCCAGCCACTGCAATTTGCAGAACTTAAGCCTCTCTTGGTAAGAGAATCCCTTCATTCCCCTCACCAATCGTGTTGCTCTTCTCTGTACACGCTCAAGCAAATCTACATCTTTCCTAAAATGAGGCCTCCAGACCTGTACGCAGTACTCAAGGCGTGGCCTGACCATTGCCTTATACAGAAGGACAATCACCTCCTTTTCCCTGCTAGCAAAATTCCTATATATCATTGACAAAACGCCATGACCCGCCCTAGCAGCCTGTCTGCACTGCTCAGAAAACTTCATATCTGACTGCACAATTACTCCCAGGTCTTTTTCATTTTCTACCACCTTAAGTGTAGTACCACACAGTTGGTACGTTTCTCTGGGGTTACTTCTCCCCATATGCAGTACTTTGCATTTGTCAAGGTTGAACTTCAGTTGCCACTTCTTAGCCCATCTGCCCAAATTATCTAGATCCTGTTGCAGTAGCACACTGCCATTACTGTCATTAACAACCCTGCCAACCTTTGTGTCATCTGCAAACTTCGACATTAAGCCTGATATACCTTCATCAATACCATTGATAAATACACAAAACAACAGTGGACCCAACACCGAACCCTGTGGGACTCCACTAATAACATTAGTCCACGAAGAGCAGCACCCATTGATTACCACCCTCTGTCTTCTCCCACTTAACCATCCTTTTATCCATTGTAGCAACTTACCCTTAATACCATTCTGCTCCAATTTGTACAGTAGTCTTCCATGCGCAACAGTGTCAAAAGCTTTCCTGAAATCCAAGTATATGATATCAAAATTATTTTTTGCATCCAGTTCCTTTGTGACCACATCATAATAACCAATTAAATTTGTCAGACAAGACTTTCCCTTAACAAACCCATGCTGTGTTTGAATTATTGCTGCAGTCTTGTCTAGATGATCCTGCAATGCATCTTTAACCAGTGACTCCATTATTTTACCCGGAATAGAAGTTAAACTAACTGGTCTGTAATTACTCGTGTCACCCTTTGATCCACCTTTGTGAATTGGGGACATATTTGCACTTCTCCAGTCCGTGGGAACCTCCCCTGAGTCCAAGGATGCTCTCATAATTATGGCTAAGGGTTTGCTTAGTTGCTTTGCCGCCTCCTTTAAAATAACTGGATAGATCCCATCCACCCCAGGTGCCTTTCTCATGTTTAACTTCAACAATTTCTCCTCCACTTTGCTCTCAGTTATTACAAAATCATTAAGCACACTGCTACAATTTGATAACCTTCTTCCATTTTCAAACTGTAATAATTCCTCACGTGTGAATGTAGATGCAAAATACTCATTCAGTTTGTTTGCTATCTGAGCAGGATCATCAACAGTCGAACCATCGATGTCAAGTGGACCAATCATATTAATCCCCTTCCTTTTAGAGTTTATATAAGTAAAGAAATCCTTGCTGTTTTTCTTAGCATCTTTTGCCAAAGATTTCTCGTAATCCGCCTTCGCTTGCCGAACCTCCTTTGTGACCTGATTACAGACTAGCTTATATCTGCCACAGGCTTCTGCGTCACCTGATAATTTATATGCATCCCATGCATTTTTCTTCTCTGTCACGAGTCTCATTAGTTCATTTGATAACCATTTAGGCCTAAACCTTGAACGATATTTCTTAATCGGTATATCAAGTCTAGTAGCTTCCACGATTAATTCCTTGAATGCTTCCCACTGAGAATTTACTGTTTGTAACATCGTCAGTTGATCCCACTGTACAGAATTTAAAAACTGTCCGAGACCACTGTACTCCCCTTTACGGAAGCAAAAACCCTTTCCTTTACCCATGACGGTAGTTACCTCTTTGAGTAAATCCCACTTCAGCACACTGTGATCACTGCCACCTAGTGGTTCCTTTATCTGCAAATTCTTAATACACGAATGATCACTGCTGATAACCAGATCAAGAGTGTTACTTTCTCTGGTTGCCTCTCGAACATGCTGCTGCAGAAAACAATCATCCAATAAATCCACAAAAGTCTGACTAGTGTGTGAGTGACCAACTCACAAGTTCCAGTCAATATCTGGGAAGTTAAAATCCCCCATTATAAGACATTCTGATTTACTGGCCCACTCTATTTCTCTGTACAATTGTTCATTGTACTCATTCAAGTCATTAGGCCTATAACACACTCCTACTCTTATTTTTCCTTTCGCAGTGCTTATCTCACACCAAACTGACTCAACAGAGCACTGTTCATCTATATTAACTGGGTGCACTTCCTTTGATTTTATGTTTTTCTTAATTAACAGCATAACACCCCCTCCCTTTCTGTCCTGTCTATCCTTTCTGTACACATTGTACTCCCCAAATTCCAGTTCTGCATTCCTTATATCTTTGTGACACCACGTCTCTGCTATCCCAACAATATCCGCCTTTGATGTCTTGACCAACACTTCAAATTCATCAAATTTATTTACTATACTTCTAGCATTGGTATACATGCAAGCATACATGCTCCTATGCCTATTCCTTGTTACCCTAACACATCCCATATACCCAACTATTCCATGATGACTGCCATCCGTCCCTGAAACCCCCAACACCCCTCGCTCCAGGTCGCTTCTTATTCTAATAGAAGTTGTGCAAGAATCACCTTCACCTCTGCCTGCGGATACTGTTAAACTATTAGTCTTTGTATCCCCCCAAACTAGCAGTTTTCCGACCCACCTAACACTGCCTCGATAGCACCAGCAAATATTCTTGCACCCTTTCTATTTAAGTGTATCCCATCCCTGTAGAAGCAATCTTTCCTGTTAACAAGTACAGTCCAGGCTGAAAAAAATTCTACCCCTTGAGCCTTGCACAATCTTTCCAGAGCCGAATTGATCGACAAGGCTCTCATCATGTACTCCCTCCTATCGTGTCTGGGCAGAATTGCAGACACTTTCAAATTCAACCCTATTTCACGGCTTTTTTTCAACAGTGACCTGTACTTGTTGAGTAATTCCGCCGGTCTCCTACTCTTAATATCATTAGTGCCAACGTGTACAACTATATCACCTTTTGTGCCCTTGAAAGATGATATCCGCTCTACAACGTCATCAACCTTTGCCCCTGGCAGACATACCCTGGTCCTGTTCCACCTATCCTTTTTACAAAGGATGTTCCCCGTTTCCCTGACAATAGAGTCACCAACAACTACTAGTTCCTGTGGGACCAGCGCATTCTGCCTTAGGGGTTGCCGCTGTGTTGCGTGATGACCAAGTGCAAGCTCTGGCGTTGATGTGGGCAGCTGAGAGCCTGATGGGCCCCTCAATTTAGATCTTTCGAGGGCATCCACCCTGTCCTTCAAACTCTCATATAGGCCCATAACAACGCTGAGTTGTCGCCTGATTTCCTTACACTCCTTACATCGCGCACACACAAAGACATCCCCCATGGCAATATCATGTTCCGTTCCAGAGAGTTCGGCAAACATTTCACAAGTTGCACATTTTTTTAGGCTGTGATGCGTTGGAGAATTGCCCCCCTCAGTTCTCCCCCGAGTCACAGCACTCCTGCCACTTTGTGCCCATTGCTTTGCTGCTCTAGTTTGGGGCATGGTAGTTTAAATTAATAAAATCAATAAATTAAATGTCAATAGTATTTGAATAGAAACTATTAAATAGAAACAGTGAAGCATATTACTATATAATTATGTGTTAGAGCTACCTAGCTGCCTCAATTAAAAAATTTGAATTCCCTACCACTATATCCAAAAACAATGGCTACAAGAATGGAACGAAATAACGGTTTTACCTATCGTAAGTAAAATCCACAAAAACTCTTTATCTAAATTAAAAATAAAAAATAACCAGCGTAACTATAACTATATGACTACGTATTAAGTACAATATAAAATAACAATCATGTAAATAAAAGGCAAACACTTATCGTTTTTGCGGAGCCTGTAACTGACAGCTGTAACTTTTAAAGAGATTCAGCGCCCTCCAATTGACCAACTGTTGGGTAAAACAAAACTTAGTTCTCCTCAAAATCAGTGCTCATAATACATTCATCTACCTATGAGATCCAACTCAGTGATAGACTTAGCCTTATGTTCCCCAATATTATCTCCATTTATCTATTGGACAGTTTCAGACAACCCCTGAAATAATGACCATTTTCCAGTAATCTGTACATTGTGAACCAACTTGTGATCCCCAAGATGAAACAAGAATAACTTGGAAATTCAACAAAATCAATTAGTCAGAATATAAATCACTAGCCCATCTACATAAAAGCAATATTCAAACCATCTTGATTAATTTTGAAGATTATGACCCATCAGATAATAGCTGCTGAATGTAATACACCATAATCTTCCATTAAAATTTGAGTATTAATACAATATTAATACTACAATACAAGCTTAATATTATAATTTTAGCATGATTCAGCATCTAACAGTTTAAATGTTCTCCATGAGATTATACTGTTCAAAGGCAGGATTAAGTATTCAAGCATGGTAAGAAGTATGCTTATGAAATTGGATTTGTGTGCAGTTTGGAAAAGGAGAGGAGGTGCAATCATAGTAAGAATACATTGACTGGTCTTGTCCCAGCATATAGATATAAACAGAAGTGTGCATTGTACTAACTTACTGACTTATTGCTTAGAGCAAAGTATTACAGTAATATTAGATTTTGTTTGAAGTTGCGCAGATCTCCAAGTGAGATATCTGATATATAAGGCCTTATTTCATCTCTTATGAGAGATGAAATAAGGCCAAAAGCAAGAGTGTTTGGTTAGTATAAAGGGTCTAAAGAAGACAGGCAAAGATAGTTATGTGAAAGTACAAAGCACCCACAGGACTTTATAAATGTTAAAAAAATCTGGTTCGTCCAGATAAAAGATTAAACTGAAGAGTTATACTTAAAGACTCATTCAGAAAGAAAACTCAACACAAGTGTTTTTGAAAATTTTAGTGATATTGTGACAGCCTTTTTGAGTGATGAACAGAAACAAGAATCCATGTTTCCTCTGATTTTTTTTTTAGACAAAATAACACATTCTGAGGAAGTATAATTGTTCAGCGATATAATGGGTCATTTGCATTTCCAGTAGGACAAGACTCAAGAGGGTTTTCCATTGCAAAGCTGTAATGGAAACTCTCAACATCCCAGGGAACCAAGAAAGCACTTAAGTCAAAATTGCACGTAAAGACAAATGTCAATTTGGTTCAAATTCTTTAAAATTAATATATTTTCATGAAGAATTCATTCCACAAGGGCAACACAATCAATCAAGTTATTATATAGAAATTCTGAAGAACTTGAGAGATTCTATGCAATGAAAAAAGTGAGAACCGTGGCTCAACAATTGACTTTTTCATAATGATAATACTTCTACATAAAGCATGCTTTTGGCAAAACTGTATTTCAATTGTTTTCCCACTGTTCATCAAATCAGGCTTGGCTCTGAATAGCATCTGGCTCTTCTCAAAAACTGTGAACTGACCCCAAAAGGATAAAAATTTGCCACCAATGAGAAGATTAAAAATAAATGTAACATGTGCTTTGAAGTAAATTCCAAAAGTTGGCAGCATTTGAAATAGCTTCCCTACTTTTAAAGAGGGGATGGACAACACAAACACACATTTGGAACTTCAGGTATATTTATTAAAATTTCAGTTTCATTACACTTATTCCACATATCATATACAGGGTGTCTCAAAAATACATGGCATAACTTCAGGAATGAGTTCCTCATATGTAGACAATAAAAATATTTTATATTATCAACATAGTTCCGGAAATGCTTGGTTTCTGAGTTTTGAAGGTCTGTCTATGACACTTAACTGTTCACATCACCTTAAGTAATTGTTCAAAATGTCCACCTTCTGCCTGAGTACAGGCCTCACATTGACGTCTCATGGACTCGCAAAGACGATGTCAAATTCCTGGCATGTTTCGTATTGTCTCACAACCTGCCACAATTCGATTGCAGAGAGTTTCCACATCAGCTACCATAGTCGAATACACCAATGACTTTAAATGGCCCCACAAGAAGGAATCTAGTGGGTTTAAATCAGTGGGCGTGGAGGCCAGACAGTTGGTCCACCTCTACCTATCCACCGACTTACTTCAATTCAGGTAATTGCGGGCTAGGTGGCTGAAATGTGTGGGAGCACCATCGTGCATGAAGTGTGCTTGTTGACGAATGATCAGTGGTGTGTCATCCAAGAAATCAGGCATGTTGTTTTCCAGAAAGTTTCTGTACGTCTGCCCTGTGAGTTTGTTTGGAAGTACATGGGGCCCAAATAACTTATCACCAAAAACACCCGCCCAGATGTTGAGGCTGAACCACTGTTGGTGATGTGATGGAAGAATTGCATGGGTTTTCCTCAGCCCATGCGTACTGATTGCGAAAGTTTTGGATTCCGTCTTGTGTGAACTGTGCTTCATCTGTGAATATCACTAAGGCAGGAAAGTGAGGAGTTGTACCACACTGTTGCAAGAACCACTGGCAGAACATTATTTGCGCAGAACATTACTCCGCTGGTGACAAGGCCTGTATCCGTTGCAGATGGTAAGGATACAGTTGATGTTCTCGCAACACTCTCCAAATAGTCAAACGCTGAACAGTCAGTTGCATTGCTATTCTGTGTGCTGATTTCAGGAGTGGCATGCACATCAAAAATCTCCTCCTCTACTTCAGGAGTCATAGATCTTGGTCGTCCTCTGTCGGCAGGATGAGGTGTAAAGGTCCCATGTTCACAAAGGCGGTGATGGATACCTTCAAACGTTTTCCTTTCTGGACATCTTCATTCTGGGAACCTTTCGTGGTACAAACGATGAGCCTCTAGAGCATTGCCAAACAAAACCATACATAAAGTGCATATCCGCTTGCTCCTGATTTGAGTACATGGTCGGAACGGAAAACCACCAGATTCTGTCAGTACCTTGTGATGAAGGAAATCACCTGCGGGAGATAAGACATTCCAGTTAATAACTCGGGAACCAAGCATTTCCGGAACTATGTTGATATAAAATATTTTATTGTCTACATATGAGGAACTCATTCCTGAAGTTATGCCATGTATTTTTGAGACACCCTGTATATCATTTCATTTTCTCATCCATAACTTGGCCAAGGGGGGGGGGGGGAAAGAGCACAGCAGGTTAATTCTTACAACTTAAATATACTTACCAATGCAGTTGGCAAGCAGTTCAAATCGATCTGAGCCAAAGAACATTTCAGAATTTCCTTGCACATGGGCGATAATAGTAGGAGCTCCAAATGCCTATATTTAAGCAAAACAGAAGGTGGAATCAGCTAACATATTTGAAATATTTTACTAAATGCTGAAATAAGCTGTATTCATATTATGATATAATGAGTTTAATTCTATTTTTTTTTTTAAAGAATTCTCAAAATAAATGTCTCAATCTGAGAACAAGTAACTGGAGAATTTTTCAACACCTTGGCTGTCTACTTTTTTGACATCTTATTTACTTCTTTCTTCTTCGATTAATTTATTAACCATGATATTTATTCTTTTATCCCCTTGTGCCACTGGTCAAAATTCAAAAAGAGAAACTCAAAGAATTGTTACCGAAATGATTTTTTAAGTAACTGCTTTGGTATTGTTCCATTAAATATAATTAAATAATGAGGAGAAAAAATGAACAGAAGTCCAAGTACTTTTGTATACAAATACATTAAATGTTTTGCTAATGATCACTTTGCTACCCTTAAATATGTAATATTTGTGATTTTGTATTTGTCCATCACTGCAACTGGTCTTTAATGATTGTAACTTACAGAGAAGTCGACATTTACTATTCACTGACAGGAAGGGCGATTTTTTTGGCTTTTATTTCTAGACTTTGACTCAATTGGTAATTTCAGAACTCTATGATAGTCATAAAGGGTTAGAGGAGTTGGCTATCCTGTACACAGTAGAACCTGGATAAGAAATTCCTGCATAAGAAGCCTTCCCCTGTACTAAATTTTGGTTTCTTAATTTCCAATTTTAACTTTATATATTGTAATGAATTATTTTCCCGCATAAGAAGTATTCCAGGTAAAAAGCTTTCCCACATAAAAAGTTCGTGATAAAGAATACACGGTGTATTATTAGAATGATGTTTTCCCACTTAATACATTTTTTAAATATAAAAATAAAGAATTTTTATATTTAAAAAATATTAAACATAAACATTTTGGTAATCGAACAAGTTGTGCATACGAGGGGGTATCAAAAAGTTCATACCCTTACCTAGAAATAATAGCCCTAGAAAGGTGAAACTTCACAGGAACTTTAATCCTTTACTATGTACTCTCCATGTATAGTAACACATTTCTCCCATCTATAGATCAGTTGTTTAATGCTTTGATCATAGAAGTCTGCACTTTTTGCCTGAAACCACGATTCCACTTCATTGACGACTTCCTGAGACGAATAAAAGCGATATCCATGCAATGGTTTCTTCATTTCTCAAAACAAGAAGAATTCTGACAGTGCTAGGTCAGGAGAATAGGGTGGGTGCTGCAGTAGTTCGAAGCTGCAATGGGCAACAAAGTTTGCGGTGGCAACGGCCTTGTGAGCCAGTGCATTATCTGACAGAAGACAGACACCTTTGGTTAACATTCCATGCCTTTTCACCTTCAAAGCATCGCATAACTTTTTCAAAAGATTTCTGTAGTGTTCTCTGGTAAGGGTGGAACCACAAGGTAGGTAATCTGTCAGGATAACCCCTTTTCTGTCCTAAAACACAGACATCACCTTCTTTGCAGATGGAGTGTTTGTTGCCTTTTTGGGAGGTGTGCTTCCACATGTCTTTAGTCTCCGGATCATACTGGTACACCCAGCATTCGTCATTTGTCACTAACTGATCAAAACAGTTCTCAACATCCGCATTACACAAATCCAACAGTTTGGCAAGAACATTGCATTTGACATTGCTTCTGCAAAGGCATCAGCAATCTTGGAACCCATCGTGTGCAGACCTCAGACATGTGCAGATGGTCATGTAAAATGCTGTGGGCAGACTCATAACTAATTCCCACACATCTGTCACTCAGCTGCTCAACCTTTGCAACCATCTCACTGTCTGTTGATGTTGATGGCCTTCCTTCTCTTGGCTCATCAAAGACACTTGTACGGCTGCACTGGAACTCCCATTTCCACTTTTTTTTTATAATGTCATAGGATGGACAATTCTGCCCACACACAGTTTTCATTTCTTCGTCAATTTTCTGAGCTTTCTTACCCTGCAAATGCAGGAACTTGATAACTGCTCGATACTCTGTCAACCATACCATCCTTCCTCAGATTCCGGGCTCCACTTCTGGTGTATGATCACCTACAGGAATGAAATTTCATGTGTTATTGAATACGAATACAATTTATATTAAAAACGGCATCTTCCTACTGATGTTTTATCTAGATCAGGGTACGACCTTTTTGATATCCCCTCGTAGCATCATTTCGTAGTAAATCACCAAAGCAGGTGAAATAGCATCATTTTTGCTATATCCCATATTGTGAATGCCTTCACAATGAGTTGCCTTGATATTGCACTATTTCAAATAAGCAACGCTTCACCAGTGGAAAGAAGACTAATGTTACTTATTCTCAGCAGATACTACCACCCAGGGGTTCATCCAGATAAAAGATTAAAATGAAGAGTTATACTTAGACTCATTCAGAAATAAAACTGAACACAAGTGCTTTTTGAAAATTTTAGTGAAGATTGTGACAGGCTTTTTGAGTGATGAACAGAAAATAATTCATGTTTTCTCTGATTTTTTAAGGGAAGCCAGACAAAATAACACATTACTTATTCTTGGCAGATACCACCACAAAGGGGGGGTGGTAGAAGCTGAGAATAAGTAACGTTAATCTTCTTCACTGGTGAGGCGTTGCTTATTTGAAGTAGTGCAATATCAGAACAACTCACTGTGAAGGCATTCACAATATGAGATATAACAAAAATTATGTCATTTCTTCTACATCAGTGATTTACTACGAAATAAATGATGCTATGCACTAACTTGTTCGATCAGTGAATTTTCCTTAGTCTGAGGTTTCAGCCCTAAAACCTTTTTAGTATAAACATTTTATATAATGGAAGTGACATATTGCAATTGTTTTCATCGATATCCATAATTGGATAGCACTGACTACATGAAGCACAGTGAAGCGTTTGCCGTTAAGTTCTGAATTACTTAGGGGATTGCTGCTCTGTCTTATTGTAATTGTGACCTTTTAAGGTAAGTTGAAAGCTAAATTTATAATACTTTATATCTGTAGATTACCATTAGTATTTTTGGTAATTCTTTAAAGAATAGCCATATTTTTTGTCTATCTACTGTACAGGCCCTAATTATTTGTCTCTTCTTGGCAATTTTATTTTAATGCTACAAATATTAATTATATTGATTATATTATACTGATTATATTATATTATACTGATTATAGGAGTACAATAATTATTAACTATACTCATTATACTAATTATATATTTTACTAATTTTAAGAGTTATAGTTGGAAGGATGAACTCCAAAGGAGTTCATCCTTCCAACCTGGTAATGAGTTTAATGAACAGAATGTGAAGCAATTAGAAATCCTCAGTTTAAAAATGTTTCTCATAGGCAGAGTAAAATATTTATAAATTATGAAATAGTAGTTAAAAATGATCTTTAACTAACACATGTGTATTCTTTCATTTTTATTTGAGTAGTTAATATTTTGTACCCTTAGGTCATTTTCCCTTGTAAGAAGTTCTAAACCTCCACTCCCTTGGAAAACTTCTTAATAGGGTTTTACAGTATTTATTTTATTTGAAAGTATTTATTACCTTATAAACTGAGAAAAGGTATCACCTCTGAATGATACTTTTGTGTTGCACTGAAAATGAAAAACCTGCAGATTACAGGTTGCTTGATGGCTAACTGAACAATCATAGAAAACTTTTTCCAGGTGTTTATACAACTATATTATTCATTATTTTTTGCCATTTTATTCATATATTATATCATTCAATATACTCATAAAAAATTATGAGTATATTAAATGATATAATTTAATATACTCAATTTCTTATGCGTATATAAGAAATTATATCATTCAATAAAAAATTAAATTATATCATTCAATACACTCATAATAATTTGATATACTTATAATTTCTTATGAATATATTAAATGATATTAATTAATTACTGGGGGGGGGGGGCTTCGCCCCCTGCTCGCCAACCCCTGCGCACACTTTTCTACATAATATGTAGAGGTAGGACGGAATATGTCAAATCTTTTCTATGTAAAAGACACCTGTCGAAATGCACTGATCAATATCTAATCTAATATATAAAAGAAAATAGAAAATGTAAGAAAAAAAACTATGAAAAGTAAAACTGTGAATGAAAGTTATTATTAATTGCATGTTCTATCTTAGCCTCTTTACTGGACAGACTGATGGCTATGCAGGCCCTCAGGGGTCTCACGGTTATCCAAGTTGACACCATGCTGTAGTTGGTGTGGGATGCTGACTCTGGCCATTTGGGTAACCCCCAAGCCAGTGTGGGACAGAGCTGCAAAAAGCACAATTTCCAGCATAGGAATCTCTTTCCCTATGTTCTTTTATTCCTACCACCTGGGGTAGGTGAGTCTCTTTCCCCCACCCTGGGTGGCCTTACCCTCTTTTGCATGGTGGCTCATTCCACCCTCTGGACCAGGATGGGCATCCTGTACCAGGGGTCCCCTTACTGTTTCCCCTTTCAAATCAGCCAAGTTCCTCAACTACTGCCCCTCCTCTGTTCTCTGCTCCTTTTATCCCACCCTCTTCCTATCTTCCCATTATCTCCTTTCCAATAAATTTTTTTGGGCTCTCCTTGGATGTCTAGGCTACACCAGGGTTCACCCCGCCAGAGCTTTCTTCTCTCCTAATGTGTCCTAGCCCACCTCCCTGAGGCAGTGATGGAAACTGGGGGTGCTAGTGGCCCTCCACAAGTCCCCAGCCTAAGTGGCCAGAGGAACAATACTACACACACACACACACCTTATGCAGAGTATTGTATTCTACACAGAGTAAAAATGCGGAGTTGAGCGAGAGCCCTGGCCGCCAGACAAAAAAACACTATGTCACTATGATCTATGTCTAATCAGGAAATGACTTGGGTTCACATAGGTCACTTTGGAAAAGGCTTTTTGCTTCGGGTTCCCATAATGCATGTGGAATATTGTTGCATCCCACAGAGCAGGACTAAAATATTTCACTGAAATATTTACAAACTATATAAATATTTAAAATATTTACAAAATACTAAATTACCGTATTTACAAATAAACGTTACAATAGAACATCAAATGTTAGATAGGGAAGCACATGCATGAAGTTGGTGAAATTTTATGGAGGCAGTTGTCAATAATTAATTAATTGCATTTGCAGTGACGTAATTGCCTCGCCCTCTTCTCCCACTGGCTCGAATAAACATCGCTAGAAGGAAAACTTTTTTTAATGTATAGAGAAATAAACATACTAAAATATTATAGATAAGAAAACACACCACTCAATTATTATGTGGTGTTACATAATACTTGTGACTTAAAGAGGACATAATTACAATACTGGAGTTAGCATTTATATAGATATAACAAGACATTCAGGACACCCTGTTCATCGACAACTGTTCCTCTATGAACCTGGATCTCTTGACTGATATTTTATAAACTTTGATCATGGTTTTTCTGGCCAATATGACCAACTGTTCAAAGATCTATTGTCAAAATATTCAGTCTCTCTGGTTGATGTTCAACTTTGAAATGGCCAGTTGCTCTCCACTTGTGAAAGACGTGCAACAGCGTTCCAAAGATCGCTGTCTGGAACATCATACGCATGCGGAAGGCAGTTCACTATCAGTAGCTACACCACTATCAAAAGCTACAAAATCCAAATGTGTGCTATGTCTTGTCTTGTGGTATCTCCATGATCACCATCTATCCATGATGCTGATCATGGACATACTCCACTGCAATATTTGCATAACTAATTTTGTACAAAAATTATATTTGGTAATATAATTATATTATAGCATTCCTGACAAAACAAATCAAGTACACCTTGTCTAGGAAATAAATAAACTCATACGCCGCCCATTAAATAAAATTTTACTGTAACTAAATTTTTTACAAATAATATCAAAAATAAAATCAAAAACAAATTATTTACAATAAACTAATGGTTGTATATTATGGAATGCTAAAATCTGTAATAAAAGATCATTTACTATAAAATATGCTAAAATATAAAAATTAAAAGCGTTAAAAACTGTCTCGAAGCTTTCGAGAGTGTCAGCTCCCTTCTTCAACAGTAATAAGACTTCCTGCAACATCTCTTTATATAGCAGGTTCATGGTACCTCCACATGTGGTATTTCTCCATGTGGTTCTATCGGCACATGGGCAGAACCAGAAGCGGAAATGGCTTGGGTACGTGGCAAACAAAATCATTCATCCGAACTTATTACAATTGCTTCAAAAATAGGATGAATACGCATACCTCTGTCTCTATTCATAGTAGTCTTACTGGGATGAGCCAATCCGTTTCAATATCTAATCTAATATATAAAAGAAAATAGAAAATGTAAGAAAGAGCCATTTACACTTCCGTGTGCACGATCCAAAATAATAGCGTCCTCCGGGAAGATTTGATGCTGCTTCTCTCAAAAATGTTCGGCCACAGCAGACTTATTGTAATCAGCGTCTTATGGCATTTAAATGTTACCCCAGACGATTCCTCAGCTGTCGTTTTGTTTCCCCCACATAACACTCCCTACAATCCGGGCATTCTATTCTATAAACAACTCCACTACTGAGATCTTTTGGTATACGGTCTTTGACCTGGGACACAGCTGTGCACAGCCTCCATCCAGGAAGCTGTACACAGCGTGTCTTGTAACCCCATAAAATTCTCGCCAGATGCTCAGTAAGGCCCGGACAGTAAGGGATGTATGTGGTGGCTACCAGGACGAACGGCTCCCTACATTCTGACACTCTTCTGCTATATCTATCCAGGATCCTCTGGGTGTATCTGCACTTTCTAAGTTCTGCCGTGACACAATTAATTTCTTTTTCTTTATCCTCAGAAGTGGTACAGTGTGATCCTGCTCTGTCAAATAAAGCTTTTGCTACACTATTCTTGTATTGTCCAACTTGTGCTGAATTATAGTGGATGTATTGGCCTCTACACATGGGTTTTTTTAAAAACTGACGTCTTAAGTCTAGAACCCACCCTAGAGACCAATACATCCAAAAATGACAGGGTACCACCTGTTTCCACCTCTGAGGTAAATTGTATAAATTGGGAGAAGCTGTTAAGCCAGCAAACAGCATCATCCTCACTCCCCTTCTGGACCAGGGCAAAGGTATCGTCAACATATCTTTTCCAATTTCTAATAGGAAATGAACACCCACTAAAAACCCTGCTTTCCAACTCCTCCATGGCCAAGTTGGCCACAGTGGCACTAATGGGTGAACCCATGGCCGTACCGTGAACCTGCTTATACATAGTTCCTTGAAATAACATGGTAATACTAGCCAGACATAATTCTACCCCGGTACAGATATCTTCAACACCAAGCAGTGATCTATTACCAAGTGAGACATCCCTGGTCAATGCCATTTTTACACAATATATTGCATGATTAAAAGAGATACATCTGAATAAAGATACAACATCAAAAGAAATCATGCTCTCATTATCATTTATAGTCAAATTTCCCACAAAATTTACAAACTCTCTACTGTCTTTAATAACATATTGGACTGCCCCACTATGGGCGCAATTAATTTAGCCAAGTACCCTGATAGCACATAGGAAGGACTCCCTATAATTGACACTATAGGCCTCAAGGGTACTTCTTTGAATTTTTGGATTTTTCCAAGTCTCCTTGGAAATCTTCTCCATGTTCAACCAGGAATGCACCAATTCGTTAACTCGCCATTCCAGGCCCACCAACGGGTTCCTCTGGATCACCTTATAAGTGTTATTATCTTGCAGAAGATCCAATGCCTTCTTATTATAATCCTCTGTATTTAGGACCACCGTTGACGGACTGCCAAAAATTCATAAGGCAGAAGTACCCTTGAGGCCTATAGTTTCACTTATAGGGAGTCCTTCCTATGCACTATCAGGGTACTTGGCTAAATTAATTGCGCTTATAGTGGGGCAGTCCAATATGTTATTAAAGACAGTAGAGAGTTTGTAAATTTTGTGGGGGAATTTTTTTTTTTTTTTTTAATGTAAACCCCAAACACGAGAGGTAAAAAAAAAAGTAAATTGCAGCCATTATCAACCCACTGCAGGATGGAAGCCTCCTCAATAATTCATGCTGAGGGAAATGGACCATAATCTGCCACGCTGGTCCAGTGCGGGTTGGCAGATTGACCGTATTTAGCAGTCAGAGGCTTGAACCCCGGTCTACTCAAAGAGCATGTGCCACTGCACTCCCGCTCCTGACCACTCGGCTACACGAGAGGTATTAGAACCTATAGTACTTAGCACCGTCCTTGGGCTGGAGTTTGAGAAGACGAAAGAAGATATTTGTTGACATTGGACTAGAACTTCTGTAGACTGCAATTTTCAGGAAATACGTATGAAGGAAGGTTGTTCCAGAAAACGGCAATTGAATAAATAAACGAAGAAGATGAAAAGTTGGTTCTGTGAGTTTGAAGTTGGACAGTAAATGGATGTTGGCTGGTGGCAGCACATGTTCGGACTGTTTTGAAAGAGAGAGTGGGAATTATAGAAGCCAATTCAGAAGAACAGTGCTCATGGAAGTATCGGTAGAAGAGGCATGCAGCAGAAACAGTCCGTCTATGAGACAGTGGGTAGAGAGACTCTGTTAGAGATGAATCATTAATTAACCTAACTGCCCTCTTCTGAATGGAATCAAGAAGCCTGAGAGAGGTTTTGGGGACACCACCCCAGATGTAGGAACAACATACGATGGCAGGGCGGATTTGCGATTTATACAGAGTGAGCACCTGTTTGGAAGAAAAGTAACACCGGGAGCGAAAGAGAAAACCAAGTTTTTTAGATGCAGAGGAAGCAATATTTGTAATGTGCTTGTGCCAAGAGAGATTAGAAGTCAGGGTAATCCCTAAAAGAGATATATAATTTTTCCTAGATATCGGAGTGTCACCAAAGATAAGCATAGGAGCAGAAGAATCCTTTTTGCGAGATATAAGACAAGACTGAGTTTTAGAAGGGTTGAAATCAACTAAGTTTTCTTTGCCTCACTGGAGAATTACCTGAAGATTGGCATTTATGGAATTGGTAGCAGATTTTCAAGAAGTTGAAGCTGATTGAACAAGGGCAAGGTTTCTCAAAATGGAAAGTGGAATGCAATGTGCTATCATCGGCAAAACTATGAATAGGATTTCCAGTCAATGGAAGATGGTCATTAATATACAAGAGAAAAAGAGTGGCGGAAAGAACTGAACCTTGGGGGACACTGGCATTAGTGGAGAAGTTAGAAGCCAGAGAGCCATCTACCATCACCCTCAGTGAGCAATCAGAGAGAAAACTGGATAACCAATTACTAAAAACAGTTGGCAAACCATAAGATGGAAGCATGTTTAGAAGACCTTTATGCCAAACACAATCGAAAGCCTTTGAGATGTCAAGATCAACTACTTGTGTTTCACCGAACCTTTCCATTGAATTAGTCCATAAATGGGTAACATAAGCCAGAACATCACCAGTGGATCGACATTGACGGAATCCATACTGGCGATCGTTGATCAGATGGAAGGTTTCTAGGTAGTTTAAGAGTTGGCAGTTAATTGATTTCCCCATTACTTTAGAAAGTGAAGTAATTGCAATGGGACAATAACTGGATAGGAAGGATTTGTCACCCTTTTTAGGAACTGGCTGGATATGAGCAAATTTCCAAGCAGAAGGAAAAACACCTTTGGAATAAGAAAGTGAAAAAAGGCGGCAAAGAATAGGAGTAAGTTCAGGAGCACAGGTTTTGAGAACAAGTGGAGAAATACCATCGGGACCTGGAGCTTTCTTAGCATCAAGATTCATCAAAATCCTTCTGACATCCTTTTCACGGAAGACCACAGGAGGCATTGAATGGAGCATGTTGGGAATGGTGGGAGGTGTTTCACCAAGTTCATTAATATATGAGTTGGAAGAAAAATGGGATGCTAGCAGGTCAGCTTTACCCTTGGCTGAAGTGACAACAGAACCATCTGGTTTGGACAGAGGTGGGAGCAGAGATGAGCAAAAGTTGCGGCCAATAGCTTTGGCAAGGGATCAGAATGCTCGGCTACCACAGGGCAAGAAACAAGTTTTCTACTCTTAGCCTGTTCAAACTCTAGTTTGGACTGATTAATAACTGCTTTACAATTGTTGCAAGCTTTGGTGTAGGCAGAAAATGAAACTGAAGAATTAGAAACAAGCCAATTACGATATGCAACATTCTTCTCTTGAACAGCCTTAGCACATTTATTGGAAAACCTAGGCTTACATAAAGGATGAGATTTTAAAGTGGAGTGGGGGATAAAGGATTCCATTCCTGCAAGAATAATTTCACTGACATGATCTGAGCAAACGTTGATATCAGAAGTTTTGAAACAGTAATCCAACCAAGGAAAAGAAGAAAACAAATCTTGCAGGTCATCCCATTTTGCATTCTTGTAATGCCAAACAACACGAGGTTGGGAATAACCATGAGATAAAGGCTCCATTGGAGAAGAGACAATCACCAAGTTGTGATCTGAAGTGCCTAAAGGACCTCTCAATTCGACCGTGTACTTAAAAGGGTTGTTTGTGAGAAAAAGATCAAGAGTGTTGGCTGTATGATTAGGATTGTCCGGTATTCTTGTAAGTAAATGAACAACCTGCGCAAGGTCATTAGTAATTGCAAAAGCAATTACTAATGACCTTGGAATTTACAATTACTACTCAGCATCTCGACCAGCTGGATCGGTGTAACTAGAAAACGGCAGCCAGCTGGAGTTGTGAACATTAAAATCACCAAGGAAAATTACCTCACTGTCAGGAAAGTTGGAATGGAGAAAGTCAAGTTGCAAAGAGAGGAAGTCAAAAAGCTCCAAGTGATTAGTGGAGTTGGGAGAACGGTAGAGACAACAGATGAATTTTACACAATGAGGTAGAGAGATTTTAAGCCAGAGAAGATCAAGGAGAGGAGATTCCAAATTGCCAAGTCTCTGACAGGGAATATCAGAACGGACATATGCACAAGTACCACCTTTGAGGCGAAAGGAATCATACAGCGAATAATTTGGGCATCTGAGATGAGCAGTAGTTGAATCAACCGATAACTGAGATTCTGTCAGAAAAAGTACATGGGGTTTGGCAGACTGCAAGTGGAAATGGACATCGTTAAGATTAGAACTGAGACCACGTATATTTGTGAAATGAATTAGGAAGTGCTTGGGAGGTTTAGATCTTTTTGCAGATAAGCTTGCTCTATTAGTTTGACAATTCATGGTGTATTCAATAGTAAGAAAAAGTGAGTGGGATATGCTGTATGAAGTAATGAAATTTTTGGATATGGTGTACACGTGTACACATAGTAAGAATATACCCAGATCCTTGACATAATGTGGCCTCGACAATGCTCCCCGCATACACATTACTTGGACTCCCTCCAGTCACTATCTGGCAGAGTAGAGGTAGCAAGATTATACACTAGCTGATCCGGAAGCCTCCTAGAGAGTTACCAATAGGTTCGGTCCGGTGTACTAACTAGCTGCCAGCCTGCGAACACCGTTTTAGAGCTGTACCCTCGAAATGTAAGGAATATTGGATCTCACCACGATGTTCATCACAACTTCAAAAGTCATCAATCATACTACATGATGGAGGGGATAGGGAAGGGTTGACCGGAACTTAGCTCTAGAGACTAAACATGGGTTCCACCATTTCAAGCGGCCCCGGGTGCCAAGCGTTCCGTGACCAAGTGATTTTTGTGCGTTCCAAAAAGCGTTATATCCAAAGAGCCTTTGAACAAATTATATTTCGTTCCAACTACCATTTTCTTTATTTATAAATTACTGCAGCACTTTCGCACTACAAGAAGTAGGCAAAGGCCCAGAAAGGGAAGCCACCTTTTTGTTTCTATTTCTAACAGTACTAACCAAATAACTCAACCGCTTGGTCACCTAGTGGCACTGCTCCTGCCTCCCCGTGGCAGGGCCGGAAACTTGGGAGGTAAAGCAAACCCCCAGGGCCAAAAGGAGCAAAACATGGAATATGACAACTTCCCCCCGATTAAGACTGCAAATCTGAATAATACGGATTTGCATCAACCTGATATCGACTCTACCAATCGAAAGAGACTGAAAACGGATACTCCTCGAATTGAACATCCGAGTTTTCTGATTCTCCATTCACTGACAAACCAGCCCTTAGGCAATCTATTGCCATTTCTCATTCAAAAATGTCTTGAGAACGTAGCTGGTTCCCCGAAAATGGTGAGGCGACTAAAATCTGGCGACCTACTTGTAGAGACCACAAGCTCTAAACACTCTGAGTCTCTACTTAGACTCAACTCATTTAGTGGAAATCAAGTCAAGGTGTCCCCACATGCTACACTAAACACATCCAAAGGTGTAATTTCAGAATCGGACCTAATGAATGTTTCAGAGGAGGAAATTGTTCAGGAATTGCAGGAACAGAAAGTCACACAGGCCAAAAGAATCATGATGAAAAAAGATGGCGAGCTAACTTCAACTCGAAGCATCATACTAACATTCAGCTCACCAAACCTACCTTCGTCAGTGAAAGCAGGGTATTTGCATTGTCGCATACGGCCATATATTCCAAACCCAATAAGATGTTATAAGTGTCAGAAATCTGGACACTCAAAAACAGTCTTTCGAGGTGACCCAGTATGCCCAAACTGTGGATCAAAAGAGCATACCCAAACTGATTGTAATGCCCAGTCTTCTCTTAATCCAGCCTTCCTCAAAAATTGTGAACAGTGGAAATACGAGAAAAAAATCCAGAAATATAAAATAGAAAAGAAAGTCTCGTTCCCAGAAGCACGAAAGCAACTGCAAATACAGATGCCTAGACGTACATATGCCGAAGCCTCTAAAAAATTTCATTCAGCATCCATCCAAACTGACACATCAATTCCACCAAACATCTCTATTGCTGAATGGGCTCGATCCTTGCTCTCTTCTGCACCACAATCATCAAAGCAACATATATCAAGCAGGGTTAACAACACGCCAATCACCATACCACCTGCTGTTCATGCACCCCCTGTAATATCCGTTCAAACAGAGAAACCAGATCCCGTTAGCAAACAGCCAGTTGACTCCGTCCTTATGGACACCAATGAAATCCCCAGTCAGGAAGAAACAGAAACCATTCTGGAGATCCACCCGGAAGATGAAATAGACAAGAGACCAGTTTTCTCAAAAAGAGATAAAATTAAAATTGACCGCGGCAAACAGACTTTTAAAAAACAGACAGACTCAGCTCCCTCATCTAAATCTAAACAATGAATAACGTAGTCCAGTGGAATTGCAGAGGCTTGCGTAGCAATACTGATGACATCCAGGAAATAATTAAGCGTCATAATCCAGTTGGCATCTGTTTACAGGAGACATATTTAACTCCTAAGGTATCTCTCTCGATCAAAAATTATTCTCTTTTCAGAGAAGATAGACCAGTTACAAATAAAGCTCACGGTGGGGTTGCTATTCTCATAGATTCACGAGTCCCTTACAGACATATTCCTTTGCAAACCTCTATTGAAGCGGTTGCTGCGCGAATAGCAATTGGAGTCACTATAACACTTGTTTCTATCTATCTACCGCCCACTCAACCTTGCACTATTCATGAACTTGAAGATCTAATACTGCAGTTGCCAACCCCTTTCTGTTTATTGGGCGACTTCAATGGACACCATCCATTGTGGGGCTCTCCCAATGCAGATGGACGGGGACAACTTATTGAAATGCTCATTGACAGGCAGAATTTATCCATCCTAAATACTGGTTCACCAACTTACATCCATCTCCAAACAGGAACTGTGTCCTCAATAGATCTATCTATATGCTCTCCAATCCTTTTTCCTTGTATTGAGTGGACAGCTCTGGATGATCCACTGAACAGTGACCACTATCCACTAATCTGTAAAATTCAAACTTCACACTCTGTGACTTCAGACTCTGTGACTGCATGAAATGGAAATTTTACAAGGCTGATTGGGCAAAATATACTTATCATGTATCCTTTGATAATCAGATCATTGAATCTTGTCCAATTGACATAGTCACCAGCCATATCACTAAACAAATCCTAGCAGCTGCGTCTATTGCCATTCCACAGTCACAGTCAAGCTCCCGTAAATCCATAAATTATTGATGGAATGAGGACTGTAGGAGTGCCAAAAAAGAAAAAAAAACCGAGCCTGGAATATATTCCGCAAACATCCTACTACCAATAATCTTATAAATTATAAAAAACTCAGAGCCAAGGCTCGCCATATCAGGAAGAAAGCAAAAAGAGACTCCTGGATCCGATTTGTAAATTCAGTTAATAAAAATACAGATTCTAGAATAATATGGAGAAAAATAAAACAATTAAATGGCAAATTTCCTCCTCCATCCTCCCCAATTTTCAACTGGAATGGACAGGAGCTGTGTACTCCTGCAGAAATTGCAAATGCTTTAGGCTCTGTATTCTCACAGCTGTCTGCATCAACCGCATATGACCAGTCATTTCAGAAGATTAAAGCTTCAGCTGAAAAATCTCGATTGAACTTCAAAACCAAATCGTGTCTATCATATAATCGGCCCCTTACTATGATTGAACTTCAAGAAGCTATATATACCTCAAAGAACAGTGCTGCTGGTCCAGACGGAGTGTATTATACAATGCTTAAACACTTAGATAACAAAGCATTATCCTTGCTGTTAACTTTCTACAATCGTATTTTCACTGAAATTCATTCCCCACATGCTGGCATCACTCCTATGTACTGGCAATTCCCAAAACAGGGAAAGATTACTTTATCCCTCACCACTATAGACCTATTTCTCTTACCAGCTGCTTAGGTAAAACCCTGGAAAAAATGATACACCGCCGACTGACATGGTATCTTGACTCCAAACATTTAATATCTGATAGCCAATTTGGCTTCAGGAAAAATCGATCATCCCTGGATCTCATGGTCAAAGCTGAAACGAACATCAGGAATGTGTTTATCCGAAACGAGCATCTCGTTATGGTATGCCTTGACATAGAGAAGGCCTTTGACACCACTTGGCGTTTTGGCATCTTGAAAGATCTACGTTCCCTTGACCTCAGAGGCCACTTACCATATTTCATACAAAACTTTCTTCAGCATAGAACTTTTCAAGTCCGCTATTGGCAAGTCCTCTCGCAAATCTATATACAAGAGGAAGGAGTCCCACAAGGCTCAGTTCTGAGTTCTACCTTATTTGCAATAAGAATAAATAATATAACCAAATGCATACCCGTCCCTGTAAATACATATCTCTATGCCGATGACCTGACTGTTTCCTGCAGTTCACAGAATATGAACTTCAACGAAAAAAAACTACAAATCTCTCTTAACGATATTAAATTATGGATGACACAGAATGGATACCGACTATCACATCAAAAATCCAGTGTCATTCATTTTTGTAACAAACGAAAGATGCATCCTGAACCAGAGCTTCACTTAACGAATCATCCTATATTAGTCATGAAAAGTATTTGTCTCCTGGGCCTCATTTTTGATAGAAAGCTTAATTTCTTAGAACATATCAAATATCTGCAGACTACTTGCCAGAAAAAAATGAATATACTCAGAGTTCTTTCTTCGACAACATGGGTGCAGATCGCTATACCCTGCTTCAATTGTATAGAACTCTAATTAGGTCTTGTCTTGATTATGGTGCCCCAGTTTATGACTCTGCCAGGGAAAGCGTACTTACACGCCTTGCACCTATTCAACATTCTGCCCTCAGGACTGCTACAGGAGCTTTTAGGACATCGCCAGTACAAAGCCTTTATATTGAAGCCCATGAAGTTCCACTCTGTCTCAGAAAAAAGGTGTTACTTCTGAATTATGCAGCTAAAATTCGAAGCATGCCTACCCATCCAATTTGGCCTATACTTAGTGACCCACAGTTTAAAATTTTTTATAGAAATAAACCCAGTGCAGTTCAGCCTACTGGTATCAGATTACAAGCACTATCAGAAACTTGGAATGTCCATCTCGAAAAAGTCCTCCAAGATCCAACCTGTTCAGTCGCCTCATGGGCCTATACTATACCATCCTGCGACAATTACTTCCTAAACTGGGGGAAGCATTCCCTGGCAAATATCAATATACAACAACTCCATACTGCTCACACAGAGAATTATCCTCTTTTTACAAAAATATATACCGATGGATCAAAGTCTGATAGCGCAGTAGGTGCTGCAGCAGTTTTCCCTTTTAAAACCGTCTCTCTATCACTTCCCACCGAATGCAGCAGTTATACAGCTGAGTTATTCGCCATCAAGCTTGCCCTACAAAATATTCTCCATCTGTCCATCAAAAAGAGTATAATATATACAGACTCGCAGAGTGCACTTATAACCCTACAAAACACCTCCTCACCAAAGAATCCTTTAATAAAAACTATAAGAGATACGTTGATACATACTCAGGAACGCCAGCTTGTAGTTATCTTTTGCTGGATCCCAGGCCACACTGGGATATCTGGAAATGAAAGTGCATATTATGCCGCCAAACATCCTTCTAATTCAGATTCATCATGTGCTCTCGTTCCATATGCTGACTACAAATCTAATATACAAAGAATATGTAAGGAACAATGGACACTTATATGGCAAAATAAACCAGATAATAAGCTCTTTCAAATAAAACCAGATCCACAATTATGGGCCTCTAGCTTCCAGGAAAACAGAAAGGAAGAAATAATCCTAGCCAGAGCAAGAATTGGTCACAGTCACATTACCCACCTATTTCTCCTCACAGGCAATGATCCTCCTCAGTATACACACTGCAATTCTCAACTCACAATGAAGTACATTCTTGTTGAATGCACCTTATACTCGCATGCCCGGCAACTCTCATTCAGTTTTCTTCCTAATCTTAAAGAATCTTTGAACCTCTGTCATATCATAGGTAATGATGCCAACCTCACAGAATTTTTCTCATTTATCAAACGGATAAACTTATATGATCAGTTCTGACTGTTTGCAAAACAGTCATCATGAGTATCGTCCACATCGCTGATTGGCGCAATATGGCCTGAGCAGCCCTTGCGCCAAAAATAACAATAACAACGACAACAACAACAACCATTTCAAGCCTCCAATAAGCAAAGTGGTGGTATTGCACCGATTGATGAGAGTCATCTACCACCTAGTACTGCCTGGTAACACAGAGGGGCAGCATTCCTCCATGTGGTGTGGGGCCCCACACTTGGGTGGTCACCCACCATGTACTTGTGCATGGAGGTTATGCCCAGGATTACTACTGGGCATAACCTCCATTTTACTAATTTTTTATTTATCATTTATAGTCAAATTTACTAATTTGACTATAAATGATAATGAGAGCATGATTTCTTTTGATGTATCTTTATTCACATGTCCCTATTAATTATGCAATATTTTGTGCAAAAATGGCATTGACCAGGGATGTCTCACTTGGTAATAGATCACTGCTTGGTGTTGGAGATATTTGTACCATGGTAGAATTATGTCTGGCTAGTACTACCATGTTATTTCAAGGAACTATGTATAAGCAGGTTCACGGTATGGCCATGGGTTCACCCATTAGTGCCACCGTGGCCAACTTGGCCATGGAGGAGTTGGAAAGCAGGGTTTTTAGTGGATGTTCAGTTCCTATTAGAAATTGTAAGAGATATGTTGAAGATACCTTTGTCCTGATCCAGAAGGGGAGGGAGGATGATGCCGTTTGCTGGCTCAACAGCTTCTCCCAATTTATACAATTTACCTCAGAGGTGGAAACAGGCGGTACCCTGTCGTTTTTGGATGTATTGGTCTCTAGGGTGGGTTCTAGACTTAAGATGTCAGTTTTTAAAAAACCCATGTGTAGAGGCCAATACACCCACTATAATTCAGCACAAGCTGGACAATACAAGAATAGTGTAACAAAAGCTTTATTTGACAGAGCAGGATCACACTGTACCACTTCTGAGGATAAAGAAAAAGAAATTAATCGTGTGACGGCAGAACTTAGAAAGTGCGGATACCCCATAGGATCCTGGATAGATATAGCAGAGGAGTGTTGGAACGTAGGGAGCTGTTCGTCCCGGTAGCCACCACGTACATCCCCTACTATCTGAGCTTTACTGAGCATCTGGCAAGAATTTTATGGGGTTACAAAACATGCTGTGTACAGCTTCCTGGGTGGAGACTGTGCAAAGCTGTGTCCCAGGTCAAAGACCGTACACCAAAAGATCTCAGTAGCAGAGTTGTTTATAGAATAGAATACCTGGATTGTGGGGGAAACAAAACGACGGCTCAGGGATCATCTGGCGGAACATTTAAATGCCATAAGAACCGCTGATTACAATAAGTCTGCTGTGGCCGAACATTTTTGGGAGAAGCAGCATTAAATCTCCACGGAGGACACTATTATTTTGGATCGTGCACATGGATACTGGGAGCATAAATGGCTCGAGGGTTTACAGATTGGCTCATTCAGTAAGAATACTACGGATAGAGACAGAGGTATGCGTATTCATCCTATTTTTGAAGCAATTGTATTAAGTTCGGATGAATGATTTTGTTTGCCACGTACCCGAGCCATTTCCGCTTCCGGTTCTGCCCATGTGCCGATAGAACCACATGGAGAAATACCACGTGTGGAGGTACCGTGAACCTGCTATATAAAGAGATGTTGCAGGAAGTCTTATTACTGTTGAAGAAGGGAGCTGACACTCTCGAAAGCTTCAGGTTTTTAACGGTTTTTAGCGCTTTTAATTTTTATATTTTAGCATATTTTATAGTAAATGATCTTTTATTACAGATTTTAGCATTCCATAATATACAACCATTAGTTTGCTGTAAATAATTTGCTTTTGATTTTATTTTTGTTTTTGATTTTATTTTTGATATTATTTGTAAAAAACTTTAGTTACAGTAAAATTTTATTTAATGGTCGGCGTATGAGTTTATTTATTTCCTAGACATGAATTTTCCCGACCTCAGAAGCCTCTTTCAGGATACAAGTACACCTTATATAAGTCAAAGTAAGTTTTCTAGTGAATATTAATGTGTATGGTATTTACAAGTACAGTATTAAGTATTACCTTAGCTTATCAGACCTATTACAGATGAAAATGGTTAATCTGGTATAAATATAGAAATGTTCATTGATAAGATTTAGTTTAAAAAACTTACCCCATAGTCTAATGCTTCTTGTGTATATTTCTTTAATCTCTCTTTTGTCTCTTGATCATTGAGTCTGCTAAGACAATCAGCTGCAGCAGATTCATCAATTTTAGCCACTTGTGCTGCCTACAAATTTCAAATGTAAAGAAAACATAACATTAAAGTCATTTTGCAACACAACATTATTAAGTGAATATCCTGCAAAAATCTAGGGGCAATCAAATTTAAAGGGACATTTACTCTTCAATCTGGTATTTTTCAGATTCAAGAGTGAGTGCAGTCAGATAATAGATCAATTTTAACCCTAAGTCTGTCATATGGGGTCAATGAGCCCACAGACAATATTTCAGTAAGCAGTTTGTGCTCTTCGTCTACCCTGTTTTCAAAGAAAACTGTTTTCTTTGATTTTTTCAATGAAAATTCCAGAATTATTAAAAGGGATTTAGGGCTGAAAGCCTCAGACTACAGTAAATTTATTAGAAGAACAAGTTAGTGCAAAACATCATTTTAGTTTGTAGTAAATCACCGAAGTTGGTGAAATGGCATCGTTTTTGAGATAGCAGTAACAGGCAACTCATGAAGCTGTTCACAATGTGAACAGCTTCACAAGTTGCCTGTTACTGCTATCTCAAATAAGCAACACTTCACCAGCAGAGAAGACTAATGTTACTTATTCTTGGCAGATACAGATGAGAGGCCAACAAGCTTCGAAATGGTGCCATCTGGATGGTGGTATCTGCTGAGAATAAGTAACATTAGTCTTCTCTACTTGCGAAGTGTTGCTTTATTCAAGGTAGCACAATAATAGAATCATTATTAATCATAATAGAATATCATTGTGTGTGTTCAAAATATAAGCTGCAACAAAAATGATGCCATTTCACCTACTTTGGTGATTTACTGTAAACTAAAATGATGCTTTGCATTAACTTGCTCATCTAGAAAATTTCCTGTAGTGTCTGCAGCTTTCAGCTCTAAACCCTCTTTAGTACCTTACTATTGCACACCAACATTGTGAAGTTAAACTTCATAATTGGATTGTCACTCATTGTATCATGGGGTTACCTACCTGCCCACCACAGAGAGCCCAACAGACTTCGAAACAGTGCCATCTGAGTGGTGGTGGTATCCACCAAGAATAAGTAACGTTAGTTTTCTCTACTGGTGAAGTCTTGCTTATTTGATGTAGTACAATAACAGGCAGCTTATTGTGAAGCTGTTCACAATATGAAATGCAAAAAATGTTTTCACCTACCTCATTTCAACTACTTTTGTGATTTACTACAAACTAAAATGATGCTTTATACTAACTTGTTTGTCTAGAAAATTCATGAATACAGTTAAATCTAATTATATGCATGTATTGAGTGGAATCGGCCATGTATGATTATCGACAATGAGCTGGCTTTATTGATGTACACTTTCCTCCAATTCTTTGCACCAACTTTCACCTTCCTACTGTATTGTGAAAGAATACATAGCCGATGACTCAAGCTTAACTTACATCATACACCCACTCCAGCATTTCTTGACTGTTAATTTTTGTGCTCATTTCTTACAACATAAATTATCATTATCTTATGCTATTTCTGCACTAGTATTTTCAGAACATTAAAATATCCATAAAAATTTTTAGTAAGAGAGAGAGAGAGAGAGAGAGAGAGAGCTCCTTAATGAAAACTTTGCCATGTTTTCTGATGTTAATCAAACTCCCACTATGACATGATTGGGCATTCGTTCATAATCAAATTTTATGACAAATTTTAAGACATATGACTCACACTGGAAAGAGTTTTTAATTTATTTTTTCAGTTTATTATAAATTATACCTGTATAGAGGAATAGAAGTTAATCATCTAGAGAAATCTAAAAGCCTTACTTTTTAAGCATGTTTACAAATGCACAAAGTGCCTACTGACATCTGTCTTTCCATCTGCATGTAACTCAGCTTCTAGTAGATGGATTATTTCAACTAAATTTTATATTTGGACCTTTTAGAAAGGTTTGTCAAGCCATCGTAATTAATTAAAATAAGACTAATATGCAATTTTTTATACATAAACAGAAGTATGATTTTACACTAAATTTTCTGCCTATGTTTCATTAGTTCTGGGAAGCTTTTAAAGACCAGTTACAATTCTTCAGATCTCAGCCAGAGCAATCTATATAAATGAAAGTATGTTTTGTGCATTACCCGAGAAGAAAAAGTCTGATTTGCAATAAATAATCATAATAATCGAGAAAACACAAAAGATAGCACCAAATTCAAAATGAACTGGTTTGGCACTACCATATAATTTTTTAGAATTTTTCCCACATTAAAACATAAGTAGTACGATTATTAAATTCACTTTCACTCTGAAACAACTGCCTTCACTAAAAATGTTCAGTTTTGAATACATGACACATACATGCAGACACACACAAACACACAAAGTATTTCTAAATTACACCAACAAAATTGTTTTCATACACGTGTTTTTTTTTTTTTTTTTTAACTACAATGCTTGATTTTTTTTAAATTCTATAGTATGTCTGTAAAAATTCCTCTAGATTATTTTAAATCTATCTCTCTCCGATTTAGTTTATGGTGACAATATTAATCATTATGAAATATTCAACATGCATATTCTTCTCCATATCTGTTAGAGAATATGAAAAAAAAAAAAAAAATTGTAATTTTATCTTTTTACCACTCAATTGCAAATTAAAAACTACTTTCTGCAAGTTCCTTGTATTAATTTATGATGATATATGTCATTTTGGGTATGTCATATATCTCGTGCATGGTATGCAGAAAATTTCCTGCATAATCATCAACACTTATTTTCAAATTCAGCATAAAAAGTGTAATAAGTGTGTATATAAATATTATATACATAGGATAAATGCCTTCTAATACATTTAGAATAAAGCAGCCACATATACTTGTATATACATGATTAATAGTTAATGCGCAGAATGATATTCAGTATCATATGTGTCATGGATGCTTCTATCCGTCTCCAAGTGCCAAGCGATTTTGTGATCAAGTGACTTTGTTAGTAAATTTGTGCTCTTTCTTGCAAAGCTAAATAATCGTTTCCTTATTTAAAGCAGTATACTAAGACTCAATTATATAGCCCATAGTAAAGAAAATACTATACTAGATCAAGAAGGAAAGTAACTTCTACTTCGTTTTTCTATTTTGATATAAATCTGCCAAGGTGGCACTGCTCTTGCCTCCATATGGTGGGGCTGGTAACCTGGAGGGGAAAGAGTTCTCCCGTCCAGGGTAAAGTGGAGCAAAAAGATCTCAATTCCCAGAAATCCACTAGGTTTTTAGAGAACAGAATGTAACAGTTTGTAAGCATAAGGAGCCTGATTCTGTCTCAGAAAAATGTCAAAAGGCTAACACAGACAGAATCTGTGATCCAACCTACCTCATTATCCATTCTACACAAGACCAACCTATTGGAAAACTTTCTCCTTTCCTAGTGCAAAAATGCCTAGAGAGTGCAAAGGGAACTCTGAAGATGACAGTTTATTGCCCGAGATCAGGACTTACTTGTTGAAGTTTCCACTGCTCAACAACCTGAGAAATTACAAAAGCTCAACTTTTGGTGGAACATCAGTCAATGTCTCCCCATGTGCTTCCCTGAAAACATCAAAAGGCATCTTTACTGAGTGGGACCTGATCACTCGTTCAGACAAAGAACTAAAGCAAGAATTGCAAGTGATTAAGGTGAGATGAATCACAATAACACAAGATGCATTAGTTTCCACACTGAACATGATCCTTACCTTTGATAATCCAAGACCACCAACAATGATCAATGCAGGCTCAAATGATCAATGTCAAAAACTGACACAGACAGAATCCGTGATCCAACCTTCTTCATTATCCATTCTACACAAGACCAACCTATTGGAAAACTTTCTTCTTTATATTCCAACCCCCCCCCCCCCGTCATGACATTGCTAGAAGTTTTGGCCATTTGCAAGCAATCTACAGGGGAGCAGCTACCTATGCCACACGTGGATCAACTGCCCACAACAAAACTGACTACACAGCCACAACACCCAAATGTCTTAACTGCAACACAAGAACATCCTGCCTATTCCAAGAAATGTTCCCTCTGGAAACAAAAAAAAGGATACAAAATATTCATAATATAACTTATCAGGAAACCAAAAAATCCTTATCAGTCCCAACCACAGATAAGCAAACTTATGCTCAGGCAACCATGAAAAGAATATCAATTGCCATCCAGTGAATCTCTGGCTCAATAGGCTAGATCAATATTGGTTACTGTATCAATAAACTAAGTTCCATGTAAACTCAGTAAAGCATAGTAAATACACCAATAATTATAAAACCAGCTGCTGTTCCCACAAGGATACTCGTACACCTGTATTCAATGATACAAACCAAACATCAGACAGTATGGATATTGAAGACAAATCAAATGAAAATGACAAGATTCTAGAACTATTTACCAGAGAGGAAATGAGGAAAAACCTTACTTCCCCAAAAAGGCACGACATAGAACTAAACAACAAAAACCTACATCCCCCTGGAAACAAACTGCAGATCTTTCTAAATCTCAAACAAAATAATGTGTACATTCCTGCAATGAACTAAGGGATTACTGCAGTAAGGAATTACCTACTGAAGGCTACAGACAAAGACACCACAAACCCAGCAAAGTACAGACCAATCACCTGTCTCCCAACAATGTATACAGGATCCTGACCAGCTGCGTAACTAAGAAGATATCAGACTATTTGGAGAGCCAGAACATCATAGTTGAGCAGCAAAACAGATGTAAGCAGTCAAGCAAAGGATATAAGGAGTTGTTGACTACTGATACTGCAGCCACGGGGCCAGCCTACAAGAAGCACTGCAACCTGTACATGGCCTATATTGACTACATTGACTCAGTGCAACGTAGCTGGCTGATAGAGACACTGAAGATATACAAAGTAAACCCAACAGTGATATACTTCCTAGAAGCAACCATGGCAAAATGGAGGACTACCATCAAAGTTGAGGACATCATGACCAGACCAATACCCATCAGCAGAGAAATCTTCCAGGGAGATGCCCTGAGCCCACAATGGTTCTGTCTGGCACTCAACTCAATGTCCACCATGCTTAATAACAGCAAGTAGGGTATACACTAAAAGAAGTATAAACCTGTAGACGCTCTCTCATGCACTGTACATGGATGACATCAAACTCTATAGCAACTGATAATCAACTCCAACAGCTACTCTGGATCACTGAAAAGTTCAGCAATGACATCAGGATGCAATCTGGCCTAGATAAATGCAAGACTTGTGCATTACATCAAGGACATCTAGTTGGACGAAACTACCAGCTGAAGGCTGGTGAAGAGCTTGAAGCCATGACAGGGAGAGACATACAAATATCTGGGGATTATGCAGGTCTACCTGTCAGAACACACGGAGATTAAGATCCACCTGACTGAGAAGCCTGCTGAAATCAAAGCCAAATGGTGGGCATATGGTCACAGCCATAAACACTTACAGTCCCAGTACAAGCAGCCCCTGTATAACACAGTACTTCTACAACACAGTTTCACTCTAACAAGATTGATAAATTGTGGCAATTCTTACACAACATGGTACTTGTATAACACGGTTAGAGAATTTCAGTAAACTTCGCATAACAGGGTATTTTTGACTTTTGTGTGGAGAAAATCCTGCTATTATGTTGGATGTAATTTTTCAACATTTTCACTCTTTCAATCCCCGCTGTTGACTTGCTAGTCAAAAAAAAAAACTTATTGAGAAATCCCTGTATTTTATTTTGTTGGGAAATCCCCGGGTTACGTTCTGTGCTATTGAACTTGTGGAAAAATCTATATAGATTTCAAAGTTTTATTACTATTGGATAGCACACCAGGCCATCCAAAAGATTTAAGTCATCCAAACGTTGAAGTTATGTTCCTACCGCCACTGGATTAATACAACTTCTTTCATTCAGCCATTAGATGAAGGCATTATACCTACCTTTAAAACTCATTATATCAGAAAATTGTTACAATGGATTTTGGGAAAAAATTATTCCTAATCTATTGAAGTAATGGAAACATTTTGCAATTGTGGACTGTATCAGAATCATAGCTTTATCGCTGAAAGAAGTAAAACCGTCAATATTAGGTGTGTGTGAAAAAATATATGGCCAGAGTCAGTTTATTCAGAAAATATGGTTGAACCGGCAGAAAATGGAATCAGTTGGTAGGAGGGGAAGGTTTTGATGATATGACTACTGAAGCCCTCGTATGTAGTACAGTTGATAGAATCACCCTCCTCCCCACACCGGGTTGAAAAGACCTGAGTTTGAATCCTGTCGATGATGGGAGGAATTTTTCTGGGTCTATTTCACAATGTGGCCGAGTTAGTCGGGCTTGGGTAGCATGGTTTTTTCTCCCGGAAACTTGGCTTTTTCGCCCAGAAAAACAAAATCGACCACAGAACACACACAATTTATAGACAATATACACAGAGTAATATGGCCTTAGTTGCCAACGCTCCTAAAAAAAATAAAAAAAATAAAGATATGATTACTGAAAATGTATTTCAGTAATCAGTCAAGAATTACTGGTAGAAAGAGAGGCTGGTGAAGTGGATTTGGTGAAATGGCATCGGAGGTAAAACCAGAGTACTAACCATTACACCAGGAACACGAGGTAAAACCAAATCAATTCAGAGGTTGATAGTGCAGATGAAAATTCTAAACTTCCAAATTTTACACTAAAAAGCATAGGGTAAGGCATAAAGTTAGCAAGCAATTGGAATCTTATTTTTTGAATGCAGATTCTTGAATGAAAGGAGCACAAAGTTCAAAGGAGAGCTTGAAAAATGCTTAGTTCCATACAATAAAATTCAAAGATTTATCAAGCAAAAGTAAACAAAACCAGATTCCTGATTTTTTTAAAGAGAGCAGAAGATACACAAAATCTAGAATGGTGTATTTTTGTTAGCTTTTTGGAACGTAATCCCCCTTTGGTACCTTTTTTTTAGTCTCATATAACACGGTTTTGAACAACACGGCATTTTATAGGAACCTAATAACTATGTTATACGAGGGGTACCTGTACTAACATACTCTTTCAGGTATGTAGGATTGTAGATTGGATCAACACCGAGATGGAGGAGATTGAGAACAACCAGGATAATGATGACCAATAATTGCCAACATCACCCAAAGTTGGCCATCGAGAGACTTACGAGGGTTACCTGTACTAACATACTCTTTTAGGATTGTAGATTGGGCCAACGCTGAGCGGGAGGAGATTGAGAACGACCAGGATAATGATGACCAATAATCGCCAACATCACCCGAAGTTGGCCATCGAGAAACTCACGATAGCTCACAAAGGAGGGAGGGGACTGACTGACCTCATTGAACAAGAGAAGAAGGCAATTAAGAACCTGCGGGACTGCTACCAGGAAAACACTCTCTCTCACATGATGTGAGAGAGGGTGTTTTCCTGGTGTCTACCAAGCCATAAGAAAGATAGACAAACAACACACAACACCCAACCTCAACAAGGAGACCACACTCCCACAGACAGAAGAAACAAAGACAGAAAAATGGGCAAAGAAGATACTCCATGGCCTCCATCAAGAAAACACAAATAAGATGGCTTCCAAAGCTTGGCTCATGAAAGAAACGCTCTTCCCCCAAGACTGAAGGATTCATGCTTGCCATTCAAGATCAGGTAATCAACAACAGAAACTATGGGAAATACATTGCAAAGGACTCTGGAATAACAGAAGACACGATTAGCAATACCACCTGGTCCCAGAAACAATCCAGCACATCACTGCAGGACACTGGATGATCAGGTGGCATTGATGACATGTGTCTATCATCATCATGCTGATCATGCACTATCAACATCATACTGACCATGCACTATCATCCTCATGCTGACCAAAGAAAGGTTACCATATTACCAGTATGAGCCTATGGCCATACTAGAGATCTCTACTCACAGACTATACTGGGACTGTGCCATAATAATGGAGAAGACAATCCCACAGAACAGATATAATTATCATTGACAAGAAGGAAATGGCTACCTACCTGGATGACACAGTGGTGCCCAACACCAGCAACCTCCAGACAACATACAAGATCAGGAAGGACTCAGACCTAAGACAGGTAGTCAAAGATATATGGAACAAGTAATGACCATCCTGATCATTGTGTCAACCACTAGCATGGTGCCAAAGAGCCTCCACAAGAACCTAATAGCAATATGCCTCCCAGAGAACACTTACATGATACTCCAGAAAGCCACAATTCTGAACACCTGTAGGTAGCAAGAGAGTTCCTTGACGAACAGTAATAATAATAATAGCAACTGGATACAACCAACTACCCATGCATTTGGTACCAGTACCTGTTACGGGGCAGGAAAAAACCCCATAAGGGAGAAAAAGTTTTTTTAATAATAACTGCATAAGGCTTAATTTGCTTGCATAAACAGAATTCCTAGAAATTAGTCCTTACATAAGTGCACAACCGAATATGCTGAACTCATATCAGCAGCATATGCAACATAAACAGATTTTTGACTGTTGCAAAACACGTGCCCAAATTTGCAAAATCATTACACTAACTACTTATTTAATATATACATGATTCTGTTAAACGGATTCTGCTTCGTAAAAAATTATTTGTGTATTTTTCTGTTCTTTTTTGAATTATGGATATTATGGACTTTACTAGACATAACAGGCCCCTGCCCCTCATTCAGGACCTCTGCTAACGCGGATGGGTAGTCACGCTCCCGGTCATTTAGAGGAAAGAATATGAAAGTTTCCACTCGTGGAAACTTTCATATTCTTTCCTCTAAATGACCTTTCAGCTGTTCTAAATCCCTATATTTTCAAATTCCCAAACTATTAGTGAAATAAGAGGGAGTGGGAATTTTCCTTCTATCCTGCTTCTCTTCCTTTCACCTACTCATCCATCCTGAAACCCTTTTGAAATACGGCAATGGAATGTGCCAGTGCTATATATAGTCTTAGACACATGCTTGATTCCCCTTTGAAGATGGTATAGACAAAAAGCCCCCATCAAGCTTCGGGTAATCTTCTCCCATTATACTTTCAATTATTCGCCATGCATGGATTTAGGGTAAAGGCTTGATTTTATTCCTTTGTCTTGTTGCCAGGTTCTTCCCTTTCTATAAGCAGGTCTTTGAAACAATTTCCATCTATTCTGATTAAACCTTACATGTGCAGTTATTCCTGGAAAATATCTCAAGTAAGAGATTCCCTGACTTAAAATATAACCTTAATATCCCATTTATTATATTTAGTATTCTATTTTTATTTTTGATTTGGTTAAAACCAAATCAAAAATAAAAATTTTATTTTTGATAATAGTTTAGCATCTGTCCAATTTTACGAATATTAGCATTAGCATTTAGCATTTAGCATTAGTAGAGGCATTTGATGCAAGAAAGCAAGCTTATGCAGCATCAGCCAAAAAAAAAAAAAAAAAAAAAGTAACATAAATAAATAAAAATAACCACTTCCACTTCACCCCTCTGTTCGTTCGAAATACCTGTCCAGCTGAGCCTTAAACTTATTTAGGCTATCAACTTCCACGACAAGGGATGGAAGTCTGTTCCACCCACCAACCACCCGCTGGCTAAAGGCAAATTTCCGCACATCTATCCTACATCTGTCTTTCCTCAATTTGAATTTATGCCCTCTCAGGTGATTTTTCTGAGCTAGAGGAAGAATCCCATCAGCATTGAGCATGCTCAAACCATTCAAGGCTTTGTACACCTCTATCAGATCACCCCGCTGGTGCCTAGTTTCCAGACACTGTAATTTGCAAAACTTAAGCCTTTCTTCGTAAGAGAACCCCTTTGTCCCATTCACCAATCTAGTTGCCCTTCTCTGTACTCGTTCCAGCAGCTCTACATCCTTCCTGAAATGAGGCCTCCAGGCCTGTATACAGTACTCTAGGTGTGGCCTGACCATTGCCTTATACAAGGGAATAATCACCTCCTTATCCCTGCTAGAAAAATTTCTATATATCATTGACAATACACCATGAGCTACTCTTGCAGCTCGTCTGCACTGCTCAGAGAACTTCATATCTGCCTGCACCACCACCCCCAGGTCCCTTTCATTCTCTACCACTGTCAGTGTAGTACCACAGAGTTGATACGTTGCTCTGGGGTTGCTGTTTCCCATATGTAGTACTTTACATTTGTCAATGTTAAACTTCATTTGCCACCTCGAAGCCCATCTGCTCAACCTTTCCAAATCCTGTTGCAGCAGCATAGTGTCAGTAGTGTCCTTGACAACCCTGCCAACCTTTGTATCATCTGCAAACTTGGACATTAAGCCTGATATACCATCATCAATATCATTTATAAATACAGAAAACAATAAAGGCCCCAATACTGAACCCTGAGGGACTCCACTAATAACATTAGTCCACGATGAGCAGTGTCCATTGATTACCACTCTCTGTCTTCTCCCCCTCAACCACCCCTTTATCCATAGCAGCAACTTGCCTCCAATGCCACACTGCTCCAATTTGTGCAGCAGTCTTCCATGTGCAACAGTATCAAAAGCCTTTCTAAGATCCAAGTATATAATATCAAAGTTATTCCCTGCATCCAGTTCTTTTGTGACTGCATCATAGTATCCAATCAAATTGGTCAGGCAAGACTTCCCCTTAACAAAACCATGCTGTGTCCTAGCTATAACTGAAGTCTTGTCTAGATGATCCTGCAGTGCTTCTTTCACCAGTGCCTCCATTAATTTTCCGGGAACAGAAGTTAAACTCACAGGTCTATAATTACTTGTGTCAGCCTTTGATCCCCCTTTGTGAATTGGGGTCACATTTGCACATCTCCAGTCAATGGGTACCTCCCCTGAGTCCAAGGAAGCTCTCATAATATGGCTAAGGGTTTGCTTACCTCCTTTGCTGCCTCCTTTAATATAACTGGATAGATCCCATCCACCCCAGGTGCCTTTCTTGTGTTTATCTTCAACAATTTCTCCTCCACTTTGCTCTCAGTTATTACAAGATTCTCTAGCTTACTGCTAGAGTTGAATACACCTCTGGCATTCCCCTCGCTGAATAACTCATCATGTGTGATGAGTTATAATTCATCATGTGTGAATGTCGATGCAAAATATTCATTTAGTTTGTTAGCTACCCGAGCAGGGTCATCAACAGTTGACCCATCGATCTCAAGTGGACCAATCTGATTCATCCCCTTCCTTCTAGAGTTTACATAAGTAAAGAACTCTTTGCTGTTTTTCTTCGCATCCCTTGCCAAGGATCTCTCGTAATCTGCCTTCGCCTGCCTAACCTCCTTTGTAACTTGGTTACAGATCAACTTGTATCTATCATAGGCATCCGTGTCACGTGTTAATTTGTATGTATCCCATGCATTTTTCTTCTCTGCCATATGCCTCATTAGTTCATCTGACAACCATTTAGGCCTAAACCTTGAACAATATTTCTTAGTTGGTATGTAAAGCCTAGTAGCTTCCACGATAAGTTCCTTGAATGCTTCCCATTTTGAATTTGCTGTTGGCAATATCATCAGTTGATCCCACTGTATAGAATTTAAATACTGTCTCAGTCCATTGTAGTCGCCTTTACGAAAGCAATACCCCTTCCCTTTACCCCTAATGGTAGTTACCTCTTTGAGTAACTCCCACTTCAGCACACTGTGATCACTGCCACCAAGTGGTTCATTTATCTGCAGATTCTGAATGCATGAAGAATCACTACTGATAATCAAATCAAGAGTATTACTCCCTCTAGTTGCCTCCCGAACATGCTGATGTAGAAAACAATCATCCAATAAATCCACAAAAGCCTTGCTACTGTGTGAGTGACCAGCCCCCAAATTCCAGTCAATATCTGGGAAATTAAAATCCCCCATTATAAGACTCTCTGATTTACTGGCCCACTCTATTTCTCCGAACAGTTTCTTATTATACTCATCAGAGTCATTAGGCCTATAGCACACTCCTACTCTCAATTTTGATCTCCCAATGCTTATGTCACACCAAACTGACTCGACACTGCACTGTCCAGCGATGTCGACTGGCTTCACTTCCTTGGATTTTATGTGTTTCTTAATTAATAGCATAACCCCTCCTCCCTTCCTATCCTGTCTATCCTTTCTGTACACATTGTACTCCCCAAATTCCAGTTCTGCATTTCTTATATCTGTGTGACACCACGTCTCTGAAATCCCAACAATATCTGCCTTTGATGTTTTGAGCAATACCTCAAATTCATCAAATTTATTTACTAAACTCCTAGCATTGGTGTACACACAAGTATACATGCACCTGTTCTTTTTCTTAGCTACCCTAACACAACCCATGTGTTTACTTGTACCCCAATGATTCCCAGCAGTCTCTGAAATATCCTGCATCTTATTTTCCAGGCTGCGGCTCATTCCAATAGAAGCAGTGCAAGAATCACTTTCACCTCTGCCAGTGGCTACTGTTAATCTATTAGTCCTTGTATCCCCAATCTAGCAGTTTTCCGACCCACCTAACATTGCCTCGATAGCATCAGCAAACATTCTTGCACCCTTTCTATTTAAGTGTATCCCATCCCTGTAGAAGCAGTCTCTCCTGTTAACAAGTACAGACCAGGCTGAAAAAAATTCTACCCCTTGAGCCCTGCACAATCTTTCCAGGGCCGAATTGATTGACAGGGCTCTCATCATATACTCCCTCCTATCGTGTCTGGGCAGAATTGCAGACACTTTCAATTTCAACCCTAATTCACGGCTTTTTTTCATCAGTGACCTGTACTTGTCAAGTAATTCCGCCGGTCTCCTACTCTTAATGTCATTAGTGCCAACGTGTACAACTATATCACCTTTTGTGCCCTTAAAAGATGATATCCGCTCTACAACGTCATCAACTTTTGCCCCTGGCATTAGCGGGTCTCGATCACATAAGTTGTCTGTCCAACATAAAATGAATATAGTGACTGACAGACACATCTTGACCATAGTTGCCTTTGTGTCGTAAAACCTACGTAACAACAATAACAAAGTGTATATTACATTAAATTCATTGACAAATATATAATTATCTGTTCAATAAAAAAACATTCACCTGAAGAAAACTTGAAGACTGTGTAATATCTTGATGCTAGAATAAATAATACATTTGCATAACTGGAATGCATGAAAAATAATGGCATATCTAAAAACATTTGATTACATTGTGTAACAGATTTTAAAAATTTTCTGTTCATCCCAATTTCTTGCTATGGGAAGGAGTTGAAAAGTTTGTGGTGGCCTGAATACGAAAGTGGTACAATGTTAAAAATTTCTGTACTTAATGTATAACACTTAAAATAGTAGCCCACAAAGTTTCATGAAGTTTCAATAATGTCTTTTTTTTTTTATTACAGGTCACGAAGTCAACAAATTGTGTGATCAAGGAAAGAAGGGACCAGTGCTAAAGACAATTCATCAGGATAGGTTTAAAACATTGGGAGGGGATGTCCCATCCTATTCCACAGTTAAGAAGTGAGCAGCAGAATTTAACCAAGGGAGGGAAAGCCTAGAAGATGACCAATGCTGTGGAAGAACTGTAATGTCTATCACTCCAAAAGTTTCTGACAGTGTGCATGATCTGGTGATGGGTAATCAATGAGTGATAGTTCAGTACAGTGCTAGTGTCTTGGGCATCTAATCTGAATAGGAAGGAAGGGAGGAGGAGGGGTTATGCTGTTAATTAAGAAAAAACAAAATCTAAGGAAGTGCATCCAGTTGACATAGATGGACAGTGCAATGTAGTCAGTTTGGTGTGAGATATGCACTGGAAAAGCTAAGATGAGAGTAGGAGTGTGTTATAGGCCTAATGAATTGTACAGAGAAATAGAATGGGCCAGTAAATCAGCTTGTGTTATAATGAGGAATTTTTAACTTCCCAGATATAGTAGCAGTAGTAGTAGTGGCATGTGATGCAAGAAGGCAATTGTATAAGCTTATGCAGCATCAGCCAAAAAAAAAAAAAAAAAAAAATACAAAAAAAAATTCCCTTTAAATGTCTGTCCAGCCCCTCCTTAAATTTATTCAACCTATCAACCTCCACAACGGCAGATGGAAGCTTGTTCCAGCAATTAGCCCACCTGCTGGCTAAAGATAAATTTCCGCACATCTATTCTACATCTGTCTTTCCTCAATTTGAATTTATGACCCCTTAGATTCATAATCTGAACAAGTGGAAGAATCCCATCAGAATTCAGTGTGCCCAACCCATTCAAGGCCTTATACAACTCAATCAGATCACCTTGCAGGTGCCTAGTCTCCAGCCGCTGCAATTTGCATAACTTAAGCCTCTCTTGGTAAGAGGATCCCTTCATTCCTCTCACCAGTCTTGTTGGCCCTTCTCTGTACATGCTCAAGCAAATCTACATCCTTCCTAAAATGAGGCCTCCAGACCTGTACGCAGTACCTAAAATGAGGCCTCCAGACCTGTACGCAGTACGCAGCACTGCCTTATACAGAGGGACAATCACCTCCTTTTCCATGCTTGCAAAATTCCTATATATCATTGACAAAACCCCATGACCTGCCATGGCAGCCTGTCTGCATTACCCAGAAAACTTCATATCTGACTATACAATTACTCCCAGGTCTTTTTCATTTTCTACCACCTTAAGTATAGTACCACATAGTTCGTTTGTTTCTCCTGGGTTACTTCTACCCATATGCAGTACTTTGCATTTGGCAATGTTAAACTTCAGTTGCCACTTCTCAGCCCATCTGCCCAAATTTTCTAGATCCTATTGCAGTAGCACACTGCCATTACTAACCCTGCCAACCTTTGTATCATCTGCAAACTTTGACACTAAGCCTGATATACCTTCGTCAATATCATTGATAAATATACAAAACAACAGTGGACCCAACATCGAACCCTGTGGGACTCCACTAATAACATTAGTCCACAAAGAGCAGCACCCATCGATTACCACCCTCTGTCTTCTTCCACTCAACCATCCTTTTATCCATTGTAGCAATTTACCTTTAATACCATTCTGCTCCAATTTGTACAGTAATCTTCCATGTGCAACAGTGTCAAAAGCTTTCCTGAAATCCAGGTATATGATATCAAAATTATTTTTTGCATCCAGTTCCTTTGTGACCACATCATAGTACCCAATAAGATTTGTTAGACAAGACTTACCCTTAACAAATCCATGCTGTGTCTGATATTGACTGGAACTTGTGAGTTGGTCACTTGCACACTAGCTGGACTTTTGTGGATTTATTGGATGATTGCTTTCTGCAGCAGCATGTTCAAGAGGCAAACAGAAAGGGTAATACTCTCAATCTGGTTATCAGCAGTGATTTATTCGTGCATTAATAATTTGCAGATAAAGGAACTACTAGGTGGCAGTGATCACAGTGTACTGATGTGGGATTTACTTAAAGATATAATTATCATCAGGGGTAAAGGGAAGGGTTTTTGCTTCTGTAAATGTGAACTACACTGGTCTCAGACAGTTTATAAATTCTGTACAGCGGGACCCACTGATGATGTTACTAACAGCAAATTCTAAGTGGGAAGCATTCAAGGAATTAATCGTGGAAGCTACTAGTCTTTTCATACGGATTAAGAAATATTATTGAAGGTTTAGGCCTAAATGGATGTCAAATAAACTAATGAGACTTGTGGCAGAGAAGAAAAATGCATGGGAGGCATATAAATTATCAGGCAACACAGAAGCCTGTGGCAGATATAAGCTAGTCTGTAATCAATTCACAAAGGAGCTTAGGCAAGAGAAGGCAGATTACGAGAAATCTTTGACAAAGGATGCTAAGAAAAACAGCAAGGACTTCTTTACTTATATAAACTCTAAAAGGAAGGGGATGAATCAGATTGGTGCATTTGATATTGATGGTTCGACTGTTGATGGTCCTGCTCATAAAGCTGATAATATGAATAAGTATTTTGCATCTACATTCACACTTTAGGAGTTATTAAGGGAGGAAAATGCCAGATGTTTATCAAACTGTAACAGGGTGCTTAATTATTTTGTAATCATCATCAGCCATTTTCAACCCACTGCAGGATGAAGGCCTCTCCAGCATCTTTCCAGTTCCTTCTGTTTTGTGCAATGGCCATCCATTTACTACCCACAAACTCATGAATTCCATCTGTCCATCTCCGTTGTTGTCTTCCAGGTTTTCTCTTAGCTCCTCTTGGATACCATTCTGTTATTTTCTTAGTCCATCTGTCATCATGTCTTCGAGCTGTGTCCTGTCCAAGACCATTTTAGTTCTTTAGTTTTGATAAGAATGTCCTTTACTTGAGTTTGCTGCCTAATCCACGTGTTTCTCTTCTTATCTAACACTCTGATTCCCAATATAATTCATTCCCTTCTTCGCTGTGTAGTTCTCAGCTTCTCTTCCTTTCTTTTGGTGAGTGCCGAAGTTTCACTTCCATAAGTCATGGTGGGCAGTATACATTGGTTCAATATTTTACATTTCAGACAAATTGGGATATTGCTCCTCACTATATGTGGCTATATTTCCTGAATGTTATCCATCCAAAATTTATTCTTCTCTTGACTTCCTGCCATTTATCATTATTACAGCTGACTTGTCACAGATAAGTATATAACTCCACCTTTTCAATTACTGCTCCTTCAATTATTATATCCCTTTCTGTGGCATACTTGTTCATCATTACTTTTGTTTTAGCCATATTCAACTTTAGTCCAAAATCCTTACTAACTCTGCATAACTGATTCAGATTTTCCTCTAATTTTTTGGAATCATGGCTTATGACAACTTTCTGCGACCAGTCTAATCTTCTGAAAGCTTCCTAAAGGGCAGCTGTAAACAACTTCGGAGATATTGTGTGTCATTGTCAAACTCCTTTTTCAATTTTAAATTTACTACCGTCTTTGTCTAGTCTAATAAAGGAGGTAGCATTCGCATATATTTTCTTCAAAATCATAATATATGGGGTATCTCTGCCTTGTCTTTCCAGTGCCCAAATTGCCTTATGCTGTATGGAGTCAAATGCCTTTTCATAATCCACAAATGCCAGGCATAATGGTGTTTTATATTCATTTGCTTTCTCCATTAGTAGTGACATTACTTGAAGGTGATCCATAGTTGAGAAACCTGCCCTAAAGCTAGCTTGCTCTTTCGGTTGATTCTCATCAAGTATTCTTTCTAATCTGTTAGTAATGACCCTTGTGAACAACTTTTAGATGTGAGATAACAAGCTAATTGGTCTATAATTTCCAATTTCTGATTTATCTCCTGTCTTATGCAGTAAAACTATGATTGCATTATTCCACTCCTTAGGCATCACACCTTTTCTAATGCATTTTGTGAAGTGTCTTGCCAGTTTTTGTGTCATGTCTCTTCCTCCCAATTTTAACAACTCTACAGTAACTTCATCTTCCCTTGGGGCTTTCTTATCCTTCATTTTCTTCAACGCATGTTCTACCTCACCAGGATGGATATTAGGTATGTTGTATGTGTTACTAATTTGCGATCCATCTTCCCCACTGCTGGCATCATTCCCTTGCTCCTTGTATAACACTTTATGATAGTCTTCTGCTGTTTGAATTATGCCTTCTCTGCTATTTATAAGTACACCATCGCTATTCTTCAGTTTCGGTATCATTTGTCTTTCTGTATTACTGCTCATGGCTGCTGATTTAAATCCTTTGTTTTCCCTTAATGCTTCTTCTACTTTTCTTGTGTTAAATTTTCTTATGTCCTGTCTGAGTCTCTTTCTAATGACTTTGCATAACTCAGTATACTCAATTTTCTCCCTGTCAGTGTTTTTCTTGCTCTTCATTTGTCGCTTCAGTTCATCATGACAAGTGTTTCTTGACTGATTTTTTCTTCTTTGGATTTCTTTTTACCTATAGGTTTCTTGGGCTTGATCACTTTTAGAAAGTTGTAATATTCCTCATCAATATCTTGGTCCTGAGCAGTCTGCAGAAGCTCAAACTTGTTCTTAAGTTCCAGTACATACTGCTTTTTCTCCTCTTCTGTTATCTCAAGGACCTTTGTATTATTTACTCGAGTCAGTTTTTTCCTTTCCTTTCTTACATCTGTATCAAGTGTGCATCTTACCATTCTGTAATCACTTCCAACATTTACCTTGTTCAGGACAGTAGCATCATTCACGATATATCTTCTGTTTGTGAGGATGAAGTCAATTTCATTAGTTGTTAATCCATTCAGGCTCTTCCACGTCCACTTTCTGTTCACCCTTTTTTTGAAAAAATGTCTTCATTACGGACATTCCTCGAGATTCTGCAAATTCCACAAGTCTTTCACCTCTATCATTTCTTTCACCAATTCCAAAATTTCCTATAGTTCTCCTTTCTGTGCTGTTTTGCCTCTTTCCAACCTTAGCATTGAAGTCCCCCCATAATGATAATGTAGTGAGTTTTCTGTTCATCTAGAAGACGCTCAGTTTCGGTGTACACTTCTTCAACCTCTTCATCATCATGGCTCGATGTTGGTGTATAAATCATTATAACCTATAGCTTATACCTCCTATAAACCCTGAGTTAGTAGGCTTGACACCCTTGGTGATGTACTTTTCAATTCCAAAATTTTGTTTTTTTTATATCTTTATGGACCAGAAAGCCAACTCCACCTTCACTCGTTTCGTAATTTTGTAATAACTGAGTTTTGTAATAAATTTTGTAATAACTGAGAGCAAAGTGGAGGAGAAATTGTTGAAGTTAAACATAAGAAAGACACCTGGGGTTGATGGGATCTATCCAGTTATATTAAAGGAGATAGCAAAGTAACTAAGCAAACCCTTAGCCATAATTATGAGAGCATTCTTGGACTCAGGGGAAGTCCCTACGGATTGGCGATCTGCAAATGTATCCTCAATTCACAAATGGGGATCTAAGGGTGACACAAGTAATTACAGACCAGTTATTAACTTCTGTTCAGAGTAAAATAATGGAGTCATGGTTTAAAGATGCATTGCAGGATCATCTAGATAAGACTGCAGCAATAATTCAAATGCAGCATGGGTTTGTTAAAGGAAAATCTTGTCTGACAAATTTGGTTGGATTCTATGATGTGGTTACAAAGGAACTATGCAAAAAATAATTTTGATATCATATACTTGGATTTCAGGAAAGCTTTTTGCACTGTTGCACATGGAAAATTACTGTACAAATTGGAGCAGTATGGTATTAAGGGTAAGTTGCTACAATGGATAAAAGGGTGGTTGAGTGGGAGAAGACAGAGAGTGGTAATCAGTGGATGCTTGTCTTCGTGGACTAATGTTATTAGTGGATTCCCACAGGGTTCGGTGTTGCGCCCACTTTTGTTTTGTATATTTATCAATGATATTGATGAAGGTATATCAGGCTTAGTGTCGAAGTTTGCAGATGATACAAAGGTTGGCAGGGTTGTTAATGACAGTAATGGCAGTGTGCTACTGCAACGGGATCTAGAAAATTTGGGCAGAAACTTTTAGAGGGAATGGTTGTGTGATGTGGCTGAGATATGTAAACTGAATTTTAACATTGACAAATGCAAAGTACTGCATATGAGTAGAAGTAATCCCCAAAGGAACGTATCGACTATGTGATACTACACTTAGGGTGGTAGAAAATGAAAAATACCTGGGAGTGATTGTGCAGTCAGATATGAAGTTTTCTGAGCAATGAAGACAGGCTGCCAGAATAGGTCATGGGATATTGGAATTTTGCTAGTAGGGATAAGGAGGCGATTCTCCCTTTGTATAAGGGTGGTAAGGCCACGCCTTGAGTACTGCATACAGTTCTGGAGGTCTCATTTTAGGAAGGATGTAGAGTTGCTTGAGCACGTACAGAGAAGGGCAACAAGATTGGTTTGGGAAATGAAGGGGTCCTCTTACCAAGAAAGGCTTAAGTTCTGCAAATTGCAGTGGCTGGAGACTAGGTACCTGCGAGGTGATCTGATTGAGGTGTTAAGGCCTTGAATGGGTTGGGCACACTGAATTCTGATGAGATTCTTCCGCTTGCTCAGATTACGAACCTGAGGGAGCACAAATTCAAATTGAGGAAAGACAGTTGTAGAATAGATGTGCAGAAATTTATCTTTAGCCAGCGGGTGGTTAATTGCTGGAACAAACTTCCATCTGTCGTTGTGGAGGTTGATAGGTTGAATAAATTTAAGGAGGGGCTGGACAGACATTTAAAGGGAATTGTTTTGTATTTTTTTTTTTTTTTTTTTTAGGCTGATGCTGCATAAGCTTATACAATTGCCTTCTTGCATCACATGCCACTACTACTACTGCTACTATATCTGGGAAGTTAAAAATTCCTCATTATAACACAAGCTGATTTACTGGCCCATTCTATTTCTCTGTACAATTCATTAGGCCTATAACACACTCCTACTCTCATCTTAGCTTTTCCAGTGCATATCTCACACCAAACTGACTACATTGCACTGTCCATCTATGTCAACTGGATGCACTTCCTTAGATTTTGTTTTTTCTTAATTAACAGCATAACCCCTCCTCCTCCCTTCCTTCCTATCCTTTCTATACACATTGTACTCCCCAAATTCCAATTCTGCATTCCTAATATCTGTGTGACACCATGTCTCTGATATCCCAACAATATCCACCTTTGATGTCTTGACCAGCACTTTCTTTATCTCCAAATTCTCAAATTCAAATTTATTTACTATACTTCTAGCATTGGTGTACATGCAAGTATACATGCACTTATATTCTTAGTTACCCTAACACGCCCATGTATTTATTTGTTTCATGATGACTGCCATCAGTCCCTGAAATCCTCAGGCCACTGCTCATTCTAATAGAAGTAGTGCAAGAATCACTTTCACCTCTGCCTGCAGCTACTTTTAACCTTTTAGTCTGTGAATCCCCCAAGCTAGCAATTTTCTGACCCACCTAACGCTGCCTCAATAGCATCAGCAAACACTCTAGCACCCCTTCTATTTAAGTGTATTCTTACCAGGAAATAATAGGAAAGGGGTTCCTTATTTTCCTAACATAACCTTAAAGATTAGGTTAAGAAATAATAGGAAAAGAAAAAGATTTTTCATATATAAATAAAAAATCTTTCTTTCTCTTTCTACTATCTCAAGGATTAGTAGTAGTAGCGGCATGTGATGCAAGAAAGCAAGTGAGCTTATGCAGCATCAGCCAAAAAAAAAAATCACACCATTCCCTCCAAATGCCTGTCCAGTTCCTCCTTAAATTTATTCAACCTATCAACTTCCACAAAGACAGATGGAAATTTGTTCCAGCAATTAACCACCCACTGGCTAAAGGCAAATTTCGGCACATCTATTCTACATCTGTCTTTTCTTAATTTGAATTTATGCCCCCTCGGTTCGTAATCTGAACAAGTGGAAGAATCCCATCAGAATTCAGTGTGCTCAACCCATTCAAGATCGATTGATCGACACTTGATGATGTTATTGTCTGTGTTGTGTTCACGCACCAATCAGTACACCATTTTTCATGCCTATGTGCCAATCAATATATTGTTCTCGACTTCTACTGCTGCTACTGATAACACACACTGTCTGTTAACCAAGTATGCAAGGAGGCAGTGCAGCAGCGGCAAACCAGTTTGTTCGGTGAGTTCCCAAAGTTTTTGTGTTAGCATTCGTTACGAACTTGTACAATATTAGCATTAGCACGTGATGCAAGAAAGCAAGCTTATATAGCATCAGGCAAAAAAAAACACCCTTATTTCACTCATCCACTCGCTCCATACGTTTGTCAAGTTCTGCCTTGAATTTATTTAAGCTATCAACTTCTACAATGACAGATGGAAGTTTGTTCCAGCAATCAACCACCCGCTGACTAAAGGCAAATTTCCACACATCTATCCTACAACCGTCTTTCCTCAATTTGAATTTATGCCCTCTCAGGTGATTAGTCTTATCAAGAGGAAGAATCCCATCAGCATTGAGCATGCTCAAACCATTCAAGGCTTTATACACCTCAATCAGATCACCTCGCAGGTGCCTAGTCTCCAGACACTGTAATTTGCAAAACTTAAACCTTTCTTTGTAAGGGCAATCCTTTGTTCCAGTCACTAATCTTGTTGCCCTTCTCTGTACTCGTTCCAACAGCTCTACATTCTTTATAAAATGAGGCCTCCAGACCTGTATACAGTACTCAAGGTGTGGCCTGACCATTGCCTTATACAAGAGGATAATCACCTCCTTATCCCTGCTAGAAAAATTCCTGTATATCATTGACAAGACACCATGAGCTACTCTTGCAGACCATCTGCACTGCTCAGAAAACTTCATATCTGCCTGCACAATTACCCCATTTCCTTTTCATTCTCTACCACTGTCAGTGTGGGACCACAGAGTTGATACATTACCCTGGGATTACTGCTTCCCATATGTAGTACTTTACATTTGTCAATGTCAAACTTCATTTGCAACCTCTCAGCCCATCTGCTCAACTTTTCAAGATCCTGTTGCAGCAGTGTACTGTCATTAGTGTCATTAACAACCCCGTCAACCTTCATATTGTGTGCAAACTTGAACATTAAGCCTGATATACCATCATCAGTATCATTTATAAATACAGAAAACAACAATGGACCCAACACTGAACCCTGAGGGACTCCACTAATAACATTAGTGCACGAAGAGCAGTGTCCATTGATTACCACTCTGTCTTCTCCCACTCAATCATCCCTTTATCCATAGCAGCAATTTGTCTCCAATGCCAGCAATTTGCCTTGAATGCTTCCCATTTTGAATTTGCTGTTGGTAACATCATCAGCTGGTTCCACCATATAGAATTTAAATACTGTCTCAGACCACCGTAGTCACCTTTACAAAAGCAAAAACCCTTCCCTTTACCCTTGATGGTAGTTACCTCTTTGAGTAAATCCCACTTCAGCACACTGTGATCACTGCCACCTAGTGGTTCCTTTATCTGCAGATTCTTGATGCATGAAGAATCACTATTGATAATCAGATCAAGAGAATTACTCCCTCTAGTTGCATCCCGAACATGCTGCTGTAGAAAACAATCATCTAATAAATCCACAAAAGCCTTGCTAGTGTGTGAGTGACCAACCCACAAATTCCAGTCAATATCCAGGAAATTAAAATCCCCCATTATAAGACACTGATTTTACTGGCCCACTCTATTTCTCTGTACAATTGCTCATTATACTCATCAGATTCATTAGGCCTATAACACACACCAACTCTCATTTTTCCTTTCCCAGTGCTTATGTCACACCAAACAGACTCAACATTGCATTGTCCACCAACATCAATTGGATGCACCTTCTTAGAGTTTACGTGTTTCTTAACTAACAGCATAACCCCTCCTCCCCTCCTGTCCTGTCTATCCTTTCTGTACACATTGTACTCCCCAAATTCCAGTTCTGCACTTCTTATGTCTGTGTGACACTATGTCTCTGATATCCCAACAATATCTGCCTTTGATGTCTTGACTAGCACTTCAAGCTCATCGAATTTATTAACTATACTCCTAGCATTGGTGTACACGCAAGTATACATGCACCTATTTCTACTCTTAGTTACCCTAACACAGCCCATGTCATGTATTTACTTGTTCCACTATGACTCCCAGCAGTCCTGGAAATTCCCATTGCCTTGCTTTCCAGGCTGCTGCCCAGTTTCATTTCAATAGAAGTAGTGCAGGAATCACTTTTACCTCTGCCAGCGGCTACTGTTAATCTATTAGTCAGTGTATCGCCCCAAGCTAGCAGTTTTCCGACCCACCTAACTCTGCCTCAATAGCATCAGCAAATATTCTTGCACCCTTTCTATTTAAGTGTATCCCATCCCTGTAGAAGCAGTCTCTCCTTTTAACAAGCACAGACCAGGCTGAGGAAAATTCTACCCCTTGAGACTTGCACAATCTCTCCAGGGCCAAATTGATCGACAAGGCTCTCATCATATACTCCCTCCTATCGTGTCTGGGCAGAATTGCAGACACTTTCAAATTCAACTCTTACTCACAGCTTTTTTTCTTTTCCTTCACTTAACCTTCAATACCAAAACATCCTAAATGACGTTTTGGTATTGTGTCATTGTGGCTTCAAAGAACATTCTAATACTGAATGCAAAACACAATCTCCACTATGATTTCATTGCAACGGAGACCATCCTGCTTTTTCCAGAGATTACAGTACTTGGAAAAGAGAAAAGCAAATTAAGAAATATATAACTGAATAAAGGTCACATATCAAGAAGCTAAAAAGCAAACACCTTCACCCCAACGATGAGAAACATATGCAGCAGTACAAGGATCAAAATATTAGCAGGGATAAGGAGATTATCCCATATAAGGCAGTAGTCTGATTTGATTTGAAATTATTGTTTTTCTAAAACTTTTGATTTAAATTTAGTAGTATAGCATTATTTTGTGATTTTCTGATTAATTTGGTGTATTTATTCTTTACTCGGCCTTGCAATTGCATAAAAGTATCGGTAAGGGTATCCACGTATTACAAGTCGCAACTCCGCTGAACGAGAAGTTTTTTAGCCATATTTAGCCACTTATTGAATATTTTTTACATCAAATTATTTTTTGTAAGTAACTTATAGACCTAGTAAGGATCATTAGTTTATTCTGAATTGAGACAGTGAGATTTGAAAGTTAATTAATACTTAAGTGTCCATAGATTTACTGTCTGTAACTTCCCGCCTTTGTCTTTGTCATACGATCGTTATATATCGAACCTAGATAGCGTTAGTATAGTATAGGTTATAATATTTTCAGTGATGGGTAAAATCTATTAAACTTGTTGAACTTCGTTGGCATTTAAATTGTACTTTTAACTAAATACATATACCGACTTAGATTACAAACGTAACATACTTGATTAATACATAACTGATACGGAAGTTATATAAAGGGAACTCAGAGATAATTAATACTTGACACTAAAAAATATATATCCCGTTATTGTTGGGAGATAAGTTAGGGTTATAAATTGAAATTGAAATTTTATTTAAATTAAAAGAAATCATGACTCAGACCAGAGCAGCAAAACAAAAGGCTCAAGCTAATGGAAGTGCTGTAGCTCAGAGGAGAACTGAGGGTGGCAGTTGCCTTCTGAATCACAGCCTTCTAAAATGCACAGCTTGCATGATGTTTGTGGAGCATTCAGGTACGGGACATGATATTGCCATGCGGGATGTCTTTGTGTGTGCGCAATGCAAGGAGTGTATCGAAATCAGGCAACAACTCAGCGTTCTTATGGGCCTATATGAGAGCTTGAAGGATAGGGTGGATGCCCTCGAAGGAACTAAATTGAGGGCCCATCAAGCTCTCAGCTGCCCACATCAACGCCAGAGCTTGCACTTGGTCATTGCGCAACACAGCGGCAACCCCCAAGGCAGAATGCGCTGGTCCCAAAGGAACTAGTAGTTGTTGGTGACTCTATTGTCAGGGAAACGGGGAACATGCTTTGTAAAAAGGATAGGTGGAACAGGACCAGGGTATGTCTGCCAGGGGCAAAGGTTGATGACGTTGTAGAGCAGATATCATCTTTTAAGGGCACAAAAGGTGATATAGTTGTACACGTTGGCACTAATGATATCAAGAGTAGGAGACCGGCAGAATTGCTTAACAAGTACAGGTCACTATTGAAAAAAAGCCGTGAAATAGGGTTGAATTTGAAAGTGTCTGCAATTCTGCCCAGACACGATAGGAGGGAGTATATGATGAGAGCCTTGTCGATCAATTCGGCCCTGGAAAGATTGTGCAAGGCTCAAAGGGTAGAATTTTTTTCAGCCTGGACTGTACTTGTTAACAGGAGAGATTGCTTCTACAGGGATGGGATACACTTAAATAGAAAGGGTGCAAGAATATTTGCTGATGCTATCGAGGCAGTGTTAGGTGGGTCGGAAAACTGCTAGCTTGGGGGGGGAGACAAAGACGAGTAGATTAACAGTAGCCACTGGCAGAGGTGAAAGAGATTCTTGCACTGCTTCTATTGGAATGAGCAGAAGCCTGAAAAACAAGATGCAGGATATTTCAGAGACTGCCGGGAGTCATTGCGGTACAAGTAAACACATGGGTTGTGTTAGGGTAGCTAAGAATAGAAATTGGTGCATGTATACTTGCATGTAAACCAATGCTAGGAGTTTAGTAAATAAATTTGATGAATTTGAGGTATTGCTCAAAACATCAAAGGCAGATATTGTTGGGATATCAGAGACGTGGTGTCACACAGATATAAGGAATGCAGAACTGGAATTTGGGGAGTACAACGTCTACAGAAAGGATAGACTGGATAGGAAGGGAGGAGGGGTTATGCTATTAGTTAAGAAATACATAAAATCCAAGGAAGTGAAGCCAGTGGACATCGCTGGACAGTGCAGTGTCGAGTCAGTGTGGTGTGACATAAGCATTGGGAGATCAAAATTGAGAGTAGGAGTGTGCTATAGGCCTAATGACTCTGATGAGTATAATAAGAAACTGTACAGGGAAATACAGTGGGTCAGTAAATCAGAGAGTCTTATAATGGGAGATTTTAATTTCCCAGATATTGACTGGAATTTGGGGACTGGTCACTCACAGACTAGCAAGGCTTTTGTGGATTTATTGGATGATTGTTTTCTACATCAGCATGTTCGGGAGGCAACTAGAGGGAGGAATACTCTTGATTTGATTATCAGCAGTGATTCTTCATGCATTAAGAATCTGCAGATAAATGAACCACTAGGTGGCAGTGATCACAGTGTGCTGAAGTGGGATTTACTCAAAGAGGTAACTACCATTAGGGGTAAAGGGAAGGGTTATTGCTTTCGTAAAGGCGACTACAATGGACTGAGACAGTATTTAAATTCTATACAGTGGGACCAACTGATGATGTTACCAACAGCAAATTCAAAATGGGAAGCATTCAAAGAACTTATCTTGGAAGCTACTAGGCTTTACAAACCAACTAAGAAATATTGTTCAAGGTTTAGGCCTAAATGGATGTCAGATGAACTGATGAGGCATATGGCAGAAAAGAAACATGCATGGGATACATACAAATTAACACATGACACAGAAGCCTATGATAGATACAAGTTGATCTGTAACCAAGTTACAAAGGTTAGGCAGGCGAAGGCAGATTACGAGATATCTTTGGCAAGGGATGCAAAGAAAAACAGCAAAGAGTTCTTTACTTATGTAAACTCTAGAAGGAAGGGGATGAATCAGATTGGTCCACTTGATATCGATGGGTCAACTGTTGATGATCCTGCTCAGGTAGCTAACAAACTAAATGAATATTTTTCATCGACATTCACACATGAGTTATTCAGCAAGGGGAATGCCAGAAGTGTATTCAACTCTAGCAGTAAGCTAGAGAATCTTGTAATAACTGAGAGTAAAGTGGAGGAGAAATTGTTGAAGATAAACACAAGAAAGGCACCCGGGGTGGATGGGATCTATCCAGTTACATTAAAGGAGGCAGCAAAGGAAGTAAGCAGACCCTTAGCCATAATTATGAGAGCTTCCTTGGACTCAGGGGAGGTACCCACAGCCTGGAGATGTGCAAATGTGACCCCAATTCACAAAGGAGGATCAAAGGCTGACACAAGTAATTATAGACCTGTGAGCTTAACTTCTGTTCCAGGAAAATTAATGGAGGCACTGGTTAAAGAAGCACTGCAGGATCATTTAGACAAGACTTCAGTTATAGCTCGGACACAGCATGGTTTTGTTAAGGGGAAGTCTTGCCTGACCAATTTGATTGGATACTATGATGCAGTCACAAAGGAACTGGATGCAGGGAATAACTTTGATATTATATACTTGGATCTTAGAAAGGCTTTTGATACTGTTGCACATGGAAGACTGCTGCACAAATTGGAGCAGTGTGACATTGGAGGCAAATTGCTGCTGTGGATAAAGGGGTGGCTGAGGGGGAGAAGACAGAGAGTGGTAATCAATGGACACTGCTCGTCGTGGACTAATGTTATTAGTGGAGTCCCTCAGGGCTCAGTGTTGAGTCCATTATTGTTTTCTGTATTCATAAATGATATTGATGATGGTATATCAAGCTTAATGTCGAAGTTTGCAGACGATACAAAGGTAGGCAGGGTTGTCAAGGACACTACTGACACTATGCTGCTGCAACAGGATCTGGAAAGGTTGAGCAGATGGGCTGAGAGGTGGCAAATGAAGTTTAACATTGACAAATGTAAAGTACTACACATGGGAAACAGCAACCCCAGAGCAATGTATCAACTCTGTGGTACTACACTGACAGTGGTAGAGAATGAAAGGGACCTGGGGGTGGTTGTGCAGGCAGATATGAAGTTCTCTGAGCAGTGCAGACGGGCTGCAAGAGTAGCTCATGGTGTATTGTCAATGATATATAGGAATTTTTCTAGCAGGGATAAGGAGGTGATTATTCCCTTGTAAAAGGCAATGGTCAGACCACACCTAGAGTACTGTATACAGGTCTGGAGGCCTCATTTCAAGAAGGATGTAGAGCTGCTGGAACGAGTACAGAGAAGGGCAACATGATTAGTGAATGGAACAAAGGGGTGCTCTTATGAAGAAAGGCTTAAGTTTTGCAAATTACAGTGTCTGGAGACTAGGCACCAGCGAGGTGATCTGATAGAGGTGTATAAAGCCTTGAATGGTTTGAGCATGCTCAATGCTGATGGGATTCTTCCTCTCGCTCAGAATAATCACCTGAGAGGGCATAAATTCAAACTGAGGAAAGACAGATGTAGGATAGATGTACGGAAATTTGCCTTTAGCCAGCGGGTGGTTGGTTGGTGGAACAGACTTCCATCCCTTGTCGTGGAAGTTGATAGCCTAAATAAGTTTAAGGCTCAGCTGGACAGGTATTTCGAACGAACAGAGGGGTAAAATGGAAGTGGTTATTTTTTATTTATTTATTTTTATTTATTTTTTTTTTGGCTGATGCTGCATAAGCTTGCTTTCTTGCATCAAATGCCTCTACTAATGCTAATGCTAGTCAGGTCAAATCTTGAGTACTGCATATAGGTCTGGAGGCCTCATTTTAGTAAGAATGTAGAGATGCTGGAACAAGTACAGTTGTTGTTATTTGGTTTTTAGGAGCATTAGCAACTAAGGCCATATTGCTCCGAGGATACACGGTGGTCATTCCCTGACCTTGCCGCATCCTCCTTATTTGGTGGGCACGATCTTGAACCCCAGTCTAATCAAGAAGTGTGTGCTACGCACTGCTGCTCCTACCCATACAGGAGGATTTCTTGGTAAGGATACTCTTACCAAGAAATGTTTCAGTTCTATGAATTGCATCACATGAATTGCAAAATGCGAGGTGATCTGATTTAGGTGTTTAAGGCTTTGAATGGAATGAGCAAGCTCAATACTGATGGGATTCATTCTCTTGTGTAGACTACACACATGAGGGAGCACGAATTCAAATTGAAGGATAGTTACAGAATATGCAAGTTTGCCTTTAGTCAGTGGGTGGTTGATTGTTTGAACAAACTTTCATCTGTTGTTGTGAAATTGATAGCTTAAATAAATTCAAGGAAAAACTAGAGAAAATATTGGAAGGAATGAATAGGTGAAATTGGGTTTTTTTTTTTGCTGATACTGTATAAGCCTGCTTTCTTGCATCATTTGCCACTACTAATGCTAAAAAGAAACTGGAACACAAACTGACATCTCAGTCCTCCTATAACATCTCAGTAATAGACTGGACATGGACACTTCTCTCAAACAAAAAGTTGAACAAGCAAATAACACACCCATTATTATTTCACCAGATGCTGAAGACTCGACAATGACAATAAGCAATGCAATAATCAGTGTAGACAAAAAAACAGAAAAATACTGACTCTACGGAAACTGATAAAAAAAAAAAGAGCATGAAGATGAAACAATTCTGGAACTTCATGCAATAGATGATATAGACACTGGTGGATGACCAACATTTCCTAAAAGAAAAAAAAAGTCAAAACAGGCAACACATTGTAAATCATCTGAATTGACAACTAAGTCCAAATAATGTGTACGTTCCTTCAGCAGAATGTCAATATCTCTGAAGTAACCTTAACGATACCAAAGATCTCATTTTTATCTAAAATCCTGCAAGTATTTGTTTACAAGAAACAAACCTAACTTTGCATATATACATTTAAATTAAACACTACAATATGTATACAGGCAAGATCATAAAAATACTGACTGCTCATGGAAGAGTTGCCCTTTTGGTCAGCTCTGATATCCCTCTAAGTATATTCAGTTGCAAACATCCCTTAAAGTAGTTGTGGCGCACATCATGGTTGAAATTAACTTTACAACAGATTCACTTTATTTTCTATCTAATCATACATATGCATTGACAGACTGAAGATCTAGGTTACCAATTACCCTCTCCATTCTGTTTGATGAGGGACTTCAAATGGCATTATCCTCCATCTAGACAAATGAGGACAGATGAATTAAAAACTTCTAGACAGAAGGAACCTAACACTCTGAAGCACAAGTGCTCATACCCATATACATTTGCTTACAGGAACTACATCTCTGACTGATCTCTTACTGTCTGTTCTTCAGCACTTTTTCCCAGCCTTGACTGTCTATTTCAAATGATTGCTATAACAGTGATCATCACTCTCCCTCACCTATTAACAAATGATGTATTAAAAACTATAGGGGAGAAAAAATGGAAATTTTATAAAGCAAGCGGGAAAAAATACCAATATGCTGTTTCTTAGATGAGCAAGCTGTAATACACTCTAATATTAATGGTGCTGTCACTTACATCAGAAACCAAATAATCCCTGCAGCAAATATTGCAATGCCAGAGGCATCCAGTCAATACCACAAACATTACAAAGAATGGTGGAATGAAGAATGCAGTGAAAGAAAAAAAAAAAATCGGGATTGGAATCAATTCTGAAAATTCCCCACCACTACCAATCTCATAAAATATATGAAGGCCTGAGAAAAGGCCCAATATATATGATGGAAAAGTCAGAAAGAGTCCTGGATATCTTTTCCCAGGAAAATTAAGAAATGCATACAATAGAATCATCTGGAATAAGATTAGCCAAATTTCAGGCAAAAATATTCAAACAACCCCCCTATGCCGATCATGAACTGAAAAGGTCATGACAAGCTAAGAGATAAAAAAAGTTGCAAACCTATTAGGTGAGACCTGCAGAATTATCAGCAACATCATCATACAGACCAGTCTTTCAAAAATATAAAGCTCAAATTTAAAAATACAAAATTAATTTCCATACAATCAACCATTTACTATAAACAAGTTGCATAAAGCCCAGTCTCATCGAAAAGTCCTTATGCATGTTCTTGCTACTTTATAACAAATCTAACTTAAGGACATATATCCAGGCTATTTGCAGAACTTGTTTGTGCTAACTTTTCCAAAACCAGCAAAGGACCACTCGAATACAAATAACTATCACCCTACTGCCCTCACTAATGGCATCAGGTGTCAAGTGATTTTGTATTCAAGCATCCTTGACAGTGAATTTGTGCTCTTTCTTGAAGAAATAAAATCAGTTCCTTGTTTACAGCGTTACATTAATATCAATTAAATAATCCTCAATAAAGGAATCACTTTCCTAGGAGAGGAGTAAAAGTAATCTTCTTTCTTTATTTTTCTTTTTGTTTTTATTTTATTACTAACCCACAACTGCTCGGCCACAAGGTGGCATTGCTCTGCCTCCATGTGGCAGTGCAGGTAACCTGAAGAGGAAAAACTCTCCCTTCCAGGGCAAAATGGAGCAAACAGTTCCCAAAACCCAGAAATCCACTGGGTGCCCAGATGAAACTGACAAGACAAAAACAAGATTAGTTGGCTCTATTGCAGCAAAATGTCAAAAGACCAATGTAGACAGAATCCAAACTCAAATATTTCTAATTATCCACTCAACTGAAGAACAACTGATTGGAAAACTATTACCATTTCTAGTGTAGAAATGCCCAGAAAGCACAATAGGTACTCCCAAGACAGTTCGTCATTTAAGATCAGGAGACTTACTGGTTGAAGTTGTCACAGCTCGACAGTCTGAGCAACTATAAAAATTAAAAATTTTTCATGGAACCTTGAAAAATTAAATGAAGATAAAGGGCATACAGACAATTTGAGAATTAGAGGTGACCTTTTACTGTCTTGTATTAAGCAAATTAAAAATGACAATTAATGCCAATATTATGAGTATAATAAAGAATGTATTAAAACAAGCAAAAAGCAAAAATCAAATCAGACTTGACAAATCTGATCAGCTCTCAGATTTGTCAAGTCTTTAAAATAGATAGACAAACCTTCCTGCTCAGAAATTAAATGCTTTCCTGATGTCAACCTGACCTTAGGTGAAAAATGTCAATTTATAAGGAAAATATTTCATTGGAAGCTAAAACAAGTATATACACACAGGAAATCCAAAACACCATCGTGAGTTCAAGAAGTTAAAGAAAAAAATATAAGAAATTTTTGGCAAATAAAACTAATAAATCCTTATTAGAATGTGAAAAAAAAAAAAAAAAAAAACATACAAAAGGGCAAAGATACCTGTGAGAAGCTAGAGAACTTGAAAAGATTTTGGGAAATATATGGAAAACAAGTATCAGGAACAAGACAAAATGTTTTGGCAATTTAGTTAAAATTCTCAGCTCTGGTGAAAAAAAAAAAAAATCATAACCAAGGTAATAAAAAAATTATAAGGCTGAAGTTAAAACAAAGGCTGTTCAGAGGTGAAGCACACTGCAATAAATTTGGTTAATAATAATAATAATAATAATTTAGAAATATGCAATAAACCCTTCTGATGATTTTCTACATCAAGGAATTGAAGACATCACTGAAGAATTAAGAAAAGATTAAAACAGAGGAAATTATGGATGCTATCTCTATTAATAAGTTAGAAATGCCCATGGAAAATATTAAATATGGAGATCCAGTAAAAGTAAATGAAATTATATCTGAAATTTTGAAAGAAATGAAAAAGTGTCATGGCAATTATGTCATATTATCCAGAGGTCATTTCCCAAAAGACATGTTCTAGAAGACTGGAGCAATGCATTAACACCAGTATATAAAATAAGTTTTCTGCTTATACTCCAGGATGACCACATAAGGTCAGAGGGGTTCACAAGGTGGGGAGACAGAGATACAAGAACACTGCCACATTTAGTAGTCACATAGGTGTGAACCATAGTCACTGAAAGTGCATGTATTTCTGTACCCTTGGCCATTCAGCCATATATGAATATAAAAAAAGGAAGCAAAGCTGAATGTGAACATTTCTTATAACATTTTTTTCTTTTTTCTAACTGCTTCTATCATCTTGGATCAGCCCACAGAATTCTGAGTTTCCCATCTTTATAGATCTCGCTATATACTCTTTTTGCAGCTTCTACTAAAGTTCTCTAAAATCTTTGTCATTCTTCAGCTAAAATTATGCTAGCATCAAGAATTGAATGCCTTTTAAATTTTGGGCAAGGTAGTTTTTGCATAATCTTAGAACTTTTTTTATACCTTTTCTTTTTTGGCACTAATCACCATTTACAATTTGTCAATATAAATATGGTCACTTTTCATCTGAAATCCTCTATGTACCATTTTATCTTCAACTAATTTAAGATCCTTTTCTATAATGAAACAGAAAAGGATTATCCTGCAGTTGGAAAGGAAGAATATACTTTTTCCTGTTTCTATTATGCTTTTGTCATAAAAAAAAAATTAAAAATCTAACTAATCTTCTATGGCAAAGTACAGGATTGTTTATTTAACTATATTTATACAAAATCATCACAATAACACTGTTCATTTATATTTTTCACTAAGCCACTTGTTTAATTATAATTACACTTATTTATAAAATATCATTACTGTGTTATACATTCTTTTCCAGAGTGTTCTAGATATTCCTTCTGTATAATTGGGATATTTCATATCTACCGCTGTAATAAATCTTTGTGCCTGCAGTGAACCTTTATTTAAAATATTGTCCATAACATCCTGAAAAAGAATAACAATTAGAAAAACTTACAATTAATAAAGATTAATTCAATTTCTGGAATTAAATTATACTTCTAAGAATAGAACTGTAAATTGATTTATTTTTATGCTTTATTATTATTTATTTTATTTCTTTTTTTATTATTATTATTATTTTTTTTTTTTAAGTATGCTTTCACCAGTGATTGTAAAGTTGTTGGAAATAGTCTAGAATTATTTTTTGGCACTGTATTTAGTGTTCAGCAGAAATTTGTCAGTATACTTAAAACAACCTCCCAGTGTGGTATTAGAATGGCTAAATTCTGCATTTTCAAAAAAAAAAAAAAAAACCCACCCTAATAATCATTCATATTTTTCCTGTCACAAAAAAAAAAAAAAATTACTATTCAATTCTACTCTGAGCTTCACCAAATTCTCTGCCCTGGCCAGCAAGGCAAGTAATTCATTTATTACAAATGATTTATGATATGCTGCCCAAAAGTAGACTTGAGCTTCAGCCACTTCACGAGTTTTTTTCAAGTTGCACTCCCCGGTTCTTGTCACTCCTGCCGGTGAGGATTATCTCCTTCACTTGTTTACTGATCCCCTTCAGAATCTTATGCAACTCAATCAGATCCCACAAGGTGTTCCAGTTATCCAGTTACTTTGTAGTCCATACTATCTAATCCATTCTTGATATGGACATCAATTAGTGCCTTCTCTGCACTCTCTTTAGAAGCTCAATGTCTTTTTTCAGGTATGCCTCCAAATCTGAATAGAACACTCCAAATGTGGTCTCACTATCACCTTCTTCAGAGGCACAATGGCCTCATTCTCCTCCTGGCCTCCTCTTCATACTGCATGTAAATTTCTTCATGGTAAATTTCACATCTGAGTTTATCACAACCTCTAAGTCCTTTTGTCCTAAACCACTTCTACTTTATAAATAACTCTTGGATTTCTGTTCCCCAGGTAGAAAATCTTACATTTAGTGGCCATTCCTTAGACCATATCTGCAACCAATCAAAGTCATTTTGAAACAACATGGTCTGGTTATACTTATTAACCACCTTTCCTACCTTCAAATCATCAGCAAATATTTTCAACTTCCCCTGTATCCCTTTATCAATCATTAAAGGTGATTAGAAAAAGAGGGGGCCCACACCCTGGAGAATATCTATTAATCATGACTCTCTTCCATCTTTAAGCCAACCCTGACAGCCTATGAAGGATCTTACTAGTATTCCAAATCTATTCCGAGTAGTGACCACATCATCACTACTCACAACTGGTACCTACAATGTGAAGTTTTCAATGCAGTTTGGATGCCTGTTGAGAATCAGAATGAGAATACCGAAGCCCCCCCCCCCGTACATCCTCTGACAAGGTGAAATAAATAAATATCATCTCGACAAGTTAAAAAACTGTTTTCATGCGGTATACTGCCAATCCACAATTTCCAAACTATAAGAGGTACGTTGAAATTGCCATTAAGGATGATCACATTTACTTACCTAAAGAAATCATCATACTACTCAGAATCATTTGGCCTGCAAGTCATCACACACTACATAGACTCAACGTTCATCTGAAGCTGATCTGACTCTGGGAACAGTCTGATTGCTTTCAGATGAACGTTGAGTCCGTGTAGTGTGTGATGACTTGCAGGCCAAATGATTCTGGAGACCCTGCCCCTTCAAAACTCCTAATTTTTCCAGAACACTCTGTATTCACCATAATGAAATTCATCCTCTATCTTTTTCTGGCAGCAAGTCCTTACAAGTCCTGCCATATAAGAATTGGTCAAACTAATCAAAAGCTCAAATTCATTAAATTTATTTACAATATTTCTTGCATTGCTATACTGAATTTTATTGCTTTGTACAATAGTGGTACATCCTTTAAAGTGAGTGGCTTAAACATGTTTTTCCTTGTGGTTTCTGTGACTGCTGGTACTTTTTGTATCTATTTCAAGGTCTAAAATAGCGAGAGGCGTCATACAGATTTCTTGAGGAGGGTGCAAAGGTAATTTTGGCCCAAGCCACTAACCTGCTTTTTTTTTATACTATGACTTTTATATTCAGTTAGGCAGCAGTTAGGGGAGTAGTCATTTATACTATGACTCCCCTAACTGCTGCCCAATTAGCAGCACCTCTAAACCCTTAAAGCCTCCCCAATGACATCCCTTCTATTAACAAGGGCAAGGCATCTGAAAAACAGTCTTCAAACAAGCATGAAAACTATCTCCAATCTACAGTTAATCCATAAAAACTCAATAAAAAAAATTGCATGTAATAATGCATCTATTACCTTAATCACCAAGATCTGGTGAGTAAGGTAGATACTTTATACCAGTGGTTCTCAATATGACGTCAAAACACATTCCAGGAGTCTATAAAAGTGTTACTGAGGGACCATCAGCTATTTACAATTAGTAGACTAAGATTTGTCAATTATCCATACAAGATTTTCAATTTCTTTTGGCTTTAATCATGTCTTTAAATGAGACATTTCTGTTGCAAGTGTTATCCATCAAGAAATAAACTATTCTAACATTTTAAACAATGATAAATACTTTTAATAAATGGGCATCACACTACAAACCTTTATCAGGTCCTTGTTCACATGAATGAGTTATAACAAGGATTACAAATTAGCCTTTCTTTAACTGCTGATATCATGTCATATGAGATCTCCAACCCAGTATCTATAATTTTTTACAGCATCTTGTTCCCCCAGCATCCTCCCCTGCCATGCCTCATTAGACCCTACTTAATTTTATCGTTAAAAAGCCCATTCCATAGTTTCCCTATGGAAATTATGGAATGGGCTTTTTCTGCTTAAATCCAACTGGCTAAATTTCGTAATGTAAAAAGATTATTCTAATTTTCTTTTTAAAAGTCTCATCCCCCTACCTTCACATTACTGTAAATTTCCTATCGCTTGACTACATTCCAACATGTACTTTCAATTCCGATTTTTTAGTGTTCTCTTTAGCCACATGTTTGCTATGTTCATCTATGTGTGTTTGAAATTTTGTTCCAGTCTTGCTATTTATACTTTGCCAAAGTTAAACATATTATTGCATATTATCCCAATCTTAATAAGCAGCTTAAAGATCATTTCAAAACTGCACTTTTTGCATATATATATTTTTTTGCCAATACCTTTTATGTATAGAATTATGACTGCTCTTTTGTAATGCATATTGTATTACTGTTTGTGTTATTCAGATATTTTTCTATGGTCATGTTGCCTAAATTAAAACTTAGAAGGGATGGACAGGTGAAATGGGAAGTTCTGACTTTTTTTTTTTTTGGGTTGATGCTGTTTATACTTGCTTTTCTTGCATTATTTACCACTGCTAATACCAATACTAAATTACTTGGGTATCTGTTATTTAATCATAATCTTGTAATAGTGCTGATCATCTCTGCAATTTTTTTATCATTATCACAAATTTCCAAACATCTGTTTATTAATAATGTTTTGATAATACTCATTTTAATTTTTTGCAAGTTATTAGATGCAAAGTTTATGTATCAGTCTGAATCTGTTGGCCTTCTGTACACCTGAGAACATAATGTTTTTTTCTTTAGTCACTAAGACACCAATATTTTATTGTTAAAATCTTGGATGTCTTGGACAAAGACAAGCCACTGTCAATCCACATTTTTTCACACGAACATTTCTTGCTAATTTTTATGTATTTTTTTTTTTTTGCTGAATTCAAAAACACAAACAGAATTTCTCTATCACACAATTTTTATGTGACACAAATTTTGATATAAATAATAGTAAAGAAATACTAATAGAGTGTGGTTTACATAATAAATGAATATGTGGAAAGGGGTGTGCTGTGTGGTCTGACAGACTGAAGCATGTTCAAACATGTTCATCAATATGGGATTCAAATCTTCCATGAAACTCTATACTTGTAGCAGACGGCTGTTCAAACAAGTTCAGACCTGACATAATATTGCTTACTTCCAACAGAGTAGACTGTTCTCTCAGTTGCGTGCCAGATGTCACTTGGTTAAGATCATTATTGTTTGTTATCCTTTTCTTTAAGTGTTGTGTATAGGTTAGTGCATTTACAAGATGCACTAAGATGCCCTGTAAATGTTGCGTAAATCATCCTAATAGTTTTTGTTACATGTGGTGGGCTAACTTTTAAATCACAGAGATAAAACTTCATTCCTTAGCCGTTAATGCACCATAAAACCCTTAAACAACCAACCAGCCAATCATACCTCTAGTTAAAAAAGCTTATGAACTTTATTTTGGATGTAAAGTTAGTGATCAAGATGTCTTGGGCCCTCATTTCTGCTCTATCAGTTGTGTTCAATTACTAACTGCCTGGTTAAATGGATCTGTCATTTAGAGGTAACCACTGGTTAATATTTCAACAGTTGTCTCTAAATCTAAACATACTGTAAAATAACCCAATATACCATCAGCTATAAGACCTGTTTTATACAGTGAAGAACTACCTGCACCAAAACCATCAGAAACTTACAATTTGGATGAAAAAGATGAGCCAACTGATTTTGAGTTTGATGGTAAGACTCAGAATGACTACATATAACACCAGCAAGTTAGTGACTGCACATATGAAGTGACATATTCATCCTCAGAACCACATTTAATATCTCAAGAGAAATTAAATCATCTTGTTCATGATCTGAACTTATCTAAAAATCAAGCTGAACTTTTGGCATCAAAATATGCTACTTTCATAAACATCAGCATTTATGTTCATTTTCTCAAGAAGGCAATTTGGTTAAGTGCACTGATGTAAATTCTCTTAATGGAAACTCTAGCTGAATGGTGGTTATTTACTAATTCCTCAGGCTTGGGTAAAAAAAGCCTGCACGAGAACGACGACAAACGTCGGATAACTTACGCGGTAAATTAGTTTGCCGATACGGCACTCTAGCGCTGCTCACTCGGTAAACAGACGGTAGGTGTTATCGGACTGGAGCAAAGTCGAGAACGATATACTGATTGAGAGGTAGGCGTGGCAAACAATGAAATGATTGGTGGTGGGCGCGACAGACGAGGCACAAGGAACATTTTGTAGATCCACATACAGGAGCACATACGAATAATATCGAAGCCCAGTGGAAGAAACTAAAAAGTGTAACTAAAGGAGTAAATGGCAGCTGCATATGTTGATGGGTCACATTAATGAATATATGTGGCGTCAAATTTATGGGAAAAATCATGAAGATACTTTTCACAATATTGTTACTCAAATTGCGAATAGCTATTCAGGTCCAACTGTATGATTTGTACTCATGAATTTTTTTTCTGAGAAAGTTTCGTTCCGTTCATTTTATGTTCTTCATTGTGTTTTTTTTTTTTTTTTTTTCTCATATTAAAAGCAGATTTTTGGAGTTGATGAGTGCTTTTACTGTATTATTGATTTAGGTTTGGTTACGAAAAAAGGAAAAGGTTTCTTTGTTTTTCGTTGTATTTCATAACCTGAGCTTAAATGGTAGGTTAGGAAATAAAAGAGAAGGTTTCCTTGTATTTCGCGACCTAAACGTAAACGTTAGGTTGGGAAATAATAGAAAAAGAAAGAAAGATTCTTTATATATACAGTATACTGAATAGCTATTAAGGTGCTGATTGACGTTATGATACGTGTGTATCCGCATGAGTGTCTTTAAAAATAAAAGTACATTAATAAAAAAATTAATATTTTATTAATAAACAATTTATGTGCTAGTCCACTCATGATTCTAAAGAAAAAAGGTTAGGTTACCCCCTCCATTTCGGGAGAGGTTCAAGCTCCCATGGGATTCAAGTGGAGGTAACCTGACCTATTTTCACCATTAGGGCATATTATTGAACAAGAAAATAAAAATACGGTCATAAAAAATTTATTTTTTTATGAATGTATTTCTAAATATGACTGATTCTAAAGAAAAAAGGTTAGGTTACCCCCTCCACTTCGGGAGGGGTTCAAGCTCCCATGGGATTCAAGTCGAGGTAACCTGATCTTTTTTTCACCGTTACAGTAAATGTTAGGGCATGTACGATTAGGACAAGTTACCATTAGTGCTGCTACAGTGATACTAAACCGATGTTATCGTGTGTTGTGTTCGCGCACCAATCAGCACGTCGTTTGCCACGCCTACCTGTCAATCAGTATATCGTTCTCGACTTTGCTCCAGACCGTTAACACCTACCGTCTGTTTACCGAGTGAGCAGCGCTAGAGTGCCGTATCGGCAAACTAATTTTCCGCGTAAGTTATCCGACGTTTCTCGTCGTTCTCGTGCAGTCTTTCATTACCTTCGCCATTCCTCAAAAGTGAGTTTGAGAGCAGAGTTGCTCCATAATAGAAATACATTACCATCAGTACTCTTAGCATATGCTGCCCAAATGAAAGAAACTTATGATAACATGAAACTTCTCTTGACAAGTATTAAGTTGAGCAGTTTTCTTGGCACACCTGTTGTGATCTGAAAGTGACTGTTCTTTTACTAGGCCTATAACTTGGCTATACCAAATATTACTTCTTTATTTGTGGAATGGGACAGTGATAAGAAAACCATTATGTTAAAAACAAACAATGGCCTCAAAGAAAAGAACTGATTCCAGTTCTTTTCAAAGAAAAATGTTTCAAACAAACCACTAGTTACTTCAGCTCAAGTTTTATTGCCACATTTCATTCAACCATATTAAACTTGGTTGAATGAAAAATTTTGCCAAAGCAATGGAACTTAAAATAACCTGCTTCTAAAGCTAACTTGATGAGATGTATAAAGATTATATCATGTAATATCTTATTAGTTTATAGCACTCTTACTTCCTAACCTGCGATTTTTCTTACTACAATGTTAATAGCTTGGTCTATCAGGACATCAGTAAACACATTACTGATATCAAGACTTATTAGAATGTCCCCATTTTTTTATGTCTCCCTGTTTAATTACTTTGATGAATTCCTCTGAATTAGTGTTTATGTTCTCCTACATTATAATCACAAATTCAGAGGAATTTTGAAGACTGTGCAGAAAGGTGAAACCTGTGCACAGTCATCAGCTACTTTTGCATATCTACAACTTTTGGACTTCTGTAAAATATACTCAATTTTACTACCACTCAACATTTTCCATACAATCAGTGATTCACTACAGATGAGTTACAAACTGTTCTGGCTAGACTGACAAAGGGCAATCTGGCCAAAGAGATCTAGATGGAATACACTATCAAATGATTCTGAAACTCAGTGAGAAATCTTTACACACTCTCCTATTTCTGTACAAGAAAATCTACAGAAAACTGCTTTCCAATTGGCTGGCACCACACTATTGTCCTTTGCTCTCCCCAAACCAGGTAAAGATCACATGAATCCAACACTCACTACTGTTCAACTGCCATAACAAGCAGCATAGGAAAACCTTCAAAAAAATAGTTAACAATCTTGGTTTCTGGATACGCAAAACTTGTCAAGCATCCATCAATATGGCTTTCAGAAAGCTCAATTCTAGACCTCTGAATAAAAGCAGAAGCTAATATTTGCAATGCTTTCCTTTCACAATGAACACCTTATAATGCTATGCCTTGACATAGAGGAAAGCATTTGATACAACCTGGAGATATGGCATATTTAAAGATCTTCACAACTATGGTTGAAGAGGAGATCTTTCGCTCCTAGTACAAAACTTTCTAATCTGCAGAATATTTCAAGTTAAATGCCAACCCATATATTCAGAAACTGATTGACTAGAAGCAAAATTTAACATTGCCTTCTTTTTTACCCTAAACAAAAATGATAGTTGGAGTTCTTTATTTATAAACTTTATGCTTTTATGTAAATAACCTTTGAAATTTTTAAATGCTGTTTCCTCCACATTCCCAAATAAGAAAATATTTTTACAAATCTTAGCTACAGCTCTGGTTTTTTAACCTTCTGTCACTCACACCCTCAACTAACAAAGGAACTCGTATATTCAGTAAAAAAGCTAAAAAATTTATTTTTAACTTTTTTACTGAATTGAAAATGGTGATCATTACAATTTACTAAAACTCAATTATAATATATCGAACAAAAATAAATGACAGGATTGAATAAAGTTTTTATCATATTTTTTAGAATTTTCAAGGCCACTCATCCTCCAGATTGAAACCCAGACACTCGCACTGATTTTATAAAATGCAACATGAACATCTGTATTTCTGTCAGTTGTCCATGTTTATTATTATTAGCCATATGGTGCAAGGAAGCCTGAAGCTTATGCTGCACCAGCCAAAAAAATTTTCTGAATTACCCCAAGAGAAGAGAGAGAGAGAGAGAGTTATTTGTTATTGTTGTTATTTTGGTTTTTTAGAGCATTAGCAACTAAGGCCATATTGCTCCGGGATATGCGGTGGTCATTCTCTGACCTGTCCGCATCCTCCATATTTGGTGGTGACGGGCTCGAACCCCGGTCTAAAAGAGAGAGAGAGAGAGAGAGAGAGAGAGAGAGAGAGAGAGAGTCAGAAGTAGAAGGTAATCACCAAGAAAGAGAGAGAGAGGGAGAGAGAGAATCAAAAGTACAGGGAATCACCAAGAAAGAGAGAGAGAGAATCAAAAGTAGAAGGGAATCACCAAGAAAGAGAGAGAGAGAATTAAAAGTAGAAGGGAATCACCAAGCAAGAGAGAGTTGTTGTTGTTGTTTGGTTTTTAGGAGCATTAGCAACTAAGGCTATATTGCTCCGGGGATATGCGGTGGTCATTCCCTGACCTTTCCGCATCCTCCGTATTTGGTGGTCATGGTCTTGAACCCCGGTCTAATCAAGAAGCGTGTGCTATGCACTGCTGCTCCTGCCCACCTGGCTACGGAGGTGCCAGAGAGAGAGAGAATCAAAAGTAGAAGAGAATCACCAAGAAAGAGAAGAATGATGATATCCAGCTCAGGACCCTGGGTGTGCCAAGCCCATACTCACTAGATGCAATCCCCTGGGGTTAGCCATTGAAACCAAAGCTCTACATTAAGATTAGACACACCTGTCACTGGTGTCTCACAGATGCCATGTGGGAATGTAAATTACAGTAGAATGTCGGTTATCCGGAATAATTTGAAAGGCTGATCTTTCTTCTTTTTTTTTTAATTAATTGTAGGACAGTGATTGCCAGTTATGGTGATCATGTTTGCAAATTGAATTTCGATTCTAATAAGGAAAAGATTGAGTTTACTACCTGTTTATAGCAGACTGTACAAACAAAAAGCCCAATAATCCGAAAACTGAAAATTGTTTTATGGTTGTGACCTCTAGAACAGGGCCTATGATAGGGGGGGGGAGTACATCGTACCTAGGCCCGGGTGTCCAAAAGGGGGCCCTGGAGCCAAAGTATTAACTGTAACCTATATTATACGTTATCGCAACAGTTCATAGCTTATCTATAGAACTTTTGTGGCCTAATGATGATAACTATAATCGCCAGCTTGGCTAAGCCTATTCAAAAGATCAGGCATTACATATTGTATGTACTGATAAGCCAATGATTTTATGCTACAAAGAAACTTAAGTAAGTATGCAATTTGTACGTGAATCATGAAAAGGTAAAGTGTATATTAATACACAATATTAAAAATTGGAATGGCTTTTATCGTTGGCTGGTGGATGTCGACATTGCTTGAACTTAGCTGTAGTAGCATGTTCTCTTAAATGACAATGTACATCACGTTAATTATAGCAGTACTACTATTACTACTATGAATACTAGTCTACTACCACTACTAAACTATTAGTATATAATAATATTTTCTGTCTTATTGTCTTTTTTTTTCGGATATAAAAGTATAAATTATAAATCATCTCTCCAAAATGTATTCTCACAAATCAGGAGCCCAGAAACGAAAAGACAAAAAAGAATGAGAGGAAAATGAAAAAAAGGGTCAACAAACGCTCTTTCAATTTGGATTAAGTGCGGCTTCAAAAAATTTTTCATTGAACTCACCTATAGAATTGGAGCAAAACGAAACTGTTGGAAACCTTACCCCCAAACAAGGAGCAGTTGATTTGGGTAATCATACACAGGATTTTGATGAAGGGACAGATGCAGAAAATAAAAATGGAAAACAGAAAGAAACAGACATACAGGTGCATGTGGAAGTGAATTTGGAAAACAAGGGGTAATCATAATGTAGGCCTTGACACTGGCTGTATTACTACCAAGTTTCCATCTCAAAAGGAAATAAAAAAATATGTTATGAATGGTCACGTCCCTCTGCCTAAAACATTCCCAAAAGATACCTGCAATCATGTTTTCCCAGAAATCATACTGAAATTTCAAAGCACCAATGGAGAACTACATGTCAGAGACTGGCTTGTCTGGAGTCAACAGAAACAAGCATTATATTGCTTTCCATGTCGATTATTCTGGCACAAGACAGTCAATAGTCTCAAGACTAGCACTTCTGCGTCTAAATCTGCACTGGTATCTGCTGAAGGCTAGGATTCTAATGGGAGGTGGCAGAAACTTTCCTACAGGATCCCAAAACTACATTAAACATAGTCACAGAGAATGTTACCTAGCTTGGCGAGAACTAGAAAGGCACCTGCTGTCTGGGACAGGAATTGACACCATCTTAGAAGCATCAATCAAAAACTGAAGCTGTGAAATGGTACAATCTTTTAAAGTGCATCATCGACGTTGTACTCTTCTTGGGAGAACGTGTTTCTGGCATTTACTGGTTCATCCCACTGAATTGGTGATTCAAACAATGGTTTGTTTGTTTGTTTGTTTGTTTGTTTGAGAATTTTTTAGGCGCATGGGTGTCTATGGCCATAGTGCACCAGATTCAAACAATGGATACTTTTTAGGACTCACTGAACTGCTCTCCAGGTGGGACCCAATCTTTCAGGAACATGTGCTAAGTGCAGAAAAGTCACAGAAAAAGATTGTTTGCTTGTTATTTGGTTTTTAGGAGCATTAGCAACTAAGGCCATATTGCTCCGGGATATGCGGTGGTCATTCCCTGACCTTTCCGCATTCTCCGTATTTGGTGGTGACGGGCTCGAACCCCGGTCTAATCAAGAAGCGTGTGCTATGCACTGCTGCTCCTTCCCACCTGGCTACGGAGGCGCCACAGAAAAAGAGTGAGTGGCTTCAAGTTCATTATCTGTCCCCTGACTCACAAAATGAATTTATTGCAGAATGCTCGCATCTTGTGAAACAACACATTTTGCTGGAGAGGCTATCTCCAAAGTATTTTGCAGTAATAGTAGTTGCCACACCAGATTCCTCCCATATTGAACAAACAACATTTCTTTTGAGATACGTACTTTTAAAAGAAACACAGTATGAGATTCAAGAAAGATTTCTCAAGTTTGCAAATTGTACCTAAAGATAGAAATAAAACTCTTCCATAGATGTGGGGGGTTAGGCACAAGAGGGCAAGGCCACATGATGACAGCACACCTGATGTTAACTGGAGGAAATGAATGACACAGATGATATGCCAGAAGAGGCCTACTTCAGAAAGTGTGTTTTAGATTTTGGTACACAATGTTATAGCAGGATTAACTGTCCGCTTCAATGCTGTTAAGCAGTTGGCAGAAAAATTTGATTTCTTGTGGAAATATCTTACCATGTCTGAAAGTGATGTGGAGAGAAAAGCTTTATCAGAGCAATATCCTGCTGACCTTAATGGTGATGATTTTGGAAAAGAAATGCAACATTTACCCTCAGTACATAAAGCAAATTTTGTAAATGCACAGTTTAAGCCATTAGATCTGTTGAACTTGTTAACAGAGTACAGACTTAGTGACCTGTTTCCAAATGTTTATGTTAGCTTAAGAATACTATTAACAATTCCAGCAACAGTAGCTTCTGCAGAGAGGTCATTTAGCAAACTCAAGCTAATTAAGAATTATTTAAGTTCTACAATGTCTCAGGAACGTCGTGTGGATTTGGCCAGGCTAAGTATTGAATCAAACTTTGCCAGAACAATTAATTTTCATGCTGTGATTCGAAATTGTTCACAAAAAATACTAAGCCTATCTACCTTTTTTTTTCACTTTTTACTAATAATTATATCTTCTGATGATCTGATCTGATCTGCATTGCAATATAAAAGGATTTTTCAATGTCAATTCTTTCTCCTTATCTGTATTGTAGCATAAACAAAGATTTTCAAATAAAATGTGCTTTCTTCTCGCTGATCCTCTTTTATTTTATTTTATTTATCATGGAGGGAGTATAGCAGCATAAGGCCTCAAATGCAGAAAATCAACAGAGTGCTCCATTCCACCCCTCTCTCATCTTCCATACCCTTTTTGGCCTTACAGGCTACAGCTCATGGCATAAAACCGTAGTGGATAAAAACAGGATGACTAATGGAGAAGGGAAGGGAGCACGAAAGAAACTTTATACCCCTGATAAAATTCCTCTCAGAGGTCCTATTCTAGAATTCTATGTGACCTTCAGAAATGTGCTTTAGAAAAATATCACAGAGCCTACTGGGTTTTCTAGGAAATCATGAGTGAATTTCAGATTAGTTTAGCTCCAGATTCGGTAAGAGTAATATCAGCCCGAAACTGTGTGATTTATATATATATTTTTTTTCAATTTTTTACAGTAAAATGTGAACAAATTGAAAACATGTATTTTTAACATCGCAACAAAAAAAAAAAAACTTAAATTATTAATAGAATTAGAAAAGGTGAAAATTTAGGAAATCTCTCCAAAGAGTTTAATGTGGGGACTTCAACAATTTATGACATCAAGAAAAATTCCAATGCTATACCAGAATGTGTCGATTATAGACAGTGAAGGAGGATCTAGCAGGAAAAAGATGTCAAAACCTGAAAATGCCACTTTAGAGAGTGCACTTAATTTGTGGGTTCTTCAAAAGCGAAGTTTAGGTGAATCAGTGTCTGACCCAATGTTGTGTGAAAAAGTATTGGATTTTAATCAAAAATTAAGAGGTAACGAAGATTTTAAGGCAAGCACAGGTTGGCTGAAAAACTTTAAAATGAGACATGGTATACGTGAATTGGATATTCAAGATGAGAAACCTTTCCACAGACGAATCGGTAGCAGTGTCCTTGTAAGTTTGCTTCAGTTGTAGCAAATTACGAGAAAGAAAACATTTATAATGTTGATGAGATGGGCTTAATATGGAAATCGTCACCGAGAAAAACCCTAGCCACTAAAAGAGAAATTCCTGCACCAGGTTTTAAGATGAGAAAAGAGTGAGTTAGAATTGCTATGCATGCAAATGCTACTGGGATGCACAGATTGTCCGTGCTTGTTATTGGTAAGTTGAAAAAACCAAGAGCATTTAAAAATCTTTCTAATTTTCCTGTTTTGTATAAAAATCATAAAAATGCCTGGATGTGTGTTTCTGTTTTCTGAGATATGTTTATAAATTTTTTATTTAATTAATCCTAATTATTTAATTTAATCATTAGGTAAGATTAAATTTATTTAAATTTTACCTTACGTTCGATTATCCAGAAAAATTTGGCTATCCAGAAGAGGTCAATCAAGACATCAATTATTCCAGATAAGTGATGCTGTATTGTATTTGAAAGAAAAATAGACACTTTGCATACTGGCATCTATTAAATGCCAAATAAATTGTTTTTTATTTACAGTATATCGAAACTAAGACAGAAAATGCTGTATAAGCAGTTAGAGAATATTGATGGGCAAAGGTATATGGGAGGATATGAACTCATTTACAGTTTAAAAAAAAAAAAAAAAAAAAAGTGACATCTGTCAGTTAGTTACCATACTAGTAAAATAAGGTTAAAATTGGATTGGAAGATAATCTTAAAACAACAGTTATTACAGTTCCGGATATTTCTAAACTTTAGTATTAACCTGAATTAATCTGATTACACCCTTTAGAAAGTACTTATTTCCTTGACAAGCCAGTAAGTTTAAATTATATATATATACATATATATATATATATATATATATATATATATATTTTTTTTTTTTTTTTTTTAATTATTTATTGTACTAGGCAGTCCCAGCCAGCTTTCCTGGCATCCCCGCCACTAATCACAATACTGTACAGATATTTACAGACTTACATCACAAATTCCTGATCCATTACAAGATATTGAAGTTCTGCACATCATGTTCCTGCACAATTATAAGACATTGAAGAGCTGCAGTTCGTATAAAATGAATTTAGAGTCCCTGCTACGGAAAGCAACTAGTGAGAAATTGCCGTCAGTGCATAATGTAATGTCCAGTCTTTTTAATAAATGAAATATTACCAGGAAAGCTGAATTCCACCCCATGGAAGTATTCTCCAAAGTAAATTGCAGTCAGGCCAGTAAAGTATTCTCATCATTAAACTGTAGTCAGAAGATGAACAGATCTATTACAAATGCATCATCTTCATAAGTGTTGAAATATGTTTAGTTAGAAGTTGTGTGAGTTAGGCTGGAATGAACCCATATGACTGCTAAATACAGTATAAATAATGTAATGATTGTATTCATTGTCAAAATGATTAGCTGTAAACTCCAGAGTGCACAAATAAAAAACTATATAATAATTAATTCTGATAACCAAAAAAGATAACTGTGCTACCTAATTTAATGTATCCTAAATTAAGTAAAGGATATAGTGTACGAAATCACATTGGATCCTTCTTTTATGCTTTGACTAATCAAGTAAGCAATAAGCAATAACTAATCAAGTAAGAAGAGTAGGAGTAGTTTCATATGTTTACAAACAATTCCAATTTGTTTTGTCTTGGCTGGAAATTTTTGATTAAGATCAATTAAGTGAGTACCAATCCTGCACTGATCCTGGCATATGGTTAATACCTGTTATAACACCACTAAGCAAACAAAATGTATTTAATGGAATTGTACAAAAACAAGTTACATACATGTATATAAATAAATTTGACAATTACCCAATCAGCAATATATATTAGTAAATTCTATTGTTAGTAGCACTATTCAGGACAGCTAGTGAAGTGATTTGTGCATACAGAAATTCTTAAAGATCCACACTGAAGATTAAACTAATCTGTTCTTTATTCCAAGCAAGAATAAATTCATAATGATCAGAGAAAGAGAGAGAGACCTTTATGTAACGGACGGAAACTATGGCAGGGTATATTGACTAAATAAAATGTGTATAACGAGCAACTGTACGCACATATAGAGTAGGCCAGTAAGTCAGAATGTCATATAATGTGGGATTTTAACTTTCCAGATACTGACTGAAACTTATGGGTTGGTCACTCACAAACAGTTGCAAGAAATGTGTGGATATATAGGAGAACTATTTCCTACACCAGCATGTTAGAGAGGCAATGAGAGAAAGCAATACTCATTTGATTATCAGTATCAACCCTTCATGCATTAAGAATATGCATATAAAAGACCTACTGGTTGCAGTGATCACAGTGTATTGATGTGGGATTTACTTAAAGATGTAATTACTATAATGGACAAAGGGATTTTGCCTTTGTAAAGATGACTAGAGTGGTCTCAGACAGTTTTTAAATTCTATGCAGTGGGACCAACTGATAAAGTTATGAACAGCTAATTCTAAGTGGGATATAACTGCAGAAGCTACTAATTTCTTATACCAATTAAGAATTCTACAATTAAGAATTCAGGGATATAATTGTAGAAGTTACTAGCTCTTTAAACCAATTAAAAGATACTGTTCAAGCATTGACCTAAATGGCTGTCAAATGTTCTGGTGAAACTTGTGGCAGAGAAGAAGAATGCATGGGACGGATATAAGTTACCAGATAATACAGAAGTCTACAGCAGATATAAACTAGTCTGCCATCATGTCACAAAGGAGGTTAGGCAAGCTAAGGCACATTACAAGAAGTCTCTGGCAAAGATAAACAGCAGAGACTTCTTTACTTATGTAAGCACTAGAAGGAAGGGGATGAATCACATTAGTCCACTAGATATATGAATGGCTTAACTGTTGATGAACCTGCTCCAACTGGTGACAAACTGGATAGTTATTTTGCATCTACATTCACATATGCATAATTTTTCAGGGTTGGGGATGCCAGAAGTTTATCAAATTCTACCATGGCGCTCAATGATTTTGTGATAACTAAGAGGAAAGTGGAAGTGAAATTGTTAAAGCTAAATATAAGAAAGGCACCTAGTATGCATGGGATCTATCCAGTTATATTAAAGGAAGCAACAAAAGGGATAAGGAAACCTTTAGCTATAAGTGAGATCACCCATGGATTAAGGGGAGGTCACCCTATGGACCTGAGATCTCTAAATAAAAAAAAAAAAGTAAAGTGCAGCCATTATCAACTCACTGCAGGATGGAAGCCTCCTCAACAATTCATGTTGAGGGAAATGGACCATAATCTGCCACGCTGGTCCAGTGTGGGTTGGCAGATCGACCGTATTCAGCAGTCAGGGGCTTGAACCCCGGTCTACTCAAAGAGCGTGTGCTACTGCACTCCCGCTCCTGACCACTTGGCTACGGAGGCAGATCTCTAAATAAATATATCCCCAATTCAACAAAGGGGGAATCAAAGGTTTATATGAGTAATTATAGACCAGTTAGCTTGACTTCTATTCCAAGGAAAATAATGGGGGGAGTCACTGGTTAAAGAAGTAATGCAGGACCATCTACACAGGAATGCATTTATACTGAAATCACACCATGGATTTATTAAGGAGCATCTTGTTTGACCAATCTGCTGGCATACAATGACACAATGACAAAGGAACTGGATACAAAAATAATTTTGACATCATATACTTAGATTTCAGAAAAACTTTTGATAATGTTGCACATAAAAGATTGCTGTACAAATTGAAGCACTGTAGCATTATGAACAAGTTACTTCTATGGATAAGGAGATGGTTAAGTGGGAGAAAACAGAGTTGTTATCAATGGGCACCTCCTCTTAGACAAATGTTATTAGTGGAGTCCTCCATGGTTCAGTGGGTCTGTTGTTTTCAATATTTATTAATGATAGTGATGGAGGCATATCACTATCAGACTTAATGTCTAAGTCTGCAGATGATATGAAGGTTGGCAAGGTGATTATTGACAATAATCAGGGTATGCTACTGCAACAAGATCTAGATAAATTAGGCAAATAGGCTGAGAGTGGCAACTGAAGTTCAACATTGCCAAATGCAAGGTACATTATATAAGTAGCAGTAATCCCAGATCACATTTGGGATAGGGGAGAATGAAAAAGATCTGTGGGTAATTGTGCAGTCAAGATATGAAGTTCTCGGAACAGTGCAGACAGGCTACAAGGACATGGGATTTTTCCAATGATGTACAGGAATTTTGCCAATAAGGATAAGGAGATGATTATCTCATTGTATAAGGCAATGGTTAGGCTGTATCTTGAGTACTGCATACAAAGTCTGGAAGTCTCATTTGCAGAAGGATGTAGATCTGTCGGAGCAGGTGCTGATAGGAGCAACAAGATTAATGAGGGGGGAAAAGGGGTGCTCTTGCCAGTAAACACTTCAGTTCTGTAATTGTAGCATCTGGAGACTAGACACCTGAGAAGATATATGATTGAGATTTAAGCTTCTGAATGAATTGAGCAAGCTCAATGCCAATGGAATCCTTCCTCTTGCTCACACCATGCACGAGGGGGCATAAATTCAAACTAAGGAAGGATGGTTGCAGGATAGATGTGTGGTAGGTAGTTGATTATTGGGGCAAACTTCCATTTGGTGTTGTAGAGGTGGGTTGTTTCAATAAATTCAAGGAAGGACCCCACAAACTATTGGAGGGGATGGACAGGTGATATGGAAAATGGTTTTTTCTTTTTTTTTTTTTGGCTGATGCTATATATGCTTACTTTCTTGCATCATTTTTCACTGCTAATATTAATTCTGACCATTTATAACAATTTTCTGACTCTTACCTTTCCCTCAGTCCACCTCAGAATCTTGCTCATAATCTCAATATGCTCCAACTTGTATAGAAACCATGTCAAATGCATTACTAAAACCAATGTATATAATCTAAAAAGTGTTCCTTGTACTAACTCCTAAGTGATTATGTTACTATAGTTCATCAGGTTAGTCAAGCATGATTTTTCCCTTTACAAACAGTGCTATGATCCATTTAGGATTTCATACATCTCAAGATGATGAACTAATACTCCTTTTACAGTGACATAAGTGCTCCATATGATGACACTGTAATTCACCCATGACCAGGCACCTCTGTAGCCAGGTGGGCAGGAGGAGCAGTGCTTAGCACACACTTCTTGATTAGACCAGGGTTTGATCCCGTGACTACCAAATACAGAGGATGCGGAAAGGTCGGGGAATGACCACCACATATTCCCGAAGCAATATAGCCTTAGTTGCTAATGCTCCTAAAAAACCAAATAACAACAACCCATGACCATGGTTCACACATGATAAATCATATTTATGTGATTTATATATTTGATGCACTGGAGAGCAGTTACTGAGGTAAAAAAACAGAATGATTCATAGTCAAGATAAAATTAGTCAGTGTCATCTTGAGAAGTATAATATCTTAAATGGATCACAACATAGCTATGTGAAGAGAAAATCATACTTTATACCATAACAGTTAAAATCTTATGTTCAGAATCCAGCTTTCTTCTGAATGCATAATATAGTATTTCACTTTCAGAATTGAGTTTTTGACCTTCATTCACTTTCTAATAATTAAAATCCTGCTCCATAAGTCTACATTCTAAAAAAAAAAAAAAAGGTTAAGGAAAATATTTAAAGAGAAGCACTTCAGTAAGATCATTAATCATCCAATTAATTTTCTTAATTATTCTTTTCTTTAACCTTAAACTTAATTAAAACACCTGAAATCATTTTGTTCTGCTTTAATTAAAAATACTTTAAAAATTTATATAAAATAGATAGAAAAAAAATATACCTCAGGAATTAATAAAGGAATCTGAAAATAGTCTGAAAGCTTCTTCAAGTCCTTCTGCATATACAATGCTTTGCTCAAAACTAAACCTGGAGGTTTATTGCCTGCAAAAGTTAACTGATAAACATTATATGAATTTCTAAAATTTTTCAACTTCAATAAGAGATAACCAAGAAAAAAAATTTACTTTTTAAAGATATACAGGTTTTCGTTCGTAAACTCATTTGCAATAAACATTAAGCAAATTAAAGATTTTTATAATCTTTAATTTATCCAGAAAAAAAAACAACTTTAAATTGGAGTAATGGCCATATTTTTTAGAAGGGGTTCACATATTAAGATACTAGACTATAGTAGTACTAGGTGGCATAATAAGGGGAAGTCTGAGGGTGCTAGTCCACTTTGTGCATTGCCACATTCTTTGAAGCTGTCTTGTTCCTAATCTTAATGATGATAGTTAATTCTACACCTACTTAATTAACTTTTTTTACATGCAGTTTCAGTATATCTGCCATCAAGAATTTTTTTTTTTGCTTTTGAAAAATATTCACTTTTGTTACCTAGTTATAAGTGTGGTTGTGAGGTCACATCTAATCTGAAAAGCGGGGTAATATAGTTTTGAATCCTGTGAGTTTTATTTCATATTTCAATAGTGGTTCACACATGATCTGCAAAATATTAGAAATTTGGCGGTTATTTCATCAGTTTCTAACTCTGACTTTATTAAGTAGTGGCTCTTTATTATTAATGACATCTCTATTTTTGTGAGGAATTTTGATTATGAAGAATTTTGATTCAACCATATCAATAGGAGAGAAGGAGGAATGGCAATTTATCTAAGAAAAGAGCTTACTGTACGCTTTTAAGTAGTTGGTGTTCTATCCGCCCCCAAGTTTCTGTTCAATAGCATCTATGAGGCTTTCTATTGGGAATGAGATTATAATATTAGATGGCTTTAATACATGTATCAATGCTTCTGAAACATTATCTTGGCCCTTGGCTAAGAACGAGCAATTTATGAGGGCTTTTGCAGCTGTGGAATTACTACTCCCCTCCCCCAATTGATTTAGTGGGGACAGATCCTGTCTTTACTAATTTATTACAGAAATTTGGCCTCCGTAGCCGAGTGGTCAAGAGCAGGAGTGCAGTAGCACACATTCTTTGAGTAGACCAGGGTTCAAGCCCCTGACTGCTAAATATGGTCGATCTGCCAACCCACACCGGACCAGTGTGGCAGATTATGTTCCATTTCCTTCAGCATGAATTGTTGAGGAGACTTCCATCCTGCAGTGGGTTGATAATGGCTGCAGTTTACCTTTACCTTTTTTACAGAAATCTGTTGAAGAAAATTAACTTGATCTAACTCGATCAACTTTCTGCAGTTAAATCACTCCCTCCAATGAAACAGGCACAGTTTGGCATAGTAGCCCTTGTGCCATAAAACCTCCACAACAACAAACTACTCCATAATGGAGGTATCTATAGTAGGGTTTCACTAGGGTTTCTTTTTTCCAATCAATTTAATAATCAAGATTTAAGAATAAATACACCATAAATAAGTGTACAGGAACTCCCCGACTTACGTAAGGGTTGCGTTCCGTGGGACGCTACGTAAGACGGATTTTATGTAAGTCAGAATTTCCCCCATGCTTGTGCAGCACTCACAACTGTGCTCGCTGAATTGATTGAATCAAAAAAAAAAAAAAAAATGTTTGATGAACATCTAAATAGAATTATTTATCGTATTTATTCAATTTTTTATTTCATGCGCAGGAAAAATTACAAAAGCGTGCAATTTAAAAAAATTGCAAAATTATAAAATAACAATAAAAGAGAGGAGACAGGCATAACGTCAGAAAGTTTTACTTCTCGAGCATCATGGCCAGAATCGACATCTTCAGTTGATAAGTATGCCACTGCGGAGGTTGAGGGCTGTGGAGATTTAGAAGGGGTCGGCCACTCAACCTTACGAAAGAACATATTAATAGATGACTGTACAGTGGCTTTTTTCTTTTCATTGTAGATTTCTTTGTAGCGAGCAAGCATATCATTCACCCCGCTGTTAACATTTAAGAATTGTTCGCTATCAGGAATCCATCTTCTGAAACCAGAAATTGCATTGACCATTGGAGATGCAATTTCAAGAAATGCCATTGCCATCTCTCTAGTGATGAAGCGTCTCGGCTCCTCATTTGGTTCATCTTGAGCTTCATCAGCATTTTTTTCTTTCACTATCGCTGCCTGCAAGTCAACAAGTTCTTCATTAGATAATTCCTTCTCCTCCACGTCTTTGGCATCAACCTCCAACTGAAGTAGCTCTGCAACCTTTACAATCTTATCTGTAACCTTTTCATATGATTCGTCTTTTTCAAATCCTTCGAAGCCATTTACGTGCTGTTGGCATATTTTATTCCATGCTTAAACAACTTTTAGAAATTTGCACCCAGGCCTTATTAAGGTTTAAGATGGTAAATATTTACAATATTTACAATGTGTAAATATTGTAAGATTTTCAAAAGTCTCTTAAGGTAAAAATTTTTTCTCACCATCTGCTGCAGACAATGCCTGAGCAAATTTTGTGCATAAATAGTATGCTTTTAAATTCAAAATAACACCCTGATCCATAGGTTGGATGAGTGAAGTCGTGTTGGTGGTAGAAATATGACTCTCACGTTCAAATTGAAATCATCTAGATGCGTAGGATGTCCAGGAGCATTATCTAATAGAAGCAAAATCTTGAAAAGAACGATGTTGTTTTTACAATATTTTTCAACCACGGGAATGAAGCAGCATTTAAACCAATCCTCAAAGAGAGATATTGTTATCCATGCTCTCTGGTTTGATCAGAAATGCACAGCTAGGGTGGCTTTATTTATGCCCTTAAATGCATGAGGATTTCCAGAATAGTACACAAGCAGTGGTTTTAATCTGTAATCTCCAGCTGCATTAGCCCCAAGCAAGAGCGTGGCTCTATCTTTTGATGCCTTGAAACCTGGCATTGTATTTTCCTCTTTAACAATGTATGTTTGATCTGGCATTTTTTTCCAATACAGAGCAGTCTCGTCTACATTAAAAATTTGCTGCGTTGAATAGCTGCCTTCATCAATAATTTTTTCCAACACATCACAAAATTTCTCTGCAGCTGCAGAATCGGCACTGGTAACTTCTCCGCATACTTTAATGTTGTGGAAACCAGCGGGATGCTTGAACCTATTAAACCACCCATTGCTTACCATCAACCCCAGGGGCTCACATCTGGTGAGTATGGGCTTGGCACACCCAGGGTCCTGAGCTGGATATCACCATTCTTCTCTTCCTTGGTGATTCCCTTTTATCTCTCTCTCTCTCTTGGGATAGTTCAGAAATTTTTTTTTTGGCTGGTGCACCATAAGCCTCAGGCTTCCTTGCACCATATGGCTAATAATAATAATAATAATAATAATAATGAACTTGGGTTGAGGTTTGCCGTACTTATCCTTAATATCTTTATAAATACTTGTTGCTTTTGCTTGAATGGTCATTAGACTCAGAGACACTTGCTTCTGAATCTGATTTTCCATCCATATTATTAACAGCTGTTCCATTTTCGATAACTGAATGCTGTTTTGTGATCACTGTTGATCTTAAATGCATTGATCCTTTGACATGTTCTTTTATACATGCACTGTCCTTTAAAATAGTATTCACTGTTGAAGCCGCGAGACCTAATTCCCTTGCAATAGATGACAAACTTTGTCCTGCTTCATACTTCTTAATCATTTTCATCTTCATTTCTAAATCAATTTTGTTTTGTTTCGTTTCCTGGCACTTGCTCTTTCTGTTGGTCCCGTTCTCTTCATCATTGTAATATGTAAATAGGAATGAAGAGAAGTTTCTGAAAATTTGTTTTTTATGATTGAAGATTTCAGTGAAGGATAAAATCTTTCACCATAATAGCGTAAAAACCCACACAATTGCAGTTATTGGTATTATCACAAATGCAATAAGATCGAATTTACTACACCGTTTATAATTTTTTTTTTCCCTTTTATTACTCCAGAACAGCACAGGAGGAATTACTACAGAGGAGGTATATAACAGTAATAATACAGTAATACATTCTTCCCTTTCTTGGTGATTCCCTTATATTTCTTTGTTTATTTATCTCTCTCTCTCTCTCGGGGTTGTTCAGAAATTTTTTTTTTTTGGCTGGTGCAGCATAAGCCTCAGTTTTCCTTGCACCATAAGGATAATAATAACAAGAAGCTCACCTGCACACACAAGCACCTAGCAGGGCAGTTCACTCGAATGAAAAGGCACCCAGAGACAATCCCGAAGTTTCTCACCGAAGGAGTCACATATCTGAAGCCTAAAGATGGAGATACAAGAAACCCGGCAAAATACAGGCCAATCACATTTCTCCCAACTATGTACAAGATCCTGACCAGCTGCATAACCAAGAAGATATCAGACCACTTAGAGAGTCAGAACATAATGAAGGGCAGAAAGGATGCAAGGAGCAATTAACCATAAATGCTGCAGTTATGGAGCAAGCCTACAAGAAGCACTGCAACCTATACACGGCCTACATCGATTACCGCAAGGCCTTCAACTCCGTACCACATAGCTGGCTAATAGAGACCCTGAAGATCTACAAGGTCAATCCGATAGTGACAAACTTCCTAGGAGAAACAATGGCGAAATGTAGTACCACCATTAAGGTCGAGAACATCACAAACAAGCCAATCCCCATTGGAAGACGAGGCCACCGCAGCCTAGTGGTCAGGTGCACGGGTGATAAGTACATGGGCCTTGAGTGACAGGGGTTCAAGCCTGTGACTGCTGAATACAGTGCTGTTTCTTGTAATCTATCTTGTGAACTCCTCTGACCGTTTGGTCGTCCCGGAGTATAAACAGAAAATTTACTTTTTTTATTTGAATCTTTCAGGGAGATGCTCTGAGCCCACTATGGTTCTGTCTAGCACTAGACCCGCTATCAACCATGCTTAACGGCAGCAAGTATGGATATAATCTGAAAGAAGGAAGAAAGAACCTGTACACCCTCACCCACCTGATGTACATGGATGACATCAAGCTCTATGTGGCAACCGAGTAGCAACTCCAGCAACTACTCCAGATCACCGAAGAATTCAGTAAGGCCATCAGGATGGAATTTAGTCTAGACAAATGCAAGACCCACACACTGCACCAGGGAAAATTAGTTGACCAAAACTACCAGCTGCTGACTGGTAAATAGATCGCAGCTATGACAGAAGGAGAGACCAACAAATACCTAGGGATGATGCAGGCTCAGCAGTTAGAGCACAAGGAAATCAAGAAGTGCCTGACTGAAAAATATCATCGGAGACTCAGAAGCCTGCTGAAAGCAAAACTGAATGGAGGGAACACAGTTAAAGCCATAAACACCTATGCAGCTCCAGTACTAACATACACCTTCAGGGTCTTAGACTGGACTAACACCGAGCTAGAAGATATCATGCGAAAGACAAGGACAATTATGACCAAGAGCTGCCAACAGCACCCGAAGATCGGCAGTGGAGAGACTAACAACAGCTCGAAAAGAGGGAGGAAGGGGCCTGATAGAGCAACAGAAAACAGCGATAGAACCTGAAGGATTACTTCGAGAACAACACAGCACCACTCCACCAGGCCATAAGGAAGATAGATAAGTGGCATACCCAACTCAACCTAATCCCCATCTACCCAGACGGCACAAGAAACGAAGTTAGAAAGATGGGCAAAGAAGACACTCCATGGCAGACACTACAATGACCTCCATCAAGATATCGATAACATTGTTTCAAATGCATGGCTCACAAGCGAGATGCTCTTCCCCGAGACTGAAGGATTCGTGCTGGCCATCCAAGACCAGGTAATCAACACCAGAAACTATATAAAATACATCGCAAAGGAGCCCGGAATGTCAGATGACACATGGCAACGATGCCACCTGGCCTCAGAAATGATCCAACACATCACCGCAGGTTGCAAGGTGATCACCCAGACTGAATACACTCATAGACATGACCAGGTAGCAGGATAATACATCAGAAGCTAGTGAGGAAATACCAGTTGACCAAAGAAAGTGTACCATACTACAAGTACGAACCCCAGGCAGTACTAGAGACTCAAACCCACAAGCTGTACTGGGACTGTGCCATAATAACGGATAAGACCATCCCGCACAACAGACCGGACATAACCCTTGTGGACAAGGTGGAAAAGGCTACCTACCTGATTGACATAGCGGTGCCCAACACTAGCAATGTCCAGAGTACACGAACCTTAGACATGAAGTCAAGGAGATGTGGCATATGCAAGAAGTAACGACCATCCCGATCATCGTGTCAACCACCGGTATGGTGCCAAAGACTCTACATAGCAGCCTAGCAGCAATAGGTCTCCCAAAGAATACCTACAAGGAACTCCAGAAAGTCGCAATCCTGAACACAGTCAGAGATTTCCTCGACCAACAGTAACACCAGACATTACAACCACCCTGTGTACTTGGTAGCAGTAACTGTCACGGAGTGGAATCCTCCAATCAGGGAGAAATAATATAAGAGCAACAATAATAATAATATTTACAGTCAATATACAGCATATACAATAGAATGTCATATATTATAGGCAATTTGCATTTAGGCAAAGCTGGGATAACAGAGATTTGTGGATTTCTAATGCCTTTGTTGTTTGCTAACAATGAATTTGATTGAATTGTATTATTATTATAGTTATCCATTTTTTGTATTATTTCTTATTATTATATTTATTTTTGTTATTTTCTTTTTTTATTGAAATATTTATAATAATATATACATATTTTTTTATCTTATTTTTTATTATTATTATTAAGTTAATCATTTATTCTCATTTTTTAATTACTTGATTGTAAAACCTTTGCAATTCTTTTTTGATACTGATATCTTCAGCTATAATATCAATGTTGGATTCATTTAGCAATCTTGCAGTTCTACTGAAATAGTTGAATTTAAGATTATCAGTTCTGAATGGTTCTGCACTAAATTAGATGCACTAACAGAAAAACCCAATAAACCAGAAAGTACAAATTGTTTTATGGTCGTGACCTCCAGAAACATGCTTTAGAAAAATATCACAAAGCTGTTCAAAAGTGATTCTTATAATGGGAACAAATGATAATGATGAAAGTGTAGTGCAATTTCCATTATAAATATGACCTTTTAGAGAGATAAATATCTTAGTAATATAGCGAAATTTTCAACTTCCAAGGACTTGGAACAAATTACAAAAAAAAAAACCAATGTGTTATTGGGTTCACATTACGATATTTTCACGATACCTCCATTTATTCCTACGGGATGCAAAATACGTTTCCACGATTTTTTTTAAGTTTGCACCGGCAGGAAAAAACTTACGTAAAGTCGAATTTCCATAAGTTGGGGAGCTCCTGTATTTATTCTCCTAAATATATTGATGAAAATATGGCAATGTGTTATTTAATCTTTTTTCCATGGAATATTTGTTTGAGATTCTGATATGGATGCTCGGTTTTGGATCGAAGATGGTATGCTTTTATCACTCTAGTGTTGATGTCAAAGTTGCGTATTTTTACCACATTTTAAATTTTTCTTTATTTTGAATTTTATTTTTTTATTTAAAATTATCTATTTTTTTTTAGATTGTTTGAAAAATATTGGTCAGAAAAACAGAACACCATTTGAAATTTTCTTTGGCTCATACTACTAATTTTAATACTACAAAGGAAACTGCATTTAAAGATTATGTATTAAAATGGCTGTTTAAAGGGTTAAAGAATTTTTTCAAATATGAGGGTCAATGCTTGTTTTGATTTGGATCTAGCTGAATGGCCAAACAGCAAAAACAGAATCTATCTTCTATTTTTCTGATTGCAATATCAAAAATTATCAGCAGCTGAACTTATCTACTGATTCCCCCCACCTTGTTATTGTAAAGGTTTGAAGAAAGTTAAAACAGGTAATTAATTCTCTGAAGGACAATTCTGCTGCTGTTGAGTTAGAATAGATCCCAAATTATTCTGTTAAAAATTTAATTCTTTATAGTTTTAACTGGTTTACCATTTATTCTGACTTTATCTGAAAGCAGCTTTTTCTCTCAATAGTTAAAGACATCATCATCAGCTATTTTCAATCCACTGCAGGATGAAGGCCTCTCCAGCAACTTTCCAGTTCCTTCTGTTTTGAGCACTGGACATCCATTTACTACCCACAAACTCATGAATTTCATCTATCCATCTCCAACTTTGTCTTCCAGGTTTTCTTATAGCTCCTCTTGGATACCATTCTGTTATTTTCTTAGTCCATCTGTCATCATGTCTTCGAGCTATGTGTCCTGCCCAAGACCATTTTAGTTCTTTAGTTTTGATAAGAATGTCCTTTACTTGAGTTTGTTGCCTAATCCATGTGTTTCTCTTCTTATCTAACAGTCTGATTCCCAATATGATTCGTTCCATTCTTCGCTGTGTAGTTCTCAGCTTCTCTTCCATTCTTTTGGTGAGTGCCCAAGTTTCACTTCCATAAGTCATGGTGGGGAGTATACATTGGTTCATTATTTTACGTTTCAGACAAACTGGGATATTGCTCTTCAGTATGTGACTATATTTCCTGAATGCTATCCATCCAAAATTTATTCTTCTCTTGACTTCCAGCCATTTATCATTATTACAGCTAATAACTTGTCCCAGATAAGTATATGACTCCACCTTTTCAATTACTGCTCCTTCAATCATTATTTCCCTTTCTGTGGCATACTTGTTCATCATTACTTTTGTTTTAGCCATATTCATTTTTAGTCCAAAATCCTTACTAGCTGTGCATAACTGATTAAGATTTTCCTCTAATTCTTTGGGATCATGGCTTATGACCACAATGTCATCTGCAAATCATAAATGGTTTAGGTACTCTCCGTTCACATTGACTCCTTTCTGTGACCAGTCTAATCTTCTGAAAGCTTCCTCAAGGGCAGCTGTAAACAACTTCGGAGATACTGTGTGTCATTGTCAAACTCCTTTTTCAATTTTAAATTTACTACCGTCTTTGTCTAGTCTAATAAAGGAGGTAGCATTCGCATATATTTTCTTCAAAATCATAATACATGGGATATCAATGCCTTGTCTTTCCAATGCCCGAAACATTGCCTTATGCTGTATGGAGTCAAATGCCTTTTCATAATCCACAAATGCCAGGCATAATGGTGTTTTATATTCATTTTCTTTCTCCATTAGCTGTGATATTACATGAAGGTGATCCATAGTTGAGAATCCTGTCCTAAAGCCAGCTTGCTCTTTCGGTTGATTCTCATCAAGTATTCTTTCTAATCTGTTAGTAATGACCCTTGTGAACAACTTGTAGATGTGGGATAACAAGCTAATTGGTCTATAATTTCCAATTTCTGATTTATCTCCTTTCTTATGCAGCAAAACTATGATTGCATTATTCCACTGCTTAGGCGTCACACCTTTTCTAATGCACTTTGTGAAGAGCCTTGCCAGTTTTTGTGTTATGTCTCTTCCTCCCAATTTTAACAACTCTACAGTAACTTTATCTTCCCCTGGGGCTTTCTGATTCTTCATTTTCTTCAATGCATGTTCTACCTCATCAGGAAGAATATTGGGTATGTCGTATGTGTTGCTACTTTGCAATCCATCTTCCCCACTGCTGGCATCATTCCCCTGTGCCTTGTATAATTCTCTATAGTAGTCTTCTGCTATTTGAATTATGCCTTCTCTGCTGTTTATAAGTACACCATCGCTATTCTTCAGTTTCAGTATCATTTGTCTTTCTGTATTACTGCTCATGGCTGCTGATTTAAATCCTTTGTTTTCCCTTAATGCTTGTTCTACGTTTTTTGTGTTAAATCTTCTTATGTCCTCTCTGAGTCTCTTTCTAATGGCTTTGCATAACTCAGTATACTCAATTTTCTCCCTGTCAGTGTTTTTCTTGCTTTTCATTTGTCGTCTTCGGTTCATCATGACAAGTGTTTCTTGACTAATTTTTTCTTCTTTGGATTTCTTTTTCCCTATAGGTTTCTTGGGCTTTATCACTTTCAAAAAGTTGTAATATTCCTCGTCGATATCTTGGTCCTCAGCAGTCTGCAGAAGCTCATACTTGTTCTTAAGTTTAATATTGCTGGAGGGTTTGGTCTTTTCCTCTTCACGCTGACCAGGCGTCTTGAAGAGAACCACTCTACATGTTCGTTGCCACCTAAGTGACGTAACAGGGCTTACCATCGAGAAGGTGTGCATGAGTGGATTTTAGGAAGGCAGGCCAACCGGACTTCTCCTAAATCTTCTGTAATAGAGAGATATTGGATCCATCAGTGTTTTAGGCTGAGTGTCTGATAACACACAGGATACCTGTTCCCCTCTAAGCCCCCAGTTAAAGACAAGACATACTAAATAACACCAGGTCCCAAATGTTCTCTTCCTATCACTGGAAATGATTTTAGGATGATTTCTGTCTGTTTCATCATCTTTATTGGAGAATTCTTGGGACAAAATTTTATTTACAGGATTTTCAATATTTCGTGTTTCTCAGTTTATATCATTCAATTTCTTTTCTGTTAAAAACTGTTGAGTTTTTTGTTTTTTTTTTATGTTTATGGCAAATTATTTATATTTTTACTTACAAACAGGAAATTGTTTTTTTATAGTAGATGTGAAAATTTAACTTACACTTCTAATATGGGTATTCAGGAGTAGAACCAGCGTATGTCTGCCAGGGGCAAAGGTCGATGACATAAAGCAGATATTCTTTAGTATCACCTTTTGTGATATTATTGTACACATTGGAACTAATAATATTAAGTGCAAGAGATCTAAGGATTTAACTTGGGAAAAAGTCATGAGTTAGGATTGAATTTGAAAGTGTCTATAATTCTGCCTAGACTCCATAGGAGGGAGTAAATATTGAGAGCTTTGTCAATCAATTCAGCCCTGGAGAGAATGTGCAAGGCTTGTGGGGGTAGAATTTTTCTCAATGTGGTTTGTGTTTGTTAACAGGAGAGACACTTGAATAGAAGGGGTTAAAGAATATTTGATGATACTATCAAGGCAGTGATAGGTAGGTTAGAAAACAGCTAGCTTAGGGGGGGGGGGGATACACAGACTAATAGTTTAACTACAGCCACAGGCAGAGATGAAAGTGATTCTTGCATTGCTACTATTGGTATATGCAGCAGCCTGGAAAGCAAGGTATCCAGGATTTCAGGCTCTGCTGTAGGTCATCATGAAACAAATAAATACATGGGCTTTGTTAGGGTAACTAAGAGAAAGAACTTGTGCATGTATACTTGCATGTACACTAATGATAGGAGCAATGTAAATAAATTTGATGAATTTCAAGTACTGATTAAATCGTCGAATGCAAATGTAGGAATAGTGGAAACGTGGTATTACTCAGACACAGGTGATGCTGAATTTGAATATGGTGAGTATAATGTATACAGGACAGGAGAGATGGATGGGTTATGCTCTTAGTTAAGAAGAATATTAAATCTAAAGCAGTGCATCCAGTTGACTTGGGTGATGAGTGCAATGTTCAGTCAGTTTTGTATGATATGAGAGTATACAGCTATACTGGGAAATAGAGAGGGACAGCAAATCAGAATGTCTCATAATGGGGGATTTTAACTTTCCGAATGTTGACTGGAATTTGTGGGTTGCTGCTGTAGAAAACAGGTAAAAGACCTATTTTCTACAAAGATTCTTCATGCATTAAGAATCTTCAGGTAAAAGACCTGCTGGGTGCTGGGTGGCAGTGATCACAATGTATTAATGCGGAATTTAATTAAAAACATAATGACTACTATGATGCAGTGATCAAGGAACTGGATAAAAGAAATAATACTGGCATCATATACTTGGATTTCTAGAAAACTTCTGATACTGTTTCACATAAAAGACTGCTGTACAAACTGGAGCAATGTGGCATTAAGGAAAAGTTACTGCTATTGATAAAGGGATGGTTAAGTGGAAGAAGACAGAGTGATTATCAATGGGCACTGCTCTTCGTGGATTAATGTTATTAGTGGAGTTCCTCTGGGTTCAGTGCTGTGGCCATTGTTGTTTTCAATATTTATCAACGATACTGATGAAGTTTGTTAAGAATATCAGGCTTAATGTCAAAGTATGCAGATGATACAAAGGTTGGCAGGGTGAGCTACTGCAACAAGATCTATGTAAATTGGGTCGATGAACTGAGAAAAAGCAGTTGAAGTTTAACGTTGACAAATGCAAGGTACTGCATATGGGCAGCAGCAGCAGTAACTCGAAAATAACTTATCAACTGTGTGGTAATACACTCAGTAGTGGTATCTACCGAGACCAAAAATCAAAAAGACCTGGGGTAACTGTGTAGTCAGACATTAAATTCTCTGAGCAGTGCAGAATGCTGTCAGGACAGCCCATGGGGTTTTGTCAATGATATACAAAAACTTTGCTAGCAGGGAAATTAGGTGATTATCCCCTGGTATAAGGCCATGGTTAGACCACATCTTGAGTACTGTATACAGGTCTGGAGGCCTCACTTTAGGAAGGATGTAGATCTGCTGGAACGGGTGCAGAGAAGAGAAGCCAGATTGGTAAAGGGAACAAAAGGGTGCTCTTATCCAGAAAGGCTTCAGTTCTGCAATTTACAGCGTCCTGAGAGAAGATGTGATTGATGTTTTAACAGCTTTGACTGGATTGAGTAAGCTGAATGTTAATGGTATTCTTCCACTTGCTAAGACTACACACACAAGGGAGCATAAATTCAAGTTAAGGAAGGATGGTTGCAGAATAGATGTGCGGAAGTTTGCCTTCAGCAAGCAGGTGGTTGATTGTTGGAAAAGGCTTCCATCTGTTGTTGTTGAGGAACTTTCCCATGCCGTCGTTTTCTGCTCTATTAAACTGTTCAGTCCTGTATTCACCCATCCAAGCTTGTCACATATGATGAATGAGTAAGAAAGAAGCTCTTCTACAACTGTTTAATAGAATCTTCAATGAGGATTACTAGCTGATGTCATTCTATTGTATTAGTATTCCCAAATTCAGGAAAGGACCAGTCTGACCCAACAAATTACCCTATCACTTTAATTAGCTACTAGGAAGAACATTGGAAAAAATAATTAATGCCAAGTTGACATGGTTCTTGGAGACTGAAAATATTTTAAGTTGAAATCAGTATGACTTTCAACATTGAAAAACATCGAAACAGCTTTTGACACAATCTGGCATTATGGGATTTTTCATGATCTGTATAAATCTGGTCTGTGAGGTCATCTTCCAAATTTATCCGGTACTTCTTAAGCAACAGATCCTTGCAGGTACCTTTCCTTTGCCATCAGGACCTGTATTCCTGACACAATCGAAACACACTTGTATGCTGACGATCTTGCAATCTCATGACACTCTCAAAATATGCACCTAATTCAAAGACAGCTTTAAGGCACCATTAATGGGCTTGTTCAGTGGATGAAAAATAACAGTTATTAACTCTCAAAGCAAAAAAACAATAACTATCTATTTTTGCCGGAAACATAATTTTCATTCTAATTCAGACTTACAACTTGATTCTAATCCAATTACTTTTCAGTATAGTATTAGATTTCTTGGAATAATACTGGATAAAAAGGTAAGTTTTTTGGAGCATATTAAGCATATTTGTACAACCTGTCTAAGGAAACTAATTTACTTAGGGTAATTCCTGCTATGTCATGGGATGCAGATAATTACATGCCGTTACCATTCATTAATTATATCTCGACTATACAATGGGTCTCCTGTATATGCCTCAGCAAGACAAAGCGTATTAAAATGACTCGACCCTGTATATCATAATGCTCTATCAATTGCACTAGAGACTTTTTGTACCTCACCAGTTCAGAGTTTTTATATGGAGGCACACACACTCCACCACCTTCGTTGACATGCTCTGCTATTAAACCATGCAGCTAAAATCAAAAGTTTTCCACATCATACCATATGGCAGGGGTTGGCAACTTGCAGCTCTTTGAACATTGAACTGTGGCTCTTTAACTTTTTGCCCACATGAAGCCCAATTTGAAATGGAGTTAGAGGACTTAAAAATCAAGGACATGGAGTGCAAAACTAAAATACCTTAAAACTGAAATTGAGGATTTGGAGAGGCAAAAGGCTGCCCTTGCAATTCTACACAAATGGGCGGCGATAGATAAGTTAAAAATGCAAGACCAAATTGTGTTCAATGCATAGGGTAACTTACCAGACATGTATATAAATTTGAAAATATTTGTGTTTGGACTTCTCTCAGTTTTTGGTTTGACGTATTTCTGTGGGCAAATATTTTCAAACATAAACTATATTAAAAATAAATCAAGAAACTATCTAAACAATGCAAGTTTCTCAGCATGTTTAAAGATGAAAATTACAGCATACTAACCTGATGTTGAGAGACTCGCTCAAGAAGTTCAGCAGCAAAAGTCACATTAATTTGTCTCGAATTGGATGTTTGTTACGTTTTTTCAGTATTAATAAATAATATTTCAATATATATATATATATATATATATATATATTTTTTTTTTTTTTTTAAATAAAACGCATTCCCGCTCTATTCCATTTCTTAAAAAACTCCCCCTCCTCCCAGCTTGAGCATGTACCACTAAACCATAATACAAACCAAACAAACCAACCCAGCTTGAGCTGAGGCTCTTCGGATGCTCTCTCTCTCTTTTTTTTTTAATTAGATCAAAAATGGCTCTTCACTCAAAAACAGTTGCCAACCCCTGTCATATGGCAATACCTCACACCAAAATGGACAATTTGTATCAAAATAAACCATGTGATATTAGTGTACAAAGCTTAAATGCATGTTCGGGACTAAATACGAATAACATAATTGCAGATGTTAGCACAGCAACACCACCATGGCAAATACCCTTGGCATCAATAACATTTTTGAACAATGCACATACAAATTTCAATGCTAAGTAAATTCATGCTCACTCTTTTTGATATTCTAGTTTCATCCAAATTTAGTAGTAATAGTGGCATGTGATGCAAGAAAGCAAGTGTATGAGCTTATGCAGCATCAGCCAAAAAAAAAAAAAAAAATCACACCATTCCCTCCAAATGCCTGTCCAGTTCCTCCTTAAATTTATTTAACCTGTCAACTTCCACAACGACAGATGGAAGTTTGTTCCAGCAATTAACCACCCGCTGGCTAAAGGCAAATTTCCGCACATCTATTCTACATCTGTCTTTTCTTAATTTGAATTTATGCCCCCTTGGGTTCGTAATCTGAACAAGTGGAAGGATCCCATCAGAATTCAGCGTGCTCAACCCATTCAAGGCCTTATACACCTCAATCAGATCACTGCGCAGGTGCCTAGTCTCCAGCCACTGCAATTTGCACAACTTAAGTCTCTCTTGGTAAGAGGATCCCTTCATTCCCCTCACCAATCTTGTTGCCCTTCTCTGTACACGCTCAAGTAAATCTACATCCTTCCTAAAATGAGGCCTCCAGACCTGTACGCAGTACTCAAGGCGTGGCCTGACCATTGCCTTATACAGAGGGACAATCACCTCCTTCTCCCTGCTAGCAAAATTCCTATATATCATTGACAAAACCCCATGACCTGCCCTGGCAGCCTGTCTGCATTGCTCAGAAAACTTCATATCTGACTGCACAATTACTCCCAGGTCTTTTTCGTTTTCTACCACCTTAAGTGTAGTACCACACAGTTGGTACGTTTCTCTGGGGTTACTTCTACCCATATGCAGTACTTTGCATTTGTCAAGGTTAAACTTCAGTTGCCACTTCTTAGCCCATCTGGCCAAATTATCTAGATCCTATTGCAGTAGCACACTGCTATTACTGTCATTAACAACCCTGCCAACCTTTGTATCATCTGCAAACTTTGACATTAAGCCTGATATACCTTCATCAATATCATTGATAAATATACAAAACAACAGTGGACCTAACACTGAACCCTGTGGGACTCCACTAATAACATTAGTCCACGAAGAGCAGCACCCATTGATTACCACCCTCTGTCTTCTCCCACTTAACCATCCTTTTATCCATTGTAGCAACTTACCCTTAATACCATTCTGCTCCAATTTGTACAATAGTCTTCCATGCGCAACAGTGTCAAAAGCTTTCCTGAAATCCAAATATATGATATCAAAATTATTTTTTGCATCCAGTTCCTTTGTAACCACATCATAATATCCTATCAAATTTGTCAGACAAGACTTTCCCTTAACAAACCCATGCTGTGTCTGAATTATTGCTGCAGTCCTGTCTAGATGATCCTGCAATGCATCTTTAACCAATGACTCCATTATTTTACCCGGAACAGAAGTTAAACTAACTGGTCTGTAATTACTTGTGTCACCCTTCGATCCCCCTTTGTGAATTGGGGGTACATTTGCACATCTCCAGTCCGTGGGAACCTCCCCTGAGTCCAAGGACACTGTCATAATTATGGCTAAGGGTTTGCTTAGTTACTTTGCTGCCTCCTTTAATATAACTGGATAGATCCCATCCACCACAGGTGCTTTTCTTATGTTTAACTTCAACAATTTCTCCTCCACTTTGCTTTCAGTTATTACAAAATCATTAAGTATCCTGCTACAATTTGATAACCATTGATGGTTCCATGACAGACAGTGAAGACAGCTTATTTCTAGTTTTACCAAATATTACAAGTAATATTTGGTAGAACTAGAAATAATGCAAGACAAAAAACGATTTAAATCATTTCTCATGCAATCAAATTTTTTTATAATTTAAAAATAATCAGAAAACAAGCAGAACAGTTTAAATATATATGATAAAAATCCATTTTTTTAATATGAAAATTGAGTTCGATATCATCGCTTAAATGCGAAAAAATAAAGATTTACTTACTTTAGTCATGATTTGTTTTTTGTTTTGCCTATTGGTTTTTTCGAATTATTTTGGACCAGCTTTTCTACTGAAAAGATATGAGTTATTGCTGACTTTTGGAAATAAAAATCAATATTTATATCTAAAAACAAATAATTATTCAAAATATATTTATTAAATTGCTTCATTAAGTACTTTATATTTAACCAAATTTAATTTTTGTAGATATTTATTTTCCACCCATAATGGAAAACTTTTTTGAAAAGAACTAAAAAGTCATCAGATAGATTCGTGGGACAAACAAAGCAGTCCAAAAAAAAAAAAAGATAAAGTCAGTATTTAGGCAATATAATGAGGAATATATCAAATATGGATTTGTATGCCCCGATAATTCTCTTCCTCGACCCATATGTCTAGAAGAGTTATCAAATCAAGCAGTGGTACCAAGTAAACTACAACACCTTATCACGAAACATCCATCGTATTCAGAAAAAGATTTGAATTTTTGTAAACGCCTTCAAACACAAAATAGGAAGCAAAGTTCTTTTATGAATTTGATTACAAAAATATCAAATTGAGCTCAAAAGGCTAGTTATATAAGGTCACCCAACTGGTAACCAAATCCAAATTGCTTCATACAATTGCAGAATCGCTTATATTACCAGCATGCATTGAAATTGTTAACATTATATTTGGGGTAAAAGAAGCAAAGGAAATTGAAAAATTGACACATTTTCGAATAACACTGTTAGTAGATGCATTGAAGACATATCAGATGACATAGAAACAAAATTAATTCAGAGAATTATCGAATCTAAAAAATTTTCATTGCAAATTGATGAATCTACAGATGTTAGTAACTGTGCTCAATTAATAGCATTAGTTAGAATCATTAAAGAGAAATGCTTGAAAGAACCTTATTTGTTCTGCAAAGAACTGACAAATCACACTACTGGGGGTGAAATATTCAAAGTGGTAAATGAATAAATTTTACACAAATAAGTTATCATGGAAAGATTGCTTAAGCTTGTATACTTATAGTGCAGCTGCAATGACCGGAAGAGTTAAAGGTTTTACACCAAGAGTTGGTTCTGAAAACCTAGAAATTCAGGTAATACATTGTTTTATACAGAGAGAAGCTCTCATATCTAAAAGTTTGCCTCTGGATCTGAATTCCACATTACATGATGTTATCAAAATGGTGAATTTAATAAAATCCAAGCATTTAAAAGCCAAGCTTTCAGCTTTGTGTGAAGAAATGGGATTGGAATACCACTCTCTGCTATTGAAGTACATTGGCTGTTCAAAGGAAGAGTTTTATCAAGAGTTTATGAATTAAGATAATAGTCAAATTTTTTTTGTGAATAATTCTTACTTTGCAGATTTAATAAAGGATAGTTATTGGCTCCAAAAACTAGTTTACCTAACTGATATTTTTGAGCACCTGAATGAGCTAAATCTAAAATTGCAAGGATCACATGAAAACATACTAACGTGTACAGACAAAATTTATGGATTCAAAGAAAAAATTCAACTTTGGAAAAAGGAGGTTAAAAACAGATCACTAATGATGTTTAATCAGTGTTATAATTTAAATCCTAAAGAAGAATTATTGGGATTAGTAGAGCAATATTTGTGTTTGCTTGAGGAAAAACCTCATCACTATTTTGAAATACCTGATGTAAAAAAATTTGATTGGATTCGAAATCCATTCGCATTATCCCTAGAAATTCCAGCATTACAATGAAATTCCAGCATTATAATTTATCAATGAAAGAAAAAGAGCTTTTAGATTTAAGAAACGATCACACCCTTCAAGTACAATTTAAAGAAATCAAGTTATCCAAATTTTGGTTAATGGTGATAAAAGGAGTTCCTTCAATCAGAGAAAAAGCAATTGACACTCTTCTTCCATTTGCTACCATCTGTTTGTGCAAACAAAGTTTCTCGTTGATGGTGACTATCGAGAATTCAAAGAGATTATCATTAAAATATCTCGATCGGGAATTAAGTGTAGCAATTTCAAGAATAAAACCTGATATAAAAACGTTATGTTCATCACAGAAGCAAACTGAAGTTTCTCATTAAAAAAATTTGAAAAGATTTCATTTTGGAGTTTTATATGAATTTAGTATTAAATATTTAATATCTTCCGTAGTATTTATATTTTACTTTTCTTAACATAATTACATATATAATATAATGCAAATGTAATAAATTTTTTCACAAAGCTCTTATAGACACCCCAAAATCTGCTGTACAAAAATTATAATTACTGGTCTAGTTGTCGTTTTACTGCTGTGCAGTCAACTCTATGGCCCCAGGCACCAGCCCTGTAGATGGCTATTGGGAGGAAGAGCCACTCATAGTAGAGCTTTAAGCTTCACCCCTTCAAGCCCCAGTTCTTCCTGGTGACCCTCAGGAGCTTGCCAGAGTACTTCTTGATCCTCTCCTTGACGTAGTTTGCATGTTCTCTGAAGGATAGCTTCTCATCCAGCAGGACTCCATGATATTTGTAAGTAGAGATGAGTTTTATTGATTGATGCCAGATAAACCTGGGGGGGGGACCTGGTTGTGTTCGGGTGTCCTTTTAGAAGCATCTGTCGAGTTTTTACATCTGAGACTGTGAGCTTGTGGGTTTTCACACCACTGTGAGAGATTATCTAGAACGTTGTTGGGCACTTCTTCCAGTTGTTGCCTGGAATCCCCTTGCAGGACCATGGCCAAATCATCGACATTGGTTACCTTTGTGACATTAGGGTGGTGTTTTGATAGTCAGGTGTTGAACACTGCATTCCATGCAAGGGGCCCAGTATGGATTCTTGCAGGCAACCCCTGGTCGTTGGTCTGGTAACTTCCTCAGTAGGTGTTTTGACCACAAGATTGCGGTTGTTCAGATAAATGGATACTAGGCAATACATCAGTGTGGACACCCCCGGCCTCACAGAAACTCTCCAGGACACTTTGCCACCAAAGATGACATCCAAGCCGTGATGCTGGCTAGCATCACGTCTTGGATGTCATCTTCCGTACATTTTCCTTTTGTAAAGCTGTATTGCAGGTCTGAATGAAGGCCCTTTGAGTGATAGAGTGCAAGGAATCTTCTGGCTATGAGCTTTTCTAGTAGTTTACTTATAATGGGCATCGTGTAGAAGGGCAATTGGCCTATATGAGTCTGGTTGGTTGGTTGGCAATTCTGGGTTTTTGATGATTATCTAGAGCAGTGGTCTCTAAAGTGGGATGTGTGAGATAATCCGCAATAAATAAATATTTATTAATTATGAAAACTTTAGTTTTTCGAAATGTAATTGAAAATAAAAATTATAAATATATGTTTTTTTAATACTTTAATATGCAGCTTTATTTGATCATGAATGTTCAAGTACTTCATTTTGTTCAAGCAGTTAATTTTGTACTTCAATTTAATTTTGTTTTGTATTTTTTTATTTGTGATCTTTTAAAATTATATGTGATTTTAGATATAATGACTTCTGTGTAAATGATTTATAAATTTAAAAAATATATTAAACTTATATATTTAATTTTTATTCCGGGGTGCATGTTAGTCCGACCATAAAAGTTTGGAGCCCACTGATCTAGAGAAGGGCTCTTTTCCATTGGGCCAGAAAGATTACACAATAGAACTTTATGCTATCCTGATGGCTTTAGAGAATGTAAAAAAATTTGATACCCTGAAACCATTATCTATACCAATTCCTTAAGCATTGTATCTGTCATTCATAAACTTCCTTCCAGTCATCCATTATTACAACAAATATGAATAAAATTAGTGTAGCTTTATACAAATAGCAAAAAATCATCTTCTGTTGGATACCTGGGCATCCTGGAATCACAGGAAATGAACATGCAGTTTTTGCTGCCAAAAAAGTGTCTCATATCATCAGACATCCAGATACCTTACAATGATTACAAACATACCAAGATCATTAATACATGAGCTGGAAGAAAAATGGGATGCTAGCAGGTCAGCTTTATCCTTGGCTGAAGTGACAACAGAACCATCTGGTTTGGACAGAGGTGGGAGCAGAGATGGGCAAAAGTTGTGGCCAATAGCTTTGGCAAGAGACCAGAATGCTCGGGTACCATTAGGGCAAGAAGTAAGTTTTCTACTCTTAGCCTGTTCAAACTCTAGTTTGGACTGGTTAATAACTGCTTTACAATTGTTGCGAGCTTTGGTGTAGGCAGAAAATGAAACTGAAGAATTAGAAACAAGCCAATTACAATCTTTCTTATTTTATTTTATCTTTCTATACATTCCCTTGTATAAGGCAATGGTCAGGCCACACCTTGAGTACTGTATACAGGTCTGGAGGTCTCATTTCAGTAGGTGTTTTGACCACAAGATTGCGGTTGGTTTAGAGGGATGTAGAGCTGCTGGAACCAGTACAGAGAAGGGCAACAAGGTTAGTGAATGGAACAAAGGGTTGCTCTTACGAAGAAAGGCTTATGTTTTGCAAATTACAGTGTCTGGAGACTAGGCACCAGCGAAGTGATTTGATAGAGGTGTATAAAGCCTTGAATGGTTTGAGCATGCTCAATGCTGATGGGATTCTGCCTCTTGCTCAGAATAATCACCTGAGAGGGCATAAATTCAAATTGAGGAAAGACAAATGTAGGATAGATGTCCGGAAATTTGCCTTTAACCAACGGGTAGTTGGTTGGTGGAACAGACTTCCATCCCTTGTTGTGGAAGTTGATAGCCTAAATAAATTTAAGGCTCAGCTGGACAGGTATTTCGAACGAATGGAGGGGTGAAGTGGAATTTTTTTTTTTTTTTCTGGCTGATGCTGCATAAGCTTGCTTTCTTGCATCATATGCCTCTACTAATGCTAATGCTAACATGTGTTACAATGGCTTTACATTTGGCAGAAACACAAAAGCAATAATTCGTTCCAGATTAAGCATGATCACAAGTAGTGGCTATCAGGCATAAGAGGGAGTAGAAAGAAAGAAGTTGTGCTTGCTAGTTTGGTGAGTATTTGAGCTTGCTGATTTGGAGAGTATTCCCATTTGCGCATTGGGCATACTCACCAAACACAGCTACCTACTCACATAGGATGATCCTCCACTATGCACAAATTGTCAAACTCAACTCAGGTAAAACATCTTATCATCGCATGCCCATTATACATAAAAGAACAACAAATAGCTTTCTCTTCACACTTGTGTTCCTCTAATCACATTACAGCAGATTCTGCGAGACCAAAAAGACATTAATGATCTTCTCACTTACCTGAAAATTATAAACTAATACCATCATATCTGAATCCACCAGTTTAATAAACCAAGCCTGTTCCAACTACTGTGATAGGTTCATTATGGCCTTAGTAGCCATTGCACCAATAAATCAAATAACAACAAAGTAACTCTCACTGTTAAAAACTGTGCAATTTACAGACAAGACAGAAACAATGAAACTGCAGCACATGATCGTGTAGCTATTCTGCTGGATTCCAATGTTCCATCCAGGCCCATATCACTACATACTTCCTTAGAGACAGTTGCCACATGTGTGGCACTCAGAATTACCTTCATTCTTGTTTCTATATACCTCTCATCAAATCATTCTTGCACTATAAATGATCTTGAAAAACTTGTTACACAGTTACTTACTCCCTTCCTTCTGTTGGTGGACTTCAACGGACAATATGCACAATGGAGGCACCCCTCCCCCCCCCAATACAGATAAATGTGGACAGCTAACTGAATCTCACACTGATGGGCATATATGAATTTCTCTACAGGATCAACCTCAGCAATTGACTTGCCTCTCTGTTCTCCTGCCATTTCCCCAAGCATTGAGTGGTCAGCATTAAACAACCAGTTAAATAGTAATCACTTCCCAATACTCTGTAAACTCCAAACAAGCACAATGCAGAAACAAACATGACAAATTTGGAAAATTTCCAAGGCAAACTGGGCAAAATATTCTCTTTCAGCATATCACTCAATGACCAAATTATCAAATCCCAATTCACTGATAATGTGACTAAGTTCATCACAGATCAGATATTAAGAGATGCAACAACTGCCACACTTTAAACTAGTACAGGAAATTGCAAGAAATCTAACTGCTAGTAGAATGATGCCTACAGTGATGCAAAAAAAGAAAAGAATAAAGCATTAAATTTATTCTGCAGCTACACTTAATCTACTTAATTACAAGCAACATAAAGCAAAAACACAATGCATAAGAGGGGGAATAAAATAGAATCCTGGACTAAATTTGCCTCCACTATCAAGAAAGATACAGATCCCAGCCTTATCTAGAAGAAAATAATACAACTCAATGGTAAATCCCTTTGCCTCCCTCTCCAATCCTTAGGTGGAAGCAGCAAGATCTATCCTCTCATGAGGAGAAAGCTAATGCCCTTGCAGAATCCTTTTCCTAACAGTCTGCTGAAGCTGCACACGAACAAACTTATCAGAAGGATAAAATGAGAGCTGAAAAGATGAGAATTGATTTCAGTACAAGCTCATCACTTCTATATGATCAACCTTTCACAATATATGAACTACAAGAATCCTTAAGTAAATTAGCAAATTGTGCTGCTGGCCCTGATGGGATATATTACCTAATGCTATAGAAACTTAATGACAATGCCTTACTTTCTTTGCTTACTGTTTTCAATCAGAGAATCTCAAATTCTCTTTGAGAGTTTTTACTCTGCCTCTTGGTGTCATACACTCGATAAGAATGACTGAAGGAGCTGAATATTCTTAGTCATCTTTGCTATGATCTGAAGAGCTGACATACTGCTCGACCCATACCAAACCCTCATACAAGCACCTCAAAACAATGCAGCAAACCACCCTTAGGATAGCCCTAGGGCTTTAAGAACATCCCCAATACAGAGCCTGTATGTAGAGGCAAATGAACCTCCACTACATCTTAGAACAAAAATGCTTTTCAGCATTAGCATTGGTTGAGGCATAGGATGCAAGAAAGCAAGCTTATAGAGCATCAGCCAAAAAAAAAACAAAAAAACTTCCCATTTCACCCATTCGGTCGCTTCAAATGTTTCTCTAGTTTAGCCTTAAATTTATTTAAGCTATCAACTTCCACAACAGATGGAAATTGTTCCAGCAATCAACTACCTGCTGGCTAAAGGCAAACTTCTACACATCTATTCTACAACTGTCTTTCCTCAATTTGAAGCTATGCCCTCTCAGGTTCTTAATCTGAGCAAACGGAAGTATTACATCAGCATTGAGCCTGCTTAAACCATTCAAGACCTTGTACACCTCAATCAGATCACATCGCAGGTGCCTAGTCTCCAGATGCTGCAACTTGCAGAATTTAAGCTTCTCTTGGTAAGAGAACCACTTTGTTCCTCTCACCAATCTTGTTGCCCTTCTCTGTACTTGTTCTAACAACTCTACATCCTTCCTAAAATGAGGCTTCCAGACCTGTATGCAGTACTCAAGGTGTGGCCTGACCACTGCCTTGTACAAAGGTATAATCACCTCCTTGCTAGCAAAATTCCTATATATCACTGAAAAAACTCCATGACCTGCTCTGGCAGCCTGTCTGCACTGCTCAGAGAACTTCATATCCGACTGCACAATTACCCCCAGGTCTTTTTCATTCTCCACCTCCCTGAGTGTAGTACCACACAGTTGGTATGTTTCTCTTGGGTTACTGCTACTCATATGCAGTACTTTGCATTTGTCAATATTAAACTTCAGTTGCCACTTCTCAGCACATCTGCTTAACTTTTCTAGATCCTGTTGCAACAGCATACTGTCTTTACTATCATTAACAATCCTGTCAACCTTTGTATCATCTGCAAACTTGGACATTAACCTGATATACCTTCATCGATATCATTGATAAATACACAAAACAACAATGGGCCCAGCACAGAACCCTGAGGGATTCCACTAATAACATTAGTCCACATAGAGCAGTGTCCATTTATTACCACTCTCTGCCATCTCCCACTCAACCATCCATTTATCCATTGCAGCAACTTGCCCTTAATGCCATACCGCTAAAATTTGTACAACAGTATCAAAAGCTTTCCTGAAACTCAAGTGTATGATATCAAAATTATTTGTTGCATCTAATTCCTTTGTGACCACATTGTAGTATCCAATCTAACTGGTCACAAAACACTGTAGTCACCTTAACAAACCCATGCTGAACTATTACTGCAGTCTTGTCTAGGTGATCCTGCATCACTTTTCTTTAACCAGTGATTCCATTATTTTCCCCAGAACAGAAGTTAAACTAACAGGTCTATAATTATTTGCATCACCCTTTAAATCCCCATTGTGAAATGGGGATACATTTGCACATCTCCAGTCCATGGGGAATTACCCTGAATCTAAGGATGCTCTCATAATTATGGCTAAAGGTTTGCTTACTTCCCTCGCTGCCACCTTCAATATAACTGGAGAGATTCCATCTACCCCAGGTGCCTTTTTTATGTTTAACTTTAACAATTTCTCCTCCGGCTTGCTCTCCGTTATTACAAAATCATTTAGCTCCCTGTTAGAGTTTAGTAAACTTCTGTCCTCCCCTTCCTTACAGAATTGCTCATGTGTGAATGTAGATGCAAAATACTCATTGTTTGTCAGCTATCTGAGAAGGACCATCAACAGTCAAACCACCAACATCAAGTGGACCAATCTGATTCAACCCTTCCTTCTAGTGTTTACATAAGTTAAGGAGTCTTTGTTGTTTTTATTTGCATCCTTTGCCAAGGATTTCTCATAATCAGGCTTTGCTTGCCTAACCTCCTTTGTGACTTGATTACAGACTAGCTTATATATCTGCCATAGGCTTCTGTGTCACCTGATAATTTATATGCATTCCATACATTTTTCTTCTCTGCCATGAGCCCTATTAGTTCATCTGACACCATTTAGGTCTAAATCTTGAACAGTATTTCTTAGTTGGTATGAAAAGCCTAGTAGCTTCCAAGATTAATTTCTTGAAGGCTTCTCATTTAAACACTGTAGTCACCTTTACAAAAAAAAAAAAAACCTTTCCCTTTACCTGATTTTTCATGATTATTCAGCTAAAATCTGAAGCCTTCTTTGCCATCCCTTCTTGCCATATCTTTTTTGATCTGCACTGGATAATTAATTACAAAAACAAACCTAATAAAGTCACACCAACAGAAATCAGATTACAGGAATGAATTACAAGTTGGAATATTCACCTTCATAAGATATTTCAATGTGCCAAAGATGTAGAACCTCCATGGAAGACACATGTACCCTTTTGTGATAATCATTTTTGTCATTGGGAAAATATTCCTTCACAATCTGAATTTTCAGCAGCTACATACAGAAAATTCATTAGAAAACTCTGATTTTCCTCAATTGTATACTGACAACTCAAAAATGGAAACATCTGTATGTGCTGCTGGAATCCTTCCACCTAGAGTGTATCTGTGTCCCTACAATCTGGCAGTGTTTACACTGCCAAACTGTAAGCAATTCAAGTTGGCTTTGGAAAATACTACCAATCTGTCTAACCTATGAGCCATAATAAATACCACTCTTAAGCACTATAACTGCTACAGAAAATAAATCTCCACCATCTCGTGCCACCTTGAAATAAATAAAATGTTGGCTGACACTGCAAAGAAAACAATCAGATAATCCATTTCTGATGGATCATAGGACACAAAAGAATACCTAGAAATAAAACTGCAGACCAGGCATCAACAACAAGCTAACTGTGATGTAACTTTCTTTCAGATCCCTTCCATTTACTTAAACCCATAATACAGCAAGATTGTATTAAATAATGGACTGAAATCTGGCAGAACCAACCAAATAATTAAGCTGCTACAACTAAAGCCTAGGCCACAAGTATGGAACTCCAGCTTTAGGACAGACTGGCATGAAGAGGTAGTGTTTGCTTGGGCATACATCAGACACACCCATCTAACACATCTATTCCTACTTACAGATGGAGATTCACCTACCTGTTCACTTTGCCAATCTACACTCACAGCAAAGCACATCCTGTTAGGTTTGTTTTTGTAATTAATTATCCAGTGCAGATCAAAAAAGATACGGCAAGAAGGGATGGGAAAGAAGGCTTCAGATTTTAGCTGCATAATCGTGCAAAAAGTTTTCAGTATCAGCCTATCAGAAATGTAGCTTTTGGCTTCATTACAGCATCAAAACAAATCTATAGAACTACAACACTTACTTGGGAATGATAAAAATGTGGCTGAACTTTTTCCCTTTTTAAAAAGGATTCATTTGTACAACTTATTTTAGTATGATCACGTATTTATTTTCATATAACAATATAATGCTAATGCTAAATGGAATGAGGTTATAATGGAATGAGATTATAAGTACCAAAGATGCAGAATTTTATGCTCGCTTAAAACAGATGAGTTTTTATGGAAATTTTTACCATCTTCTTGATTAATTAACATATCAAATTGTGTTTTACTTATAGATTAAATTGTCTTAGTCACGTTCATTAGCTGATTTTTTAAATTTAGGTAGTGATTTTGTAAGTTATGACTCACTACCCGTACTGCTATTGTATCTGTGTTTTGGCACGAATATTGCAGCACGTAACCAGTAGTGAAGAGGAATAGAGGAATTGTGATAAATAAGTAGCTGGAAGGTTCTAATTTGCACATTTACAGTCCACGGGGACCTCCCTGAATCCAAAGATTTAAAAATCATACAATATAAATAACAATATTCAGTCCAATTTTAACATCATTTATGTCAAAGGGTTTGCTTACCTCCTTTGCTGCCTCCCCTAATATGAATGGATAGATTCCATCCACTCTAGGTGCCTTTTTTAAGTTTAACTTTAACAATTTCTATTTTTAACAATTTTTAACAAAAACATTCAGCTACCTGTTAGAGTTTGATAAACTTCTGGCATCCCCTCCCCTAAAGAATTCCTTGTGTGACAGTAGGTGCAAAATACCTATTCAGCCTTTAAGCAACCTGAGCAGGATCACCAACAGTTAAACGATCGACATCATGGTGACCAAGACTCAACCCCTTCCTTCTACTGTTAATATAAGGAAAGAAGTCTTTGCTGATTTTCTTGACTTGCCAGAGTGTGCTTTTAGATACACACGCTCTAGAGAGAATATTTCAAAGAACTTTTTTTTTTTTCTTTTTTTAATTAAATAAAATTGGTTTACATTTATTAAGAAGTACACTGACGAATTTTTAGACTAAATTGAGGATGAGGCACAACCTTCCCACTGAATAAAGAGCACACTAGGCACAAAAGAGCAAATTAGGCAAAATTTAAAAATCATACAATATAAATAACAATATTCAGTCCAATTTTAACATCAAATTCAAAAATTTCAGCCCATATAAGACAAAGGAGAACAAATAGCCTAAATCTAAAAATAAGTGAGACTTTTAATTTCAATCTATTAATCTACCAAGACTGTTATCAATTTAGCAGTTATTTAGTAGAGAACTGTTTTAGGGGAAAAAAACTCTTCACAATGAACTTTCACACAATAAAATTGTGATTATTATTTTTCTCTTGATATATTTCTGAGATTTTAATGCCTGTGAATGAAAAACTAAGTCATATGATAAGTGTCAATCATGGAACAAATAGTGTTATCATGAAATTATCATAATTTAAATTTTATTGTAATCTTAAGCACTCATTTTAGTTTGCAATTTTTAAAGGACATACCTGTTTCTTTCATTATTCCAGCAAGAAGGAAGGGTTTAAGTATCAAGTCAATATTCCATTTTGACTTGTATCGACAGAGTACCTATTGTGATAACTAATAAATTATTCAAAATTGACTATTTTATAATTGATAAATATTACAAAAAATTCACTTTAAATAATAATTTTTAATTAGACAGATCATTCATCAACCACACAGTTATTTTACGGATTGTGTCTCTGCCTCTTATTATTATTTTTTTAATGCTGGCTTCCAAACACAAAAGGTATTAGAACCTATAATACTTCAGTATAGTGTAAAGAGTATTCATGTCAAATGGCATCAGGGGTTCTCCCCATCTCTGCATATACATTATCATGTGAAACAGAACACTCTTGAGGCCAGAGATTTAAAAGTGCAGGATATTGTATATGTGTGGTGTCATGTACCATTAATAAAAATCAGACACCACTTCAACCAATCTATAAGAGCCAGGGTGATGTAACTTAAAGTTAACTCCAATAAATCTGATGACTCAACTGAACATGTCTCAGGCTAAGAGACTGAAAGTCAACAGCTCAGCCTACTGTTCCATACTTTTTGGTGATACATTTTTTATCAACACAACCCGTTAGGAAATTATACCCATTCTTAGTACAGAAGACTATAGAGTCCATGGTTGGATCATCAAAAATGATAAAATGATTACAATTCAAGTGATCTCTTAGTAGAAACCTCACTAACTCATCAATCTGAGAAATTGTTAAAAACAAAAACCTTTGTGGAACTACCAGTTGAAATTACCATTACACATAATTCCCCAAATACATCAAAAGGTGTTATTACTGAATGGGAGGCGCCTCCGTAGCCAGGTGGGAAGGAGCAGCAGTGCGTAGCACACGCTTCTTGATTAGACCAGGGTTCGAGTTCGTCACCACCAAATACGGAGGATGCGGAAAGGTCAGGGAATGACCACCGCATATCCCGGAGCAATATGGCCTTAGTTGCTACTGCTCCTAAAAAAAAAAAAAAAACAAATAACAACAACTGAATGGGACCTTTTGACTGTTTCACAGGAAGAATTACTGCGCGAGATAACAGAACAAGTGATACATATTAGGAGGATAATGATGAAGAAAGATGGCATTCTCATTCCATTCTGATCAGTTAATCTCACCTTTAACAATCCTTCTATTCCCAATTCAGTTAAAGCAGGATATTTAAATTTCAAAATCCGGTCATATATATACCAAATCCAATAAGGTGATCCCATCTGTCTGCTCTGTGGATCAAAAGAACATGATCAAGCAAACTGTACCTCCACTTCACCACTCTGTCCAAAATGTCATGGAAATCACCCTGCATTTTCGAAGACATATGAAATGTTGATATTGGTAAAACAAATAAAAAATACAAAATAGAAAATAAAATGTCATCTGGAAGCAAGAAAACAGATACTTGCCACCAAAGCTTCAAGTTCCTATGCTTCAGCAGTGAAATGAGAGCAAACTATAGTCACTCAAATAGAGGTGGTAATACCTCCAAATCAAATGATAGACTGGAATAAAGTATTGTTAATGACAAAAACAACTTCAAATGAAAAATCCAGTGCTAAAGAGCATAATATTCCTGTGCTTGAATCAGAATTAACATCTTCAAAAACAAACAGCATCTAGTAAGACTGATGAACAGGCAGAGAACATACTACAATGGTTTGTTTGTTTGTTTCTTTGTTTGGATTTTTATGGTGCAAAAACAACTCTGATCATAATGCGGCACATCACAATTAAAATTTAAAAAGATCGAAATTTTGGTAACCTTTAAAAAGGTTACCTCATTGAAAAGTTATATATCTACTGTACATCAATATATAAAAATTAGTACAGCAATAAAAGCAAGTTATTTACATTAAATACATGTTGACGGCTTTTAGAAAATTAAAAATGGCTGACATGGTCATTGTCGGACAAAATCACGTACTAGAACTTCATCCCGCAGAAGATATTGATACACTAAGTCCTATTTTTTTCTAAGAAACCAGACCCAAATATGATAAACGAAAAAACTCAAAAGCGCAGTCAGATTCAACAACTAGTCTCGGGACCTAAATAATGCAGCATGTTATTATACAATGAAACTGTTGTGGTTTATGTGCAAAATCGAATGAAAAAAAGATATTATTTGGCAATATAAACCAGTCTGCATTGAGGTGTTAGACACATCTAACACCTCAATCCTTACCCACATTTCAAAACTATACACTATTCCGGAGAGATGGAAATGATAATACAACTGCCAAAGGAGGAGTGGCAATTTTGGTGAATAATAATACCAGCTAAGCAAATAACATTAAAAACCAACTTAGTAGCAGTGAGAATAACCATTGGAATTTCTATCACAATCTCATCCCTTTATCTTTCACCAAATCTTCCTCTCTCCAGGTCAGAATTAAATGATCTGACTATGCATTTACAACCGCCCTATTGCCTCAGGGGAGATATGAATGCCCATCATCATTTCTGGGGATCTTCTCACATGGACAGTAGAGGTAACTTGATCGGAACTTTCCTAGATGATCAACAACTGAATTTACTGAACACCAATCTCACACATATCAGTTTGGCTACAGGTATCACTTCTGCAATAGACTTAACAATATGTTCTCCTCAATTTTTCCCAATATAGAATGGTTTGTATTAAATGATCCTTACAACAGTGATCATTTTCTGATACTATGTTCAATCAGACACAACTGACTCTAACAAAAGAAACTAGAACAGTATGGAATTTTAAAAAAGCTAATTGGAGTAAGTATATGCAATTAATCCAGCTGGATAAGTAATTAATACTCTCTGCCAATAGATGATGCTGCCATATATATCAACAACCAACTGTTAGAAGCAATAAAAGCTACAATACTTCAAATAAGTAAGGCAAGGCAGGCACGGTACAGCTCTTGGTGGAATGTAGAATGTGTGGTAGCAAAAACAAAACAAAATTGTGCATGGAATGAATTCTGAAAATATCCAACTACAGCAAATTTTATTATATATAAAAAAGCCAAAGCTGAAGCTAGGCGAATTCAGAGAAAGGCCAAGAAAAATTCCTGGATCACAGTTTGCTTCAACACTTACTAGGAACTTGAGTCCTGGTTTGGTGTGGAAGATATCCAAGCATACAATGTCCAATTTTCCATTGGAAAGGGCAGGATGTTTCCTCAACAGAGGAGATATCAGAAATTCTGCCTGAATCTTTTGCTTCTACATCAGCAGTCACAAGCTACAGCACTGATTTTCAAAAATTTAAAATACATGCTGAATGGAGTGAGTTGATTTTCTCTACCACTACATCTCATTCATATAATCTACCATTCATAAAAGAGGAATTACTTACAACCATTAGAAATTTTCCTAATAGCACACTCCAATGTATAATGGCATTTATTATACTATGATACAGCACCTAAACTCTGATTCTTTGTATATGCTACTAGTCTTATATAATAGAATTTTTCTCAGCAACTATCCAACCATATGATGGCATGCAATTGTCCTTGCATTTCCTAAACTTGGAAAAGATCCTTCCTATACCTATAAATATCACCCTATCTCACTGACCAGTTTCTTAGGAAAAATCTTCGAATGAATGGTGCATAGCAGACTTACGTGGTTGCTAGAAAAAAAAGAATGTTTTCTCACCCCCACCATATTTGGATTCAGGAAAAACAAATCAATGCTAGATCTACAAGTCACAGTTGAAACAAATATTAGAAACACATAAGAAAACAGCATATGGTGATGATAAATCTAGATCTTTAAAATGTTTTTGATACAACATGGAGATTTGAAATCCTACAAGATCTTTTACAGTTAGGATACGGAGGACAACTTCCTCAATTTATAGAAAAATTCCTTACTAACAGAATGTTTCAGGTATGATATAAAGGGTGTCTATCCACAATACATAATACAACGGGAAGGAGTCCCCCAGGGCTCAGTATTAAGTGAAACCCTGTTTTCCCTTAAGGTGAACAATATCACAAAGGTTATATCAGCTTCACTTGAAATCTATATGTCCGCAGATGATCTTTCCATTTCATTTCAATCACAAAACAAAACAAAAGGAGCTATCACACAATTGCGTGATAGCTCCAATTATCAATAAACAAAATAGAAGCATCGACAAAAAATAATGGATATAGAATATCTGAGAAAAAATCAGCTGTTATACACTTATGTAAAATCTGTGGTCTTCATCCTGAACCGGTTTTATACTTAAATAATTTTCCTCTACCTGTTGCTCAAAATTTCTTCTTCTTAGGCTTAACATTACACAGGAAACTAAACTTTCACAAACATATATTAAGACTTCGAACTAGCTGCCTCTCAAAACTTAACATCTTTTGCACAGTATCTTCACTGGCCTCGGGAGCCAACATTACTAAAATTATGTAAAACTTTGATTAAATCTCGTTCAGATTATGGATCTCCTGTATATGCTTCAGCAAGATGGAGCATGTTACATAGCCTAGATACCATTCACCATAGTGCTCTCTGCATAACTCTAGGAGCCTTTAGAAATTTTCCAATTAACATTTTGTATCCAGATACAACGGAACCCCACTGCACCTTCGGCAAGATTATCTTCTATGCATGTATGCAGCAAAAATATACAATCAACTACAACTACAAAAGCTACAATCAACCATCACATTCAAATTGGTCCCTTATTCATGATCCATTATGGACAAGTAATTATGATTGCAAGCCAAATGAAAATAAACCAATAGGAATGCATCTCAGACACTTAGTTCAAGCTTGGGAAATACATTTCCAGCACATTTCTGAACTAGATATAAATTCAGAACCTCCTTGGCTGCAGACTGCACCTTTGTCCTTATGATATCTTACAAATTGGAAGAAAAAAGACATACATATCTGCAATCATTATACAGAAACTCCACACACTGTACGGTTTTGAAAATAGAAACAGTCACCAGATCTACACGGATGGATCAAAATCAAACAACTCAGTAGGTGCTGCAGTAGTTTTACTGGAATATACTATATCTGTCTCCTTGCCTCATGTTTGCAGTATTTTCCAGCTGAATCATATGCTATCAAACTAGCATTGGATGATATTAACGAGCACCAGCTTCTTCCTGCTCTAATCTGTACTAACTCCTATAGTGCAACAGCAGCTCTACAGAATAGCAAAAATTCTTCAAACATCTTAAAAAAATCTTGATTCAACATCTTAAAAAACAACTCAGAGATTTTCATAAAGCAAGAAAACAAGTTTCTATGTGTTGGATTCCCAGCCATTTTGGAATCCCAGGAAATAATCATGCAGACTAAGATGCCAAAAATCCAGATCTTAATGTACATGATAACTTTCAGTTCGTACCTTTTGTACCAAATATACTTCCAATTGGACATAATTTTGGAGGAACCAACTGTGCAATAAACTCTGCAGAATAAAAAAAAAATCTATGTGTATGGTGTTCTAGTTCATGTAGAAATAGGCGGAAAGAAGTTATATTGACAAAACTGCACATTGAGCATGCCTTTCTCACATACAAACATCTACTTCTAAGTGAAGATCCTCTGCTCTGCTCTTTCTGTCAGATACAACTTACAGTAAGGCACATCATGATTGATTGTCCATCCTATTCAGCCGTTCGTACCATCTCCTTCCGATCATCAGCAAACCTGCAAGCTCCTCTGACGCTCTTTTGTATATTTGGTGACAAAGCAAACATAAATGAGCTCTTTATGTATATTAAACCCCCTTGGAATAACAAATACACTTTGATATATCCATAATCCAGCATCATCTAGACAAGACCGCAGTTATAGTTCAGACACCAGCATGGGTTTGTTATGGGGAAGTCTTGTCTGACCAATTTGATTGGATACAACAATGAGGTAACAGAGGAACTGGATGCAAAAAATAATTTTGATATCATATACAGTAATACCCCGACTTACGCTACCCCGACATACGCAAACTCGGAGTTACGCGGTTCTTGATTTTTTCGTTTGGCAACGCTGCCGCCCACTATCTTCAAGGTCGTTTTTCATATGTTATCGATATACGGTGCGACGGCGGAGAATGAGAGCGAAAGATGAACAAAATTCAACTTTGCTGCTTTTATGTTTTTTATATCAGTGAAGGGAAAAACACATTTCACCATAATAACGTAAAGACGGAGTTGAACTTTCGTTCAGGTGCCGTCCTACATAAGATACTATACATACTACTATACATAATAACGTAAAAACCAACACAATTCCAGCTATCGGTATAATCGCAAATGCAATTAGATCGAGTTTACTACCAGTTTATAACAGATTTCACTAGCAGAAACGCAACTGGATTTTTATTGTTTTATGGTAGTAACCCCTAGAAATGTGAGGTGTTAATAGTGTATCTCTGCCTTTATGGTGTTGTTTATTCAGTTGCTACATGGGCCCAGCTTTTCCTCCTCGTTTTGTAATTGCGCTTTATTCCCTAAAAATGAGTAAAATACTTAATTAAAAGGTGTGAAAAGGAAGCGTCCTGGTGAAGACACTGCAGATTCAGAGAGAAAAAGAAAAGCAATTATCGATAAACAGAGGCGGACTGGGTCAAAAATTCTTACCCGGGAAAATTTATAGTGGCCTCATACTATGGTTTATGGCCAAAATCACACTGGCCCACCGGGGTTACACTGGCCCCGGTAAGGCTTATGGCCAGTCCGCCTCTGTCGATAGAGAAAAAATATAAAATTGTGAAACGCTTTGAGCGAAATGAAAGACCATGTGATATTGCACGTGCTACAGACCTAAATGAAGCAACTGCGAAAAGCACATGACAATTGCAAACTTGACAGGTTGAAAATTGAAAAGGGCTCAATTGTAAAGGGCTTAAAAATTTTAGAAAACATCGACTCCAACGAAGAACGCGTTATAGCTACAAAGCAAGGAATAAAAAAATTATTAGCTTGCTACGAAGAAATTCTGCGTGAAAAAAAGAAGGCGCTGTGTCGTCAGACGAATTTGTTAGATTTTATGAAGCCATCGACATCGAAATAACTTTTTAACGTAAGTCATTTGTTTTTTTAATACATATTTTGTATTAATATGTATAAAGAACTGCAATTTTATTAATATTTTTCTTCTAAACTAGTGTTTTTGTTAGTCCTTGGTCCCAATTAAGCAAAATTTACATGTATTTATATGCAAAGTTGTACCCCGACTTACGCGAATTCGACTTACGCGATTTTCGTCGGACCCACCTATCGCGTAACTTCGGGGTATTACTGTACTTGGATTTCATGAAAGCTTTTGATACTGTTGCACATGGAAAACTACTGTACAAGTTGGAGCAGCATGGTATTAAAGGCAAGTTGTTGCTATAGAAATCAATGAGAAATTAGGAGAGTGAAGTTGAAATAAATATAATTAATGATGTTGAAATTTCAAATGTTTATTTAATGAAAAAACTTTCAAGCCTACAGGACAGTAAAGCTCCTTGGGGTTGATGGCATACACACTATAATGTTAAGGGAATCAACAAATGAGTACATCGAACTGAGTCTAATTATAAGAGCATCACTGGACTCAGGAGTAATTCCGCTGGATTGGAAAAGTGCCAATCAGAGCTATGTCAACCCGGTGGTGCAAGTGGTGTACTGCACCAGGGCGGCAATGACTAAGAGATGGTAAAGACCAATGTTCTGTAAACACTAAAAGAGATAGCAAAGACTAAGGAGACTAAAAGGTCAATGTATCGAAGAATGTGATTTGTCATATTTTATATTAACAAATAATGAATTTTAAATTTAAAACTTTTTTTTTTCAATATTTCTCAGATGTCTGATGGAAGGAAACGACTCTCTGGTTATGAATACAGAAAAATAAAAAAAATTAAAAGCGATCAAATAAAAAAAGTAACAAGTTCGATTACCAGGTTTCTGGACATCAATCAAGCCACAGCCAGGTCCATCAACTTCGATTTCCTCTAGCTTTACTACTATTCATGAAGAAACTGAAACACGTGAATTATAACCTGTCTAATATGTTGACATTCCAATTCAGCAAGGAACAATAGATGCAAGTGAAGCAAATTCAGATGAAGAGGAAAATGAAGATCATGATAGTGGTATACAAGATCAGCCAATTTCACTTAGTGATCCCGGTAAATGGCAGCAAATTTTAAATAATAAAATAAGAATGATGTTGGTTGAAAACAAACCGGAACAATTAAAAAAATTTGATTTTCCAAAAGATAAAGATAATAACAGAAGAAACTTTTCTCTTGAATATTACACTAAAAAATTACAAAATGGTGAATCACTTTTGCATAATTGGTTACTGTATTCAACTTGTATAGCATTTTGCAAAATGCTCTTTTGCTATAATTGTAAATTATTTTTACATAGTACTGTTTCAGTTCCACTTATAAATGGTGGATTCAAAGATTGGCAACATTTAACAAGGCATTTGAAGCAACATGCATGCTGAATTGCACTAACAAATTAATTACTTTGCGTAAAAATTTAGAATTACAAAATACAGTAGATGCACATCATCAGTCTGATAAATCAAGAAAAAAATAAGATGGCAATCAGTATTAAAGAGAATTGTTCTTTGCATTCAATTGGCAAAACAAATTTTGGCTTTAAGAGGTACTAATTCAAAATTATTTGGTAAAAATAATGGAAACTTTTTGCAATTAATACAAATCATTGCCAAACTTCATTCCACTTCATCAGAACACATCCAACGTATTTAAATTGATAAACTTCACATGCCACATTATTTAGGAGAAAATTCAAAATGACATTTTAAATATAATAGGAAATAGTATAAGGACAAAAATTTTATATAAGTTACAGGAAGCTAAATATTATTCTTTGATTTTAGATTGTACACCTGATGCCTGTCATCAGGAACAATTGACAATTATTTTAAGATTCGTAATTTATAAAGATTAAACACAAAAAATTGAAATTAGGAAACATTTTTTAGGTTTCTGTGAAATTGAAAATATGACTGGTCATGGGCTAATTACATTTATTTTAGAATTTCTGGAAAAATATAACATTAATAGTAATGAATGATGCTGCAAAAATATCCTTTGAGACAATTGATCTTTTTGGAATTATACAAGAGCAGGAGAGACTGCTTCTACAGGGATGGGATACACTTAAATAGAAAGGGTGCAAGAATATTTTCTGATGCTATCAAGGCAGTGTTAGGTGGGTCGGAAAACTGATAGCTTGGGGGGATACAAAGACTAATAGATTAACAGTAGCCACTGGCAGAGGTGAAAGTGATTATTCCACTGCTTCTATTGGAATGAGCAGAAGCCCGAAAAACAAGATGCAGGATATTTCAGAGACTGCTGGGAGTCACTGCGGTACAAGTAAACACATGGGTTGTGTTAGGGTAGCTAAGAATAGAAACAGGTGCATGTATACTTGCGGATACACCAATGCTAGGAGGTTGGTAAATAAATTTTATGAATTTGAGGAATTGCTCAAAGCATCAAAGGCAGATATTGTTGGGATATCAGAGATGTGGTGTCACACAGATATAAGGAATGCAGAACTGGAATTTGGGGAGTACAACGTCTACAGAAAGGATAGGAAGGGAGGAGGGGTTATGCTATTAGTTAAGAAACACACAAAATCAAAGGAAGTGAAGCCAGTCGACACTGCTGGACAGTGCAGTGTTGAGTCAGTTTGATGTGACATAAGCATTGGGAGATCAAAATTGAGAGTAGGAGTGTGCTTATAGGCCTAATGACTCTGATGAGTATAAGAAGAAACTGTACAGGGAAATAGAGTGGGCCAGTAAATTAGAGAGTCTTTTAATGGGGGATTTTAATTTCCCAGATATTGACTGGAATTTGTGGGTTGGTCACTCACACACTAGCTAGGCTTTTGTGGATTTATTCGATGATTGTTTTCTACATCAGCATGTTTGGGAGGAAACTGGAGGGAGTTAATACTCTTGATTTGATTATCAGTAGTGATTCTTCATGCATTAAGAATCTGCAGATAAAGGAACCACTAGGCGGCAGTGATCACAGTGTGCTGAAGTTGGATTTACTCAAAGAGGTAACTACCATCAGGGGTAAAGGGAAGGGTTTTTGCTTTCGTAAAGGCGACTACGACGGTCTGAGACAGTATTTAAATTCTATACAGTGGGACCAACTGATGATGTTACCAACAGCAAATTCAAAATGGGAAGCATTCAAAGAACTTATCTTGGAAACTACTAGGCTTTACATACCAAGTAAGAAATATTGTTCAAGGTTTAGGCCTAAATGGATGTCAGATGAACTAATGAGACATATGGCAGAGAAGAAAAATGCATGGGATACATACAAATTAACACGTAACACTGTAACCAAGTTACAAAGGAGGTTAGGCAGGTGATAATAGATTACGAGAAATCTTTGGCAAGGGATGCAAAGAAAAATAGCAAAGAGTTCTTTAGTTATGTAAACTCTAGAAGGAAGGGGATGATTCAGATTGGTCCACTTGATATCGATGGGTCAACTGTTGATGATCCTGCTCAAGTAGCTAACAAACTAAATGAATATTTTGCATCGACATTCATACATGAGGAGTTATTCAGCAAGGGGAATGCCAGAGGTGTATTCAACTCAGGCAGTAAGCTAGAGAATCTTGTAATAACTGAGAGTAAAGTGGAGGAGTAATTGTTAAAGATAAACATTAGAAAGACACCTGGGGTGGATGGGATCTATCCAGTTATATTAAAGGAGGCAGCAAAGGAAGTAAGCAAACCCTTAGCCATAATTATGAGATTTCCTTGGACTCAGGGGAGGTATCCACAGACTGGAGATGTGCAAACGTGTCCCCAATTCACAAAGGAGGATAAAGTCTGACACAGGTAATTATAGACCTGTGAGTTTAACTTCCGTTCCAGGAAAATTAATGGAGGCACTGATTAAAGAAGCACTGCAGGATCATCTAGACAAGACTTCAGTTAGTTATAGCTCAGACACAGCATGGTTTTGTTAAGGGGAGGTCTTGCCTGACCGATTTGATTGGATACTATGATGCAGTCACAAAAGAACTGGATGCAGGGAATAACTTTGATATTATATACTGGGATCTTAGGAAGGCTTTTGATGCTGTTGCACATGGAAGACTGCTGCACAAATTGGAGCATTGTGCAGCAGTGCACAATGCTCCAATTGTGCAGCATTGGCATTGGAGGCAAATTACTGCTATGGATAAAGGGGTGGTTGAGGGGGAGAAGACAGAGAATGGTAATCAATGGACACTGCTCATCATGGACTAATGTTATTAGTGGAGTCCCTCAGGGTTCAGTGTTGGGTCCATTGTTGTTTTCTGTATTTGTAAATGATATTGATGATGGAATATCAAGCTTAATGTCCAAGTTTGCAGATGATACGAAGGTTGGCAGGGTTGTCAAGGACACTACTGACACTATGCTGCTGCAACAGGATCTGGAAAGGTTGAGCAGATGTGCTGAGAGATGGCAAATGAAATTTAACATTGACAAATGTAAAGTACTACATATGGGAAACAGCAACCCGAGAGCAATGTATCAACTCTGTGGTACTATACTGACAGTGGTAGAGAATGAAAAGGACCTGGGTGTAATTGTGCAGGCAAATATGAAGTTCTCTGAGCAGTGCAGATGGGCTACAAGAGTAGCTCATGGTGTCTTGTCAATGATATACAGGAATTTTTTTAGCAGGGATAAGGAGGTGATTAGTCCCTTGTATAAGGTAATGGTCAGGCCACACCTAGAATACTGTATACAGGTCTGGAGGCCTCATTTCAAGAAGGATGTAGGGCTGCTGGAACGAGTACAGAGAAGGGCAACAAGATTAGTGAATGGAACAATGGGGTGCTCATGCGAAGAAAGGCTTAAGTTTTGCAAATTACAGTGTCTGGAGACTAGGCACCAGCGAGGTGATCTGATAGAGGTGTATAAAGCCTTGAATGGTTTGAGCATGCTCAATGCTGATGGGATTCTTCCTCCTGTTCAGAATAATCACCTGAGAGGGCATAAATTCAAATTGAGGAAAGACAGATGTAGGATAGACGTGCGGAAATTTGCCTTTAGCCAGCGGGTAGTTGGTTGGTGGAACAGACTTCCATCCCTTGTCATGGAAGTTGATAGCCTAAATAAATTTAAGGCTCAGCTGGACAGGTATTTCGAACGAACGGAGGGTGAAGTGGAAGTTGTTGTTTTTTTTTGGCTGATGCTGCATAAGCTTGCTTTCTTGCATCAAATGCCTCTACTAATGCTAATGCTACTTTATAATTTTTTTTCTAGTAGTACTAAATGGTGGGCAATATTAAAAAACAAAGTTTCAAATCTTTCACTGAAACCTTTGTCAGACATGCATTGTAAAAGTCAAATTGATGCTATATAACCTCTAGTATACAATCTATAACAAACTGCTGATGCTCTTTATGAAATATATTCGGATTGTAATAATAAATTCAATTTAAAAACAAAACATCAGTCTCAGTCATTGTCAAATACAATTAGATCATTTAAATTCGTGTGCTCTACTATTATTTGGTCTTACATTTGATCAAAAGTAAATTTTGTTAGCAAATTATTACAAAATACACAGTTGGATATATTACCATTACTAATGCATTTAAAAAAATTATAAAAAAATATTTGATTATGAATCTGGAGATGAATTTGTTGCAACACCAAAAGATAATTTTAAAATAAACTTTTATTTTGCCATTTTAGATACAAGAAATGCAATAGATGAACGTTTTGAGCAGCTCAAGGTTTATAATAACAATTTTAATTTTTTACAATGTTTTAGTGAGCTAAGTAAAATGTCAGAAGATGAAATTTTAACACATTGTTCAACTTTAGAACAATGTTTCAAATCTGAACAATGTTTTAAAACATTGCTCAGATTTAAGAATAACAGTTATCATATGCCACCAGTGAGGAATGCCCAAAGATATTGTTGCTGTTGATCTTGCAAATGAAATACAAATTTTTCAAAATTTTATGTCCATGAATCAGACTCCAAAAGAAATTTTAAGTTTTATATTTAAAAATAATTTAATCACTCTACTTCCTAATATATTTATTTCATTAAGAAATAGTGGCAGTTAACAATGCCTGTATCAGTAGCTAGTAGTGCGTGCTCTTTTTTGAAATTAATATTAATAAAAAATTACCTCCATTCATCAATGCATCTGACACAGGTAATTATAGACCTGTGAGTTTAACTTCCGTTCCAGGAAAATTAATGGAGGCACTGATTAAAGAAGCACTGCAGGATCATCTAGACAAGACTTCAGTTAGTTATAGCTCAGACACAGCATGGTTTTGTTAAGGGGAGGTCTTGCCTGACCGATTTGATTGGATACTATGATGCAGTCACAAAAGAAAAATTATATCTATAATATTATAAAAATTAAACTGTTACAGGAAAACCTATAACAAAATAATCCAACAATATCTAAATAAATCAAATATTTAAAAGCACCAAACAAAAGTAATCCAATCCACTTAACTGAGGGGCCCTGATGAAGTGAGGCCCTTGAGTACTCACCTCGAATGCCCTCCTAAGAGTTCTAAGAGTGGAGTGGGAAATTACCGGTCTAACTTCAGTAGTGGGGAAAATCATGGAGACTATGATCAATGGTGGAATTCAGGATCACTTAGAAATGGAATTCTGAAGGATACTCTGCATGGTTTTGTAAAGGGAAAATCATGTTTAACTAATCTGATTAGTTTTTACAGGGTCACTCAAGAGCTGGACATTGAGAATAGTTTCGACATTGTTTATTTGGATTTCAGCAAAGCATTTGACTCAGTCACACACGAGCGGTTACTTTATAAGCTGGAACAGGTTGGAATCACATGGAAAATACTTAGATGGATAGCTGGATGGCCTCGGAACAAGAGGCAGAAGGTTGTGATAAATGGTTATTCCTCAGATTGGGTTGATGTAAGAAGTGGGGTTCCCCAAGGAACCCCACTTCTTCAGTATTAGGACTACTGTTGTTTTTAATTTTCATAAATGAAAATTTATCGATGAAGCGATAGAGGGCATGATGTCTAAATTTGCAGATGATGTAAAGATTGGTAGAGTAGTTAATGATCTTTGCTAAGCAAAGCTTCTTCAAAATGACCTAGATAGACTTTAGGAATGGTTAGAAAAATGGCAGCTATGCTTTAATCCAGCAAAGTATAAGATATTGCGCCTGGGGAACAGTAACCCCAAAATAACTTATACACTTGGAGGAGTTGAACTAAAGCTAGTAGTGGAGGAAAGTGACTTGGGTATTACGATACGGTCAGATATGAAGTTCTCCGAGCATTGCAGACTGGTTGCAAGGAAGGCCCATGGTGTCCTACTAATGATTTATCGAACAATATCTAGTAGAGATAAGGATGTCATAATCCCATTATATAAGGGGCTATTGTTGGAACACACTTGAAATATCGTATTCTAGTACAGAGATCACAGTTAAAGAAAGACATTGTGCTTCTTGAAAGGTAAAATCGGCAAAAGGGCGTCCATATGAGGAAAGACTTTAAATATGTGGGTTGCAGAGCTTGGAAACTAAGCACTATAGAGGAGACTTGATTGAGGTGTTTAAGGCTCTGAGAGGCATACGAAAATGAATGAGGACAAAATTTTCACGGGCGTTATAAATGATTCTAGAACAAGGGACCATAGTTTCAAGTTATGTGGAAGATGTTTAAACTGGACTACAGGAAGTTTTATTTTAGATAGTGAGTTATAAATTACTGGAATACATTGGCGACATGGGTGGTAGAGGCTGACAGTTTGGGGAAATTCAAAGGTCAGCTGGATAATTACCTAAAGGAGGAGGAAAAAATGCACAGGTTGTCCATTTCCTTTTCTCTTATTAATGATTATTATTATTATTTAAATTTTCTTATTATTATTATTTCATTTTTATTCTTATTATTTTATTTTATTTATTTTATTATTATTATTATTTTATTTTTTATTGGCTGGTGCAGCATAAGCCTTAGGCTTCCTTGCACCATGTGGCCATTGCTAATATTAATACTAATATTAATGATGGGATGGTTGAGTGGAAGAAGACAGAGTGGTAATCAATAGACACTGCTCTTCATGGACTAGTTTTATTAGTGGTGTCCCCCAGGGGTCCATGTTTAGCCCATTGTTGTTTTCTGTATTTATCAATGATACTGATGAAAGTATATCAGGCTTAATGTCCAAGTTTGCAGATGATATGGTTGGCAGGGTTGTTAATGACACTAATGACAGTGTCATTAACATTTTATGCAACAGGATCTAGAAAAGTTGAGCAGACAGGCCGAGAGGTGGCAAATGAAGTTTAACATTGACAAATGTAAAGTACTGCATATGAGTAGCAATAACCCCAGAGTAGTGTACAAACTGTGTGGTACTACACTCAGGGTGGTAGAGAATGAAAAAGACCTGGGTGTAATTGTACAGTCAGATACAGTGGATTCCAGTTATTTGGGCCATCGGTTAATCGGGGCAGCCGTTTATTTGGGGCAAATCTTAAAAAACAGAACCCAATCGAGAAAATAGCCAGGATTTACTTCGCTTAATTGGGACAAAATGCCGTTTAATCGGGGCAGAAGACCGCAGCACTGAAGATTACCCTATGATTGTCCCCAACCGTACCACGTAGTTCGGTCGAATTTCTGGAGGTCACAACCATAAAAAAATAAAAACAATTAGCAGTCACCTGTTTATTGGGCTTTTCTGTTAGTGAAATCTGTCATAAACTGATAGTAAACTCGATCTTATTGAATTTGCGATAATACCGACAGCTGGAATTCTGTGGGTTATTATGGTGAAATGTGTTTACACTTCTATGGAATCTTCAATCATATAAAAAAAAAATAATTTTCAGGCTCTTCTCTTCATTCCTATTTTTAAAGCTTCGTAATTTGTTACTTCTCACTTGCGCGTATCGTGTTACTTGCAATTTGTGTGTGTGTGCAGTGTTCTTTGTTATTGATTGCTTATCTTTTTACTGTTTTAGATATTAACCCCCACCACAAATGACATTGAACAGAAATGTTAACTAGTTTAGTTAGTATGTACATATTACAGTACGTATTAATTATTTCGATTATCACGTATATTCTTCCGAATTTCAGGTATCATTTAATTTTTTAATTGGTAAGGTAATAAAGGGTAAATTTGTACTTAATATATCTTTACTTTTATAGCCTATGGATAATATTCCTCCTATTTTCGCTAATTACAATCGCTGTTTACTAGAATTAAAATTCAATTCACAAACGTGATCACAATGACCGGCGCTTATTACACATCGTATAGTGATCGGTACTTTAAATGGTGACTCCATCGTAACGTGATTGAACAGTGAACCAATTGTAAAGGGCGGGGGAAGTACATTGTATTTTTAACTATTTACGTGAAACTTCGGATAATTGGGGCAGCCGCTTAATCGGGCCAAAATGCACTAGTCCCGATGTGTCCCAAATAACCGGAATCGACTGTATGAAGTTTTCTGAGCAGTGCAGACGGTCTGCAGGAATAGCTCTTGGTGTCTTGTCAATGATATACAGGAATTTTTCTAGCAGGGATAAGGAGGTGATTATCCCCTTGTATAAGGCAATAGTCAGGTCACACCTTGAGTACTATATACAGGTCTGGAGGCCTCATTTTAGGAAGGATGTAGAGCTGCATGAATGAGTACAGAGAAGGGCAATGAGATTGGTGAATGAAACAAAGGGTTGCTCTTACGAAGAAAGGCATAATTTTTGCAAATTGCAGTGTCTGGAGACTAGGCACCTGCAAGGTGATCTGATTGAGATGTATAAGGCCTTGAATGGTTTGAGCAAGCTGAAGGCTAATGGGATTCTTCCTCTTGCCCAGATTAGTCACCTGAGGGGACATAAATTCAAATTGAGGAAAGACAGTTGTAGAATTGATGTGTGGAAATTTGCCTTTAGCCAGCAGGTGGTTGATTGCTGGAACAAACTTCCAACTGTCGTTGTAGAAGTTGACAGCTTAAATAAATTCAAGGCAGAACTAGACAAACATTTGGAGTTAATGGATGGGTGAAATGGGAAGGTTTTTTTTTTTTTTTTTGCTGATGCTATATAAGATTGCTTTCTTACATCATATGCCTCTACTAATGCTAATGGCTAATAAATCATTAAAATGAAGATAGTGACTCTGACAGACACATATTGGCCATAGCTGCCCTTGTGTCATGGGGCCAGGTGGGCAGGAGCAGCAATGCATAGCACACGCTTCTTGATTAGACTGGGGTTCGAGCCCGTGACCACCAAATACGGAGGATGCGGAAATGTCAGGGAATGAGCACCGCATATCCCCGGAGCAATCTGGCCTTAGTTGCTAATGCTCATAAAAACCAAATAACAAACAAACAAACAAGATCTGCCTAATTTTTCTAGTTCTTGTTGCAGCAGCATACCTTCATTACTATCATTAACAAACCTGCCAACCTTTGCATCATCTTCAAAATTAGATATTACGCCTGAATATACCTTCATCGATATCATTATTAAATTATTAATAAATACTGAACACAACCATGGGCCTAGCACTGAACCATGTAAAATTCTACTAAAAACACTAGTCCACTGATAACCACTCTGTCTTCTCCCACTAATCCATCCTTTTATCCAGAGCAGCAACTTGCTCTTAATGCCACAGTGTTCCAATTTGTACAGCAGTCTTTTATGTGGAACAGTATCAAAAGCTTTCCTGAAATCAAGTATATGATATTAGCATTAGCATTAGTAGAGGTATATGATGCAAGAAAGCAAGCTTATGCAGCATCAGCCAAAAAAAAAAAAAAACAACTTCCACTTCACCCCTCCGTTCGTTCAAAATACCTGTCCAGCTGAGCCTTAAATTTATTTGGGCTATCCACTTCCACGACAAGGGATGGAAGTCTGTTCCACCAACCAACTACCTGCTGGCTAAAGGCAAATTTCCGCACGTCTATCCTACATCTGTCTTTCCTCAATTTGAATTTATGCCCTCTCAGGTGATTATTCTGAGCAAGAGGAAGAATCCCATCAGCATTGAGCATGCTCAAACCATTCAAGGCTTTATACACCTTTATCAGATCACCTCGCTGGTGCCTAGTCTCCAGACACTGTAATTTGCAAAACTTAAGCCTTTCTTCATAAGAGCACCCCTTTGTTCCATTCACTAATCTTGTTGCCCTTCTCTGTACTCGTTCCAGCAGCCCTACATCCTTCTTGAAATGAGGCCTCCAGACCTGTATACGGTATTCTAGGTGTGCCTTGACCATTGCCTTATTACAAGGGAATAATCACCTCCTTATCCCTGCTAGAAAAATTCCTGTATATCATTGACAAGACACCGTGAACTACTCTTGTAGCCCATCTGCACTGCTCAGAGAACTTCATATCTGCCTGCACAATTAACCCCAGGTCCTTTTCATTCTCTACCACTGGCAGTGTAGTACCACAGAGTTGATCTGTTGCTCTAGGGTTGCTTTTTCCCATATGTAGTACTTTACATTTGTCAATGTTAAACTTCATTTCCCACCTCTCAGCCCATCTGCTCAACCTTTCTAGATCCTGTTGCAGCAGCAGTGTCATTAGTGTCCTTGACAACCCTGCCAACCTTTGTACCGTCTGCAAACTTGGACATTAAGCTTGACAAATATCAAACTATTTTTTGCATCCAGTTCCTTTGTCAGTGTATTACAGTATCAAATTATTATTATTATTATTATTATTATTAGCCATACGGTGCAAGGAAGCCTGAGGCTTATGCTGCACCGGCCAAAAAAAAAAAAAAAAAATTTCCCTATTACCTTGAGAGAGAGAAGTAGAAAGGAATCACCAAGAAAGGGAAGAATGATGATGTCCAGCTCAGGACCCTGGGTGTGCCAAGCCCATACTCACCAGATGTGAGCCCCTGGGTATTGGTCAGGCAAGGTCTCCCCCTAATGAACCTATGCTGTGACTGAAGTATAATGACACTAGTTTTCCAAATGGTTCTGCATAATTTCTTTAACTAATAATTCCATGATTTTCCTGGCAACAGAAGTTAAGCTAACTTCTGTTCCAAGGAAAATAATGTTACCCCTTGATTCCCCTTTGTGAATTGGGGATACATTTGCACATCTCCAGACTGTACGGCCCTCCCCTGCATCCAAAGATATCATAATTATGACTACGGGTTTAATTACCTCCTTTGCTGCATCCCTTACTGCAATTGGATAGTCCCATCCATTGGTGCCTTTTTTATGTTTAATAATCGTAACAATTTTTCTTTCACTTTCCTCTCAACTATTACAAAGTCATTTAGCTTCCTGTTCGAATTTGATAAACTTCTGGTATCCACTTTCCTAAAGGAATCCTCCTATATAAATGTAGATACAAAATACCTACTTGAGTTTGTCAGCAACCTGAGCAGGATCATCAACAATAAAACCATCGATATCAAGTGGCCTAATGTGATTCATTCCCTGACTTCTAGTATTTATGCAAGCAAAGAAGTCGTTGCTATTTTTCTTTGTGTCTTTTGTCAAAGATTTCTTGTAATCTGCCTTGGCTTGCCTGATCTCCTTTGTGACTTGATTGTAGGCTAGTCTATATCTACCAGAGGCTTCTATATCATCTGATTATTTATATGCATCCCATGCATTTTTTGTCTCTGCCACATGTCTCATTAAGACATCTGATATCCATTTAGGTCTACGCCCCTAGAACAGAATTTCTTAGTTTGTATGAAAAGCTAGCAGCTTCTATGATTATATCCTTGAAAACCTCCCATTTATAATCTGCTGTTAATGATATCACTAGTTTGTTTCACTGCATAGAATTTAAAAAATTATCTGAGGTCACTGTAGTCTCCTTCATAAAAAAACACACCCTTAACCTTGATGTCAGTTACATCTTTAAGTAAATCCAAGATCGATACACTGTGATCACTGCTCCCCCCCCCAGCGGATTTATCTAAAGATTTTTATCACATGAAGAATCACTGCTAATAATCAGACCAAGAGTGTTGCTTTCTCTTGTTGCCTTTTTAACGTGCTGCTGCAGAAAACAGTTATCCAATAAATCTCACCTTATGTTTCCCAAAGATGTTGCAGGATGGTCACATGGAACGCAGAATGTGTTTTTCACTGAACCCATTGTGGGTTTGAAACTTCAACATATTTTGACATGCTTATAAAGCAATTTTGTTTTGCTAGTGGGCAACCAAGACAAGTCACGAACACCTCACTTCTGTTGTGGTAGTTGCTGATCATCATTAAAAGTATGACTGCATGGTAGCCATCTCCATTTTGTGAGAACACACCTAATATACCCTCATGACTTACTTACTCCATTTTGTGAGAACACACCGAACATACCCTCATGACTTACTTTTCATGGAGATTATTTCAGTATATAAAAAGGCTAAAGATCAAATAAATGTCTGCATCTGTGTATACCACTGCACTCCAGGCAATGGTATACTCAGTGTAAATGCGCCACTGAAGACACCAATTTCCCAGCAGATCCTCTCAGAAAAAATTTCAGAAATGGAAGACTTACCTGGCAAACAGGATATTGATTGTGATTTCAGTAAAGCAGCATGATCAGACAGATCTCCACATTTTGCCAGTTAGGGAGAATTAGATGGATATAGTCTGAGGCTAATGTCTCACAAAATTAAATTACATACCTCTTAACACTATAAATTAAAAAAGTGGAATTTACTGGATCTAGCTACAAAGCATTTGCCAGTAAGAAAGAACGTCTCATTTTAACATTTTTCTATGTAGGTGATGGTTTTTTATAGTACTGCTCAAATGGATGGTCTTTTTTGTAAAAGTTGACATTTGATCACAGTCCAGACTGGCATCTTCAGTGACAGCTTAGCAAGAATCTGACGGCTGTTTCACAATGGGAGTAAATTTTCATCAATTCCTATAACTCACTCATTAACCCCAGGGGCTCACATCTGGTGAGTACAGGATTGGCACACCCAGGGTCCTGAGCTGGATATCATCATTCTTCTCTTTCTTGGTGATTCCCTTCTATCTCTCTCTCTTAGGGTAACTCGGGAATTTTTTTTTTCGCTGGTGCAGAATAAGCCGCAGGCTTCCTTGCACCATACAGCTAATAATAATAATAATAATCAACAAGTCTTGCTAGTGTTTCAGTGTGCACCCCACAAGTTCCAGTCAATATCTGTAAAGTTAAAATCCCCCATTATAAGACATTCTGATTTACTGGGCCATTCTATTTCTTTGTATAGTTTTTTATTGTACTCATAACACTCATTAGGCTTGTAACAAAGACATACTCTAATTTTTGTTTTCACAGTGATTATGTCACACCAAACTGATTCCGCCGTGAGCTGGCCACCCATGGCATCTGTATGATCTGTCTTAGATTTTATGTGCTTTTTAAATAAGAGCAAATTCCCCCTCCAGTTCTGCCTATCCTTTTTGTATGACCCACATGGTTTTGCTAAAAGGCAAGTTGAGTGAAGAAAGAAGAACCACTGTTAAGGTCTCTGGAAGTCTTGTACGTATGCCCCTTGGTCAAATATTTAGGAGCATATGTTGACAAGATATCCTTTTTGCCTCACGTGCAGAAATTTAAAGAAAAAATAAGATTAATGTATTCTAAAATAAAGAGGACTATATGGGTAGAATGGGGGGTAAAAGGAAAATGCTTCGGATCAACTCTATAAATATATATTTATGCCTATTATAACTTATGCGTTTGGAACTTGGGGATGTCAGGTCACCAAGTCATGTTTGAAAGATCTCTTGTCAGCCAAGATTTTTGATCTTTTGGTGGTGACGCAGGCCTGTAGAGCTGTGTCTAATGAGACCCTGCAAGTAACAGTAGGTAAATCTGTTGATTTAGTAGTGGCAAAGAAGGTATTAGCATATGCCAGAAGGTATAACTTGTGTGTGGAAATTTTGGGGATGTGATCTTTCCCTAACGTACATAGAGTATAGCATGGCATGATTTAAAAAGGAGAGGAAAAGGTTATAGAAGGAGGGGGTTTTTTTTGGTTTGTTTTAGGAGCATTAGAAACTAAGGCTATATTGCTCCGGGGATATGCAGTGGTAATTCCCTGACCTTTCCGCATCCTCCATATTTGGTGGTTACGGGCTTGAACCCCAGTCTAATCAAGAAGGGTGTGCTACGCACTGCTGCTCCTGCCCACCTGGCTACGGAGGCCCCTAGAAGGAGGCAATCAAGATACGGCAAGAGTGACAAAATAGTTGTGCATCGGGCCATGTCACTTATGCCTACTTTCCTGGAGTAAGTATAATGTAGGAAAATTGTAATTGGCCTAGTTCAGGTCTTTCTCCCATGATGCAGGTAATGGGACATGGGTTGCAAAAGTGGCTAATTGAATTAAAAACTGAAAGTAATCTGCTGTACAGATGTGAAAGATGTAGGACATGTATTGAAGTATTGTTCTGGCAATTCTGATTTAAGGAATGTGTTGGTTGGTAAAATTGGCACTGACACATACACCTGTAGGGAGCTTTTCTTGAATGTTAATTGGTATGTGGCATTTTTGCAATTTGCATATGCTGTGCATAAGAGGAGATAGATATAAATATTTTAAATAGTGTTAATAGGATTTAGTTGTACCTTTAGACAGCGGGTAGTTGGTGGTGGAACAGACTTCCATCCCTTGTTGTGGAAGTTGATAACATAAATAAATTTAAGGCTCAGCTGGACAGGTATTTTGAACGAACGGAGGGGTGAAATGGGAGTGTTTTTTTTTTTTTGGCTGATGCTGCATAAGCTTGCTTTCTTGCATCATATGCTAATGCTAATATGTAAGTTAGAGTTTTAGTGTTTTTGGAGTTCATGAATTTTAGTTGTACAGAGTTTTAGTTATACTATTTATTTATTGGCATTATAATTGTGATATATATATATATATATATAAAATTTAGATTGAAGTTTTATTTTGCATTTCAAATTCATCAAATTTATTTACTATGCTTCTAGCATTGTTGAACAAGCAAGTATACATGCACCTGTTTTTGCCCTTAGCTACCTTAATACAGCCCGTGTATTTACTTGTTCTGTGATTACAAAAGGGCTTGAAATCCCTAACATCCTGCTTTCCAGGCTGCTGCATGTTCCAGTAGAAGCAGTGCAAGAATCACTTTCAACTGTGCCTGCAGCTATTTAAAGATAAACAGATTAAGAGATTGATGTCTATTAGTCAGTATATCTCTCCAAGCTAGCAGTTTTCTGAACTACCAGGGATCCAGCAGATGCTCTGGCTATTTCCATTCAATTTGTTTAGAATATACCAGATCTGTACGAGTAATGGATTGTCGTGCTTTTTATTCTGTGTATAGCTTGAATTGCACTAATTGAATCCATGTATACGGTAATGAGCAGTATAGTTGTTGCCCAAGCAAAATTTAAAGCTATAATAATTTCATATGAGTTCTGCATCGAAGCTGCTACATTCAATTGGAAGTTTCTTAGCTATAGTGGTATTGGGAAAACGGGTACAACAATATCAACGTTTGTGCCCTTAAAAGATGATATCTGCTCTATAATTTCACCAACTTATCCCCCTGGCAGACATATCCTGGTCCTATTCCATCAATCCTTTTTGGAGTGATGGAACAGGCCCAGGGTATATTGCCCATTTTCCTGACAATAGCATCACCAATAACTGCTATATCCTGTGGGACAAGCACATCATGCCCTGGGGTTGCCTGATGTGCAAGGTCTGCCACTGAGTTGGGAATACAAGAGCTTGATGGGTCCTTCAATTTAATTCCTTCAGGGACATCCACCCTGTTCTTCATGCTCTAATAAACACCCACCAGAACACTGATTTTAAGCCTAATATATTACACTACAGTAGACTTTCAGAATAACAGCACCTTCGGGGATTCAAGGTGCTGTTATTTCGATTTTTCCGTTATCTAGAAAGTTTTATTTTTAATGTATTTAATGCAGAAATAATGAAGCCAAATAAGACATAGGGAGATTAAGAATGCAATTTTATTAACTACACACAAAAAAATATAAACATGTTAACGATCCAATATTATATTCTGCTTATGCCCCGTTATATTTTCTTTATATCAAGTTTAGTCTGCAGTTGTAGCACAGTGGTATCATGACCATCCTCCCCACACCGGGTGGAAAAGGCATGGGGTTTGAATCCCGTCAATGATGCGAGGAACTTTTATAGGCTTTTTTTCATTCTGCGGCTAAGCTAGTCGGTCTCGGGCATAGATAGCAAGGTTCCCCCCCCCCCCAAGAAAATGGGGTTTTTCATCCAGCAAAACAGACAAATTGAGCAGAGAACACATGCAACTTACAGACACAATACACATGGGTATATGAATTAACATTCTGGGTGACTCTAATGTAATAGTTTGGATTATATCAAGTTTGTCACTAAACTTTAATGTTGTTGTTTCCTTCTTTCTATGAGGTTTATTAACTTTAGGAGCCATAGTGAGGGGTTTTGCATTTAAAATAAATGCAAAACAGCAGTATAATCCATGATATCAGTACAGAATTCACTTTCAAAATGGCAAACGTAAACAAATGCAATAATCATGTGACTTGCCATTTGCTATTTTTGGCACTGCAGGACATTTGTGCTGTATGCATACATCCAATCTCAATGTGCTGCTATTTAGCATTAGTAAAGGCATTTGATGCAAGAAAGCAACCTTATGCAGCATCAGCCCAAAAAAAAAAAAAAAAAAAAAAACCACTTCCACTTCACACCCCTGTTCGATCGAAATACCTGTCCAGCTGAGCCTTAAACTTATTTAGGCTATCAACTTCCACGACAAGGGACGGAAGTCTGTTCCACCAACCAACCACCCGTTGGCTAAAGGCAAATTTCCGCACATCTATCCTACATCTGTCTTTCCTCAATTTGAATTTATGCTCTCTCAGGTGATTATTCTGAGCAAGAGGAAGAATCTCATCAGCACTGAGCATGCTCAAACCATTCAAGGCTTTATATACCTCTACCAGATCACCTCGCTGGTGCCTAGTCTCCAGACACTGTAATTTGCAAAACGTAAGAGCACCCCTTTGTTCCATTCACTAATCTTGTTGCCCTTCTCTGTACTCGTTAAAGCAGCTCTACATCCTTCTTGAAATGAGGCTTCCAGACCTGTATACAGTACTCTAGGTGTGGCCTGACCATTGCCTTATACAAGGGAATAATCACCTCCTTATCCCTGCTAGAAAAATTCCTATACATCATTGACAATACACCATGAGCTACTCTTGAAGCCCGTCTGCACTCCTCAGAGAACTTCATATCTGCCTGCACAACCACCCCCAGGTCCCTTTCATTCTCTACCACTTTTCAGTGTAGTACCACAGAGTTGATACGTTGCTCTGGGGTTGCTGTTTCCCATATGTAGTACTTTACATTTGTCAATGTTAAACTTCATTTGCCACCTCTCAGCTCATCTGCTCAACCTTTCCAGATCCTGTTCCAGCAGCACAGTAGTAGTAGTAGTGGTGGCATTTGAATCAAGAAAGCATATATATGAGCTTATGCAGCATCAGCCAAAAAAAATCACACCATTCCCTCCAAATGCCTGTCCAGTTCCTCCTTAAATTTATTCAACCTATCAACTTTCACAACGACAGATGGAAGTTTGTTCCAGCAATTAACCACCCGCTGGCTAAAGGCAAATTTCCGCACATCTATTCTACATCTGTCTTTTCTTAATTTGAATTTATGCCCCCTAAGGTTCGTAATCTGAACAAGTGGAAGGATCGCATCAGAATTCAGCGTGCCCAACCCATTCAAGGCCTTATATACCTCAATTAGATCACCATGCAGGTGCCTAGTCTCCAGCCACTGCAATTTGCAGAACTTAAGTCTCTCTTGGTAAGAGGATCCCTTCATTTCCCTCACCAATCTTGTTGCCCTTCTCTGTACACGCTCAAGTAACTCTACAACCTTCCTAAAATCCCAGACCTGTACGCAGTATTCAAGGCACGGCCTGACCATTGCCTTATAGAGAGGGATAATCACCTCCTTTTCCCTGCTAGCAAAATTCCTATATATCATTGACAAAACCCCATGATCTGCCCTGGCAGCCTGTCTGCATTGCTCAGAAAACTTCATATCTGCCTGCACAATTATTCCCAGATCTTTTTCATTTTCTACCACCTTAAGTGTAGTACCACACAGTTGGTACGTTGCTCTGGGGTTACTTCTACCCATATGCAGTACTTTGCTTTTGTCAGTAGTGTCTTTGACAACCCTGCCAACCTTCGTATCGTCTGCAAACTTGGACATTAAGCTTGATATACCATCATCAATATCATTTATAAATACAGAAAACAATAATGGACCCAACACTGAGCCCTGAGGGACTCCACTAATAACATTAGTCCACGATGAGCAGTGTCCATTGATTACCACTCTCTGTCTTCTCCCCCTCAACCACCCCTTTATCCATAGGAGCAATTTGCCTCCAATGCCACACTGCTCCAATTTGTGCAGCAGTCTTCCATGTGCAACAGTATCAAAAGCCTTTCTAAGATCTAAGTATATAATATAAAAGTTATTCCCTACATCCAGTTCTTTTGTGACTGCATCATAGTATCCAATCAAATTGGTCAGGCAAGACTTCCCCTTAACAAAACCATGCTGTGTCCAAGGTATAATTGAAGTCTTGTCTAGATGATCCTGCAGTGCTTCTTTAACCAGTGCCTCCATTAATTTTCCTGGAACAAAAGTTAAATTCACAGGTCTATAATTACTTTTGTCAGCCATTGATCCTCCTTTGTGAATTGGGGTCACATTTGCACATCTCCAGTCTGTGCATACCTCCCCTGAGTCCAAGGAAGCTCTCATAATTATAGCTAAGGGTTTGATTATTTCCTTTGCTGCCTCCTTTAATATAACTGGATAAATCCCATCCACCCCAGGTGCCTTTCTTGTGTTTATCTTGAACAATTTCTCCTCCACTTTACTCTCAATTATTACAAGATTCTCTAGCCTACTGCCAGAGTTGGATACACCTCTGGCATTCCCCTCGCTGAATAACTCCTCATGTGTGAATGTCGACGCAAAATATTCATTTAGTTTGTTAGCTACCTGAGCAGGATCATCAACAGTTGACCCATCAATATCAAGTGGACCAATCTGATTCATCCCCTTCCTTCTAGAGTTTACATAAATAAAGAACTCTTTGCTGTTTTTCATTGCATCCCTTGCCAAAGATTTCTCGTAATCTGCCTTCGCCTGCCTAATCCCCTTTGTAACTTGGTTACAGATCAACTTGTATCTATCATAGGCTTCTGTGTCACGTGTTAATTTGTATGTATCCCATGCATTTTCCTTCTCTGCCATATGTCTCATTAGTTCATCTGACATCCATTTAGGCCTAAACCTTGAACAATATTTCTTAGTTGGTATGTAAAGCCTAGTAGCTTCCAAGGTAAATTCTTTGAATGCTTCCCATTTTGAATTTGCTGTTGGTAACATCATCAGTTGGTCCCACTGTATAGAACTTAAATACTGTCTCAGTATTGTAGTCACCTTTACGAAAGCAATAACCCTTCCCTTTACCCCTAATGGTAGTTACCTCTTTGAGTAAATCCCACTTCAGCACACTGTGGTCACTGCCACTAGTGGTTCATTTATCTTCAGATTCTTAATGCTTTAAGAATCACTACTGATAATCAAATCAAGAGTATTACTCCCTCTAGTTGCCTCCAAAACATGCTGATGTAGAAAACAATCATCCAATAAATCCACAAAAGCCTTGCTAGTGTGTGAGTGACCAGCCCCCAAATTCCAGTCAATATCTGGGAAATTAAAATCCCCCATTATAAGACTCTCTGATTTACTGGCCCACTGTATTTCCCTGTACAGTTTCTTATTATACTCATCAGAGTCATTAGGCCTATAGCACACTCCTACTCTCAATTTTGATCTCCCAATGCCTATGTCACACCAAACTGACTCGACACTGCATTGTCCAGCAATGTCGACTGGATTCACTTCCTTGGATTTTATGTGTTTCTTAACTAATAGCATAACCTCTCCTTCCTTCCTATCCTGTCTATCCTTTCTGTAGACGTTGTTCTCCCCAAATTCCAGTTCTGCATTCCTTATATCTGTGTGACACCACGTCTCTGAAATCCCAACAATATCTGCCTTTGATGTTTTGAGCAATACCTCAAATTCATCAAATTTATTTACCAAACTGCTAGCATTGGTGTACACGCAAGTACACATGCACCTGTTTCTATTCTTAGCTACCCTAACACAACCCATGTGTGTACTTGTATCGCAGTGACTTCCAGCAGTCTCTGAAATATCCTGCATCTTGTTTTTCAGGCTTCTACTCATTCCAATAGAAGCAGTGCAAGAATCTCTTTCACCTCTGCCAGTGGCTACTGTTAATCTATTAGTCTTTGTCTCCTCCCAAAGCTAGCAGTTTTCCGACCCACCTTCACTGCCTCGATAGCATCAGCAAATATTCTTGCACCCTTTCTATTTAAGTGTATCCCATCCCTTTAGAAGCAGTCTCTCTTGTTAACAAGTACAGTCCAGGCTGAAAAAATTTTTACCCCTTGAGCCTTGCACAATCTTTCCAGGGCCGAATTGATCGACAAGGCTCTCATCATATACTCCCTCCTATCGTGTCTGGGCAGAATTGCATATTTCAACAGTCTATAGTAATAGTAATTGTGACATGTGATGCAAGAAAGTAAGCGTATGAGCTTATGTAGCATTAACCAAAAAAAAAAAAATTCACACAACCATTCCCCCTAAATGTTTGTCTAGTTGCTCCTTAAATTTATTTAATCTATCAACTTCCACAAGATGGAAGTTTGTTCCAGCAATTAACCACCCGGTGGCTAAAGGCAAATTTCCGCACATCTATCCTACAACTGTTTTTCCTCAATTTGAATTTATGCCCACTTAGGTTCATAATCTGAACAAATAGAAGAATTCTATCAGAATTCGGCAAGCTCAACCCATTCAATCAGATCACCTCGCAGGTGCGTAGTCTCCAGCCACTGCAATTTGCAGAACTTAAAAGTCTCTTAGTAAGAGGATCCCTTCATTCCCCTCACCAATCTTGTTGCCCTTCTCTGTACATGATCAAGCAAATCTACATCCTTCCTAAAATTAGGCCTCCAGACCTGTACGCAGCACTCAAGGCGTGGCCTGACCATTGCCTGATACAGAGGGACAATCACCTCCTTTTCCCTGCTAGCAAAATTCCTATATATCATTGACAAAACCCCATGACCTGCCCTGGCAGCCTGTCGGTATTGCTCAGAAAACTTCATATCTGACTGCACAATTACTCCCAGGTCTTTTTCATTTTCTACCACCTTATGTGTAGTACCACACAGTTGGTACGTTTCTCTGGGGTTACTTCATATGCAGTACTTTGCATTTGTCAAGGTTAAACTTCAGTTGCCACTTCTTAGCCCATCTGGCCAAATTTTCTAGATCCTGTTGCAGTAGTACACTGTCATTAACAACCCTGCCAACCTTTGTATCATCTGCAAATTTCGACACTAAGCCTTATATACCTTCATCAATATCATTGATAAATATACAAAACAACAGTGGACCCAACACTGAACCCTGTGGGACTCCACTAATAACACTAGTCCATGAAGAACAGCTCCCATTGATTACCACCTCCTGCCTTCTCCCACTCAACCATCCTTCTATCCATTGTAGCAACTTACCCTTAATACCATTCTGCTCCAATTTGTGCAGTAGTCTTCCATGCACAACACTGTCAAAAGCTTTCCTGAAATCCCAGTATATGATTCAAAATTATTTTTTGCATCCAGTTCCTTTGTAACCACATCATAACAACCAATCAAATTTGTCAGACAAGACTTCCCCTTAACAAACCTATGCTGTGCCTGAATTATTGCTGCAGTCTTGTCTAGATGATCTTGCAATGTATCTTTAACCAGCAACTCCATTATTTTACCCAGAACAGAAGTTAAACTAACTGGTCTGTAATTACTCGTGTCACCCTTCAATTCAATGTAAATACTGCCTACTGTACAGTATTTACATTGAACATGCCCCTTGGCTGTATCATGTGCCATTTCAGTATTCGGAAACATCAAACGGAACAGAGGACAATCACCCCCTCCTCCTGGAGCACTCCTGCTACTTTGAGCCCTTTGGCTTGCGGCTCTGATGCATGGTTTCCATTCAAATTCAATTTGAGAATACTACACTAAATTAATACACTTAAATGCAACACTAACACTATGCAGCGGTCATATACCGTGCAATGTTCCTACCTGTTATCACCTATGGAGCCGGTGCATGGTTCATCCGCTCGGCCATAGTAAGAAATAGGAATAAATTAGAATCGATACAAAGGACAATACTACTCACTATTACCAGAGCATGTCGCACAGTAAGCACACCTGCACTACAGTTGCTGGCCGGAACTCTCCCACTTTACCTGGAAGTAGCCAAAAGAGGCTTATATTATAAATTTAAAAAGGGCATACCCACAGAATTTCTGGGGATAGTCCTTGACACAGCCAACACCTTCAATGATGAAAGAAAAAGAATAACCACAAAGCTCCACAAGCTATGGCAAACAAAGTGGGAGCAGGAAACCAGAGGTCTGGTTACCAAACGGTTTCTGCCATGGGTGTCAATGGTTAGCCCAAAGCCACCTAAGTGGTATGCCCCTGGACTTTTTACAACATTTATATTGACAGGTCACGGCTCCCTAAAGGCGAAACTAACGTCCTTAGGCCTGACCGATGACCCAAACTGCACCTGTGGCGAAAGTGAAGACTGGGCACACATTCTATATGAATGTATAATATATGACATCCTCAGAACAGAGCTAATAGCACAGATTGGTCCCCTTCCCAGGGGAGAAGAACATCTGTTCATCATAGAAGAGCAAAATTATAAAGCTTTTACATCTTTCACACAGAAAGTATTCGAAATGCGCAGAGCAATGCAAAGAATGGCAATTCAGCTTTCACCAGCAATTAAACAATAATCAATAGTAAAATTGCCCAAGTTTCCCACCACGCCCAGACGATGACTTAAAAACTGTCAGGATAGCAGTATTCTGCACCCTGACAGAAACCTGACATGACAAACCTCCCCAGGATTACCCTGCCATGTGTAGGAACCTGGGACCCCATGCCAAATAAGTAACCACGTAGGGGAGGGAAATGTACAGGGAGCAGATTAGCTGAAAAATATCAGTAGGCTAGTAGCAAAGGGATGCAATGTAGTATGAATGAATGAGAATGAAAGACAATGAATAGGCTGGGAACTGAGTGAACTAGGAATTATGGTAAAAGGGAATAAATGGCGGTTTTGGTGAAAGAAAGAGTGACCTAGCATGAGGGAAAGAGAGAGTAAATGGGAATGAGTGGAAGAGCAAATGTAATTGGCCAAAAGAATACAAAGTTAAAAATAACTTACATCACTTTATATATACTGTACTAACAAACATTCACTAACCACATAAACACTATCACTGCATTCTCCCCTGGCCTACAAAAAAAAAAAAAAAAAAAACTTGTGGCTAGGCCTGCACTACAACTGAAGAATAACAGTAAGTTGAGGTGCCCAGAGAGTGCAATGCAGAAAGTAAGAGTCGAATAAATGAGATGAGAGCTAGAAGAATGAATAAAAGGGTAAGCATATGAGAAAAAGAACACAAACCATAAATGCTACAGTTAAGTACACACTAACCTTAATTTTAATTAGTATTTAAATTTACACTACACATCATTGCATCCCCCCTGGTGTGTGAGAAAAAGATGAATGAGTTGAGTGAAAAAAAAAAAAATATATATATATATAAAAAACTTGGGAAAAAAATTATAAAATAAGAAAAAAGTATTTAAAAAAAATAATAAAAAATAATAAAAAAATAAATAAATAAAATAAATAAATAAATAAAAAAAAGAATGCAAGTAGAGTGAGAATGCAGATTATGAATGAAGTAAATGTGTCTCTCCCACCCCATTGCCTGGTGGGTTCCCCACTGCCAGCTAACATATCCCACCCCCGGAGCTGGATGGGCAGATTAACCCTCATACTGGATTCGACACTCCTTGGACGTGACACCGATGAAGACATTCTGCGGCTTTGCTGCCAACTGTGATCTGAACTGGGTGCTCTAACCTGGTTCCCTTTAAAACCCCATCCCCAGGCAGGGGAGGGAGGAGACGGATCTCTGTCTCCTCTCCTCCCCGCCTACCCCCCCATACTTCGCCTGGTGGGGCTCGTCTCCACTGACCTCTTTGGGGATGCCTACTCTATCGTCCCTATTCTTCTATCTGTTTTTCCCCCCAGTCTTCAGTCTCCCTCCCTCTCTAACTAAATCAACCGAAGTACACCCTTAACAATGCCGCCAAATTCTAATCAATGTCTAAATTCTACCGGTTTCCTGTAAATCTCTAAGACAACTAACACTATTAGCTAGCGTATAGCCTCACGTCTAAATTTAATAACATCAAAATTTTTCCCGACCTATTTGGCCTTTAGCACATCTCTTTAGCGTTCAAACCCAACCAGTGATTTCCTAACAGCAATCCCATTAAGCATTAATGTCAAATGCAATTTTTTTTTTTTTTTAATAGGTCCTAGCCACTGAAATCCCAGGAAACTAGGTGGCAGGACCTGCCAGAGCAATTTGTTGTGATACTGGATACACTGGGCTAGCCTCCACGTGGCAGGGTATGGGCAACGTTGGGCCCCACTAGGGCCCTGGCGGCCAATAAGCCGGATAAACAATGGGCACAACATATCACACTGGACAGACATGGCCCACACACTTTCAAGTCTCTGGCTTGACAGTGTACTGTCCTCGATACAGCGAAACACACGCGGAGATGGGAGAAATCCCAGGTGCCGTCCGACACGAACATACCTTATGCACCGGTTATGCAGCAGTAACACATATTACGCTATCACGTTTGTTTACGTTATTATATTTATATATATATATATATATATATATATATATATATATATATATATATATATATATAACGATATGGAGTTTACTTTACGTATTATTTTACTTTTATGGTCATAAGTACTTATGGACCGACCATGATTTAAACTTCAAAGTCTGCGAGACAATATTATTATCAGCTATATGGTGCAAGGATGCCTGAAGCTTATGCTGCACCAGCCAAAAAAAAAAAAAATTCACGAGTTACCCTGAGAGTGAGTGAGAGAGAGAGAGTGAGTGAGTGAAAAGTAGAAGGGAATCACCAAGAGGAGAAGAATGACGTTATCCAGCACAGGACCCTGAGTGTGCCAAACCCATACTCACCAGATGTGAGCCCCTGGGGTATTTGCATTAGATTTCGTTTTTTGATTTACCTCAAAAGCTATCCAAGAATATGGAGAAATGACATCGTAGAAAAAATCTATTGCAATAGGAATACGAGAAAAGTTGGCCATTTTATTTATTTAAGAATAGTATATAATAACACTAGTGTAGTATAAGAATACTATATCACAACGTGCTCCATAAAATCAGCACAATTCTGAATTTACGGTTAGCGAATAAAATTACATAGAATAGCGGAAGTTGAACTTTATTTGTATTTACAAATAAATTCGCACAATATCGCCAATATGAGTTGGTGCTACTGAAATTTAGAGGTTGACATTAATTAGCATTATTGGTGGAAAAAGATGCAAGAAAGCAAGCTTATACACCTTCGGCCGAAAAAAAAAACAAACAATTCCCATATCACCTATCCATTCCCTACAATACTCTCTCTAGTTCTTTCTTGAATTTACTTAAGCGGTCAACTCACACAACCATAGCTGGAGGTTTGCTCCAACAATCAACTACCGCTGGCTAAAGGCAAACTTACGTACATCTATTTTGCAATCGTCCTTCCTCATTTTGAATTTGTGTCCCCTCATGTGCATACTCTGAGCAAGAAAAAGAATCCCATCAGCATTAAGCTTACTCAATCCATTCAAAGCCTTAAACGCCTCGATCAGATCATCTCGCAGGTGGCTGGTCTATAGATGCGGCAATTTGCAGAACTAAATCCTTTCTTGATAAAAACACACACTCTTTGTTCTGCTTACCAATCTCGTTGCCTTTCTCTGTAGGCCCCGAGTGCCGAGCGATTTGTCTGAGCTTTCAGCGCGATTTTTTAAAAGCGATCTACAGTTCTTTTACTTTTCTGTCATCAAGAAATTATTTATTTAATAACAGCTCTTGCTACAAAAGTTTTTGTACAGAGCAAGAAAGGAAAGGCACCTTCTTTAGTTTTCATAGTTCTATTACTGACTCCTACTGCTTTCGGCTTGTTCACACCAGGCACTGCTCCTTCCTCCACCCCAGTCTGCGTAACGGGACCGGAAACCTTGGCAGAAAAGTTAATCTGCCAAGGGCTGAAAGGAGCAAATATGGACTGTTCCAATACTGATTCTCACAGGATCAATGTCCGATCATATTCAAGAGAGCAGGAGGATCACAACCCTTCCCATGCTAAAAGACAAAAGAATGATACAGACCAAAATATCTAGCCTCGCTTCCTTATAATCCATTTATTGATTATATTCAGCAAGCTCTCTCCTTTTATGTTCCAGAAATGTTTAGAGAGTGTTGCTGACTCTCCAAAAATGGTGACTTCGACTAAAATTAAGTGACTTGCATGTTGAACCAACAGAACACAAGCACTTTGATAAATTGATTAAATCAAAAACCATTGTAGAAACTCCCATAGGAATGCCCTCTCATGCCACCTTAAACTACTCAAAAGGAGTTATAACTGAATGGGACCTATATATATATATATATATATATATATATATATATATATATATATATATATATATATATACACAGTATCCGACGAAAAATTAAAAAGGAACTTTCAGATCAAAACGTTATTCAGGTCAAAAGAATCCTAATTAAAAGGAATGGCTCATTACTTCCAACAAAAACATAATACTAACATTTAATTTGCCAGATTCACCAACTTCTGTATGCCCAGGGCATGACCTTTTGGAACCTGAATAGTGAAGAAAACAGCAGAATACGCCATAGGCCTCCTCCTGAGATTGTTCAAGAAGCCTTCAGAATGGTGTCTTCCCTGCAATTTGGAAATGACAAATGTCAAATTGATAACAAAAAACTCAAGGAAACCACCGGAAGCCCCTGACTCATATAGACCAAATTCGATACTATTTGTTGTCAGCAAACTGCTTGAACGCCATCTGCACACCCCCATATAGCTACATTACGAATCAGCAAACTTGGCCTTGCCCAACCAGTTTGGCTTTAAGAAAGGGTGCTCTACAGTTGATGCACTCCAACATATCTTAGAAAACGCTAGAAGATCAAATAAGTACTTTCTGGTAATCTCAGTCGACATTGCCCGAGCTTTTGACTCTGGCCGAGACTCCTGGGTAAAATTCGTAGGGCCAACATCCCCAGTTGGCCCTACTGGGGATGTTGGCCTATTCAACACAATCAAAACTTATCTGACAGACAGATACATGGTAGTTAATGCACTCTACGGGAACGTGATGAAGAAAGTACACTAAGTGGACAGAAAGCATGGGATACCTACCTAGTAACGGGTAGGCCCACCTTTCTCCCGGATAAGGGCAGTCACATGGCGAGGCATTGATTCCACAAGTTCACGAAATCGTTCCACAGATATTTCCATCCATGCTTGCTGCACTGCTGTCCATAATTCCGTCGCATTCCTGGCTAGAGGATTCAAAGCTCGAACGGACCTTTTCACAGCATTCAAAAGATGCTCTATAGGATTTATGTCCGGTGAACGGGGAGACCGTTCCATGGTGGTAAAATCTGTGGAATTCTCTTCGAACCATGTTCTAGTCACCACGGCTATGTGGGGAGTCGCATTGACTTGCTGGAAGAGTGCATTGCCCTGTGGGTACACGATGTTCATGAAGGGATGCAGATGATCTGCAAGGATGAACACGTAAGCTGAACGTCTGGTGCGTCTAGACGCACTAGAGGTCCAAACATGTGCCAGCTGAACAAACCCCTGACCATTACCGACCGTCCACCTGCCTGAACAGTTCTTTGTTGACATGATGGGTGCATCAGACAAAGACCAATAGATTGACGGTAGCCACTAGCAGAGGTGAAAGAGATTCTTGCACTGCTTCTATTAGAATGAGCAGAAGCCTGAAACACAAGATGCATGATATTTCAGAGACTGCTGGGAGCCATTGCGGTACAAGTAAACACATGGGTTGTGTTAGGGTAGCTAAGAATAGAAACAGGTGCAGGTATACTTGCGTGTACACCAATGCTAGGAGTTTAGTAAATAAATTTGATGAATTTGAGGTATTGCTCAAAACATCAAAGGCAGATATTGTTGGGATATCAGAGACGTGGTGTCACACAGATATAAGGAATGCAGAACTGGAATTTGGGGAGTACAAGGTCTACAGAAAGGATAGACAGGATAGGAAGGGAGGAGGGGTTATGCTATTAGTTAAGAAACACATAAAAACCAAGGAAGTGAAGCCAGTCGACATCGCTGGACAGTGCAGTGTTGAGTCAGTTTGGTGTGACATAGGCATTGGGAGATCAAAATTGAGAGTAGGAGTGTGCTATAGGCCTAATGACTCTGATGAGTATAATAAGAAACTGTACAGGGAAATAGTGGGCCAGTAAATCAGAGAGTCTTAAATTGGGAGATTTTAATTTCTCAGATATTGACTGCAATTTGGGGGCTGGTCACTCACACACTAGCAGGGCTTTTGTAGATTTATTGGATGATTGCTTTCTACATCAGCATGTTCGGAAGGCAACTAGAGGGAGTAATTCTCTTGATTTGATTATCAGCGGTGATTCTTCATGCATTAAGAATCTGCAGATAAATGAACCACTAGGTGGCAGTGATCACAGTGTGCTGAAGTGGGATTTACTCAAAGAGGTAACTACCATTAGGGGTAAAGGGAAGGGTTATTGTTCCGTAAAGGCGACTACGATGGACTGAGACAATATTTAAATTCCATACAGTGGGACCAACTGATGATGTTACCAACAGCAAATTCAAAATGGGAAGCATTCAAAGAACTTATCTTGGAAGCTACTAGGCTTTACATACCAACTAAGAAATATTGTTCAAGGTTTAGGCCAAAATGGATGTCAGACGAACTAATGAGGCATATGGCAGAGAAGAAAAATGCATGAGATACTTACAAATTAACACATGACACAGAAGCCTATGATAGATACAAGTTGATATGCAACCAAGTTACAAAGGAGGTTAGGCAGGCGAAAGCAGATTACGAGAAATCCTTGGCAAGGGATGCAAAGAAAAACAGCAAAGAGTTCTTTACTTATGTAAACTCTAGAAGGAAGGGGATGAATCAGTTTGGTCCACTTGATATTGATGGGTCAACTGTTGATGATCCTGCTCAGGTAGCTAACAAACTAAATGAATATTTTGCATCGACATTCACACATGAGGTGTTATTCAGCAAGGGGAATGCCAGAGGTGTATTCAACTCTAGCAGTAAGCTACAGAATCTTGAAATAACTGGGAGTAAAGTGGAGGAGAAACTGTTGAAGATAAACACAAGAAAGGCACCCGGGGTGGATGGGATCTATCCAGTTATATTAAAGGAGGCAGCAAAGGAAGTAAGCAAACCCTAAGCCATAATTATGAGAGCTTCCTTGGACTCGGGGGAGGTACCCATAGACTGGAAATGTGCAAATGTGACCCCAATTCACAAAAGAGGATAAAAGGCTGACACAAGTAATTATAGACCTGTGAGCTTAACTTCTGTTCCAGGAAAATTAATGGAGGCACTGGTTAAAGAAGCACTGCAGGATCATTTAGACAAGACTTCAGTTATAGCTCGGACACAGCATGGTTTTGTTAAGGGGAAGTCTTGCCTGACCGATTTGATTGGATACTATGATGCAGTCACAAAAGAACTGGATGCAGGGAATAGCTTTGATATTATATACTTGGATCTTAGAAAGGCTTTTGATACTGTTGCACATGGAAGACTGCTACACAAATTGGGGCAGTGTGACATTGGAGGCAAATTGCTGCTATGGATAAAGGGGTAGTTGAGGGGGAGAAGACAGAGAGTGGTAATCAATGGACACTGCTCATCGTGGACTAATGTTATTAGTGGAGTCCCTCAGGGCTCAGTGTTGGGTCCATTATTGTTTTCTGTATTTATAAATGATATTGATGATGGTATATCAAGCTTAATGTCCAAGTTTGCAGACGATACAAAGGTTGGCAGGGTTGTCAAGGACACTACTGACACTATGCTGCTGCAACAGGATCTGGAAAGGTTGAGCAGATGGGCTGAGAGGTGGCAAATGAAGTTTAACATTGACAAATGTAAAGTACTACACATGGGAAACAGCAACCCCAGAGCAACGTATCAACTCTGTGGTACTACACTGACAGTGGTAGAGAATGAAAGGGACTTGGGGTGGTTGTGCAGGCAGATATGAAGTTCTCTGAGCAGTGCAGACGGGCTGCAAGAGTAGCTCATGGAGTATTGTCAATGATATACAGGAATTTTTCCAGCAGGAATAAGGAGGTGATTGTTCCATTGTATAAGGCAATGATCAGGCCACACCTAGAGTACTGTATACAGGTCTGGAGGCCTCATTTCAAGAAGGATGTAGAGCTGCTGCAACGAGTCCAAAGAAGGGCAACAAGATTAGTGAATGGAACAAAGGGGTGCTCTTACGAAGAAAGGCTTAAGTTTTGCAAATTACAGTGTCTGGAGACTAGGCACCAGCGAGGTGATCTGATAAAGGTGTATAAAGCGTTGAATGGTTTGAGCATGCTCAATGCTGATGGGATTCTTCTTCTAGCTCAGAATAATCACCTGAGAGGGCATAAATTCAAATTGAAGAAAGACAGATGTAGGATAGATGTGCGGAAATTTGCCTTTAGCCAGTGGGTGGTTGGTTGGTGGAACAGACTTCCATCCCTTGTAGTGGAGGTTGATAGCCTAAATAAGTTTAAGGCTCAGCTGGACAGGTATTTTGAACGAACAGAGGGATGAAGTGGAAGTGTTTTTTTTTTTTTTTTTTTTTTTTTTGGCTCATGCTGCATAAGCTTGATTTCTTCCATCAAATGCCTCCACTAATGCTAATGCTAATGCTAATGCATAGCCGATTGCGGTTTCTGCCAGATATGCACCCTCCCGTCCGCTCGAAATAACTGGAAACGGAACTCCTCGGACTAGGAGACCCGTCTCCAATTATCTATGGTCCAGTGCCGATGCTCTTTCGCCCAGTTGAGTCCTGTGTCATGCTGTTAGCAATGGGACTCTGGATGGTCAGCAGCTCCCATTACCTATTGCGGCTAATAATCGCCTAATGGTCTTGGTGGAGACGTTTCTGGCACTTCCCTCATTGAAGTTTGCGGTGATTTGTGCCACTGTAGCTCTCCGATTGGCTGAAACAATGAGAGACAGACGTCGATGGCCAATTTCATCCATCACCCTTCTCAACCCACGTCCCAGAGCTGTCCACAATGAGATGTTATTCCGGAAGTGGCGTATTCCCGATACTTTCGAAAGGGGATAGTGCAATTTCTGTATCACCTCATCGATAGAGCGACCCATGCTTCGGGTGCACACTATCATCCCTCTTTCAAAGTCGGTTAACTCACGACGTTTATCTATACTGATATGGGATTACCGTCGACGTGAATACAGTGATGCAGTGTACTTATATATCTGCCAAGTCATGGGCTCGTCTACTAGCGAGAGGGGTGATAGCGTAGCGTTTTCCAGGAAGCAGTTATCCCATGAATTCTATCCTTTCAGTATATACAGAGTTTTGTCTTGCTCAGTAACCTGATAATGGACAAGTTCTTGGCTATTGACCTTGGCAAGGTTCATTCTCAAGCCTTTGCTGATGACCTTATTCTCACCATAGCTGCAGATTCCAGGGACCCAGGCAAACAACTTCCTTGGCATCCTGCAGGAATGGGCACGACATCATTAGCATTCGTAGAGGCATATGATGCAAGAAAGCAAGCTTATGCAGCATCAGCCAAAAAAAAAAAAAACCACTCCCATTTCACCCCTCCATTCGTTCGAAAAAATATCTGTCCAGCTGATCCTTACATTTATTTAGGCTATCAACTTCCACGACAAGTGATGGACGTCTGTCCCAACAACCAACCACCCGCTGGCTAAAGGCAAATTTCCGCACATCTATCCTATATCTGTCTTTCCTCAATTTGAATTTATGCCCTCTGAGGTGATTATTCTGAGCAAGAGGAAGAATCCCATCGGCATTGAGCATACTCATACCATTCAAGGCTTTGTACACCTCTATCAGATCACCTCGCCGGGTGCCTAGTCTCCAGACACTGTAATTTGCAAAACTTAAGCCTTTCTTCGTAAAAGCAATCCTTTGTTCCATTAACTAATCTTGTTGCCCTTCTCTGTACTCGTTCCTGAAGCTCTACATTCTTCTTGAAATGAGGCCTCCAGACCTGTATATAGTACTCAAGGTGTGGCCTGACCATTGCCTTATACAAAGGAATAATCACCTCCTTATCCCTGCTAGAAAAATTCCTGTATATCATTGACAACACATCATGAGCTACTCTTGCAGCCCATCTGCACTGCTTAGAAAACTTCATATCTGCCTGTACAATTACCCCCAGGTCCTTGTCATTCTCTACCACTCTCAGTATAGTATCACAGAGTTGATACGTTGGTCTGGGGTTACTGTTTCCCCATATGTAGTACTTTACATTTGTCAATTTAAACTTCATTTGCCACCTCTGAGCCCACCTGCTCAACCTTTCCAGATCCTGTTGCAGCAGCATAGTGTCAGTAGTGTCCTTAACAATCCTGCCAACCTTCGTATCGTCGGCAAACTTGGACATTAAGCTTGATATACTATCATCAATGTCATTTATAAATACAGAAAACAATAATGGACCCAACACTGAACCCTGAGGGACTCCACTAATAACATTAGTCGAAGATGAGCAGTGTCCATTGATTACTACTCTGTCTTCTCCCCTCAACCATCCCTTTATCCATAGCAGCAATTTGCCTCCAATGCCACACTGCTCCAAATTGTGCAGCAGTCATCCATGTACAACAGTTTCAAAAGCCTTTCTAAGATCCAAATATATAATATCAAAGGTATTCCCTGCATCAAGTTCTTTCGTGACTGCATCATAATATCCAATCAGATTGGTCAGGCAAGACTTACCCTTAACAAAACCATGCTGTGTCCGAGCTATAACTGAAGTCTTGTCTAGATGGTTCTGCAGTGCTTCTTTAACCAGTGCCTTCATTAGTTTTCCTGGAACAGAATTGAAACTCACAGGTCTATAATTACCTTTGATCCTCCTTTGTGAATTGGGGTTACATTTGCACATTTCCTGTCTATTGGTATCTTCCGTGAGTCCAAAGAAACTCTCATAATTATGGCTAAGGGTTTGCTTACTTCCTTTGCTGCCTCCTTTAATATAACTGGATAGATCGTATCCACCCCGTGTGCCTTTTTTATGTTTATCCTCAAAAATTTCTCCTCCACTTTCCTATCAGTTGTTACAAAATCATCTAGCTCACTACCAGAGTTTAATTCACCTCTGGCATTCCCCTTCCTGAATAACTCCTCATGTGTGAATGTGGATACAAAATACTCGTTTAGTTTGTTAGCCACCTGAGCAGGATCATTAACAGTTGAACCATCAATATCCAGTGGACCAATCTGATTGATCCCTTTCCTTCTAGAGTTTACATTGTTAAAGAACTCTTTTCTGTTTTTCTTTGCATCCTTTGCTAAGGATTTCTCATAATCTGCCTTTGCCTGCCTAATCTCCTTTGTGACTTGGCTACAGAGCAACTTATATGTATCATAGGCTTCCATGTCACCCATTAATTTGTATGTATCCCATGCATTTTTCTTCTCTGCCATGTCTCATTATTTCAGCTGACATCCATTTAGACCTAAACCTTGAGAATTATTTCTTAGTTGGTATGCAAAGCCTAGTAGCTTCCAAGATAAGTTCTTTGAATGCTCCCATTTTGAATTTGCTGTTGGTAACATCATCAGTTGGTCCCACTGTATAGAATTTAAATACTGTCTCAGACCGTCGTAGTCGCCTTTATGAAAGCAATAACCCTTCCCTTTACCCCTAATGGTAGTTACCTCTTTGAGTAAATCCCACTTCAGCACACTGTGGTCACTGCCACCTAGTGGTTCCTTTATCTGCAGATTCTTAATGCATGAAGAATCACTACTGATAATCAGATCAAGAGTATTACTCCCTCCCTCCCTCTATTTGCCTCCCGAACATGCTGATGTAGAAAACAATCATCCAATAAATCCACAAAAACCTTGCTAGTGTGTTAGTGACCAACCCACAAATTTCAGTCAATACTGGGAAATTAAAATTCCCCCATTATAAGACTCTGATTTACTGGCCCACTCTATTCCCCTGTACAGTTTCTTATTATACTCAGAATCATTAGGCCTATAGCACACTCCTACTCTCAATTTTTATCTCCCAATGCTTATGTCACGCCAAACAATTATCTGACCATATCACTGGAAAAGACAAAATAAATTCTCTTGAAGGGAAAACGAAATATATGAAGGCTGCCCGAAATAAAGATAGATAATGCAACTATAAAATTTTCCGAACAACTAAAATACCTGTGAATAGTACTGGACCAAAATCTATCCTTTCAAGAACAACTGAAGTGCTTATGCTCCAAATAAGAGAATACACAGCACTGGTTGCCAGCGTCTCTCAAAGGGATTGGGGCTTTGGCATACAAACTTTATATCTATTTTACAAAGCCGTTGTTATACCTGCTATCTTTTTTTTTTTTTTTTTTTTTTTTTTAGTTGTTGGCGCACTAGCTTCTGTGGCCATATTGCACGTCCCAAGGTTTTGCATTTTCTACTCTGATCCAAGCCCGAGAGGGAATTAGTTTCGAACCCGCGACCTTTGGGTTGCCAGGCAAGCACTTTACCCACCCGGCTAGCCCGGTCGGCATACTTGCTATCACCTATGCATCTGGGTTTGGATACAACAATGCCACCATGGTGGTAAAGAAGATAATCACAGACTCTAGGCAAAGAGCTATCTTACTCACTATCACCATGCCTGCTGCACAGTAAGCAAGCATTCAGGTCCTCGCTAGTGTCCTCCCCTGAACTGGGAGATTGTGTGCTGTGGGCTATTGCTTCACCTTGCCAAGGGTACTTCACACACTCATCTTGGTTTTGCCAAAGACCCTACAAACAACAGGAATGTGGAGAAGAAATGGCTCATGACTCACTTGCAGCGGACATGGTTAAATTCCTCCAATGGAGAGAGAATCAGGAAATTCGTCCCTAATGTCAGCCGAGTCTTCCCCAGACTCACCATCTACTAGAAAGTAAGGATGAATATTTGGTCATCTCTCGCTTTGCACAACACCTCTTTGTGTGGCATAGAAGCTACATCTCCACCCCCACAGCAACAAGGACCTCCTGCATCTGCAACAACTGGTCAGCATGGACAACTACCGGATTTGACAAATTCCCAAAATAAATAACCATCAGGCATGACCCTCACCCATCAGACCAACTAAAATCTCACTGGACTGGACATTACGGCAGAGCTATCCACTGCCATCACTCCTGGCGATCTCGTTGTGCTACCTTGCTTGGTGTACTATTTTTCCCCTTTCCTCCTCCCCTCCTCTCCTGGTGGAACTCACCCATCCTAGGGGATGCCTTCTTTTACATCCACTATGCTTGTCTTACTTTTTTAATTATTTTTTTAATTTAATTTTTATTTATTATTATTATAGACAGCCTACCTCCCATCTAGCGGTGTGTGCAGGCAATGTGGGGTTTCACCAGTGGCCCTACAACTATAAGCCAGGACACACAACTGAACCCAGCACAATGCTTCACATATCCCACAAGGCTGAAAAGAACAGGCTGCAGAAATACCTAAAAGAAACCTGGCAAGACCGCTGGACAAACACAACAAAAGGGAATATCACCAAAAAGTTCATCCCGGACGTAGGCAGAGTATACCCCATTTTTCCAACCTGGCTGCAACCCGGACTTTACACGACCTACCTCCTTACGGGTCATGGGGCTTTCAATGCAAAGCTTACAGCATTGGGAATAGTGGAGGATCCACGTTGTACTTGCGGGGAACAAGAAAGCTGGGTGCACATTATGTTTGAGTGTGTCCAATACGAAGACCTTAGATGCAGACTAATAACTAGAGTTCACTATCTACCGAGGGATCTCGAGTCACATCTACTAGATACGCAAGAAGAATATTTAGCCTTAACTGATTTTGCCCAGGGATTATTTACCAGGCGCCAAACACTAACCGCCATATACAGAAGACCTTAACGGCAAACTTGCAAATAGCAGCGAGACGACATAGAGGAGCCGACTATAAAGACCTTGGACTGACAACAAAATGCACTGGGAAAGACAAGTGACAATAGATTGTCTAACTACAAGAGTCATGATTACCGCCAATGGAAGCGAAAAAACCTTTAAATAGTCGTGACATCAGAACAAAGTGCCCCAAGACCTTGCAGCTTAGACCCACTACAAAATGACAAAAGGTAGTGTAAGGACTAGCAAACATCACGGAAGGGATAAAACCCCATAATGACAGCCAGTAGACTTGATTATGACCCCAAGATAATGACCAGAAAATAGGCCCCAAACCACATGCAGTCTGGAAGGATGACATCTCAGATTTAACCCCCTATTAGTGTCCCACCTAGATGAGACTCAACGGCCAGCTTTTTAGGGCCTGCAAACTGATGGAGACGACATCCGGTGGCACTCTCCCGCCGGAACAGCCTATTGGCGACCCAAATCCGCACTCTCTTGAGCGGATCTTTTTTTTTTTTTTTTTTTTTTTCAAACTCCTGGGGAGGAGTGGCTTGCCTCCCCAATTTTCTCACTCTGGTGGGGCACGGGCATGCCTCACCACCTACAGGGGCCATCTACTCTGTCGGCCCCTTATTTCCAATTTCTTCCCCCCAGTCTTCATCCTCCCCCCAAACTTTTGTCTTGCACAGCGTTTAGCCCTACATGTCAAAATCAAAAGAGAACATCAAAATTCTTGCCCGAACCTATTTCGTTTTTAAAACTCACTTTGACCGCACAGCCCCACGTCACATACTATTAATACTAACTTGTTAAGTATCACTAATATCAACCTCGATTTATTTATTATTATTATTATTTTTTTATTTTTTTTTATTTTTTGGTCCTAGCCACTGAAATCCCAGGAAAGTAAGTGGCAAGACCAGCCAGAGTACAAATATTGGTAACACCCGGCCGGCCTCCCCGTGGCGGGTATTGGTAACGTCGGGTCTCGCTAGGGGCCCGGCGGCTAACAGGCCGGACGAACAATGGGCACAACAAACTACACAGTACATATCCCACACACTTTTAAATCTCTGGCTTGTCCGATACAGAGAATATACGCGGAGATGGGAGAAATCCCAGGTGCCGTCAGACCCCGAACATACCTAATACCTAATACCTAATACAACACAACACAATTTCTGAATTTTCACAGTGATACTCTTTGTCTGCACAGAGTTCATATGGCACAAATGTAGGAAACCACCAGAGGTGCCTTTCCCCTAACACTATGTTTCACCTAGAGTGCATAGTTTTAGGGGGAATGTTCACAAAAAACCCCACAAAACTATTATTTTTAGGCCACGCGAATAATGAAATTCATCTGCTGTGCTGTGTATCTTATGTCTGTTAATTGCATGTGTTCTATGGTCGATTTGTCTGTTTTGCTGGACGAAAAACCCCAGGTTCTGGGGGAGAGAATCCTTGCTATCTACGCCTGAGACCGACTAACTCAGCCACAGAGTGAAAAAAGCCCATTAAAGTTCCTCACGTCATCGACGGGATTCAAACCCGGGCCTTTTCAACCCGATGTGGGGAGGACGGTGACGATACCACTGTGCTACTCACGCAGATTGGGAATGTCCACATAGTGTGCATTGTAAATATTTAAAAGTAATAGAAGATTTCAGTGAGATATGAATCATAATTAAGAAACAACATTGTCACATAATAGTAATAGTTGGTCTGCACGCGTAGCACAGTGGTATCGCACCGTCCTCCCCACACCGGGTGGAAAAGGCTCGATTCGAATCCCGTCGATGATGCGAGGAACTGTATTGGGCGTTTTTCACCCCGTGGCTGAGTTAGTTGGTCTCAGGCGTAGACAGTCAGGTTTTTTCCCCCAGAAACTGGGGTTTTTTCGTCCAGCAAAACAAGCAAATCGACCAGACAACACACGCAATTTACAGACACCAATGCAGGTTTATGTAATCAATTACGGGCTCTAATAAAATAATAATAATAATAATAAATACTGATAGTTGGATGCAATATAACCAAAATTTACTTTTAACCAGTATGCAGTACTCAAAGTGTGGCCTGACCATTGCCTTATACAATCGGATAATCACCTCTTTGTCCCTTCTAGAAAAATTTCTGTATATCAAAAATCCCATGAAATGTCCTGGCAACCTGTCTGCATTGCTCAGAGAACTTCATATCTAACTCCACAATTACCCCAATATCTTTTTCATTTTCCGCTAACCTGAGTGTAATACCGTAGAGTTGGTACGTTACTCTGGAGATACTGATACCTATAGTCCTATTCATTTGTCAGTGTTAAACTTAATTTTTCATTTCTCAGCCAATCTGCTTAACTTTTCTGTATCCTTTTGCAGTACTGCCATTACCCACCCTCCTAACCTTGTATCATCTACAAGGTATCTCCTTGTATCATCTACAAACTTTGACTTTAAGCCTGATATGTCTTCATCAATATCAATGATAAATTTAGAAAAGAACAATGGACCCAGAACTTCATTTCAACTCGGCCGTGGTAAAAGGCCCGAATTATGTGTAATGTTATGTCTGCGCAGTATATTGTTGATCTGTTTAGTTGTTTTTGCCCACTTTGTCACCAGTAAAGGGATCATCTGGAAAGCCTGCCCAGTGTCCGTCTACACCACGGGGAGGTGGGCCAGAACTACGCATGTACTGAGGCAGACCTCGACTAACTCATACTGAATGCCCAAAACGAATTTGGGATCCCGCAGCCCCTGGTGGAGTGAAAGATTGTCGGCTGTCAGCAGTCCTGTACCCAGGGAGCTCAAACCTAGGACCAGCAAAATCCCGTCTATAGCATAAGGCTGAAGGCTAGCAAAATTAAATTAAATTGAAATATATATATATATAAATAAATAAAAATTAAGATTAAAAAATAAAATTAAATCAGCTCCAAGCAAGCTAGGGGTGTTGAAAGCTTCTTCTCATAGAAAAATAAATAATAATAATAATAATAATAATAAAACAGTTGATAGATACCAAGCGAAAGAAAATGAAGAAGAGGTAAACAAGAAATATAAATCCCGCCCTGAGAGCAAGCATGACGCGCAATGAAGAAGACAGACGCCATATGAACCCCAGTGTCAGAAACAAATATTTCAGTATAAGCATGAAGACAGGAAAGTAGAAAATGAAAAAAGAGACTTAAAAGGATGGAGTAGGATATGTTATAATATCTATTTAGTGTGAATTGTGGTGATTCTAAGATGCAGGGGAGGACGTCACAAACGACACAGGTGTGCCACTTTCAGGCGCAGGAACAGAGCCAGCAGAAGACATTAGTGGTGCATGTCGTCTAGAAAAGGTCTTTTTCAGTTGAGGTTTTTAATTCAGGGAAGACATCTTTGGATTGTATAAGTTCAGCTTCGTAGTCAGGCGAAAAGAGATAGTAGGAGGCAGCCAGGGGATGACGAAGGTCTTGGCAGAAAGGACAGTGATACAGTCTTCAAGTTGTCCACATAGATAGACTGAATATCAGAAAGGTGGAAGGAAGCAAGCTTGGCTCGCATGGAGCCATGTCCGGTGAGAATAAAAAGAGTGTAGAGACTAGGTGAAAACTATTTTTGCACGGAGCACTTTAAAACAAAACAAAAAAAAAAAACCGTTAGGAATGAATTTGGAGGTAACAGCGCCCTTAGATGTTGCAGACCAGCAATCCTGCCATTGTTGAAGTAGAAAGTCCCAGCAGCGTTGTTGTATACGTTAAACATAGATGTATACGTTAAGTATACATCTATGTTTTGCATCTTAGATGTATACTTAACGTTTTTATGAATATGGAGAAGATGTAGTTGAAAATTTAGTTTGCGGTCTAACCTGACCGTGGAAAGTGATTGGTCAAACAATTTGATGACATGAGGACGTCGAATGTGAGAATTGCTTTTTTAGTTTTAAAAGTTTTGCTTTCTCCGATGAGATGTATAATTTATTACAAGCACCCTAGGAGCAAAGATCAGTCATAATAGAATTAGCTGTGAGTTATGACTGCGAGATCCTTTTCAATTTTCATCATGACGGCAGAACTTTAACGGGTTTTATTCATACTGTGATCAAATTTCCAGGACAATGGCTACATGCTGGTTTTTTTTTTTTTTTTTTTTTAATTCTCAGTACTTGAGTATTTCATCCCACAACTTGATAGTAGAATACATTCATTTTATGCGCACAATGTATACACATCTCATGGTTTTAGATGTCTTGGAAGAGAATATACAGGGTGCCCAAACCAAACCACTTTATTGTAAGAAGTTAAGATAAAGCCCATATTTCTTAAAAAAAGAATTTGAAGACACAATGCACAAGGCATACTATGTTACGATTTAAATTAACTATATAATATCGGTGTAAATACACCGTAGTTTACCCATAAATTAAACTACGCACGTAGTATAACAGCATCGTTTGATTTTATCTCATATAGTGGCTACCTTCACAACGAGATACCAGGTATTGCACTACTTCGAATAAACAACGCTTCTCTAGTAGAGGGGGGCTCCTGTTATTTATTCTCAGTAGGCACCAAACAGACGTTTCAGAGTTTATTGGCTCACTCATCGGTGGGCGGACAGATATCCTGATAATGCAGACATATCAATATCGATGGTTTGACTGTTGATGATCTTGCTCAGTTAGCAAACAAACTGAATGAGTATTTTGCATCTACATTCACACATAAGGAGTAATTAAGGTTCGAAAATGGCAGAAGGTTATCAAATTTTAGCAGAGTGCTTAATGATTTTGTAATAACTGAGAGCAAAGTGGAGGAGAAATTGTTGAATTAAACCTAAGAAAGACACCTGGGGTGGATGGGATCTATCCAATTATATTAAAGGAGGTGGCAAAGGAAGTAATCCAACCCTTAGCCATAATTATGAGAGCATCCTTGAATTCAGGGGAGGTCCCCACGGACTGGAGATGTGCAAATCTATCCCCAATTCACAAAGGGGGATTGAAGGGTGACACGAGTAATTACAGACCAGTTAGTTTAATTTCTGTTCCGAGTAAAATAATGGAGTCACTGGTTAAAGATGCATTGCAGGATCATTTATACAAGACTGCAACAATAATTCAAACACAGCATGGTTTTGTTTTACGGAAAGTTTTGTCTGACAAATTTGATAGGACATCATGATATAAGTGGCAACTGAAGTTTAACCTTGGTTCCAAAGGAACTGGATGCAAAAAATAATTTTGATATCATATATTTGGATTTCAGGAAAGCTTTTGACACTGTTGCGCATGGAAGACTATTGTACAAATTGGAGCAGAATGGTATTAAGGGTAAGTTGCTACAATGGATAAAAGGATGATTGAGTGGGAGAAGACAGAGGGTGGTAATTAATGGGTGCTGCTCTTCGTGGACTAATGTTATTAGTGGAGTCCCACAGGGTTCGGTGTTAGGTCCTCTGTTGTTTTGTATATTTATCAATGATATTGATGATGGTATATCAGGCTTAGTGTCGAAGTTTGCAGATGATACAAAGGTTGGCAGGGTTGTTAATGACAGTAATGGCAGTGTGCTACTGCAATAGGATCTAGATAATTTGGCCAGATGGGCTAAGAAGTGGCAACTGAAGTTTAACCTTGACAAATGCAAAGTACTGCATATGGGTAGAAGTAACCCCAGAGAAACGTACCAACTGTGTGGTACTACACTTAAGGTGGTAGAAAACGAAAAAGACCTGGGAGTAATTGTGCAGTCAGATATGAAGTTTTCTGAGCAATGCAGACAGGCTGCCAGGGCAGGTCATGGGGTTTTGTCAATGATATATAGGAATTTTGCTAGCAGGGAAAAGGAGGTGATTGTCCCTCTGTATAAGGCAATGGTCAGGCCACGCTTTGTGTACTGCGTACAGGTCTGGAGGTCGATTTGCTTGAGCGTGTACAGAGAAGGGCAACAAGATTGGTGAGGGGAATGAAGGGATCCTCTTACCAAGAGAGGCTTAAGTTCTGCAAATTTCAGTGGCTGGAGAATAGGTACCTGCGCGGTGATCTGATTGAGGTGTATAAGCCTTGAATGGGTTGAGCACACTGAATTCTGTTGGGATCCTTCCATTTGTTCAGATTACGAACGTAAGGGGGCATAAATTCAAATTAAGAAAAGACAGATGTAGAATAGATGTGCGGAAATTTGCCTTTAGCCAGCGGGTGGTTAATTGCTGGAACAAACTTCCATCTGTCGTTGTGGAAGTTGACAGGTTAAATAAATTTAAGGAGGAACTGGACAGGCATTTGGAGGGAATGGTGTGATTTTTTTTTTTTTTTTTTTTTTTTGGCTGATGCTGCATAAGCTCATACACTTTCTTTCTTGCATCACATGCCACTACTACTACTACTACTACTACTACATGCCATCACAGTTGCGAAGTTAATTCCACAATATGAGTGATGTCAAATGGTGAAGATAGGATGGTGGTGGTGCCCACAGCGAATAAATAACAGGAGTCTCCTCTACTAGAGAAGCGTTGTTTATTCGAAGTAATGCAATACCTGGTATCTCGTTGTGAAGATAGCCACAATATGAGATAAAATCAAACGATGCTGTTACACTACTTATGTAGTGAAATTTATGGGTAAACTATGGTGTATTTACACAGATATTATATAGTTAAAAAAATAAAACAGTCCAGGGAAAAAACTATAAATTAAGAAACATGAAAGTTGCAACTGATGAAATATGTGGTTAAAAACGATAAGGTCGATTTAAATTAAGTTCTTATTGATTTGGGGGATTTTCTAAATTTTTGCATCAGCTAAGAGTTAGCAACGACAGATTTGTTTGCTTTTCTGGAGCATTAGCAACTAAGGCCATATTGCTCCGGGATATGCGGTGGTCATCCCTGACCTTTCCGCCTCCTCCGTATTTGGTGGGCACGGGCTCGAACCCCGGTCTAATCAAGAAGCGTGTGCTACTGCTCCTTTTCACCTGGCTACGGAGGCGCCTAACAAGTACAAACCACTAATTCTTGAAAGAATGGTTCAAAATCAGAATAATGTCAACAATAAATTAGTAAATTAATGGAGTCTCATTAGGTCCCAGATAATCTTCACTTCGGTGAAATATTCGTATCGGATACAGGAAGCAGCAGTGAGAACGCCGTAAAATCTATTCACCATGGATCGAGTTAAGACATAAAACACAACAACATAATTTGACATCGGAGAAATTAACCAGTAGAATTATTACTTACAAACTGTAGGAAGGATAGAAGAAAACTGATTGCGTGGACACTGGAGTACAATAGGTCAACGGTTCAACATCGTGATAACACGATGATGAATTACACACGACTTTTGAGATGTTCTAAAAATGAAGGTAGCAATTGTGGAACCTCCATTGCCATTAATGCACCGACATAAAATTCCTGTCAAACTATGGTTTTCCGCTCTGATGAGGGTTCTGGTAGATCAGTGGCCACGCCATTCCCTACCTGTTTGGAAAAGTTTGAGTTCGAATTCCGTTAATGATACAAGAAACGCAGAGACCGTTTGAAGTGAGGTTGAGTTATCTTGTCTCGAGGGGAGGTGTAAGTTCCCCTTCCGGGAATTTTTCTGAGCTTTTGATCCCACAAAGGTCAAATCGGTGTTACGACACACGTAATTTTCAAGCGCGATTCGCTGACGCGATTCCCATGCCACAAGTCGTTAATCCAAAATAATTCGAACTGCACTTTGTTGTTTCTTTAAAGCAGTATTTCTCAACCTTCCACTTCAGGAGATTGCTTTTAGAGCAAAACCATAATCAGCGACCACTCAGAGACAACCCCCCCATCCTGCCATCCCCCACCGATTTGTGTCACTAAGAAATGCTTTTATAACCATTGCACGAGGGTGGTCGTCACTCACAGGCTGAGAAACACTGCTTTAAAATAATCTGTATACTGTATGTCTAAAGTCCCATGTCTTCCTTCAGATTTGTTTTTTTAAATCTATTCTGTAATCTCTATGTCTTTGTTACCCAGCTGTAGTTAATACTATGGCAGTTAACCTACTTTTGATGCAAGATTTTTTTTCTTTTTCTTTTGAGAGAGTGAGACAGAATTTATTTTAACAATAGTTTCTTGTAATATAACCATAACCCTTACCTTAGTGAACTAGTTTGGGTGTTTACTTCTTGATCTTTTGACAATATTTATCTTGAGGATTCATTGTCTTTTTTTATCTCAGCAATTTGGTACTACATTACCTGCACAAGTCTACGCCATTCTAACGAATGCACTCTTTGAAGTTATTAAAGCTATTTGGAAGGTGAATATTATCCGAACCATCTCTTCAGACATACCGTTCTGTTATCCACCATATTATTCTGTATCGTAGATGTGTGTGTGACGCGCACGTAACTCTAATTGGGAAAGCCTGTCTGATAGCAATGAGATATTGCGCAGCTGTAGACAGCCCAGCTTTGTGAATTTTGTAAAGCTTTGTAATATTAGTGAGGAGTTATTTTCCATGACCGATAACCAGGCCACGTACGTACAGTAAAGATGTGAGATGTCTGAAATAGCGCTATATGACGTGTGTACCACCTACAATGTTTATTCGGTTTTCAAATATTTGGAAGTTTGTTAGTGAGAAGGTAAAGCTGGCGAAGCCTGCCAGATTTCCCTCATCTTAATTAGGTCCTGGAAAATAGCCGTTACGGAGCTGTGGCTAACAATGTATTAGCTCTTTTTTCTTAAGGTATTGTCCATTAATAGCATCTCGGTTAATGATACGTGGTAACCAATAAAAAATTACACTGAGAAAACAAGTGAAGTGTGTCAATGCTCCCTTCCTTTAACTAAAGTTATGAAAGGTACTCTAAATAGTACTCAGCCAGAAACTTTGATGCTCTGTCAAGAAACAACACATGACTGATGTGTTGTATTATTCCACTTTTGCTGAGTAATGAGTGTCTCTTTCGGAAAAAAACTTCTGTATGAGAATGCAACAAAAATGGGGGGGGCACATTTAATATTGAAGCGCACACACCCATTGCTTTCCAGTGGTTGCAGGTGATTTCATTGTGTGTGTGTGTAGAAGTGTTTCATTGTAGGTGATTTCATCCACCCCATGCGTAATATTAGGTAGATGAACTCCTTATAGGTCTATAGCCAGGGAATTATGGAAAGAAGGCTGGAGTATCAGGTGATAAATTAATTCCACGGATTAATAATAAATTCGAAGGGAATTTATATTTATCACCTGATACCCTTAGAATAATAAATTCTAAGGGTATCAGGTGATAAATTCTTTTTGGAAAAAAAATTTTTTATTCCTTTTCACTGTCGTCAGAAAAGTTAAAAGGACTGTATTTCTACTAATATTCTCAATACTAGGAAAAATAAAACTGTTTTAAATTCATTCTCAACCTAAATTTGAAAAACAAAATTCTATTACCATTACCTTAATCAAATTTATTTCTTTGCACCTCTGCTACAGAGTCAGTATTAGTATTAGTAGTGGCAAATAATGCAAAGATTGATTACCACTCTTCTCCCACTCAACCATCCCTTTAGCTATAGCAGCAACTTATTCTTAATGCCACACTGCTTTAATTTGTATAGTAGTCTTTTATGTGCAAAAGTATCAAAAACTTTCCTGAAATCCAAGTATATGTTATCAAAATAATTTCTGCATCCAGTTCGTTTCCAAAATTATACCTTTCGAGGTACTGAGTGTGTCATAAGAATTTAATTGGAGCTTCATCGAATGAGATGAGTTTGAGAAGAGATTTAGAGTGTTTGTGGCTGGTGGTCTCGAACAGCAGGTCGCCAGATCAGTCTTCGTACCATTCTCGGTAGCCAGCTACACTTTCAAGACATTCCTATATGAGAAATGGCGAGATAGATTGCCTAAGGACTGGTTCGATAAAGAATGCAAAATCAGGAAACTTAGATGTTCTACTTAGGCAGCATCCGACTTCAGTTTCTTTGGGTTGGTTAAGTCATCATCAGGTTGATGCAAATGGAAGGAATTTGGTATTGCAATCTTATTGTGATGGAAAGTTATCACAGTTTATGTTTTGTACCTTTTGACCCTGGGGTGAACTTTACCACCTAGGTTTACAGCCTCGCCACGGGGGAAGCAGGTACATTGCCACAAGGCGACCAAGTGGCTGAGGATGTTGGTAAGTAATGCTAGGAAAAAAAAAAAAAACCAGAAAGGTGGATTTCTTTTCTGAACCTCTGTCTACTTCTTATAGCGCAAGAAAGCTTTTGTGAGACTGATAAATTCTCAGCTCACGACGATCGAATAAATCTCATTCTTTGTTCAATAAATAAAACCGATATTCAGGATATTAGGGCGAAATTATCGAAAAACAGTTTTCAATTAGAATTCGTAATATTCAAGTTAGGGAAAGCCAAACCGAAAGTATTGAAGAGAAGATGTGAGTGAGCCAATGAGAAGGCAAGAGCCCATGACTAACATAAACTTACTTTCGCTCTGAACAGGGGATCGTAACGGGGGTAGAAAGAGTCAGCGAGAACTTCGGCCCCGCGCTAACGATAATAAACAAAAAGCAAGGTTTAGGTTGATAGCGAAACCAGGCTCACACCTGCCTGTGACGCAGACTTGGGCAACCAAAAGAACAGGACTCTGTCATATTTACGACTTTCCCCACTGTCATTGGGAGGGAGCGAAGAATTCCTCATTGTTGAGTAATCAACGAAGAAAAAAGTTAAAGAGGGAAAGTAGCGCTCAAGTCCGAGATATATACAGGAGGACTGAGTCAGACAAAGGAGGAGGAGGACGACGGCGGTTACGACAGAGAAGGAGACAGACTCGGACGGAGACAGAGACGGAGAGAGGACACCGAAGAGAGGAGAGTTGGCTCTTCGCAGATGAACATCTAGTCGAAAGATTGCCAGAGCAGCGAGAGACAAAGGCTGAGAAGGAGCAGAGCGGCCACCAGAAAAGTCGCCCGAAAACCCGTAGAGGACCCCGCCCAGATTTCGCTAAAGAGAAGGAGGTCGTATCACTGAATTCTAGGAGCGAGCAAATTAACTGGTAAGCAATTATATTATTCGTGTGAATGTAACAATCCGAAACCGAAACTAAAATGATAACCTGTTCAATGCTTCTTTCCTAACCACAAATGAATTACATGTTAATACACTATAGATAGTGTTAAACGACTAGAATGCTCCCATAGACACGAAAACCCCCATCCTGATGTTCATAAGAAAGTGCAACATAATCGAGCGTGATCAAGCGCTAAGCTCCGAATGATGATGAAGGATGCACTGAGAGATAACTAGCAGCCAGGAGAATTAAACACACCCACTCGCGTTTAGCCTCAGAATATGAGGAATACCAAAAAGGTCTATAACATTCTGGACGGTTAACCTAGAATAATCTAGTACACTACAAAAGGTAAGAATTGTGAAGAGTTAATGTTGCAAGACAAATTACAGAATTTCCATGAAGAGCAGAATGTACTAGCTTAATACCTGATTCACACATTGACATTATGAAATGTAACTAATGCCTGAATACCACTATTTAAACTGATCACTTAAGTAGAGTGCAAGTGTTGTATATTTAGTTTTGTTTTGTGTTAATAAATATTGTTATGTGTTTTACTAAGTCTCATCCTCTCTGCCCATATCCAATCACACCAGCTCAGGTAAGAACCAACTAAAATAAGTTATTGCGGGGGATCGGGTCGACGCATCGCGATTGTCCGATCCTTTAACACAACGTAATCCTTTGCTGCAGTCACAGGGGTTATATAACTTCTGGAGACCGAGGGCGGGGATTTTGTCCTAAAAGATAGTGAGTTGAGTGACTAGACAGAAAAAGGGCGTCGCCCCACAGAAGAGAGGAAACAAGATGGCGCCTTGAATCAGCAAGAGAACCAACCCAATCAAGACGTGCCACGTAACCAAAGAGAACAGGGCCATCCACAAGATGAAGGCGACACCCTACACTTTTCTAATTTATAAATAAAGAAAACGGAAGTAGAAACAAAATATAACCTACTCAATGAAAAACTCTTTCGAGATAACTCTTTCAGGAACGCATTGAATTCGCCTTGGCACCTAGGTGTCCTTCCTAAAATGAAGTTTTCAGAGCTGGACGAAGTACTTAAGATCTGGCTTAATCATTGCTTTGTATAATGGAATTGTAATCACCTTTTTATCCCTGCTATCAAATTTGCTGTATGTCATTATCGAAACTCCATGAGATGTCCTAGCGCCTGTCTGCACTGTTCAAATAACTTCATATCTGACTGCACAATTACCCCCAGGACTTTTTCGTTTTCCGTTACTCTGAGTGTAGTACCATATTGTTGGTACGTTACACCAGAGATTACTTATTGTTTTCCATATGCAGTATCTTTCGCTTGTCTATGTTAAACTTCAATTGCCATTTCTCAGCCCGTCTGCCAAATATTTCTAGATTTTGTTGCAGTAATTTACCATCATTACTGTCGCAATTATGTCAACTACCATTATGTCATCTGCACTCTTAGACATTAAGCCTGTTATACTTTCATCAGTAACAGTAATAAATGTAGAAAACAACGCTGGGGGGGGGGGGCTCAACTAATAACACTAGTTCAAAGAGCAGTATCCATTGATAACCACTTTCTGTCTTCTCCCGCTCAATTTGCAGCAGTCTTTTATGTGAAACAGTATCAAAATCTTTCCTAAAATATAAGTATATGATATCAAAATTATTTTTTTTCATCCAGTTCCTTTGATACTGCATCGTAGTATCCAATAATAATAATATTAGTGAGACAAGATCGCCCTTTAACAAATCCATACTGTGACTGCAGCATAATTGCATTCCTGTCTAGACGGTTCTACCTTACTTCTTTAACCAGTGATTCCATTATTGTATTTTCTCTGGAAGTTAAACTAACAGGTCTGTAATTATTCATGTCTCCTTTTGATTCCTCTTTGTGAATTGAAAATTACATTTGCACATCTCCAGTCCGCAGAAACTCTCTGAGTCTGAATATTATCTCATAATTACAGCTAATGGTTTGATTTTTTGATCCTTTGCTAACTCATTTAATACAATTGAATATATCCCATCCACCCCAGGTACCTTTTTTACATTTAGCTTCAGCAATTTCTCTTCCACTATCCTCTTAATTTTCACAAAATCGTTTCGCTCCCCGTTAGAATTTGATAAATTTCTGCCATAATCCTTCCTTAAAGAATTCCTCATATGTGAATGTAGATGCAAAATACCTATTCAAATTGTCAGCAACCTAAACAAGTTCATCAAGAGTTAAGTCATCGGTAATTAGTGACAACTGTGATTAAACCCCTTCCTTCTATTGTTAAGTAAAGAAGTCTTTGCTGTTTTTTTTTTTTTTTTTTGCATTATTTGCCAGAGACTTCTCGTAATCTGCCTTAACTTGCTTAAAACCTTTGTGACTTGATTATAGACTAGTTTTAACTACCACAGGCTTCTGTATCATGATAATTTGCATGCATCCCATGCATTTTTCTTCTCTGCTCCAGATCTCATCAGTTCATGTGACATCCATTTGGGTGTAAGCTTTAAACAGTGTTTCTCAGTTGATATGAAAAACCTAGTAGCGTCCATGATTACTTCCCTGAATGCTTCCCATTTAGAATTTTTTGTTGGTGACATCATCAGTTGGTCCAACTGTATAGAATTTAAAAACTGTTTGAGATCACTTCAGTTACTGTTACGAATCCTCCCTTTACCGTTATCAGTATTTATGTCTTTAATTAAATCCCATATCAGTACACTGTGATCACTGCCACCCGGTGAGTCTTTTACTTGCAGATTCTTGATGTATGAAGAATCGTTGCTGATAAGCAGATCAAGAGTATTGTTTCCTCTTGTGCCTATCTAAAATGCTGCTGTAGAAAACAGTCATCCAAGAAGTCCACAAAAGTCACAACCCACACGTTCCAGTCGATATCTGGAAAGTTAAAATACTCCATTATAAGACATTACGATTTACTGGCCCACGCTATTGCTCTGTATTATTGTTTGTTATATTTATCACAGTCATTTGTCCTGTAGCACACTCTTATTCACATTTTCGTTTTCCCAGTGCTTATGTCAGACCAAACCGACTTAACATTGCACTGGCCAACGCTTTAGATTTAATATGCTTCTTAACTAAGAGCATAACTCTCCCTCCCTCCTGTTCTGTCTGTCCACGTTGTATCCTCCCTATATTCAAATGCAGCATCACTTATGGCTGAGTGATACCATGGCTCCAGTGTCCCTACAGTGTCTGCATTTGGTGGCTTAATCAATACCTCAAATCAATACCCTAATAAAGTCCATGTATTTACTTGTTCCATTGTGACCCTCTAATGCATGAAATCCCCGACTTCCTTGATTTCCAGGCTGCCGCATGTTTCATACTGCACAGTGATCAACCTCCGCATAGACCTCGAAAGAAGGCGGAATGCTAAGCTAAAGCTTCACAGAAACGTTTTAAATAAATAAATAAATGTACTGTTTATACTCCGGGACGATCACACGGTCAGAGGAGTTCACGGGCTTGAACCCGCGTCACTCAAGGCATGTGTACTTGTGCACCCGCGCGCTGACCACTCGGCTACGGAGGCCTTTATATTATATAATTGTACTGTCACGTGTTTATGCTTAAAAGCTATTAATGGAACATACGAATTCACCCGCCCGCCCATGCAACAGGTTCATGTAGCAGTGAACGCCTGTTTCGGGAAAAAAATCTTGTAGGAGAGCGCAAAATTGTTTTCCCGAAAGGCGAAATTTTTGAGTGCCTTACTGGCCCCCAGTATGCTGCGAATTGCCATGTGTCATCCTTCAGATACTCCAGAATATAAAATACTAGAAGAAAAGCAAAAGTACTATGTGTTCTACAGGTATTTTCTTCGGTTTATTATCACGGTGCAAGATGCTTCTTGATTAGTTGTCTTACTTACATTACGTGAATTTTGGAAATTTATTCAAGGAGGTATTAATTTACTACCCAAATTATTTTACGCAGCAACTCATTTGAAAAGTCGTGTTCAAATCCTAATTGGAGTAATCTATTAAATATTTATTTTTCATTTGGGGCTATAGTTAGCCGTTCTCAGGCCTAGTTTCCGCGTGAGCCAGCTAGCAAAACATATAACCCAACTAGTATACGTACACTTCCACTAATATGATACACACCGGTCTGCATTAGAACTTATAGCGCCCACGATTTACAAAATTAAACACTATTATACAATGTTAACTATTAAATACAATGTTAATGAAATTATTTCACACTACAATAAACACAGGTGGTAGGATCGCCGTCCTCCCCACACCGCGTGGGAAACACCTGGGTTCAAATCCCGTCGATGACGGGAGGAATTTTTACGAGCCTTTTTCCCGAAGTGACTGAGTTAGTGGATCTCAGGAGAGGATAGCGTGATTTTTTCTCCCGGAAACTCGGGTTTTTCGTCCAGAAAACCGACCACAGAACATGCAATTTATAGACAATATATGCGGAGCAATATAGTCTTAGTCGCCGATACTCCTAAAAAGAAAGAAAAAAGCCACCTTCAGTTCAAGCGAAAATCAAAACCAGACTACCAAATGAAAATAAATAAAATACAGAATAGATAAGCATGCCTACAGTCAGTCTAGAACATCACGATCTATTGCATAAAGAATGGTGCAACTGCGATGCCGGAAACAAGCAAGGAAACTCTCTCCAAATCCCCTAAAATAGACAACTACTTTAGAGGAAAAATGCAGTGCTACTTCTTCAATAAGACATCGGCGTCGTGTCCTGCTAATAGCAAAAGAACCACAGATACCAGTTTTGTGTTTGTTTTTTAAATTTAAAAAAATCTTATAATTTGGCATTTTATTCCTTGTCTTTTGCTTTGTAATTTCAGTGGTTGATGTTATGTTGCATGCATTTTTGCATTTGCCTGTCGATTGGCTTCGATCAACATGAAATTTAAATTACGTATTTTAAATGATTAAAACCCAGATACGTAATTTAAATTATTATTTTCAAATGTATAGGGTTTCTCGTATTTTTATTGTTGTTACAATAGGGTTTTAGGAGCATCAGCGACTAAGGTCATATTGCTTCGTGTACTCTGTCTGTAAATTGCGTGTGTTCTGTAGTAGGTTTGCTGGACGAAAAACCCGCGTTTCCGGGAGAAAAAACCATACTGCTTATGCCTGAGACCGACTAACTCAGCCACATTGTGAAAAAGGCCCATAACAAAGTCCACACATCATCGACGGGACTCGAACTCAAGTCTTTTCCACTCTGTGTGGGGAGGATGGCGACTCTACCAACTGCGCTACCCACGAGGGGGGGGGGGGGATTCTCCTATTGGGTGATGCTATCCAACCTAAAAGGATATTGGCAACGTACACGAAATCGTGGATAGCGGTATTTGTCTGAGGGTGACAAAAAGACCAAGCTTCATCCAAGTTACAGTACGCCGTACCAATTGTATTTGAGCATAATACCTGAAAATGTGAAAAATTTGGTCAAGAGAGTGTGTCACACTAAATTCTTTTACCGCATCTTAAAATTTTAAACTTCCATTTATATTTCTACAGTTTATTTTATTGATAAAAGATACACAACTACACAATCGGCAGAAACCTTTGGTTAAATCTGAATATTGTTTGTGTGTATCTTCTCTAATATAATAGTTAGAAATTCATTAATCATTCCTGAAAATCTCTGCGTTATTTGATGAATATCGTAAAATTTTATTCGATTTTTTTTAAAAAAAAGTAATAATATTTTAATTTATAATGTACATTATTTTAAATTTATTCCAATACCTTATTAAACGTGATGCAAAAAGACTAAAAGAAAGTAAGGCAGAAAATTAAAGAAAGCCGTTTCCTAACGTGACCTTGTTGAGAATATTTGAAATATCATCATAAAGAATAACAACTTCAAAATTCATATCAGTGTATTTTTTTAGTAAATCCTACTTGATGTCTTACTTAACCGCCTTAGTTATCTTGAATATAGGCTATTCAAGAGAGCCGCATATAAATTACCTACCAGTGTAGGTAATTTATATGTGGAAACTTGTTTACTGCATATAAATGTAGCTGCACTCGAAACTTATAGCTCTTAGGGAGCCCATTAAAATCGGTTCCTACGGCAGTTTGCTTAGTTATTTCTTTCACGTTCAATATTGCTTTTTGTCAGAACCCGATGACCAGCTGAAATTGGAGTAAATTACATTGGTGGTTAGTGAGGTCAGTGCCTCAGAATTTTCCTGACTGCAGCAAGTTGAAATGCTGTTATTGGCAATGATTAACTGAATTCAGAAAAACGAAAAAACATGGCCGTTATGTCTTCTTGTTTAACCGAAGTTTAAAATCTTGATTTTAAGAATATTTCTTTGAAAATTCCGAGAAGTGAATTTAAATATCGAAACTGAAAAATCATGATTAAATATCTAATTAGTGAATAATCTTAGTGAATGATTTTAAACAAATACATCCAAGAAAGTTGGTCGCTTTTATTTTATGCTCAGGGCCAGTCCCAGAGTTAGGCAGCCCAGATGCAAAAATTAAAGTTTGGTCCATCATAGTCTCCCTGCCAGTACTGAAGAAGGGGGATCCAGTCGATTTGGGGCCCTTTTCAATCGGGATTCCTATTGCATGGCGCTCCCTGAAGCACGATCCTGCTCATGCTACAGCACTTTCTCACTTTGATAAAAAATTTTATGGCGAATCAAATTTAACGCTTACCGAATAAAATTATCTGAAGGGTCCTTAATAAAAGGATCTGATTCGATTCTCATCAATACCAGGAGGAACTTTTATTAAGGGCTTTTTACTTAGCGCTTATTTAGTTCTCGAGTAAAGATGAATAGTTTTTCTCAACGAAAAAATCCAATTTCCCTTTGTAATATAGAACACGCACAAATTCCGAACATAATTGATGAACTAACTGCTGTTCACCCCAGTTTACTTCTTATATTGGTGCTAAGAGTAAAGAGTAGACAACGTTTGCAATTTTGCGTGATGTGTCACAGGTATAGAAAAAAAATTGCTAAAGTGGAGCTAATGTCATTAATTTATTCGATTATCCAAAGAGCACACTGACTCGAGAAGGGCATTTTTGATAAATGAGAACTATAGATATGATATTGAATCCTTGCGTTGTGTGGTTTTCTATATATACGGATAGATATATATAGAAAACCAATTAGACAGAATGGGTAAACAAGATATCAGTGTTTTATTATAGTATGGAGGCCTTGAAATTTCCAGAAAGAGATTGAAGTTGTAATTTAATCGCTCAACTAGTAAAACGACAATTATCAATAAAAACAGAATAATAAGATGAGTATAACGTAATTTCTAATAAATTTATTCATGCAGTTAGTCATGAATAGATGGAGTGAGAAGGCTTCGGTAGAGAGGTCTAAGAACAACAGCAAAATATTATTCACTTACGTGAACACCCGAATGGAAAAAATTGACCCAAGGTGCCGATAAATTTTTTGCCTCGATATCCACGTGCATGTATTTCTGCTTTTATTATTAATGAACGTTACTAATGTACGCTACTAATAAACGTTCCAATTAAAAGCTATGAGTTAAAAATTCGCCAAGGCAGTTACGGCTATGATTCATTGGGATGTTGTGTCTGTAAATTGTAAATTGAGACCGACTAACTCAGCCACAGTTCGAAAAAAGGCCAATAAAATTAATTCTTCCCGCCTCACAATTACTGAAATCAGACGAATTGGTGAGATGGAAAAGGAACTGGAAAACAAATTAGAAAACTTAAAATTGGAAAAATTATCGGTAGATGGTGGAATTTATCCAGTTTTATTAAAAGGTTTGATTGAAGAAAAGCCAGGAGGATAAAAAGGTCGATAGCTGTAATAATGGTAGCATTTTGGACGAGAGAAGGTGTTATGGAGTGGAAAGACGCCGAAACATTTCTCCGATTCACAAAGTTGGTTCTGATAAAGAAACTGGCAAATTTTGCTTCAACGCCAGAGAAAATTTTTAAGGCCAGATTTAAGAAGATAGAGCGAGTTATTTGGACAGAAATGTTGTGTTATAAGGGGCATCATGGCTTAAGAAGGAATCCTGTCTGACTAATCTGATAAGCTACTGCGAGTCTGTCCTAAAACATTACTAATTCGGGCTTAATAAGCTTTTGACACAGTTCCGCAGAATGCCTTTCATATAAACTGAAGCAGATCGGTATTAGAAGTAAGCTACAATTGTGAATGAAAGGATGGTTAAATGGTAGAAGACATACTAGTCTGATATTTCGATGTTCCCACAAATCTTCGTCTCAGGTGAGATCCACAAGCCTCACTGCTGGTTCCTTAATGTGTTTGAAATTCATTAACAATAGAATCTTGCTGACTCGTAATAGATGGATGGATGGACAGGACAGGATAGTTGCATAAACACTGTTTAGTGTCAGTAACTTTGTTTGTTAGCCATCAATGTAACTGTCTATGTGAAACACTATATCTCTTGGCCGAATGCTAGGGTGTTTCACAAACACTAATATACGGAACTTTGTCAGCAGATGAATACTAGTGTGTTTGTCTGCTGACTTGTCCTTTATGGAAGAAGAACAGAGAAATCAGCTAAGGATGCGCAGAAGAATTCTTTTAGGATAATGTTTCAGTTACGCTAAGTTGCAAAGAAATCTGGATACCACACTTCTACATGGTGATCTGACTATGGCTATTCACCTTTAAAAGGGTAGAATAAATCAGACTACTTTTCCTTTCATTCAAGCGATAATTAAAGAAGTTTCAACTTAAACTAATATCGGATATTTGCCTAAACAATTTGCTCAGAACCAAAGAATAAGTGTAACTTACGATGGGAGCAAACTCTCACTTAATCTTGAGGAACTGGAAAGCCTATTTAAACTTCGAATATTTATATTTGTTGTGATTATTATGATTGTTCGGACTTAACTGAAAATGAAAAATTCATTTCAAACAAATCGTCTAAAGAGGATACTTTTGTAACTTTCTGTACTTTATTAAAAGATAAAAAGTTTGTTTATTTAATTAGTATTAGTTCGCGGTTGTCTATTAGTAAATAAACAATCGATTATACTTTTGATGGCAATGCTAAAGTAATCTACATTACTTTTGTTTGGTGAATAATTGAGAAGAGGAACTCGTACTGGTAGGTTGCAAATATCTGATCAAGAGAAATTCTTACTGAACTCTGAACATTTTATGAAGAGAGGAGGAAGAATTCGCATCCTCTGAGGAGTTCTTTGAAAAGTGCTAATGCCCATCCAATAAATTGGTAAGTAAAATGACAGCTTTTCCTCTCACATAAATAATTTCTTAGAATAGCTTCGTGAATGCTACACTTTTTTGTGAACTGACAAAACCCAATTGATGGTTTCAACTTACCTAGCTAGAAGTCATTATAAATCGTTGTCATCTGGCGTAGTTCAGGAAGAAGCGAAGGTACAGAAATAATTATCGAAGGTAACTCAATGCGTCTGTAGTCCATTTGTACTAAATTTCATTCAGTTAAGAAAAGCAGGAAAATATGGCGTGTAAATTGTATTGCTAACTTGTGAGAACGGATTATCCTGCTTTTTAAGCAGTAGAATCTGGCTGACCTGTTTTTCTCTACGCAATTCATTTTAAATTATGCAAGCAGCCGTCATCATGAATGCATCAGGAAAAATAGCTGGCGAAATTAGGTTCGTGATTAAGAACTTGATACAATATTACAAAATAAGTTTTAAAATATTAAAAATAAAATGGTCACAGTCAATCTGTAAGATATAATCTTACATATACATAAGTATAGGCAGTGGTGAGCTATAGCGGGCTCGCGAGAGTCCGTTGTTATTTTTTTTTGAAAATTTGCGTGCCCATTATTGAGACGATCATTTATTTTACAAATAAATAAATAAATTTTCTGTTTATACTCCGGGACGACCAAACGGTCAGAGGAGTTCACAAGATAGACAGAATACAAGAAACAGCACCGTATTCAGCAGTCACGGGCTTGAACCCCGGTCACTCAAGGCACGTGTACTTATGCACCCGCGCGCCTGACCACTAGGCTACGGCGGCCTCCTGGATGCAGTTATTGAGAATCCACAGCTGAAACTACGGTGGGGCGAAAGAGGCCCCATTCCCAGCATTTTAATTTTAAATTTCCAGCATTTTAAATTTGGAATTTCTTAACGATTTAGCACTAATGATCGACATCCTGCAGGAGCTCCTTACCTTTCAGAAGCTTTACAAAGTCGCAGCATTACAATGGTAAAAGAATATAAATTAATTATTCAAACTATGAATGCTATTGCTAATTTGAAGAATTCTAAAGGAAATTACGAAGCTAAAATTGAGAGCATGTTGAAGTGGAAAGAATTTGAAGGAATCAAAATCGCAAGTAAAAAAATTACCTCGTGATAGATTATTAAATGCGTTGTTTTATCCTTAAAGGATAAGTTATTAATGCACCAGGGTGATTTTAAATTAAATAAAGAAAATAACGATACCATCGAAAGAAATTTTCAACATATGCTACTGGAAATCGTGGAATGTGAAAGAACTTTCGTCTCGGTGGCAAGCCGGTGAAAACCGAATAAGAAATTTAAAGTTTTCTGATAAAATATGAAATGAAAATTAATGATTTTAGAGATTTTGTCGAAGACAATTTATCTTTAAAATTGGTTGAAATTCCCTTTCCAATTAATTAAGAAAGCCAGAAATATCTTTGAAACCATTGCGATTAGCAGTGCTGAAGCTGAGCGAGATTTCAGCGTAATGAATAATATTGTGTGAATAAATGAATGAATAATGTTGACAATTAAACACGTTGCAGATTATGATGACCATACATCTAAATGGAAAACCATTGCTCCAATTTGATCCGGATCGTTACGTCAAATCATTCCTCTGTAATCATCGCTCAGCTATTGAATAATGATCGACAACAAATCTTAATAAAGAAGTAAATTGTACATGGCAATTTTTAGAATAAAATTTTCTTGTAAATTAATTTTATCTTTTAAATTATTTTTAAATTAATTAATCTTGTAAATAATTTTTTTTTCATGTAATCTGTGATTTTTTGTGTACTTTTTCTAGAAAGTTTTTTTTTTTTTTTTTTAATGTAATATTTGTTTTTATATTGTGGAGTGTTTTGTGATAGGTTTTATGTTATTTGTGGTAAGGTGTAAGGTGTAAGGTATATTGATGTCATGCGGCACCAGGGGTTTCCCCCATCTCCGCGTTGCTTTCATTGTGGGTATTTGTGGTATGGGAAATATTTCAGGTTATTTTTTATTCACAATATTAAAATTTTATCATGAAAAATATGTATCCAATATATTCCCATAGTTGCGCATAATAAAATAATAAAAAAGTTGGGCGTGTGACGAGCACGCGCGGAAACATCCTTCGCGTTTTTTTTAGGTATTTTGATTTGTATATATGAGTACGAAATAAAAAGAGCTTTTTTATTGTAAATATTTTCTTGATCATTCACAGATTTTCATAATTTCTGGAAGACAAGATACAATGGATTTATGATAACTAAAGTAAGAGATGTATACTTGCGAGGGCAACGTATCTAAATATCTCTGTAAAATAGCACCGACTGATGTACCGATCTTGTATTTGAAGCGACATACGCAGCTGTTAGGGGAACATAACAATGAAATGTAACGAAAATGCGAGACGAAAAAAGAAATTGTTGACAAATATTTGTACTGTTGCAATCATACTTACTGCAGTAGTAACTTCAGGAAGCATGATTGTGACGTCATGCCATTCAAAGATTCTAAAAAGTTAGAACTCCATACACTGTCGTATCCAGTTATCATCGTAAACAACGTTTTAAGATTTTTTTTAGATAGACCTAGGAACGTTTTACACATTCACTTATACGCATGGTTAAAGGGTAATAAGCCGTATCTGTCCAACCCCCTAAATCAGCCCCTGACTCGAGATGTCATACCGGTCACAAAAAATGCGTCACGCGCTCTAATCACACTACTAGTAGTGCGAGCGTGGGAAGCGCCTCTAGCGGATGACATCACTTCCGTGACCGATCAAATTTACTCTGTAGAAAGCGGAAAAACTGCGAGCTCATTGTTAAAATATTCGTAGCTCACCACTGAGTTTAGGGTAAGATTAATAAATATAAATACAAATTTAAAAAAGGGGTCAGAAAGAATATATTACAGGGTTTTGGTATGCGACGGGAAATTTGGTTAAAATATTGCAAGAAAGTGGAATAGTAAATAAGTTTATTCTTGGAAAAAAGGAGCAATCGCTGTGGAGTGGATTAACGGGAAGCGTTACTCTAAGTGGAAGCAATAATAGATGACAAACTACAGGGATGCTAGACGCATATATGGAGTAGGTAAGTTAGAAAGAGAGAGAGAACTTTCTAGAACTTAAGAATACTATACCGCCCTGAACTACGGAAGTGGTACTGTCCAATCGAAATGAATCCAAGAGAGAGTTACAAAGGCCGACGACCGATTAAAGAGGAAGTTGCTGAGAATTGGGGGGAAGTGATTGGTCAGAGAGAAAAGTTGAGAGAAACAAAGAAAAAGAGAGAGTTTTTGGGGTGAACAGAGAGACAGAGAGAGAGAGTGTCGTCTTGTGAGAGTGTGGTGGTCACAAAGAAAGTGCGGTCCGGTTAGGGATGCAGAACAAGTGGGATTAATTTTTGGTAAAAGAGGTGAACACGGAAAGGACATAATAATAAGTAGAATGAGGGAATCAAAAACTCGAGCGATTTTCATATGGAAGGAGAGGTAACGGAAGGGAAGATGCATTCAAGACAGAGAAATTCTTCTTTTTTATTATTATAGAGAGGTTAGATATGAGAAGGACTGAGAAACTAACCTGCTATTTGAACTTGTGCCGGGCGCAATACAAAAGATAATTTGTCTTATTAAGTAATAGTAATGAGAATGCTGAGGAGTGTGTAAACCACCGACGAACTTAAAGGCATTGGTAAGACCAAGGTAAAAAGAAGTAAGGACCTCAATAAGATATAAAATAAGTACGATGAAAAACGTAATATCATTACTAGTATTGAGGGTAGAGGATATATATGAATGTGTATAAGTACCATATGTATCTTTCATAAGTACAAAGAGAGTGCGTTATCGATTTCATACTTTAAGTTTATAAGGCAAAGAGAGCCATATAAGTATTTGCATACATGTAAATTTAGTCAGCCTTTTGGAGGGTATGGAACTGGGTAAAACAGGTAATTTCAGAGCCATAAGTTTGTGTTGTAGACAACTAACATTATATATTTATGTACCTACAAGTGGGTAAAATAAGTACCAGTTATATGTACGGAGAGGTTAATGAAGTATAGAATATCGAGGCCACTATTTTGTTCTTGAACTGCTACGTATAAGTACAGCAAGTATAGAGAAAGTTGTAATCTATAATTGTATATATCCCAATTAAATACTGTAGTATATGTAAAAGTTTAGAAGTGAATAATTAAATTTTGTCATTATAATTACTGTTTCTAAGAGTCTCATTATTCAAGAGGAACACACTGCTTGTGGATACAACTCTGATTCTATCTTGGCAGGGAAAATTAAGAAAGAAACCTCAAGGACTAGGATCTTCTGATATATATATATGCAGACAGGTAGCTTGTGGGACTTTAGAGGTTGAGGTACCAGTTGCTGATTGAATAAAAATCATATTTAATACAACTGCTATAGGTTCTAAAGCAGTCTGAGTTCTAAAGCAGTCTAAAGAAGGACACACAAATAGAGTTAGCCCAAGACTCAGCCCCCACAGATCCTTTACGATAATGTCATACCAGTCATAATTGAAATCGATGACCCCACGAATCTTTGGTCCAATTATTCAATTTCATATTAGAGGGTGATTATCAAGCCTTTTCCCACTTTTAAATTATTTTTAACTATAAAAAAAAAGTTCGAAATTTGACCACCGAACTCGGGAAAAGTGATTCATTTAGAGGGTGATTATCAAGCCTTTTCCCACTTTTAAATTATTTTTAACTATAAAAAAAAAGTTCGAAATTTGACCACCGAACTCGGGAAAAGTGATTCATTTAGAAAAAATAAATAAATTTATAAAAACAGAAAGGTACATTTTATACTAGTCTTTATTGGCAATGAAATCTTCATGTGTCTATCATCATTTTCTTATAATCAAACAAGATGAAGTATTGTGTTCTGCACAAGAACCTTTTATGAAAGGAGAAGAACTCAATACCTTCTGACGGATTGCTTCCTTCAAATCTGAAACAATTAAAGGAGAAACTCAGTGGGATCATTTCAGATAGCCCCAGAGTCAAAATTATAATTAGGTCTTGCGTGAAGGTTTATCGTAGCAGCTGTTTGACATTATTTTCACTATGAGGTGTAGCACTGTCCTGCACCGAACTTATGCTTCCGTGCAAACCACATTCGTTAATCTCAGGATAATAGTGGTTCACAATAGGCTAAGATATCGTATGCCACAGTTGTGCATGTCTCAATTTCCCCGGTGCCACGTGATTTGTGACTGACCGATTTCTCTGCACATTCACTGCGATTTTCTATAAAACGAATTATAGTTATTTTATTTCCTTTCATTAAGAAATCTTTTTAAAAGCACTTGTTTAAAAAGTACTGGTAGAGAACAAGAAAGAAAAGTCAACTTTTTTTTATTTTTCACAGTTTTATACTAACCCCTAGTAATCTTCACTTGGTCACACCGAGCGCTGTTCCTGCCTCCCCGTGGCGGGTCCGGAAACCTCAGAAAAAAGTTAATCTGTCAAGGGATGAAAGGAGTTAACATGGATTACGAATGAAGTCATCTATCACTTGAGCCTCTGGGCTCAACTTCTTCAAGGACACACCAATATTACACACTAAACCGACTTTGACACATCTCATCCTAAGAGACAAAGAACAGAAGTTTTTAAAAAGGAATCGCGACTTTTCCTAATAATAATAATACATTCGATATTTACAATCGATAATTACAATTTCTCCTTTTATTATTCAGAAATGTCTTGAGAAAGCTGCTGGATCACTTAAAGTAGTGAAAAGACTCCGCTCTGAAGATATAGACGATGAACTACAAATGCTGAAGACTTTACTGAGAATTTCAAACTTTAAAGGTACTGTTTTCCTATCACAGTTACTCCACATGCCACCTTAGTTACCTCTAAAGGCATTTGAGGTGACATGTGAGTCCTGTTGAATGGGACTTACTAAACCTTTTCGAAGAAGGATTACTCCAAAACTACAATAACAGAAAGTCGTACAGGCAAAGAGAATTAAAATCAAGAAAGATGGCGATCTTGTACCTTCACGCAGTATTATCTGACCTTTTTTACCCCAACCCTTCCAACTACAGTTAAGGCAGGATACCTGAACTGCCATATGCGACTTTATATACCTAATCCCATTAGGTGTCACAGGTGATAAAAATTTGGCCATGCTCAAACAGTGTGCAGAGGGGATCCGTGTGTGTCTTTTGACCCAACTCTGGGTCAAGTAAGGATAACTATCCAGTTTATTTGAAATCTGTGAAAATAGAAAATGTTGTTGTTGTAATAGGGTTTTTAAGGAGCATCAACGACTAAGGTGATATTGCTCCGTATATACTGTCTGTAAACTGAGTTTGTTCTGTGGTCGATTTTCTATTTTGCTGGAAGGAAAACCATGCTACCTTCACCTGATACCGGCTAACTCAGCCACCACTTTTTTAAGGGAGCATGCTGGTCGGATGAATATTTAAATTACCAATGAAATGTTTAAATTAGCTACACTCTTAAACAAAAAAAAAAAAAAAGAAATTTTCCGTCTTCATCTAAGCAATCAATAATCAATTGATATGTCTATCCTATTTTAAGAAATTTAATCCCCCATTTCTCATTTTTATATCTTTTTTGCGTTTCGAAGGGTTCGCATTTCGGTAGCAAATTAGGGTTGATGATCTTGAACACGTCCGCTTCCTAGACATTAATGCAAATAGATCACCTCCTTTATTTATTGGCAACAGCAAAATTTAGGGGTTGGTCAACAAGAACGAGTGTGCCCGAGACGTCGAAGTAACTCACGCATATTGAACGCAGTATGCTGATTTCATAGACATGCCCGAAGCCTAAAATTTGTCATCGGGGCGATGTGTTCTTGAAAGCATGTAATCTGTTGTTTTTATTATGCCCCCCCCCCTGCTTTTGAACTCATTGCGCATAGCAATCTCTGTACGTGATAGGAACTGTTCGGAGAACTGCCAGAAACTGAAAAGAAAAGATAGTTTACTTAAGGTAAGGAACAGTTATCGATTATGATTATATACTGGAGTTATATGATATCACTTTTAGTCAATTTAAACTTTATTTCATTTTGCCTTAAGCTGATATCTGAATTCGTGATCTTTAAGTGAATGACTGACACGCCGATAATTATCCAGCGAGGTCTCCATGCTCATGTTATAATGGTTGTCATGTCTTAGTGTTCCGTTATTATTTGCTTATTATTATATTTAAATATATTAATTCTTAATTATTCTTCATTGATTCTGCTTTTTCTTTCGTTTTGGATAATGATTGCTTACGATAAATCGAAGCTGTTGAGTATAAAATATGGCTAAATCGTGTCCCGAATTTCTAACTAGATCGAGACCAGCATTTCAGCAGCTACCTAAAATAATGATTCCGTAATTGAATACATGTACAGTAATTTCTGCAAGCCCCATGTGCCCCATGTTGCAGAAGCCCCATGTGCTCCATGTTGCAGAAGCCCCATGTTCGACGTTTCTCCTAGAACTCGAGAAGTTTAACGAAAAAAACCTTTATCAGAAACATATCTATTTGAATTTCAACCGAAATAGAAAAATTTATTTGCTTAGCGACATAACTTTCATCTCCCTTATACAGTTATAAGTTATCTCTAAAAAGTCGAAAATCAAAACTATCTCTTCTGAGATAAGTTTTAATTTTCCACTATGCAACTTCCTTTCCAAATTTATAATTGCCATTCCCAAGCACAAACTGAGATTTCGGATGCAGTTCAGTTAATCTTGCTATTTATTTATTTTTATGTTCAAGTAGCTTGTATTAATACATTTTTTGACTGAAAGAAATTGCATTGCAGTGTATTGTTAAATCAGTTTAAAGCTTCGACCCAGAAGAATTCACTGGACATTAGGCATTATTCAGGCAGAGCAAAATAATGTGACAGTTGTCACTCGAAATTGTATTTTTAAAATAAAGCTTGATACTAATTACTTGGATTCTTTGTGTAAATAATTGGTATTGCTGAATAATAAAACATTTATTCAGCTATACGTGACACCATCTTCACTGGAGCCTTGATCTCTTGCAAAACTGGATTAAAGCTCGGTAGACGCAAATATAATTTCCCAACGTGACTTATGCCGTGTAAGAATATTTTCTAACCCTGACCAATTTCTCAATTTTATGCTTCCAGGTATGTTATTTGTGTAATTGCAATTGCTCAGTTCTATTTCCCTGTATTATATGCTGTGCGTTTATTACACTTTAATTACTAGTGTTAAAGGTTCCGTTAAAGGTGCTGTCAACATATTACTAAATAATAAAAGCACTTATCGTAATGTGAAGAGTCTAAGCAATTAGTACCAACCTTTATCGGTAACACCCATGACTGAAACGATTCGTTCAAGGCCTTCATTAAAGAGAATTTTTAAATGTTTTTATTAAACAAAATTATTTCGTACATACTACATATAGTGTATATTGTACACCACTATAGGTAAAATGTACCCGTATACAGTATTTACTAAAGTTTTAATTAATTTTGTACATACTGTACAAAATCAATCGCGACTTCTGAATGTTAGAACCAATGACAGCAACATTTGCTTCTATAAGTTCTAACTTCTATACGCACCAGTGCGTATAGAAGTTAGAACAGTGAAGCGTTATTCAGTTTCTTACAGCAGCAGTTTCCAGCAAAAATTCACAGGCGTATTGAAAAAAACATACGTCGATAGTTGTATATTAGACCAATGAATGTACAAAGAGGCAAATCGTTATCGTGAAGGAAGAAAAACTATGGAGGATGATCCTCACCCAGGGCAGCTTACAGTTGTTACAGAAGAAAATGTTTTATTGACAAGTAATGTCATCAAGGTCAGGGACTCCGTCTGTCTACAGATTATTCAAATTATTATTTTAACGGCACCGGAGATTGTTGCGTACAGACTAGAACAATTATTGCTTATATCCGCATAGTTTTATTTGCCTTTTATGTTATGCGTGCTGAAAAACCAGAAATAACTCACCGAGGAAACCATACTTCGTCCAGCTGCAGCCTCGATTCAAGAGAACTTTAGAAATTCCTCCGGTCATTGACAAGAATCAAACCCAGACCTCACCAAAAGTGGCGACAACGAGGATCGTGCTCACTGCCTGCAGAATCTAATGCAATATGAAGAGAAGGGAAATTACTTTTTTGGATCATATAGTGAGAGGATGAGACATGGTGTGCTCATTTTTAAAGCAGAAAGATAAGTACGTACAACGGAAAGGCCGCCGTAGTCTAGTGGTCAGGAGCGGGTGCATAAGTACGCGTGCCTTGAGTGACCGGGGTTCATGCCCGTGACTGAATACGGTGCTGTTTCTTGTATTCTGTCTATCTTGTGAACTCCTCTGACCGTTTGGTCGTCCCGGTGTATAAACAGAAAATTTATTGTTTTATTTAAACATCGATAATTTCCAGGAGCGAAGAAATTCAGGGCTTTCGAAAGTACTGGGGAAGAGTACGTTCATATTGTTCGACTTACAAGGACCGATGTTACTATTTCATGCCTTTCTTATATGGTCTGTTTCATGTGTGAAGGAAAAATAATTAATTCACAGAACTACACACAGATCGTGAGTTGATTTCGACGAGCCATCGAAGACAAGAGACTTATAATGTTGTCGTATGATGCTACACCTTGTAACTGGACACATTAGCTATAATGTATTTAATTCAAATAAATAAATTACTGAAGGTTTTAAATTTCAGGAAAAAAAAATATCCCTCTGTACGAACATTTAAAGAAAATACAGTAAATGAAGAAGGAAAAAAAGCTACTTCTATGAATTTGGAATTCTCCAGTTCGACTAGTTTTAAACAATGAGATAAAATTAAAAATACCGTTCAGGAAAAGCTGTATTCATGCAAACATACTGGCTATAGAAAATACATAAAGATGAAAGAACTTTTATTGACAAGCACTCGAGCGAGTCAACGAGAAAAAGATTAATTTGACTTCTTTTGGCTGCACTCGAGGATTTTAGAGAAGGGTTGTGGTACACCACCGCCCACGTGGAAACAGTATTCTATGGTAATACGACCGTGGCCGAATTAGTCGGTCTTAGGCGAGGTGTCTATCTCCCGAAAAGACGGTTTTTCATCCAGCAAAAAGGCAACCCAACTAATGAATACACGCAGTTATAGAAACAATAAATATATATATGTACATACTGACGTCTAATTGTCTTAGAAGCCTAGGTACTTCCATACACACGCACCCGTGATAGGACAGATTTGAAATTTGTACAGAATTAATTGCTCACTAAACGGACTTCGACAAGAAAGAGGAAAAACTAATTTAATTTACATAACAGGTGAAATTGACGGTATTCTGCCGACCTATTTTATAAAGACATTGTTTGAACAATTTTTTGGTTTTTTTTGACTAATTAGAAAACCGATAACTCTGTAACGAGAAATACTCTTTGTACTACAATAATACATTAAATGACAGGAACTGAAATTCGCTACAAAATTCTAAAAGGATTCTCACCATCAGTATTTATACCGCTTTTATGGATGCAAAGTTCGTTAGGGTGTGTGTATGCGCGCGTGCGTGTGCTAATGTGAAAGGCAACCAACGCAATGAGGAGTCAGTGTATTGTGTTTGCAATTATGTACGATTCTTCGGTCGGTTTTCTGTCACTTGTTAATAAAATCCAAAATTTTCCCAAGAAATAAAAGCCGTGCAACTCTCTCCCGGAACCAACCGACTAACTGAGCCACCTTCTGAAAAAAGTTTATAATTTCTCGCAGCATTAACGGGGTTCGAACTCAGGCCTCTTCCATTTGGTGTGGGAGGACCGATAATTGTATCCTCTGCGCTACCAGCAAGAGCGAAAGTTTGTTGAAAGCTCTTTCGTAGTTGAGGAAGTTATTAATTTTTTAATTGAGGAAGTTATTTAGTTGTACGACAGTTCACGGGCGAATTGGTATGCATCGTGACCATTGAGAAATAGGAAGAATTCATTTTTAGTGGTGGGAGTAAATTTTACGCCACTGGAATGAAAACAAGTTAAATTGCCTCAAATTTACGATAAAGCATTCAACCAAAACCTCAAAATTGTGGTCTGGGATTTATAATAATTAAGTTCGATATATTCATTGTGGAAGGAACTGACTGTACTAAAGTACTAAAGGCAGAATAAAGAAAGACAAGAATTACTCTTGTTGCAAGAATTACAAAGAAAGACAAGAACTATTCCGATAATACGGAGTTATTTATACCCGTGTTCATGATGAATGTCAGATTCAGGTAATCTGAGGCCCCGGAACACATATTTTTCATAAGTACTAAAAATTAGGGCTACAGGTACTCTAAACCAAGAGGGATACAGTGGTCCAGGGCTTCTATGCCTTGGTAACTCCAGTCTTGCCCGTTATATTGCAAATTATGGTAGTATTCTTGTGTATTTCAGGGTATAAACAGGAAATTTATTATTTTTATTATTATTATTTATAAGTTTTTTGGATTTGTAACTTACAAATCCAAAACTTATAACGTATGCAACGTTATGCAGTATAACATTGCATACCTTCAAGACAATGTGAATTAATTTGACGTTTTACGATTTAAGGAAACATTTTGTTAATGGAAGTGCATCTGAAACTGATGTTTTCGTTGGCATCGAAGTTTAGATCATTAAAGCAAAGGATTAGCTTACGAAATATTTTTTACATTGAAAACCTTTTTACTGGCGTAATTCCAAACATTTTGTAACGAAAAACCGTCATGCGAAGAACGTTACGGAAGTGACGTCATCTAAAGCTTTCGCCAGAAGCCAATTATTGCAACTTGTATTGTTGGAATCATACTTGTATGATGGCAACAATAATTTATCTTGTACTGGACCAAATAAAATGAAATTTTGCACAGAGCTTCATCTTAGCTTTATACTGGAGGAAAAACTTTCAAACCTCCTAAAATTGCAGTAGTTTTTCCAGGATAGTGGAAAATGTGATCAAGGAAATTTTCTCACATAATAAACGGGGTAATGTGGACGTATAGCATATCGTTGGAAAGCTAAGGAATTTAGAAACAGAAATATTAAGGTTTTAAGATTTAAGTTTTAAGAAAGTTTTGAAAAACTTTCGGAAACTGGGAAATGCGTTAATTCGAAAACGCATCTGATTTCAAGTCACCTGGTGTTTTCAGATTGAATGTAATTTTTTTTTTCTTTACAATTAAACTCTGTGGCTGGAAAAGAGTTGTGCACATTTATGAAAATATTCTTCAGCTTGGACACGTCATCAGATTTTTCGATAAATACTACACGTAATGGAACAACTATAGATGGCGTATTTAGTCGTGAACTCTTCAATGTAAAAATTATATATCCTACTTTTTTTTAGTGACCACAGACCAATACTTTCAGTGACCGATATGTAATCTCTCTATACATTAAAAAAGATTTCCTCTTAGTGATATTTATTCGAGCCAATGGGAGAAGAGGGCGCGGCAATTACATCATTACAAATGCAATTAATTATTGACAACTGCCTCCATAACGTTCACCAACCTCGTGCACGTGATTCTCTGTCTAACATTTGATGTTTCATTATAACGTTTTTTTGCATATTAATGAATATTGCATATTTGTAAATACGGTACAGTACTGTGATTTAGTATTTTGTAAATATTTTAAATATTTGTATAGTTTGTAAATATTTCAGTTAAATATTTTAGGCTTGCTCTTTCGGATGCAACAATATTCCTCATGTATTATGGAATCCGAAGCAAAGGGCTTTTTCCTAAGTGACCTATATAAACGTAGGTAAATAATTGCGTAGTGATATTGGCTGAAGTCCAGTATAGTATACACCGGCAGGTACTTCGATGAAAGAGAGGAAGAGGGCGATAATTGACAGGTGAAGGCACCTCCCTTTTCTGATTGTTTTGTGTCGTCGAGATGGGGCGGGCTTAGCTTAGGTAGGGTGTTTATTTCTCCATCCTGCTGTTTTAAAATAGGAAAACAAGTTCCCGATTTAAAAACAGCTGCAAATGTGGGGAAAAACACCCCAGGCATATCAAGCTAGGATGGGCGGGGAAAGCAGTGGCATCTGCCAATCACTGCTTTGTTCCTGTCCGTTTGTCGAAATATGGGAGTCACAATTTGTCAATCACTGCTTTCCCACCGTTTTGCTTACTGCCATGGAGGGTGTACACCGTTCTGGAATTTTACCGTGATATTTATTTGACATTGAGAATTCCGCGCACTACAAACACAGGTAAATACTTACATAGGTTGTTTCCTGATTAGATATCGACCAGTGCGTTTCGACAGGTGTGTCTTTTACATAGAAAAGATTTGACTTACTCCGTATACCTCTACATTTTACGTAGAAAAACGTGTGCCGGGGGTGGGCGTGCAGGGGAGCGAAGCCCCCCTAGTTATTATTAATAAAATAAAAACATTGTTATATTATTGTTTTTTTGATATCAAAATGTGCAGTAACTTCCTCGATTTGTCTAAATACTATTCAAGAATGTAAAGTAAACATTTATAAGACTGAAGCACACAAATCTTTACCAGAAAGCTCCAAAAGCCATACAGCTGCTTGTATCGGAATATGTGCACGCGTATACGTCACTGCACGTACACATAATTGAAATGCATGCAGGGAAGTGCACAACACGAATCAAAATTGAATTTGGCTGTTAAATTTTATTAAAAATATCAGTGACTCTTGGCTACGTATTGACATAATCATCGTAAGTATTAAAAAAAAAAAAAAAAAAATTGGGTGTATATCCTGCTATTATTTTGTTATTTCCCATATTTTCGAAATTTCGTGTTCTTCTGTTTGGCGTAAACAAGTAGCAACAGAAACACCCTGGCCAAACGTTTATTAAGGTTAATTGCCACTCTTGGAGGGTAATGATTGATGAAAATTGATATCAACAGCACTTCAATAATGTTCTAACCAGGCTGCGATGGGTTAACAAGCGCCGTGAGAAAAAGGGGTAGCATGTCTCGATCCACTTAAAAACAGCACACTTCTTAATATTTGCGTTAATGATCCATGGGAACGCAAGGGCACCAGACACTTCCAGTTGGCTGATAGGCGTTTCGAATACGCACAGTAGCTTTCAAATACCGCAAATATCATTAATGCAGCGTGTTACCAGTCAGCTGTCTGTCCAACTGTTTACGGCCTACTTAGTAATGGGCGAGGTCAAGAGCCGGACTTTTTTTTTTTTCTTTCTGCGGTGTATTTAGTGGCAGTGACACCAATTGGCGCGTTCAAGAGAAATTCGGTAGAGGTCACGCAGAACTCAATAAAAATGGAAGCATCTATAATTGGGATACGGAAGTTAACGAAGACACGTGCATAACGGCGGAATATCCTGAAAGAGAGCAATCTTATCTCTCCGGGGAGCACGAGTAGAGTTCGTAATTTTAGATAGCCCGGGCAGTTCGTCAGTACCGACAGTGTTCTCGGCGAGGCAACTTTTGGGGTAAAGATTCCTATTTACGTCTGACATGGTTCGAGTCTAATGAGCTATAACCGAGGCCAAAGGCGATAGAGCACTTCCCAGCGTGCTCTTTTTTCGTTCGACTTCGCCAGCGCAGGTTGACGGACAAGTTACTGTGAAGTTGGCCGTCTAGTTCGTACAGGCTGTAGAACGTGCCACCAAATCTACCTCATAAATGGTTGTGCGCCTCCATCTGTCTGTGCTTTTGGGAGACTACTCAATGTTGCGTCGCACTCCGATCACGTGCTGTTAGTGTCCCTAAACCGTAGGCTTACAGTCCCATGGCTACGGATTATGACTTTATCTGGACTCGCTCAGGACCGGTAACGCAGTAATTTCTAGGTTGACAGCGTCTCATCAAGTAAGATTAAATATCACTCTCTGTCTGGTACGGGTATTTATCTTAATCCTTAAAATATTAATTATTAACTATAGCAGAGCTTAGAATCAGCTTAATTAGCAACTGTTTAAGCCTGGCAGATTCTTTACACACTGATACAAATAAAGTCGGTTTTTCAATAATAAAGCCCCTCTCTCTTATTGTATTAATTATTGCTTCAGAGAATTCAAACTAACGCCTTCAGTTTGAAGTGGAAAACGAGTTTCCCTCTTCTCTCGTTTGCGATAAACATTATCGAACAAGTTACCCCACCAATGAACTAAACGCGATGGCTGGAAATAATGCGCAGACAGTCCACTGATTTCGAAGGTAGAGGAGCGTAGAGCATCACCGGCTACGTTTGATTTCCGTTACTCTCCGAAGCTAAGAAATACCGTCAGCCGAGAGCGCACGAATAAGCCAGTGTCGAATAAGAGTCTGCGCGGGTGCAGTGGTATCGTCACCGTCCTCCCTACACCGGGTGAAAAAGGCCCGGGTTCGAATCCCGCTGATGACGCGAGGAACTTTTATGGGCTTTTTTTCACTCCGTGGCCGAGTTAGTCGGTCTCAGGCGTGGATAGAAAGAGCCCCCCCCCCCCCAGAAACGGTTTTTTTTCCAGCAAAACAGACAAATCGGCCATGGAACACACGCAATTAACAGACATAAGACACAGCACGGCAGATGAATTTAAATATTTGGGTGGTCTAATATAATAGTTTTTTTTTTTTTTTAGTCGAATGAGTTGAGTTATTTTTCTTCTACATTTCGGGTTTTTCGTCACGTTTCTACTGGTTTCTAAATACTTGACATAATCTTTGCTCGTTTTGAGGGCAAAACTGCAAACCGAGCATGAAATATACTATGGTATACTAAAACCTCGTGGACTTAGTTGCCTGTGCGCATATTTTAGCTTTTCCAGTCTTCCGTACTTCATAAATTAGCCCGGCAATTCAGTTCATAAAACACGCACAGTAATGTGTGATTTCAACGAGTATCTTGCAATTTGTATTTTATTTTTCCACTGTTGGCTGCAAAGTAATTTTATTCGAAATTCTGAACATCAGTAAAATAAGTTTTATTCTCTCGATCATCACAAAGAGATTTATCACTTCAGAGAAACCATGTCAAAAATGCAGATTTGTATCTGCCAAATCTTGAATTATTCAAATAAAACGAGATGATCATAAGTACTCCAATTTCGGTATTTCAATTTACTAAATGATGAGACTAAACTTCAAATTAATACGATTTATGACTTTGTGATGAAGTGATTTTGTAATGGATGGCAAAGGTTAGTTTACATTTATTTTGTTTATGAGACCGATCATTACAGATTTCCTATTAAAGAAGCATTTAAACCACTATTTTAATTTTGAGTGGCTAGAAACATTCTTAATTACCTGATTTAATTTGGTTTATACGTGGCATAAAGGGAAACCAGGCGTATCCAGTCGACCAATGTTTTCTTGAACGAATTGTGCTAAAGACTGCCAGGAGTTAAACAGGAAATTGTGAAATGGTAATATTTATTTTAATTCTAATGGCTAAAAAAAAACAAATAAAAAATATTAGACGAACACTCTGTTCTGCTTTATGATAATGTTAAGTAGAGCGAATTAATCTATGAAAATATTAAACGATAGACAAATGTTTCTTTTCTGGTACTGGGGAAATGGAGGGTACATGCAGATTGAGTCTTTCGGTAATGTACAAGAACTTAGTTCTCATCTTTCTTATCTATTTTACTGTCGTTATAATTACCTTCGTTCTCTTAGATTGAGCATTCCGATGTTGCTCGAAACCAACCCGTATGAAAGGCGGGTGGAGCCGTTTCCTGCAGTTGGGTGGAGTTCCGGCTATGGAAGAAGAGTAAGTACGTGTTTATGTTAGAAAACAGAACAGATAATTTAATGTGTTGCCATTGTGGTTTAAGATAGCCGTTAATTACGTCACTTTTTGTGTTTCTGTTATTTTATTAATTTTTTTTCGCAATCGCAGTTGCAAAAAACGTCCTAAATCCACTTATATTTTTGCTCGTCACTTAAGGTAAATCAGTCTTTCTTGTTTTTCTTACCTGTCAAAGTAAGGTGATCAATATTTGCCCACTACTCGCACAATGACTTAATCAGACTGAGGTACTCCATGAAGTGTCTACATATGTTTGACATTTGCATGAGTGACAGATAAATCTTAGTTTCGAGGATGGAATGACAAGGCGGTTCTAGGAAGAGGAGGATCTTTATGCTTTATTTTTGATATTATATGATAAGTCCAAACGTGAAAAGTTGTTGAACCCAAGTTAATCTAATACTGTAGATTGGTTTAAGGTTGGGAAGAAGGAGGAAAGTTTTTCATATTTGTATTTCTGTAAGTTGCATATCTCAAGAAACGCATATGATGGCAGGGTGCTCTAGAAATTATAAATAGTGGAAATGATTGAATGAAAAGGAAACAGGTTAAATAATTTAATATTTTCTTTTTCTGTGATTAAGAGAAGAGGGTTAAAAGTAAATAACCAATTATCTTTTTACAAATTAATTAGTAATTGATTACTAATTAATTAATTAGTAATAAATTAATATTCATTATATTAATTATTTCATTCCACGTTTGTAATATTTATTTCCGCCTGGATTTTTTTAATAAAAATTGAAATGTATCATATTTCGTGGATCTTCTGTGATTTAATAAATTAAAAAATAGCAATACATCCCTTCATAGTTAGTCAACATTTTTGTAATGTACTTTACTTATTTCTTCTTGGATTTTAATTAAAATTTGAAAGATAGCACGTACTTCATGCGTTTGCTGAGTAACATAATAGGAAAACAGTAATAATACATGATTGGCATATTTAGTAAATTGATAACGAAAAAAACGAGCTCATAAAAAGCAACCACTTTATATGTGCTAAATATCTTCAGCCGAGAAAAAAGAAAGAAAGAATAATTGCCGGATTTCTATTTTAATGAACTGGGATGGCTCGATAAATTTTTCTAACAGAACGCCAAATATAAAATTTCATGAAAATTTGTCCACTGGGAGTCGAGTTATAACATGCAGACGGACAGGCAAATGGATGAATATGATAAAGGCAACATGTTATTACTCATATATCCGAACGCGCTTAAAAAGTTGGTGTGGAATTGAACTGTGAAGGTTTAGAGGAAAGTGCCGAAATTGCAGATGCCAATTCACTGCCCATATGAAAAAATAATCAAATAAATAAATTACCTGTTTATTCTCCAAGACAATTATATAATATCAGAGGAGTTCCCAAGACAGAGAGAGAGAGAGAGAATACAAGACCCGCCTATACAGAATCCACGTAGTATAAACTGACACATCTTTCTTTGTTAATCCAACCTAATGAAAATTGGAAATGCCTGCTGATTTAGTGGAATAGTTATTATTTACCGATTACTATAATTACTAAGTTATTAATCTTAATCATTATTTAGTACATAATTAATGAACATCGATTACATAATTAATAAATGTCAAATTGTTCGTAAGAAAAAATATATACTGTAACTGCATACATATTCAGATCGCCATTAGAAAAATGGAGTAGCGCCTATAAAAATAACGTAACAGAATACACAAAGTTAATTAAAACTATCATGGAAGTCTGTGGGGAGAATTCAAAGCTAATCAATCGAGGCCGGGATAGTCATTTACCATATAATAAAGGAGTGCCAATTTCTTAAATTAGGACACGTGAAGGACCGAAAAAGTTGTCATTTGATTTTTTGTTTATTTATTATTATCATTATTATTATTTTTTTTTTTCGAATTAAGTAGAGATTTCATCTAGTGTTGCTGAGAGTGACATGCATTTTGATCTTTGCCAAGACAGGCGGTGTGAGTCAGATCACGTTTTATTTCTTATTTTTTTTTTTTTCTTTCTATTATACCTCGATCCCGGACGCATATTTTTTCTAAAAAAGACATTTTTTTGAGGAAGAGTTGTCTTATTTTTCTTGTTCTTTTTCTTGTTTTTTTTTTTTTTTTTTTTTTTTCGGAATAGTTTCTTAAAAAGAAACTTCTCGTAGTGTGAGGGTTAGTACCTCACATCACGAGGAGTAAGTAAGTATATAGAGCACATTTTAAGGCGGTTTTGTAGTTTTCGGAATGGCTTGGGAAATTCTTTGCCTCAGACTGACTGATTCATTAAGTTTCCAATTAAAAGAGGCTTCAATAAGTTCCTTGATTCAATCTTCCTTCCAATGAGTTCATTGTAGCTGGATTCATAAGTGCAGTATTAATAGTGGGAAACTGATGCAAGAAAGCAAGCTTATTGAGCATAAGTCAAAAAAAAAAAAAAAAAAAACTACCAACCTCACCTGTCCATCTCCTCCAAAAATTTGATTACTTCTTCCTTTAGTTTATTCAGACTACCTACTTTAACAACAGATAGAACTTACTTCCAACAATCAACTAACCGCTGGCTGAAGGCAAATTTACACATATCTGTCCCAACCATCCTTCCTCAGTTTAAATTTATGCCCACTCACGAATGTTTTCAGATCAAGAGGAAGGATTCCATCAGTATTGCCATTACTCAATCCATTTAAAGCCTTAAACACCTCGATATTCTCACCTTAACAGGAGGTAGTTATGTATTCTTACCGAATGTATTAGATTCTAGAGAATCAGCCACTGCCTTGTCAATTTGAATCCTTTTCTGAGCCGATATATTCACTGCGATTCGTTATTCAATGCAGTCTGACGCCTACCACCTTCATCGCTTGGTGGGAAGTGACCTGAAATGAGAACCTCACCCTGTAAACAGAGAATAAGCAAGTAACATAGAAGATTCAGTAAATATTGGATAGCGAATGAAATCTATCAAACGTTTATTGGAGAAAACTTCATAAATGCTATTCGGTCTTCATATATTTGATCGCTACTGTTAATTACGAATATTTCTCCATACTCTCGGATATTCCGCAGAGTGGCAACCGAACGAAGTAATCATCTCATGTGATAAAATAAGTTTGCTTATTTACTCCCCATTAATGAATAATTTTTTAAATATCACTTGGCCTTCCTTCATTTACAGTCGTGGGCTCAAATGTTAATTCTATTAATTTCTTTGGGAATATCGTAATGCTACTAATCATTTCATCAGTTCAGGAGTTTTAATTACTCTAATGGAGACAAGAAAAGATGGAGATAGGAAAGAGCTAGCGTCTTACCAGGTGGTTACACTTCTTTTGGGTGTTGTAACTGGGAGTATTTCTGGGAAATTATATGCAACTTTAATGACAATTGTTGATGACAGCAGCACGAAATGTTACACCTCAATTTAGTGGTGGTGGTGGGGGGAGGAGGATAATTCTAGCGGTCCAAAGAGGAAAATGTACTCAAGAACCAGTTCAAGATAAACTTGTTGGGCATTTTGACATTAAAGAATATTAAAATTCATTCACCGTTCTTGAAGGTGACCACAGGCAAACTGTTTTAGACAGCTCTTTTAATTAATGTTTCTCAGGAGACACGAAAATTAATGGTTTCACTTAACATTTGTGTAACAAGTAATAACTACTGCAATATATGGGTCAAGATAGCAACAAGGTCAACCTCGATTGGCTATGTCGAAACCAAGAAAATTCTGTTAACAAGATCACATGATGGCAATTGTTCGTACTTGCTGCCACAAGTATGAAAAAATGGTCACGGCGTGTTATTACATCACAGCTAAAAAGGAAAGCCTGTGGAACAGACTGAACAAAAAATATATAATAGAAGAGATCAACAACACCAGTTATTGCACAACAGACAAAGCACGTTACTTGGCTGAATGCAGAATTAATAATAATAATATTATTTTTTTTAAATTCCAAGCAAAGGAGAGAGAGATATCTAATTTAGTTCAAATGCGTGTATTATAAAGCCTAGATAATAGTATATTCGGTGTGCCATTTGAACATGACTGGCATGTTCGAATGACGGACCCTATTTGACAAACAAAATAGGAAAAGGTGGCTTGTATAGTCATGGACTTGTTACATTATTATACGATAAAAATGGCGCCCTAGCCTCTGGCCTCGCTCTTAAATTATATTTGTTGTTTGTTTTATTTCTCTGACTTTTTTTCTTGTTGATATTTACGCAAGGAGGGTCCTGGCTAATAACAACGAGAAGTAACTGGAAATAACTACTAGTTTTCCTTATTTCAAAATCAAAGCATTTTAAAACTTTCATTTAGATTTTTTTTCCTTCGTTTATTTCCCGCAGATGCAGAGACCGCGGTTCATAGCAGCAGCCGATTATATCTTCTATTTGAAACGCCATTTACTCGCAGAACGAAGGAAGAATGACCCAAATGTGGGAACGCCAGGGGATGAAAATATATCTCCGGGAATCCCACGACTGTCCTTTCTACTTCGTCGTTTGGAGGAAGACATGCAGAACGCTCCCCTAAGGTAGGAAACTTTCCTTAAAACACATTTGAGATTGGCGTACAGTACGCTATAAATCCACAATCCATAGCATAATCAACCTTTTAATCCTCCCCAATTAAATAAGTTGTTCGTCCTGCAGTAACCACTGGCAAATAGTCATATCCCCATTGTTAGATATTTTTCATTATTCAGAGAGTACCCAATTATAAATGAACTGCACACTTCCAGCGAAAACAACAATTTTTTTCTAATCATGAGTGGTAGCCTGTTCCAACGGACTTCATTTTTCTGGCTCATCATGAATATGAGTTCTGGGAGCAGTAACTCAGTAATCAGGGGGCTGATTACTGAGTTTTGCTTTGGAAAATCAATCCTCCACGGTGCGACTCTTTCTAATGGACATTTTAATGGCCACTAAGGGACATTCTACACGCCGGACGATTTTTCATATGTTTCATTATAGAGTGGTGGCGTGTTCACACTGCTTTAGATCGATAATAAATGAATAAAAATGTGCTTCTGACAACTTCGAATTGATCATTAGGACACACGTGAGAGTTTCTATAGAGAATTTGAGGTAAAGGAGCAGGAAGGTGTACAACCTTTCGGTTAAAACCATTCAAGAACCTAGGCTACATCAGGAAATATTACCATCGCTGCTGCCCACGGGGTTATAAATGGAAAAGGTAAGGAGGGTGAAAAACAAGTGTTTCTTTGTAGAATTAAGGAAAACTTTAAATGTAACCTTGCTAATGGGATACTTGGTACCGCTTGTCGCTCATTACGTCACGAACATTGGACTTGTTGTCAAGTGGTGGAACTTTTTCAGTTACTCTCTGCAAGTGTTTGCCAGTAAGCCCGTTTCTGTTTTGATTTGAAGTACGTACTTTAGTTTCGAAAACAGTTGCGCACACATGCGGGAGCTGTCAAAGAAAGTACATCTTAGAAGTTGAAAGAAGTTGCTAAGTAACTTGTTTGAGAGATAGTTTTGCAATGTGTCTAATAAGCTGTGAGTTAAGATATTTTGATTTCAGTTTTATATGGTTCTAATTAGTATTTTCTCTCACTGGTTCAATGTTTTCTTCAAAGGGTGGTTCAAAGAGATACGCCATGCCGTCTGAAGTCTTGGAACCTGGTTCTAAACAAACTCTGATCTAAAAAGTTCAAATTCTGCTGCCTACTTTGCCGAGTGCACCTTTAAAATTTTGAATTTTTATTCAGAAGAGGAAAAGGAGCTGCTTTCGCCTTATTCGGTTAAACTTTCCACAATTGTAGTAAATTTTTTGATAATACCAGGGTAGAGCGAGGTTAGTAAACTGCTATTTTTCCCGGAAGAGGAAAAGAGCAGTTTACCAACCTCGCAAGTTCAAACTGTTCAGGTGTTTTATCATAATTATCGTTCATCTCTATGAACAGTGGATCAATGTCTTCATTCATATCCATTTCAAGAACTTTTCCTCTGCATAGTAGTCCCACTCCTGAGTGATAGATCGCGTCTCTATAGTCTGCATCAATATTGAAATACAGAAACTGCTTGTGTTCAGAGCCATGGACTGGACGAAAATTGCTTTCAACGTCGTACTGTTCATTGTATAATTTGTTTTTATTGGTTTAGTACAAAGTCTCTGGTTGGCAAAGTAGTAACTCACTGTCCTTACGCACAGGATGGAAAAGATCCTGGTGTGAATCCCGTCCAATTTTTATCGTTTTTTTTTTTTTTTTAATTTTTTTGCTTTACAACATGTCTGAATTCGTCGCATGGTTTCATCTCCCGGAAACTGATTCTTCGTCTAGCAAACAGGCAACCCTACTTAAGAATACATGGAATTACAGACAGATACAATTACTCACGTCTCGGCCTTAGTTGCTCTTAAGTTTAACACACACACACACACACACACACACACACACACACACACACACACACACACACACACACCATTAATCTAATTTTAACAGAAACACAGCCAGCGTAGAGGATAACAACACGACACATTATTAACTCTGCATCAGTTGAGCTTGCTTCTGTCTTTTGAGGAATTCGGGAAGTTCGTCTCGTACATGTCCTGTTATTCTTTCCTACTAAATAAACTGGCGCTCAAAAGTTAAGGAACAAACACAAAACTCATAAACAGAGTAGCGCGCAACCAGTTAAAATATGCAAATTGGCTGACCAGATAACACGCAGAACTGTTTGCGGCCATCCTCGTGTCACAGCCACGTTTCTTTTTTTTTTTTTTTTTTTTTTTTTTTTTGGTAGTTGTTGGCGCATAGGCTTCTGTGGCTATAATGCACCTCCCGAAGTTTTGTAGTACTTTGATCCAAGCCCGAAGCGGAAATCGAACCCGCGACCTTTGGGTTGCCAGGGAGGCACTTTACCCACCCGGCTAGCCCGGTCGGCCACAGCCACGTAAGACAATATTCTGCTCTTATCTACGAGGCGTCATAAAGACTCCACGAAACGCCATCTTGAAGCAGCTTTCGACTCTATTTTCTGAAGCAGCTTTCGACTCTATAAAAGTTCCTGCAATACTGAAGCTACTTTCAGACCACTATCAGATCAAGGGAGACACTCTACAGTTCCTCACATCACTCCTTCAAACCAGAATAATCCAGCTTGCTGCCCATGGGCACATATACGAGCGAAGTATCTCTTCAGGCGTGCCACAGGGTGGTGTCTTATCTGAGCTCTTGTTTACAGCACTATCTCCCCACTTGTTGAGTCTAGGCATGATACTTTATGTATGCAGATGATATAAAGCTCCTCACGCCGATTTCTCCTTACAATGATCCTCTCGTGATAACAGAACCCGTTAATAATGCACTCATGGAAACAGAAAACTACCTCAACCAGTTCGGATTAAAAATAAACCCAGAAAAATATGAATTTATGATATTCTCCTTAAAGAAAACGCCTTCTTATATTCAACCAATTCGGTGTAATTCTCCTATTCCCATCGTATATAAGCATACTGATCTTTAGGTTGTTTTTGATCCTAAGCTCTGCTTCAGTTACCACATAGACAAGCTGTTCACCCTATATCTGCAATAAGGCCTCTGAGGTTGGGATTATTCATACTACCAATTTTAAACACACACACCAACCGTTTATGACTGGTTGAATAATGAAATAAAATAAAATAAAATGATAGAAAAGACTGTAAAATAATATTTAGAAAAAACTAAACTATAACAAAAGTAAAATAAGTAAATAAGTTAAAATGCATTAAAATATAAATATAAAAAGACGATAAAAAACACTAGAGCTTTCGGAGGTGTCTTCCTCAGTAATAGTGAGACTTAAATGACACATCCTTAAATACCAGGTTCACGGCACACGTGGATGACCAGGCGCATACTCAGCATTCCTTTCACTTGTACCGGAACCGGAAGTGGACTGGACACGTGGAAAATTAAAACGTTTGTCTCTTGTCAAAACCACCGCCTTGACCGGGCGCATAGATTCTGGGACCGCAAGTGGCTGGAAAGTCTGTGGATTGGATCCTCTGGTAACAATAGTATAAACAGAGACAGGGGAGTTAGGCTTCACCCCCTTTTTGAGGCGGTGGTTTTGACAAGAGACAAACGTTTTAATTTTCCACGTGTCCAGTCCACTTCCGGTTCCGGTACAAGTGAAAGGAATGCTGAGTATGCGCCTGGTCATCCACGTGTGCCGTGAACCTGGTATTTAAGGATGTGTCATTTAAGTCTCACTATTACTGAGGAAGGAGGAAGACACCTCCGAAAGCTCTAGTGTTTTTTATCGTCTTTTTATCGCTTTTATATTTATATTTTAATGCATTTTAACTTATTTACTTATTTTACTTTTGTTATAGTTTAGTTTTTTGTAAATGACTAAAAGTTTTTTGTAAATATTATTTTAGTCTTTTCTATCATTTTATTTTATTTTATTTCATTATTCAACCAGTCATAAACGGTTGGTGTGTGTGTTTAAAATTGGTAGCTGTTCACCCTGGCAGCTCGACTCCGATGGATTGCCAAACAGCATTTGCATTATATTAATGAAGTCACAACTACTAGAAAATATATAAAAACCACACTATACTCTCCGCTTTTATATGCTGCAGAGGTATGGACATCCGCTGCCCCTAGCACAATCAGGCTACTTTTTTCTGCCGAGTTTTGGCTCTTAAAACGGGCCATAAACAAACAAACTTCCTCCACAATTAAAGACAACTGAAATGGCCAGTTTGATTCAAATTCACAGGTTCCCCACACTGATTAGGGTGAAACGCCCACGACTATCAAAATTATCATTGGCGAGATCTCGGCACTATCATTCTGGGACCTGTGCTCATGGGGAGTCCCTCAGCTTTCCCTCAGAGCGACTCCTCTATGCCTACATCTCAGCCGTCTCCACCTATCCAATAGGTTCCTGCCTTTTCAACTACTTTCGTGTGCTCCGCAATGGTGACCTTAATAAGTTCACGTGTGACAGGGAATACAGACGCCACATCCTTGAATTTTATTTCCCTGTCCCTGATCCTTCTCCTCGAAGCTCGTCTTACTGCTGTAAGCCAACAATACCACCTGATATGAAGATGGCACTCTAACTTTTCAGTATGACAGTGAGTAATGATGAACTAACTACTTCTGTTCAGTGCAACGAATGTTGCCTGTCTTATATTACTACATGAAGTTATTTGTTTCCGCCAGTATCTTCTTTATATACACTGTGCTGCCACTTTATTAGATACACCTACCTAGTAGCGTGTTGAGCTTCCTTTAGCCTTCAAAACAGCCTGAATTCATCTAGGCATGGATTGGATTGAGCAAGATGCTGAAAACGTTGTGCAGGAATGGAGTACTATGCCGTCATGAGTGTGTCACGCAGTTCCTTAAGATTCGACAGAGGTGTAGGCCTGCAGCGAACATCCCTTTCCAGCTCATCCCAAAGATGTTCAATAGGATTGAGATTCAAGGAATTCAGCGGGCCACTGCCGCAAAGAAAAGTCATTATCATGTTCCTGGAACCATTCCTTAGTGATTCGGGCTTTGTGCACCGCCGCATTATCCTGCTGGAAGTAACCATCTGACTGAGAATAAATTGTCAACATGAACGGTGCACTTGGTCGGCAACGATGTTTAGGTACGATGTGGCATTCAGACGTGAATCTATGGGTATCAATGGACCCAACGTGTGCCAAACATTCTCCACACCATAACACTGCCCCCACCATCTTGCACATGAGTCGTCAGACATGACGAGTCCATGTATTAATGTTGTTTTCGCCAAATTCTGAGCCTTCCATCAACATGATGCACCAGGAACTTCGACTCGTCAGACCAAGCAACTGTTTTCCAATCCTCGATAGTCCAGTGCTGGTGTTGCTGTGCCCACAGGAGGCGTACTCTCTTGTTCTTCATTGATAACAGTGGTATGCGATGTGGCCGTCGGCTGTTGTAGCCCATTCGCGACAAAGTGCGACTAGTGGTCCGTTGCGATATTTTGTTCTGCGCACCAAGATTGTAACGTGATGTGCGACATTGTGGCCCGTCTGTTTGCTTGCCCAATTCTAGCCATCCTCCTCTGACCTCTCTCATCAACAAGCGATTTTTTTCCACAGGAATGCCGTTGAGAAAATGTTTTCTGTTCGTTGCACCATTCTCGATACACCCTTGAAACTGTGCTGCGTGAAGAGTTCAGGAGAACTGCCGTTTCAGAGATGCTCTGTCCAGCACCTCTTGTACCTACTACCATGCCACATTCGAAGTCCGTTAGATCACTCCTTTTCTCCATTCTTGCTACGGTTTGTACGCTTAACTTACATACATAAAACGTACATTGACATAAAACGCACAAACGTACATTGACTTGCAACGTTGTGGAATATACCATTTGTGTGCACAGCAGGGGTGTACCTAATAAAGTTCCAGCAAAGTGTATTGTACTGTAAATAACTGTATTATACTTTGAGGTTTGAGCTGTATTTCCACATATGTACTTCCTTATGTTTGATGTACCAATGTTCTATATTTATTACGGAGGGTTGATTCAGCCTTTTGATAACGATTTTGACTGTCCTTTAAAACTACGAAATTCCGTGCTGCCACTACCGGTTGTGTTTATTTGTTTTCTCTGCTCATGGACTATCGCACGGCATCGCAATTTTCATTGAAGTAAAGCGCGCTGCAAAATTGCCAAGTCGATCTTGTTCCATTCCTGCTGGCAGACTTTCCACAAACCTTCAACAGTTCTGGGGCAGCGGTTTCTGAGAGCTCTTTTCAAAAGTCCGAATGCGCGAAAATCCATGGGCGCTGCCTCAGGTGATTTAACAGGTATATCTTCAAACGGTATCGAACGAATACCTGTCGCCGTTTCCATTCTCTGCAAAAAACGCGGGTGTAACGTGATGTGTGGCTGGGAGCCTTATCCGGGTGCACCTTTTCAGCGTCAGAACCGTACAATGTGGGTATTTCACGTTCAAACAACGCCTGTAGAACTTCAATCTGATAATACACTGAGTTGACTTTCACGTTTTTAGCAACTTCACGCAACTCAAATTTGCCGTTATAACAAAAACCGGCTACAACTATAAAACCTCGGCCAAAACTTTCCTTGCACTGACGCGGCCATGTTGGAAAGACCTTGCCACTCTGTGGACGGTAATAAATTTCCCGAATTTTGTTGCAATCGGAGAGGTATACCCACGCTTTGTCCAATGTCGCTACGAATTTCCACCTTTCAGCTGTCAGATATTTTTCGTAGAGTTTTCGAGCATTGACCTGCCGCTCTGCAATGTGCCTTGCTCCTAGGTGGTGTACCAGGGCCTTGTGCTTCTTCTCCAGTTGCAAATTTTCATTGATTATGCGACAAACGGTTGACTGGGACTGTTCCCCACACGTGACACTATAGCTGTTTGGGTTTTTGGATTTTCACCACCAACAAGTGACTCCACTTTTCGTACTACCTTCCTCATTCGACTTGGAGCAGGTTGCAGTTTCTTCGGTGTTTTCAGCCCACTTGCAGCAGCTTCACAGAATTTTTCTTTGCCATTCAAAACCTTATGGATACCAAACTTCAATACACTAAAATTTTTCCGACTTGCACCTATCAATAATTTTCGCATAAATGTACCCTTCTTCGGAAAGCACGGTTATGTAACCCTCCAACCATGGGTCCAATTTCCGAGGCATGTCGACATTAAAACAACTTCTACAACTGATGCACCTGTTCATAAGGTTTGAGACTGCGCCTGCACGAAAAAAAAAAATTTACATTGCTACTGTATGTCACGAGCAGGATTAATGTCAAAATCTTTATCAAAAGGCTGAATCAACCCTCTGTATTTTACTGTTAGCCCCTGGCCTGGTGGCCATGAAGGGCAATATTGCATTGTATTGAATTGTAATATTATTATTATTGCAATAAACATTTCTTCTTTTAATTAATTGCTGATTGAAGTTTATCTTTTAAAATCTCATTAGAGTTGTGCAATTTCTTATTTTGGAAAGAATTTGCGGAACATTGATGTTTTGTTCCACGTTGGTCTTCTTCTAAGGTTGAATTCTGTTCATCATTTTCTGAAGGAGAAAGTCGTTTTATTAAGCGAAGTATAATTTTCACTATAATATCTTTACTGAGTCTGGGAAATAATTTGCTATCATCTTGTGTCCCGCTTTGCAAATACTGAAGAACCTGTGATAAATCTGAACTCCTCTGCGAAATACGAAGTTTCAGTTCCGCATGTAATTCTCAAGCTACTTAAGAATTTTGATTGCCAAGAGTTTTCATCGTAAATTTATGGCAGCATCTGCACTTAAAAGATTAGTGTAGATATAGCCGCAGATAATAAATTAAATTCATCCTCACAGAAATGAATACTTGAATCTAAATCAAAGCTTTCTGCACAAAATATCTCAACTCAAAAAAGCTTTCAAGAATGGACTGTAAACTGTAAAATGGACTGTATTGGAGTCTAATTGCATGATTTTTGCGAAATTCTGCTCAATATACTTTTGTAAATATTTATCATTTTTTGGTTGGTGATTTTATAACCTTTGTGCGAATAAATCATAAACAATTATTTTTGAAATAATAGTACCGAAAACCCGGTATTTTTATATCAAAATCCCGGTATTCGGTATCTGGGTATAGTAAGCCCCAATTCCAAGTCCTGGTACACTGATGATGTTGCAATGATGTACAGTGATGTTGCAACAGCCTCTTTTTATATGAATAACCGGAGGACACGCTTTTATTTTCATTTTAATTTTTTAAATAAACATTTTATTGACAATGTGTCTACAAGAATCTGCCTTCCAAAAGATATCTTTGCTAGACAGTAATTAAGAAAATTAAAACAGGCTTTAACCGTAATTTATTCCTCCCTGTCTGCCAGCCAAGATTGTTTTCAGTGATCTTCATCTTTTTTTTTTATTTTTTGACTGGCGCGAGTGAACAGAATTGCACTACGGGATTTTTTCTAGCAATCGAGAATGTCGCAATGTCGAATGATTAAAAACTCGGGCTAGTTACGAAGAGGAGGGATGCTAAGAGAAAAAAAAGGAAATCAAAGTGGGGGATAATTTTATTTAAAAAATTCCAAGGACACTTTTAAAACTCCTCGGCTTCTTTCCCTCAAGCAAGAAATGCTGAATTCGACACGACTGGAAAAAACAACAACAACGTTCTTGGATTAACAAGGTATCATTTACATTGATGTGCCCCTCCTCGAAATTATTTAGAGCAATGGCAGTACCTCTCTGCATAATGCAATGCTCAGTATAATGTGAAGTAAACAATATTTAGAAAATCATTCGGGTTAAGAGACGACAAACCTGCTTGTTCACTTGGAGTCAAATGGCATCAGCGTGGAAATTAGGTTGCCTGCTACATCTTTAAAGCAGTCCCGCCTCTGCTGGCAACAGCATCAGCAGGAATATCCCCTCCCCTCCCCAATTCAGGTTGTAGTAATAATGGAAGTCGCTGCTGTTGGGTTCATGCAGAGTCAATCATCTGAAACACGCAAACGAGTGCCTTAATTATTAATGCAAACACTTGGATTACACGGTGAATAGAAAATAGCAGCTGATGACATATTAAGCGTGTTAATAGCCATTTCCGGTTATTGATAGGCTGCAGACAGCTGTCCCGATAACTTTAATTGCTCCCAAGTATTCGGTAGTCCACCATTGTTCATTGTTCAGACTTAAAAGAATTCTACTTAAATCGCTAACATTATCTCAAGTGCTGCTTTGCGTGATTCGTTTTCAACGTTATGAAAGGCATTCAGAAATTATTTAGTGTCAAATTAGTCTTAACGTTTACGTTTTTGTGTTGATGGATGAAGTCGGTCAATTTTTTGTGTTAGTCCTGAAATTTAAATATGTTTCCTTCTCCATTCTGTTCATCACGCCATTGTTTAACCCTTTGGCATTCTACTAAGTGGAAAGGAGAGAAGCGTGCTTATGGTTTAAAAGGTAATTACGTCACAACTCTTCAATTTACGCAACGATATATTTTTTACACATTATTTATAATTCATTTCAGAGTGCAAGTAGTGTTTTTTATAACGAAACAGGCCTACGCGCTCTGGATTCATTGAGGAATTTTATTGTGGCTTAAACACAGAGCGTACAGATAAAGCAGAAATATATGAGCTTTCGGCTATATGGTAGCCTTCGTCAGAATTAAAATACATGAATGGCAGTTGGAATGAAGATGTGCACTGCCAGGTGCGTGAGACACGAGGTTTAATTGTTTGTTGACGTCTGTGGCTGTGACGCATGATGACGTGGCCAGCGCTTGTCCAATGACAGAACTACTGACTCTGTGATCGGGTTGACTTGGCAACCACTGTTCCTGTTTAAGGATTTATCCGAAGATTTTATATTTAATGATTCCAACCAGGTACGCTTCAGGTAATGGTGGGATCTGTCTACCACCACGACATCGCGGTGTGGGTCGATGTCGTGGTGGGTTGTCCAGACATGTTCGGCGATAGCTGAGTGTTCTATATCCGCTAAACGGATCGCTCTTTTGTGCTCCGAGAGACGTTTCTCGAGTCGACGTCCAGTCTCTCCGAAGTAGCAGCTAGTGCAGTCACGGCAAGAGATGCGGTAGACTAAACCGCTCTGCAGAAGGGTGGGGACAGGTGTTTTCACGTTGGAAATGAAAGAACGCAGTTTCCTGCCTGGGAGCTGGATGCACTTTATTCCGTGCGTTCTCAGGATTCTACCGATCTGTTGTGACAGGTTGGGGTAGTATGGGATGAATGCCCTTGTGGATGGCTCGTCACTGTTGGTGTTGTAGCTGGTCGTCACGATGTCACGTGTCTGTAGATCACACCTGTCGAGGACGTCAATGGGGTAGCCACACCTCGTAAGGTCTACTTTGACCCTAGTGACCTCTTTGCGTCTTTCATCAGCGGAGCTGGAGTGTGTCCAGGCGCGAGTAAGCAAGGTTCGGGCCGTGGAGAGGAGGTGGCCTCGCGCGTGTGCTGACCGGAAGTTGGTAAACTGGCCAGCACACATGGGCTTACGATAAACTGTAGTCCTCAGGTATGTGCCTTCACGTCGGACAAGTGTGTCTAAGTATGGTAAAGAGTTGTTCGACTCCAGCTCAATCGTGAATTTTATGAAGGGCGATAGTGAGTTGAGGTATGATAGAAGTCGCTGACCTGAGTCTCTAGGGATGACCACGAACACATCGTCAACCCTTCATAAAATTCACGATTGAGCTGGAGTCGAACAACTCTTTACCATACTTAGACACACTTGTCCGACGTGAAGGCACATACCTGAGGACTACAGTTTATCGTAAGCCCATGTGTGCTGGCCAGTTTACCAACTTCCGGTCAGCACACGCGCGAGGCCACCTCCTCTCCACGGCCCGAACCTTGCTTACTCGCGCCTGGACACACTCCAGCTCCGCTGATGAAAGACGCAAAGAGGTCACTAGGGTCAAAGTAGACCTTACGAGGTGTGGCTACCCCATTGACGTCCTCGACAGGTGTGATCTACAGACACGTGACATCGTGACGACCAGCTACAACACCAACAGTGACGAGCCATCCACAAGGGCATTCATCCCATACTACCCCAACCTGTCACAACAGATCGGTAGAATCCTGAGAACGCACGGAATAAAGTGCATCCAGCTCCCAGGCAGGAAACTGCGTTCTTTCATTTCCAACGTGAAAACACCTGTCCCCACCCTTCTGCAGAGCGGTTTAGTCTACCGCATCTCTTGCCGTGACTGCACTAGCTGCTACTTCGGAGAGACTGGACGTCGACTCGAGAAACGTCTCTCGGAGCACAAAAGAGCGATCCGTTTAGCGGATATAGAACACTCAGCTATCGCCGAACATGTCTGGACAACCCACCACGACATCGACCCACACCGCGATGTCGTGGTGGTAGACAGATCCCACCATTACCTGAAGCGTACCTGGTTGGAATCATTAAATATAAAATCTTCGGATAAATCCTTAAACAGGAACAGTGGTTGCCAAGTCAACCCGATCACAGAGTCAGTAGTTCTGTCATTGGACAAGCGCTGGCCACGTCATCATGCGTCACAGCCACAGACGTCAACAAACAATTAAACCTCGTGTCTCACGCACCTGGCAGTGCACATCTTCATTCCAACTGCCATTCATGTATTTTAATTCTGACGAAGGCTACCATATAGCCGAAAGCTCATATATTTCTGCTTTATCTGTACGCTCTGTGTTTAAGCCACAATAAAATTCCTCAGTGTTTTTTATAATAGTGGAAGAGAAACGAGAGACTAGCAATAGAAGAATCGAAAAAACAAGGAACCGCTAGCTTGGGAAAGAAGACTTCAGCAGAAGACAGAAGAATTAAGAGTCAAGATAGGCCAATTGACCCAGTACTAAGGGGGTAATAAGAGTAAGAAATTGATTGGAAAAGTAAAGAGCATCCTCAAGAGAGACAACGTCCACAGCAAACACGAGACCAAAGATCAGAGAATAAGAGAATACTTAGACACACTAAAGCAGAATCTCCTCGCACTCAGCAAGAGACAACGCCGATACAAAGAGAGCTCTCAGAGGAAAATACACAACCGAATCTTCGATGGAAACCAAGGCGCTTTCTATAGGAGTATCGGACCATCCGAGCAGGAGACAATTAAGGAGTTCAGGAGCAAAGTATGGAGCAGTGAAGTAAGACATGACAGCCGACCCACTGGATAGAACTGGAACAGAAGAAAACTAAGGGCATACAAGAGATGACATAATGGAAGATTGATGAAGAAGTAAAACAGGCGATCAGGATAAGGTCCCACAACTGGCGAACTCCAGCAATAGATAACATCCACAACTACCGGTACAAGAAGTTCACTTGCACACAGAAGCACCTACAAAAGCAGAGAAGTTCATCCGGATGATAAGTCACCGGAGACAACCCCAGAGTTTCTTACTCAAAAAATCACATATCTAAAGGCTAAAGAAAGATACAAGAAAACCGGCGAAATACAGGCCAATCACCTGTCTCCCAACGGTGTAAAAGATCCTAACCGCATAACCAAGAAGATATCCAGACCACTTGGAGAATCAGAAAATAATGGCCTAACAGCAGAAAGGATGCAAGGAGCAATTAACCATAAATGCCACACATATAGAGCAAGCCTACAAGACGCGCCGCAACCTACACAGCTTAAATCGATTACCGCAAGGCCTTCGACTCCGTGTCTCATAGTTGGCTAATAGAGACCCTGAAGATCTATAAGGTCAATCCGACAGTAACAAACTTTCTAGAAGCAACCACGGCGAAATGGAGTGCCACCATCAAGGTCGAAAATATCACAACCAGACCGATCCCCATCAGGAGAGAGGAATCTTTCAGGATGCCTTGAGCCCACTGTGGTTCTGTCTAGCACTGAACTCGCTATCCATCATGCCCAACAACAGCAAGTATGGATATAACCTCAAGGAAGGAAGGAAAAAAACCTTTGCCTCTCTCCCACCTGATGTACATGGATGACATCAAGCTCTACGCAGCAATCGAGAGGCAACTCCAGCAACTTCTCCAGATCACCGAAGAATTTAGCAATGATATCAGGATGGAATTTGATCTAGACCAAGGGTTCCTTTTTTTGCTTGTGGACCCCCTGAGTCCTAACTTTACGTATGTGGACCCCCATATACGCATATGTAATATTCCTAAATGAAATATTTATTTTTAGGTTAGTAAAAGCTATTAAAGTTGTTCCAATATAATATAAAAAATGTAAATTACAAATTTTGAAAATTAATTGATAAAACTGAAACATATTTTTACTTGTAATGACAGAATTAGTAAAAAATACTTTAAAAAAATACTATTTCAAACAACATATATAAATTTATTCCTAAGGCTATTAAATAGGCCTTACTAATGAGATCCTTCTGGCTGATGTTTTCATATATTAGCATTTTAATATCTGGCTCCAATTTTGTGAGAGTCAGACGAAGATCATCTCTTTTTACTATATCAAGGCGATTACGATTTTTTGTTAACAACTGTGTTACACGACTAAAGCCAGATTCCACAAGATAAGATGATGTGAAAATAACGACATACATTTTAGCTTTCTCCCATAAAAGCGAATATTTACATGCAATGTCACTATTCTTCCATACATCATGCTTTCCTTTTTTGAATAGACTTCGGACTGTCTCAGCAGAGCGCAATTCAACAAGTTCCTCTTGTAAATCAATTTCAACATCAGCAACATTTACCTCAAATGGAATCAGCACCCAATCTGGGATGTTCAGTTCTAGTAGGTCCATGAACCGAACTTGCGTGTCTTCATAAATTTTTTTTAAATGATCTACATACACAACACAATCATCATCTTTTAAATCACTGCTAACTGAAGCAAGGTTTGGAAACTGGTCAAACGCACGGCGTGAGATATTAAGACTGTACAATTTGAGTTTGCCTAGGAATGCATTAATGGCTTCTTTGCTAGATATGAAATCGCAATTATGTCCTTGCTGCAGCTTATTAAGAGAATTCAGTTTTTCAAACACATCTGAGAGGTAAAATATGTCTGTTTTCATGGCAACCAACTGTTTTCCAATCTCCTTTTCGTTTAGAAATGATACAATACTGTCCCAAAGGACGACGAAGCGACGAATACAATCGCCTTTAGACAACCATCGCACTTCTGTATGCAGTACAAATCCTTCTTCATTTTCATCACAAAATTTGCGAAAGAGACGATCTTGAAGAGCATTAGCCTTAATGAGGTTGACAGCTTTTATTACAAGAGTTAAGGCTTCATGAAGACATCCACTCAATCTCTTTGCCACCAGATGTTGGCGGTGAATCACGCAATGTATGCAAAATACTTTTGGCAATGCATTTTTTAAATGAGTAACAAACCCACTGTACCTACCAACCATGGAAGGAGCGCCATCAGTAGTACAAGCCATTAAATTTTCGAGTGGAATATTTTTTTCTCTAAAATAAGACTGGACTTTCTTAAATATTGTTTCACCTTTAGTATCTGTTTTGAGGAATCTTGCAAAAAGCATTTCCTCTCTGAGTTGATTATCATCCATACATCTTACATATGCCAACAAAAGTGCTTCATTGCCCATCAAAGTTGATTCGGGCGCCTCCGTAGCCAGGTGGGCAGGAGAAGCAGTGCGTAGCACACGCTTCTTTATTAGACCGGGATTCGAGCCCGTGACCACCGAATACGGAGGATGCGGTAAGGTCGGGGAATGACCACCGCATATCCCCAGAGCAATATGGCCTTAGTTGCTAATGCTCCTAAAAACCAAATTACAACATAACAATAACAAAGTTGATTCATCGAGTTGCATTGCAAACTGTTTCACTCGTAACTGAGCAATAAGTTGATTTTCTACATCTTCAGACATTTCATCAATGCGTCTGGATATTGTGTTATTGCTCAAAGGAAGGTTATCGGTAATTTCACGTACATTTTTGTTTAACATTGTTGAAATTACAACTGATATCGAAGGCAAGATGACATTTTCACCAATGCTATGTGGCTTTCCAGATTTTGCTGATTTCATATGATACTAATAAACCGCTATCTTTATTGCTTGCTTGCTTGTTTACTAAAAATCTGATCCAATTTGTTTCTTCCTTGAAAATTGTCTCGTAGTTTTCGGAAATACTCTACTGATTTATTTTTCTTTTCGCTGTGCCTTGTCTCCAAATGGTGACGAAGCTTATTTGGCTTCACGCTATCATTAGACAGCACAGTCATACATTTAAGACACATTGGTTTTGTGATACTCTCTGGTGATTCAATAAAACCATACGACAGATATTCAGTCAAATATTGTCTCGTTTTCTTCTTTGCATGAGCCATGGATAATCTGAAAACAAAATAATATTATTAACCTCAAATATTTAATCTTGGAAATGCTTGTAGGTACTAATGGAAATATAGTTCACTAGAACAATAACGTTCAATAACACAAACAATAGATTTCACCACGACGATGCCGATTACTCACTATAGAATGAAATGACTGACTCTTTCTAGATTAGTCGGTGCTCAAATAATGTTTTCTTCTTCGAGAATTTTCTATGGAAAGAAATTTTTTTTTTTTTTTTGCGTCAACTAAAGAAGGTTCCAGAAAATACGAATATCTTCTAACTGCGAATTTCTGGACTTTTCTATGACATTAGTTTATTTTAATATTATTATTTTTATTTAACAAACTATTTTATTTATAATATTTTATCATGAACCCCTTAGCTCATATTATGGACCCCCGAAATACAATTTTTTTCTTGTGGACCCCCTCAAAGCTTCTATGGACCCCGGTTGGGAAACGCTGGTACAAATGCAAGACACACGGATTGCAGCAGGGGGAATTAGTCGGCCGAAACTACCATCTACAGACTGGTAAAGAGATCGAAGCGATGACAGAAGGAGAGACCTACAAATACCTGGGGATGATGCACGCTTAGCAGTTAGAACACAAGGAGATCAAGACCTGCCTGATCAAAAAATATCATCAGAGACTCAGAAACCTGCTCGAAGCAAAGCTGAACGGAGGGATTACAGTTAAAGCCGAAAACGCCTCTGCAGTCCTAGTGCTAACATACTCCTTCGGGATGAGAGGTTGGACAAGCACCGAGCTGGAGGATATCATGAAAAAAGACAAGGACAATGATAACCAAGACCCGCCAACACCACCCGAAGTCAGCCGCAGAGAGACTCATAATAGCTCGGAAAGAAGGAAGAAGGGACATAATAGACCTCAACGAGCAACAGAAGACAGCGATAGTTAACCTGAAGGATTACTTCCAGAAAAACACAGTACTCTACTAGGCCATAAAGAAGACAGACAAGCGGCATACCCTACTCAACCAAACCGAGAAGCCCCCTCACGCCCAGACAGAGCAAATGAATCTAGAAAGATGGGCAAAGAAGACACTCCATGGTAGACACTACAATGACTTCCATCAGGACCATATAAATAAAATGGCTTCCAATGCATGGCTCACGAGTGGGACGCTCTGCCACCAAGACTGCAGGATTCATGCTCCCCATCCAACACCAGGAACTATAGAATATACATCGCAAAGGAGACTGGAGTGTCAGATGACACATGTCGACGATGCCGCTTGGCCTCAGAAACGATCTAACACATCACCACAGGATGCAGGGTGATCGCGCATATGGAGTACACTCGTAGATATGACCAGGTAGCTAGGACAATACGTCAGAAACTAGCGAGGAAATACCACTTGATCAAAGAAAGTGTAATTTATTACAAATACGAACTCCAGGCCGTAATAGAAACCCCAACCCACAAGCTGTACTGGGACCGAGCCATAATAACGCACAAGACAATCTTGCACAACAGATTGGGCAAACCCTTGACAAGAAGGAAAAGGCTACCTCTCTGATTGACATAGTAGCAGTGCTCAACACTGCGAACCTTCAGAAATCCCGCGAGGAAAATATCAGGAAGTACACGAATCTAGGACAGGAGATCAAAGAGATGTGGCATATGCAACAAATAACGACCATCCGGATCATCATATCAACCACCGGCATGGTGCCAAAAACTCTACATAACAGACTAGCAGCAATAGGTGTCCCAGAGAACACCTACAAGGAACTCCAGAAAGTTTCAATCTTGAAGATCTGTAGGATAGTCAAAAAAGCTCCTCGACCAACGGTAACGCCAGACATAACAACCACTCCGTGCACTTGGTACCAGCACCCGTCATGGGATGGAATCCCCATCATGGAGAAATAATATAACAATAATAAAACATTTAGAACAACAGTCAAAGTAAAAAAAACAGTACAAAAAAGATCAATATTTTAAAAACCTTTGTTAAAAAGAATTTTCCAATTCCAACTGATTTTCTAATCTCATTACTCTATTTAAACACTAACGAACTAAATAATTTATTTATTTTGTTAATTTTACTTAATTTAATATATATATTTTTTTTAATTTCAGGGTGCTTTATATCAGTGACTATATTATCATTTAAATAAATTGAAATAATAATGGACGTGAGGTGTACCTCAAGACCCTTGAGCCTCAGTTACATTTTTTGTAGCTGGAAAATTGATTATTTATTTTATAGTAATAAAACGATTTAATAAATGATTCTTTAATTAGTTTAACAAGCCCACGAATTCCCTTAATAGTGCAATTTTTGTAATAGAATGTCATGGTTCACTGAATTAAAGGCTTTTAAATATCCAAGTAGAGGACATCTAATTGTTGACCATTATTAAAAGCAATTTTAAGATCTGTGTCAAAGATTAAGGGAATATAATCGGAAAGAGTAGAACTTCCATATAAATACACTATGTTCTTCATGGATTTATGTGGAAGATTTATATTGATTTAATGAGAAAACGACTCTCACCTCTTCAAATGTAATGTTCTTTATTATTTTTGAAAGATTGTTATCAGGCAAACAGGGCGAACATGCAGGTACAGCTTGATCACTTGTTTCGAGCTGGAACTAAGAGATTGTTAAACAGCTCAAATTCCAGTGAAAAAGGAAAGGTTGATTTGACGTCAAGTAAGGACTGGTGAAAGAGTAAAACATTTTATTTTTTTAAATAATTTTCACGACAGGAATTTGTCTGCAAGTATCTAAAGATCTTCCAAAAGACACCTTTGAAAGAAAGTATTTAAATATTTAATAGACATATTTAATTTATTCTAAAATATGTTTTCTTCCATAGCTTCATCCAAGAATTTGTGTGTGACATCCACGACGGCGTTGGGTGTCTACTGGACATTCTGCGGACGTGTCATACCCGATTAACAAAAGGAGCCACTGCTTTCAACTTCTATGGAAGATGCGGACAGAGTTTAATGAACAGAGCACTGGTAAATCAATTTAATTTGTTCCTTTATAATAACTAAGATTAATTGCTGATACTGATGACCATACTGCTGGCCTGTTTTTTTTTAACCTACTTTCGAAAAATGGTATGCAAGCTAATGAGATTACTGTGTGTGTATTCTTAATAACATATTTCTGATTGGATTTTCGTTTACAGTCCGATAAAATCAAATATAATACACACGATATAACATAATAATTATAACATACCTTGATAGGGATGTTAATTTAGATCCAACACCTTAAAACGGAGTGGTGTCCACTGAAATTGTAAGCGTCACCCAGTCATAACTTGTGTTTACACTCTGATTAAAACATTTCTTTTTTAATATGAAAGAATCTTAATGTTGTCTATCGTTGTTTTTGTATTTTATTTGTTGCCATTTTGAAACAAGTTTGAATGAACTTCCATTATACACCATTATAGGCGCAACCGGGGATGAGTTTAGAGGAAAAAATTTCTCCTAAGAACATTTTCTTTACATTATATAATTGTACTGTCATGACACTTGTAAAAGCTACTAATGTGCAGCATACTTCCACCTCAAAAACAAATTTCTAGGTGCGCCACGTCTAAGCCATGTTGAAAGAGATGAAAATTAGGCATTTACCTATGAACTAATTGTTTTATTAGTTGGAATATTATTATTTTCATCAATTAGGGCCATAAGTTGCTGGGACATTAACATTATTAGTGGCAAATTATGCAAGAAAGCAAGCTTATTCAAACTACCCACTTATTCAAATTACCCACTTTCACAACAGATGGAAGTTTTTTGCCATAATCAACTATCCACCGGCTGAAAGCAAATTTCCGCACATCTATTCTGCAATCATCCTTCCTCAATTGAAACTTATACTTCCTCATATGTGTGGTCTGGGCAGTAAGGCTGCCATCAACATTGAGCTACCTCAATCCATTCAAAGCCTTAGACACTGAGGTGTCTAAGGCTTTGAATGGAATGCACCCCTGCAAATCCGGGTGCAGCTGCTCAAGAGGCCCACGGTTGTGGGGTTCCTGGAACAACAATTACTTTTCGTCCAGCCCACTACGATCTTCATTTTAGGACTTCTAAAAGTATGAGCGCCAGGCTCCCCCAGACAACTTAAATTCGGCATTGATAAATGGGTCATAATTGAAATGAAATCTGTTCCCATTTTGTGAACAGATATCCAGATGCTGATCTCTAACTTCATTGGCAATGATGGCAGCTAAATTCATTATAGAAACTGTAACATTGTAGGGCTATCAAAAAGTCCCTGTGCACCTCTCACGTATTTATTACAGTCAAAAGAATCTAATAAAATTGCGCACCATGGTGGGATAGGATACAGTGGGGAGAAAGTATTTTGAACAGGACGGTTTGTGGTGATTTCTTATTCTTTCAAAGTTAAATTGATTCTAACAATCGAACAACGAATAATTTTGATGGATCATGTTTAAGAACGTACGAAGGTTTGCACGGGCAACTCCACAAAAAATTTGCGGATGATTTTTCTTGTGATGGTAGCTGGTTGCTGAACAGTATCGAGCATGGATGAGCCCTGATAAGGCATGTCGTCGTTGCTGACAGAGGTTGATCTGACTGGATGTTGCAGTCCTTTCAAATCTCCTCCGAGGGGATCATCACAGAGGAGCATTCCTATTGGAAGTGTGCACACTGATGTTAGTAAACAATTAAAGTGCATCGAATAAAATTACAATAATTACCACCGTAGTGCAATCGAAACTACAGAACGCGTCAAGCACATTCTTTACTGCCAGTTAAAGGATTTTCATCGATTGCCAACTTTAAAATAAATAAATTTTCTGCTTATATTCCATAATGGCTACAGAATAGGACCACAGGAATTTCAGTTAATTAGAGGTAAACTTTCCAGTAGTTGATCTCACTTTTGTAAAAGCAGGTTAAACCTTGACCTTGAGGAACATTTATTTCAAGGCTAACTTTGAAGAAAATTAATCTTAATGAAAATAAAAATTTGTAAACCATTCGCATCTCGTTATAGAAATACTGTAAAGAAATGCTAAACAAATGAAACGGCGTACAGTTTATTGGACAGCTACTGCCAGTGATAGATGTCACCCGCATGCAGCTCGATGTACAGAGTTGATTGTCCAAATGCTAGTGTTGATCAGCTTGATGCAAACTTTCCCGCTGTTAAAGTTCATAATTACCCGATTTTCTTCATGCCAACGGGATGACTTTCTTGGCTTAATTTAATATTTACTGTAACTTTCAGGAAACATTGGTATTGTTGTTTGCACTGAGGCAATTAAGGCCACGAAGCACCAGAATATTGTCTGTAAATCGCTTCTATTCCGTAGTTTGGAGGGTTAGTGAGAGAAAAAAAACATGTGACTGTCACTCGATCACGATTTATGCACAAGTGCATGAAGCGTTAACTGGAGGAGGGTCTCCCACGAAATGGTTCCCAATCTCTAAGGAGAGTATCCATCTGTTGAATTTGCACTTCGGGTCACTGAAAACTTAAATCCGTCCCTATAACCATGGTGTGAGCAAAGCCGATAAAAATCCCTCCAGTCTCGCCGAAATTCGAATCGAAGTAAGCCTTTCTACACGGTGTGGAATAACATTATTGGATTATTATGAATATTGGCAGAACAGAAATAAATAATTTGCACTCTACAAATTTTCATTCGCTCGTGTAGAAAGGCTTCACGTCAATATATCTGCCTATATTATGAGGCAGTCTCCGTCGGAGATCGGAGACTGCCTACTAAATTGGCAGTCTCCGATTTCTGATGTTTCAAACTACATCGTCTTTATTTTTGAAATTTTAAATTATAAATTAAAAACTTTCGCTTCTTCTCTCCCTTCGCCACGAAGTTTTGTAAGAAACAAAATGTCAACAATGGTGGATGTTTTCAGTGTTTTTTTTTTTTTTTTTGACGTTAAAAACGTTTTTACTGACGTTATTCCAAAAACTTTGTAACGAAAAACCGTCATGCGAAAAGCGTTACGGAAGTGACCATTTCCAGCTTCCGCCAGAAGCGAATTATTGTAATTTATCTTCTACTGGACCAAATTTAATGAAATTTTGCACGGAGCTTAATCTTTATTCTATACTGGAGGAAAAACTTTCAAACCTCCAAAAATTGCAGAAGTTTTTTCCAGGATAGTGGAAAATATGATCAAGGAATTTCTCACGTAATAAACGGGATAATGTGGACTTATAGCATATCGTTGGAAAGCTAAAGAATTTAGAAACAGAAATATTACGGTTTTAAGATACAAAAAACTGAAATGCGTTAATTGGAAAACGCATCTGATTTCAAGTCACCTGGTGTTTTCAGATTGAATGAATTTTCTTTACATTTAAACTGTGAGGCTGGAAAAGAGTTGTGCACATTTATGAAAACATTCTTCAACTTGGACACGTCATCAGATCTTTCGATAAATACTACACGTAATGGAACAACTACAGATGGTGTATTTAGTCTTGAACTCTTCAATGTAAAAATTATATATCCTACTTTAGTGATCACAGACCAATATTTTCAGTAACCGATATGTAATTATTATTAATCAAATAAAAACATTGTTATATTATTATCCATGAATTTTATTAATATCTCAGAATTAAAACGTTTTTAACACCTGCCGATGACTCTTAAATGTAAAACACCTTAAATATGCAGGTGGCAGGACACATTATGCTACAGAATTTTTTTTTCTGATAAAAACACCAAGCTTCTGTTGTAATAGTAATAGCAATCGCCTTATAGTGCAAGAAAGCCACAGGCTTTTGTTGTACTGGCAAAAAGAAATAAAATAAATAAATAAAAATAACGAACTAAATAGATAAGAAAACTCAAATTACATGCTTCCCACACGTAAGACCTGCATGACAACATACAAGTTGTTTGCGTGCCAGCAACACTACCTCTTTCCCGGGACTAATGGACCAAGGGATGACAGCGACAAGCAAACCTGTTAACTCCTGTGGACCTTGCGACAACTGATCACCGAGATAGGCTGCGAGGACTTTTCGTCAGTTGGAGTATTCTCGCTGGGGATACATTATTAAGGAAGCCATAGACAAAACTGTGGAATCATGGGAGGAAGTCACTCGGGCGACGATGAGTGGCGTGATATATGTGTGGCCAGAGTGCTTTCAGGAACTTGGAGTGTCCTGGAAATTCAGGTGCACATTGTGGAAGTGGAAAATAAGATTTTGGAGATGCTGAAGCAGAACAACAAAGTATAAGGGTGCAAAGAGGAAGAAGAAATGCAGCCAGCATTTCTTCTTTCCCTTTTTACAACAGAACGGCTGAAGCTTTCGTTTTCTTTGAGAAAAAAAAAGGTCAAAGGAATAGCCAATTATCGTTTAAGGTCACCCAAACGTTGAACGGAGCTACAATTTCGGTCGAGGACTGAGTGACCTTTTCAACTGCGTAATAACGAGTGAGCTTTTTCACTGTGTTGTATCAAGAGAAGAAAAAGTAAAATTCTGTTGAGACTTAAAAAAATTTGTTTTAATTTTTTATTTAATGATAAGTGAAGCTTAAATTACGGTGACTCTAAAAATTTTACTAGGGGAACGTATCTCTCCTTTATAATATAAATGCACTTATGAGGGAGGGAAAAATGTTCGATTTACGTTGTATCAATACACATCCTTAACGTAAATCTGAGAATACGAGTATTTATAAAGAATCGCGACAGATGTTTTAATTCTAAGGTGATAATGCTATTTTGTATACTATATTAAGATAGGAAAACAATAGGTGGTTCAAGGTCATTCAATTGTCCTATCTGCTCCATGATGTGGAGTGAGTGACCTTGAGCACCTATTGTTTCGAGGAAACCCTGTGAGTCCGTGAACTTTTCTTCTGAATTACAGGTCTAATCCTCGAGGAAAATTATAGGCCTTAATTGTCAATGAGCGACCTTAAACTGTATAAATGTTCATGACATCGCGTGGAAACAGAAGTCTGTTAAATTATAATAATAAATGTAGATACTATGTTAATAAACGTAGCGGTTACTATTCTTGTTTATCGAGCAAGCTCTTATGACAGCACCACTGAGTGGTGAATATGAATATCTTATTCCGGGAGACCGGAACAGCGTAGTCTGACCGACGAGAAAAACCTGGTGATAAATTGCATGAACCGAACGTGTAGCTGGTCACAATTTCTCGATTAGGGTTTCTTTTTTCTTTTTGTGTGATGTCAGCAGATAAAGCATATATTTCTGTGAGTGTTCCAACCTCATTTCCCAAGCAATTATCGGGACGAGTCAGTCGCTTGTTTATAACCACCGAGTTTCCTTTTTCGTTTGAATGGGCTTCATCTCGAGAAGATAGCCGTCGGGTTTTGTTGTTTTGAAAACGTGCTAGGAAAGCTCATAAATTTTCTTGAGGGCTCGATGCAGCCATCATAACTGCGTGAATGCGTTTATCATAGCTTAGGCGTCTGGAACTGAGGCCAAAGAGTCCAGCGGGAGTAGCTACGCTGGTTTGTTTTCTTACTCAGAATTCCACAAACACATTCTCCATTAAACGGCGGATAAAATTAGCAACGCCCTCTGGGAAAGGTGGGTTTTAGGAAAGCTGGAGTCCTTTTAAAATGACCCAGTAACAGAGCGATCAATTGGGGTAATGTGAGCTTGTTTGCATATGTTTACTTCAAATAGTAACATGATTGAAAGGTGAGAACATGGGTCTGAATATGAATTATGTGATGGGATATTTATATACTACAGTAACTATATACAATAAAGATTCAATAAGTTATTTTGTCGGCCTGGACAGGTAGAAGAATCCATTCGAAATCGGGAATGTTATTAGCTTCTTAGTGATATTAAAACAGTTTCTTAAGTCTCCACTAATAAGAGCATAACCATAATCTCCATTACTTTTGATTGAATAAATCAGAGAATCAGTGCATCCTTTATTATATTTCCTTTTTTTTTTTTCTTGTTTGAAAAGCTAAAAATATTTCTCTGTTCAAATCACATTAGAGATGGGTCACCCTTTTTATAGAATTACTGAGATTATTCACCCGTAGCTCTGCACCATTCGTTATGCGGGCCCATAACGGAAATTTTATGTGGATATTGACTGGTGCATAAACTATAAGTTATGCTCCAGTTTAAATATTTAGTTTAAAGTTTTTTGTATGTATCGCAGTAGGACAAAGATGAGTAAATTATTCCTGTTACAGAAGTTTACTTTAAGAACTTTCTTTAAAATATTTTTTCCTAATAATTATTATAAGGAGATTGCGTTGTATATGCTTTCACACAATTAATATCTTTTCAATAACTTTCTTTACAGATTGATGAATATTACTGCCTGTTGTGTCTTAGGGCTTCAGCAAGAAACATCGTAAGTAGTTTGGTAACAACTTGATTGACTTTTGAGTTGCTTTTGTTAATTCCATAGGTTGTGATGTTACTTTGTTAATTTCGTAGGAAATTTCTTTAAAACCCACTTTCAAAATACTTCAATTAAGTGCGGAAAAACCATCGCATAAGATGAAATAAAGCGGTTCGATTTCAATTCACCCGAGTCCTTCCACCACTAGCCCCGTGAGGGTTCTCTTTTTTAGGAAACCGAATCTCCAGTCATTTTATTTTTAGAGACTTCAGTTGATTCCATTCAGACATCCTTATTGTTCTAATTTTCTGTTCTTAATATATAATACCTACTAGTTATTGAGGTGGCTTTTAGAGGACTCAGGAAAATCAACATTGTACTGATTATCGTATTTTCGTCAGTTTTAATTGTAGTAAAGTTTCTGCTGCTGTCCTATTCCTCATTTTTGGTTAGGCAATACATGACAGTGCTAAAGCCAAAATAGTACTCAACGTGATTCTGTTTCTACCTAAGCTTGGTGGAGGGGATAAATCTAGTGTTCATCTCAAGTGGCAGTGCAGCAGCCCAAATTATATAATTTAAAACATGTACGTGGATTATGTTTGGATTTTTTTCGGTTGATACATCTGCCATATGCAGCCGATTACTCCTTTTCAAATTAAATTTACATTTCTAGCCCTTTTATGTATTTTCAAGGGAAAAAAAAGTCTAGAAGAAAGTTTTTGTTAAAATAATTTGCATTCAAATTATCTCATATTTTTGTGCACCACTTTGTTTCATGTATCCTCATTATTTTATTAGGCTAGGGAGGCCCTCTCTGCACCTCTGAGAAACCCTATTCTCATCCGTAATGCATCTCAACCTTTCATCTTAAGGGTCCCATCCTCTCCTCGCTTTACATAAATGACCTTTGTGGCAGCTTAGTTGGCACGGTACACCGCAGTCTGCCATTCGTTTGGCATACGGTGATGAATCATGTCAGCGATGCATCATCTGGGTTCTGGTCCGTCTACGACTGTAGTAATTACTCAAGTCCTCTTCAATCGATGCTGTAGTTAGCCAATCTCAGGAAGAAGGAGTAGGTTTTCCCTCTTGAGTTGTTCTGGGTTTTTGGCCCGCATGACTTGCAAATTGCCGTCAATACTAATTTTTTTCTTGCGTTATGTAATATGTGAATGACCCTGTCCTGAATTAACGAAAAAACCAACTCTATGAGTACTGTGCTTTTAATTGAAAAAGCTTTCAAGAATATGAAACTTTTAATAAGGTTGTTCGAAAAAAGAATGATCTGTTTTAGATGATCTCATGGAGCATCCCAGCTGTATTCAAATTTGTACTCAGAGTTGGCTAGCGATATAATCAGTTTTTATACATCGTCCCTCATAGTTATACTCATTTTACCACTATATTTGGACTACATTTGCTCTTAAATAAGCTGTCTAAAAGAAGAACAAGTGGCCAAAACGATTGCAGCATTCCAAGCCCAAAAAATAGGTTATTATTTCTTGTTACAAAGGTTAAGTTGTTCAAGAAACTGGACAGTTTCTTGAACCTTTTTAATGCTAACGAAACTGGACAGTTTCTTGAACTGTCCAGTTTCGTTAGCATTAAAAAGGTTTCTTGAAAGTTCATGAATTTTGTGAAACTTCACGTTCGTTCATCAACTGTTGTATGACGTGAAGAAAGGCAGATGGGAGCTGTTTTAAAATTTGTGATGGTCTAAACGCAGAGAAAGGAACGGCAAAACACCTCGTTTGTTACTTTTCTCGAGATATACTGTAGGATACACTGTGTAGTACATTACTGTGAAATAAACTATAGCATAGACATGCAGTATTCCTGTGTTTTTTGTTTTTTTTTATATTATGCTTTACTGCAATATGACTGCCCGAAATCAAGAACTTACCAATATCAGACAAGGCTCACGTTTCTAGAATGCTTCGGTGGTTCCACTGTATAACTGGTTTTGTTCTTTTGTTATAGAGTTTCAGGCGCATCAGCGATTTAGGCCGTATTGCGCCGAATATATTATGCCCGTAAATTGCGCGTGTGTGTGTGCTATGGTCTGTTTGCTGGAAGAAAAAACCATACTACCCTCACATGAGACCGACTAACTCGGCCGCGGTGTGAAAAAAGCCCATAAAAAGTCCTCACGTCATCGACGAAATTCGACTTCAGGTCATTTCACTCGGTGTGGAGAGGACTGCGATTCTACCAACTGTGCAACCGCGAGGGCTCCATGCACAGTACTGTATTTATTTTGTGAACACTTAATGCATACATCAGTAGATGGCGCCATAATACGGACCGTCCTACTTTCAAGTGCAGCGCGCAGAGTTGAACATTATGCTATTTGCGGAAGGCCGTTAAGGAGGGTAGTTGATCAACTACTTGTTGCTTGTCAACTACGTTACTGCTGGGGAAGCAAATATCAGGGTTTACCGACCTGTTTTATAACGCACCCACTGATGAAAAAGTGAGTTCAAAGGATCTCAAACACGCTGTTTTGAAGCTGTTCCAGTGTGTTTTTATTATTATTTTTTTCGTTAAACAGATGATTTAATTATGGATGAAATACAAGCGGTTATCAGACGACCAGCCTCTGTTTTCCATTAATGCATAGCTTAAGTCGCATGTCATTAAGCAACCCCAAATTACAAATCCTGTAGTCATCATTACATACAGCTGATACTCAGTTTTCTGGTCTTTCGTCCAGAAAAATATGCAAACAAACCAGAAGGCACACGCAGTTTGCTGACCTAATACTCACGGGTAGATGAAGTAATTCTCAAGTGGCCCTGATATGATTTTTTTTTTTTTTTTTTTTTTTTGTACAGGTTAACTGGAAGAATCTTTGCCGATAACCATTACTTCTTACCCTAAGTGAATGAAAAAACGAGATTCCATATCACTAGACAGCAAAGTACCCTCCATCGGAATTACACTCTGATTGAAATTGAATTTCAATCAGAGATCAGGGGCATTACAGATAAAAAGGTAATTTGCCAAACCACTGAGTGATGCATTATATTTATCCTTTTCCTGTGTCCGAAATTTGGTTATCGCCTGATATGCTATAAAACAAACACATGTCCCATGGAATACTGGACCTTGAGATGGTTGAATCAGATCTGTGGCCTCCCACTTACCATCTCAAGATCAAAATTTCTTGCAAACCTCGATCTGCATCCCTGGAGTCATATGGTAACAGTATAAAATATCTTGACGTTCTCAAAACTTATCATGGGAAAGTTGGATATCCGCCAATATCAAAAGTCATCGAGGGACCCAAAATAAACAGTAGACATTCGTTGAATAGTTACTTGTCACTTCGTCTCATTTCTTCAAACACCTCGCTGTTATAAAAGGAATGTTCCCAGCTAATACATTAGCATCAGTCAATGAAAAGGAGGCCGATCTCTTTATGTATGCAGAGGATAAGAAATATAGAAGAGAAATTCAGGAAAACATATATAAATATGTTTCGGATTCAAAAGCCATTGAATGAGTTGAAACTCTCCCATCTTTAATGAACGTTTGAACAAATTAACTGATAGATTTAGAGGAAATTTGTGAATACAATTGTTGTGTATATAATGAGGTTCTATAGTACAAGCACAATTTGTAAGTAAATGTAAATTTAAATGATCTGTACCAACCAATGTATTGTAATTTTACCGCTACTGTATTTGTTTATTTACCTTTATTTTAATTTTAAATTTCACTGTAATTCTATTGTAATAATAGAATGTAAGCCCAACTAGCAACCTACTGTTTAGGGACAAAAACCATTTGGTTAAATAAACTGAATAAAAGATTTATTTAAAATATAATATTGTTTGCTGTTTCACTCCTATAAAAATATGTTCTAATAACGTAAATAACTTACGCTATTTACCCTTGTTACACATTCTAGAGGAAACCGCATAAGCTATTTACCCTAGCCAAGAATTTCAAACGTTTGTCAACTAATACGAGGCATATGAGATTTAATTGTGTTGTTCGTTTTATTTCAGAAAGCAGTGGAGAAGATGGCGTGCCATAAAAATGGCCTGGGATCTCTGGCATCGTGCATAATGAGCACCCATGGAAGGTCGCGTGTGGTAGCACTAGAGGTGAGTGTCAGTATTGAAGTGTTGTGTATCCGATGATAAGATAACCTGTAGAAAACGGCAGAATTATGCCGAATAAACACAGGGTAAATACTGATATATCTGGATTGCAGAATTCTAATTCTGAACTAAAGCAGGGGTGATAAAAGTTCTATCTCTATGCGACAATACACTGGTGTTCAAAGAAAGTGCATCACCTAGGAATTTCACATTTCCAACCCTTTTTCGCGATGGTATATTACATTTAGTGACTAGCATCACAAATAGAAATATAAACAAAAGATATTTATTAATAGTCAAGGCAAAGCTAAGTAACATTTGACAGGTGCTCTCAAAATATTCCAAAATGAGCATTTGCAACCTTTATACAAACGTTTTGGTAAACACGACAATTATAGCTGATATCAGAAGCCCTCAATTTGCTTCAGTTTCATTTTAAATGGAAAACAAAATGAAAAGCTCACCAGGTGCAAACTAATATTTAGTTGAACCGCCTCTGGCCCTGATGACAGCAGCACACCGTCGACATATAACTGTCGAACCTCTAATGCAGAAATGAAGCTAAAGTAACAACAGAAGTGCCTATTTATGCTTTTCGCCCGATGACAAGGAGCAGAGTCGTCTTGAAAGATGCAGTTACTTGGCAGGTTGAAATGGTCTCCAATGGTTCGCAGCAATTTGCCTTCCAATATAGCCAGGTATCCAATGGCATTTACGGAACCTTTTATAAACTGCAGGTGACCTACTCCGCGATACGAAATGCACCCCCATATCATTTGGCTGGTAGAGAATTTCACTGTAAACACCATTACAGCCTGGATGGTATTCTTCACCACGTCTATCGTGAATCGTTTGTCTCCCGTCAGAGCCATGCAGGTTGAATTTCTTTTCATCCGAGAAAATAACTGATTTCCACTGCTCGGGGGTCCATTTCACATGCTCCTTATACCAAATTAATCGGGCCCTTTTCATTTTTTGAGTGAGGAGGGGCTTCTTCTTAGGACGACGGGCTACAAGTCCATTTTTGAAGAGGCGTGTTCTGTGTTCTGACCGTTACTGCACTTGCTGCCACTCCTGTATGTTCTTCTCGTTCTCTTTTCAGCTCAGACGAAGAAGCTTTACGGTTTTTAAGGCATAAGCGCTTCAAAACACGGTCCTGTTTTGGCGTAGAGGCTCGTTTGCGTCTGGTTCCTTTTTTCCTATCAGCAGAATCAGTATTCTTGAGTTTGTAAAGAAATCTACTCACTGTCGACTGATTACAAGTCGACACTCTATAAGCAATATTGCGGGAAGAACATCCTTCCTCACGTAAAGCAACAATAGCAGCCTTTCTTCGTGGCGTCAACTGCACGTAATCGCCATCCTGACACAAGCAAGGAATGACTGCAACTCTTGCAGAGCGTCCTTATATAGCCAAAAGTAACAGCTGATGCAATATTACGTCATCACCTACGCCCTTCAATATTATCTGATGCAATCTGTAAGAAATATTGCCTTTACTTACGTTATTCGGACGGCAATTAGTTTTAAGGGGTGATGCACTTTCCTTGAACACCGGTGTATATTCTTGAAGGGACAGATAGACACAGTCATAAAAAGCGCATACGATTGAATATTTTTCCCTTATTCTTATTTTAAAAGGGTTGGCTCTATGAAGATTGAATAGAATAGCTGCAATACCGAAAGCAGCGTGAGTGAATCCGCAAGTTGCAGCAGAACATAAATGACCTACCCAGTGTCAACCGTTGTCCTTTGATATCGGCTGCCTAAAATAGTTTACAGTGCGTTTACCGATTAGTGAACAGTTTTAAACTTCTTCCTCACCTTTGGGATATATTTGAGTTAACATTTTTACCATGACACAATCACAGAGCTTGGAAATTGGTGAAATAATGAACTTGCATGGAGTGTGATCTGCCTTTAATTTATTTAAGAATTACAGATTATTCTCGGACGTTTCATGGTACTTCCTGTACCACTTGTATGTGAGACTGATAGTGTCATAAGATGGCATTGCAGGATTGGTTTGGTTTGGTTTATTTGGATTTTTTGGCGCACTAGCAACTACGGCTATGGTGCGCCAAGACTAGGTAATATTTAAAAATTTTTTTTTTTTTTTAAATTCTCGGTGACCTAATTAGTAAGGCCACCATGTCCATATATATAATAACAATGATATAAAAAATAAATCAGTAAAAACGTAACAATAACATAAATTAAATACAATTAAAAACTTTTATTAATTTAAAATAGCTAAAAACAGCCGACACGTTGTCATTGTCAGATAAAATCTGACTGAGTGTATACGGCTCAGTCAGATGATTAAAAGCGGTAAGACGGATATTGTTAAAATCTGAACAGTCAATTAAAAGGTGTCTAATCGTTAAAACTGTGCCACAGGACACACACATAGGAGGGTCACCAGCCCTCAGCAAAAACGAGTGAGTTAAATGACTGTGTCCTATGCGGGTCCGGGCAAGAACAAGTTCCTCCTTACGATTCCTGCGCAGACTAGACTGCCACGGTTCAATTACAGGCTTTATACGATATAATTTATTTCCAGTCTGTTTATTCCACGATTCCTGCCATTGGGAATGAACCTTTTGATGTACTATTTGCCTGTAGTCTGTATAGGGGACTAACAGGCAACGGTTATTATTGGGAATTGCTGATTTGGCTGCGGCGTCAGCCAAATCATTTCCCCTAATCCCAATGTGGCTGGGAATCCAGCAGAAGCGGATGTCATATTCGCGTTCATGGAGAACGTGAATCTTCTGCTGAATACTAGACAGAACTGGATGAGGATTATATCTCACAGATATTAAAGCCTGTAACACGCTGAGAGAATCAGAATATAAAATGAACCGTTGGTATTGGCATTTACTAATGTGATCCAAGGCTAACTCAATTGCGTGCAGCTCTGCAGTAAATATGCTGCATTCAGAGGGAATCTGCTCCGATGTAGTGCTGTCTGGAAAGACAGCAGCAGATCCCACATATAATTCCGACTTCGAACCGTCTGTGTAGACTGGCGCGAAGTCGGAATATGCAGCTCGGTGTGCTGAATAAAGCTGCAGGTAGACCGAAGATGGAGTGTCCGACTTTCCCCAATTTCTAAGGGACAAGTCACACGCCGGGACACGAGCATGCCATGGTGGAAAGGGTTGCTTTGGTGTTTGGGCAACCTTGTCTACCTTCATATCAAGTTCTTTGAGTAGCCCTTGGAGACGAATACCAAAAGGACGATTGGCAGTCTTACGGGTGTTGTACAAATTTTCCCATCGTGGCTCAAAAACGAATGGCCACGTAGGATGGTCTGGCAGGGATTTCAGTTTTAAGGCGTACTTTAGAGACAACTGCTTACGACGAAGCGATAACGGTGGTTCGTTTGCTTCGACGTATAAGCTCTGGACAGGAGATGTTCGAAATGCTCCAGTAGCGATACGTAGAGCCTGATGATGGACAGGGTCCAGCCATCGAAGGGCACTGTCTCTGGCTGAAGTATATACTTGGGACCCATAATCTAATTTGGATCGCACAAGTGCACGATACAGCCGTAGTAGGGTGCATCTGTCTGCTCCCCAAGATGTAGAGGAGAGCGAGCGGAGAATATTAAGCCCACGCGTGCACTTTGTGCGGAGTTGGCGAATGTGATCCAAAAAGGTCAATTTTTTATCGAATATGAGTCCCAAGAATTTTATGTTCGCTGCTACTGGAATGGCATTTTGTCCGAGCCTTAATTCAGGTTCAGGATGAAGATTACGCTTGCGACAAAAGTGTACGCAAACGGTCTTCTCCGGCGAGAACCTGAAGCCATTAGCAAGTGCCCAGGAATTCAGACTATCAATGGCTTTCTGCAGTTGTCTTTCAATAACCCTCATGTTGCACGACTGGCAAAAAATGCTAAAGTCATCAACATAGAGGGCACTGTTTACAGTTGGAGGAAGTTGTTCTGTGATGGAATTTATTTTGATGGCAAAAAGCGTGACACTTAATACTGATCCTTGTGGTACTCCCTCCTCTTGGCTAAAGGAGCGAGAGAGTGAGGATCCCACACGAACTTGGAACGATCGATTGGCTAAAAAGTTTTTAATAAACAAAGGGAGATGCCCTCTAAGGCCTAGGCTATGTAAGTCTTTTAAAATGCCAAATCTCCAAGTTGTGTCATACGCTTTTTCCATGTCAAAGAACACCGACACCAAGTGTTCCCGTTTTAGGAAAGCATCCCGGATGGATGCTTCCATTCTAATAAGATGGTCCAAAGTGGACCGGTTCCTTCGGAAGCCGCACTGGATGCTGGAGAGAAGGTCATTCGATTCTAAATACCATATTAAACGAGAATTGACCATTCTCTCCAGGATTTTGCACAGACAGCTAGTCAGAGCAATAGGACGATAGTTGGTGGTGACTTTTGGATCCTTTCCTGGCTTGGGAAAGGCAAGAATGATTGCCTTTCGCCAGGAGTCCGGAAACTGCCCTTCAGTAAAGATTCTGTTATACAGAAGGAGCAGACAATCCATAGATTTTGGTGAAAGATGTCTAATCATTTCATAATGGATGCCATCTGGTCCAACGGCACTTGCTTTGGAAAGAGCGAGGGCTCTTTTTAGTTCCAGAATAGTGAAATCCCCGTTGTAGGGATAGATGCTCTTACATTTAAAGTTAAGTGCCTGTTTTTCGGTTTTGTATTTCAGGACCAGGAACTCTGGGGAATACGAAGATGTTGAAGAGATGTTAGAGAATGTTTCCCCAAGAGCATTGGCTATTGCAGTTGGATCTGCAATAGCGCATCCATTATAATCTAGGATTGAATAAGGGTGGGATGTATATTTCCCCTTCATTTTCCGGATTTTATCCCAGACTACCTTAGAGTTGGTAGACTGGTTAATAGATGACGTAAAACGGATCCATGATTCCTTTTGACTCTGACGACGAATGTAGCGTGCTTTGGCTCGTGCACGTTTGAAGGCTATAAGGTTGTTCGTGGTAGGATATCGGCGAAATATCCCCCACGCTTTGTTTTGAGCCTTTTTTGCTGTTGTGCAATGTGAATTCCACCAAGGTTTGGGAAATGGTGGAAACCGGGCTGATGTTTTTGGGACAGCGTTAGCAGCTGCGTGGACGATGATTTCTGTGATGTACCTTACTGCGTCATTGATCGGCTCTTGACTGACTGTGCTAAGATCGAAATTTGCCTGTTGTTGGAAGGCAGTCCAGTCAGCCTGATCAATCTTCCACCGTGGTAACCTAAAAGGAAGACATGGTCTCCCACTGTATAACAAGGTTATCACAGGGAAGTGATCGCTTCCGTATGGATTCTCCTCCACTTCCCAAGTGAGTGAAGGGAGTAGAGAGGGGGAGCAGATAGAGAGATCAATGGCAGAAAAGGTACGGGTAGGCATGTGGAAGAAGGTGTTTGTTCCAGTATTTAGAAGGGTAAGGTCATTGTCATTGAGCATACGCTCTATGACTCGTCCCCTTCCGTTGATGTTGGCACTACCCCACAGGGTGTTATGTCCATTCATATCCCCGAGAAGTAAGAAAGGGGGAGGCAACTGCGTTAGAAGATCATCAAGGTCTGCCTGGGAGATGTCGGTCCCAGGTGGCAAATAGATAGAGCACACAGTTAATAAAAATCCCACCGTAAGGCGAATTGCAACAGCCTCTATGCTAGTTGTAATTAGTAAGGGCTGCACTGGGGTCTGGTTACCCACAAGGATAGCCACTCCCCCATGTACAGAGCCATCCGCAATTCTGTCCTTACGATAAATTGTGGTGTTATGCATCGTGGGATCATCATTTGCCTTTAGATATGTCTCCTGCAAGCAAAAGCAAACTGGCTCGTGTTTGTGCAGGAGGGCCTTGATGTCATCAATATTTCGCCGGAATCCACGACAATTCCATTGTAGGAATTTACCCATTATTTTGGCTTGGTGGGTCCATCAGGCGGCTTCCGAGGTGCTGAGGGCTTACTTTTATCAGTCTTGGATTTATCTTTTTTGGGGAAGAATGGACGCTGTCCCGTGTCCATTTCCTCCTCCGCAAAGAGTTCCAAGACTGACTCTTCGGTTACCTCCTTCTGCTCTACATCCATCTTTTCTTGGGTACTAGGGGGGACTTCCCCTTTCTTATTCTTTTCTTTCATAATTACCTTTGGAACTTGTGGAGCATTAGGAGGTACCGATATAGGAGTGGCAGCTGATTGGTCCTTTTGTGCAGGTTTTTGAGAGCTTAAGAGATACCGCGCGATGGGAGTGAAAGACTCCTTTGGAGGAATGGTCATGTCCGTCTGAGTTTCGACGGAACATCTCCCTGCTACCTTCTGGGCGTAGGTAGGTTTGTTGATATTCAGGGGTTTGACCGATTTCCTTGCCTCCTGGTATGATATATTTAGCTCTGCCTTCAGCCGTTGAATTTCTTTTTCTTCTTTCCACCTCTGGCATGCTCGTGAATAGGCCGGGTGTTCGCCTTCACAGTTAATACAGGTGGGTTTTGCGGCTGAACATGCTGTTGTTTCGTGGTCCTTTGCACCGCATCGAGCGCATGCAAGGACTCCACGGCAGGCCATTTGAGAATGTCCATACTTCTGGCATTTGAAACACCGTAAAGGGTTCGGAATGTATGGACGCACTGAACAGTTGATGTATCCAGCTTTAATCTCATCAGGAGGTTTAGGAGTGTTAAAAGTCAGGATAACGCTCCTGGTTTTAACAATTTTTCCATCCCTTCGCGCAGTGATTCTCTTGACGGCAATGACTCCCTGTGGTTTTAATTCGGAGCAGATTTCCTCCTCGTATACGTCGAGAAGGTCCCACTCCGAAATGACACCTCTAGATGAATTGAGTGTTCTGTGTGGTGTCACTGTTATAGGGATTCCTCCGATTGATGTTGTTCGGAGTAGGTGTTCTGATTGCCTGTCATTTTTAGTTTCAATTAAGAGGTCTCCAGAACGGAGCCTCTTAACTGACTTGGGTGAACCTGCTAACCCATCCAACCCTTTTTGGATAAAGAAGGGTGACATTTTTCCAATCGGTTTTTCACTTGTTGAGTGCATGATTAAGAACCTTGGGACTGGCCCTGATGGTAGTTCGGTTCGCTGCCTCTTATTAGCAATAATGCTATCTGGATCTTTCTCAATAGTTTCAGATAGGGACCGGGTTGGGGCCCCTGAAGAAGGTAGTTTATCAGGATTCATGTAGTTTATTAAATTGTTCAGTGCCCGGGCTCCCCACCCACCACGGAGCCCAAAGGGACGCCCACTACCCGGCATGCAATAAATGCGCTCGGGAGTGGGACGCCAGGGCTACCCAGACACTATACCCGCACCGCCGCCAGCCTGAATCCTGTCCCTCGGACCATGAGGGTAGGGGCGTGGCATTGACACGGTTGACCCTCGCAGGCGAGCCTACTAGCCGATTGATCCTAGCCGGGCCTTCCAGGACCACCCGTCTTGTCGAAGCAGGGGCCAAAGTGGTGTATTGAAGCTGGGCCCCTCAACCACCAGGATCCCCCTTTCCGAATTTCCACGGGTCGCAGCGCACGGCAAACACGCCGGATTCCATTGATGTAAGCCCGGAACCTAGGCTGTGGGCGTTGGATCCCAGTGATGCTAGTCTGGAAGTCCAGCAGCGTCACTGGGAGGTCCCCTCACCACGTACAGGTGCCCACGTCGAGGGGGCATTGCAGGAGTTCACTGAAGAAGTTGCACGGGAAGTACCACGAAACGTCCGAGAATAAACTGTAATTCTTTAAGAAATTATAGCCAGATTACAATCCACGCAGGTTTAAGTGCTCATTATTTCGCCAATTTATAGTTCTTCATATACTTTCGCTTCATGCCGCTAAAAGAATATTTAAAATCACAGAGCTTACTGTAAAGCAGGGTTGCTCAAACTTTCATCTCCATCGGGTATGCCACAAATTCTTGAGGGGGACAGGCGGACAACCACACAAACATCAAAGTGAATATTTTTAAAAACGCAAGAAGCGTACATTAAAGAATAAAGGATTATTAACAATCTGCATACATATCCATTAATAAACTATTGTATCAACACGTTAATTTTTATACATGTTGCCAAAGTAAGAACCGATATCTCGCCTCTTGTCGCAAATTGTCTTAACACGTTTAGGAACGGGTTATCTCGACTGACTTCTGAAATACATCAGCGACCATCGCTTTCAGAACCCTGTTCTAAAGTATTAAACGTTAAAATATTCTGCAATCATCCAGTGATAACGCCGGATGATTTCAGTCTATTTTAATTGACTGTTATTATTTTAAATAAGTTTTTTTTCAGCGTACTTAAGGCGATCTTATCTTTTCTTGTAGCTCCTGACTCTAGTGTGCGATGTCCCAAAATACGGTTATTACAGAGTGCTCGAAGCCATTTCATCCATTCGCCTGATATTTGGTGAATCAGTGCGATTCAAATTTCTAGTATCTCTCCTAAACACGGACGGAAAGACACCAGTAGGATTTGAGGTGGGATATTACTCTACTATTTAAATTGAGTAATTGTTGCTCAACGTAGAACAAACTTTGCTATTGCAAAGTTTGTTCTACGTTGAGCAATAAATTGATAGAACCCCCATGGTCTGTTCCAGCAGCCTGTCTGCATTACCTAGAGAACTTCATGTCGGACTGTACAATAACTCCTAGGTGAGTTTTTATCCATTATTTAGATTGTGGTACCACAATTAGTATGTAATGCCAGGATTACTACTACTGCCTTGCATTTATCAATGTCAAACCTTAACTGCTGTTTTTCATCCTATCTGCCCAGTTTATCTAACTTTCTTGAAGTAGCATATCCTGATTAATATATCAACCACCCTGCCTACCTTTGCATCATTCTGTTTGCTGAAAACCCTGGTTTTTGGAGAAAAATCCAGGTAATCCACGCCTGAGACAGTCTAATTCAGCCACGATATGAAAAAAAGCCAATAAAAATTACTGGCGTCGTTGATGAGATTCAGATTTCGACCTTGACTGTCTCGTGTGGGAAGATGGTGCCAAAAAGATACCTGCTGTCTGATTACAATCTCTCTCGTGGTCTGAGCGCAATAATGACCTTAACTCTTCGTAAATAAGTAATAACAATAACCGTAATAGCCTATATGTGTTTCACATTAATGTCGTATCGAAATGGGCAAGAGATTCTGGCATATCTTAGCCACTTTATAAAGTGGCTGCCCAAGGGCTAGGAGGACGTAATTTTGTGCAAAACCCAGTTATTCTGAAGTGCAACTCCTCCGCCTATTTGACTGTATCATATGAATTTAGGCCATCCTTAACGTTTTTCCTAACGATTCAAATGCTTCCGTGGCGACACCCTAATCCTGATCTGAACTCAGTACTTCTCGCTTCTCAATAGGAGAGCGAATGACCAAGAGGTGGTTTTGTGGGAAAACACCACCGACGCCGCACATAGGGACATACAAAAAAAAAAAGAAAAAAAGAAAAAGAAAAAAACATGCCAAGGGTGGTTTTGAGAGGAAAGAGGTTAAAATATTTTAACCTTTTAATACATTTAAAGTATTTTTTCGAAGCAGAACATGATTTTGTAATAACATTGTTTGCCTCGGATGTTATTTACCTCATTTTTTATGAGATAGAATTTATCAACCTTAACAACAATCTCTTCTGGTGCTTGTGTGGGAGGAAGGAGTAATGGCGTCAGGATTCCATCCTTTAATCTGTGAAAGTAATTCGTGTGCTCAAATTACGTGCACTTGCTGATTCTTCCTCTAGATTGTCAGTTCATCATCCTCCTCCTTCCTTCCCCCCACTAAATTCATGCAAACCCTGCACATGGAGAGGACTCTTGCGAGTTTGCTGCATTTTCCAGAATCATATTGGAAACTGACATTGGGCTTGTTCATAAGGGGAACGTGGTTCCATTGTTATAACCAGGGTACGATTTAGCATAATCCTGCTGTCCTTTGGTAATGTGTGATCAAACAAACAAGAGCATCAGTCACGGAGCATAAAGCCATCTTTGGCGAATATGATTCCATATCATCTCAGTTGAGCAACTCTCCCTAGGAGCAGACAACTCGTATTCAGTTGAATACCATTTAGCTATTGATTCCACTGAAGGACGCAAAATTGAATTCGATCTTTTTCTGGAAAAACTGACAGTAAACGTCCTTGACCTCGTTTTCTTCTTATTATTATCCTAGTCTCTTGGAATTGGTTCCAGAGAGTTTGCTCAATGTGGAGTATACATCTTTTCCAATACAATCAGGCTCGAAAGAATTATTGGAAACGGTGTGTACTCCAAGCGCTTGTGCCATATTTCTCAGTTGAAAATACCATATATTGTTTATGTCATTGTTAGCCTATCTGAGGTTTGTGAAATCTCGCAGGAAACATTTTAAAATTTAGAATGAAGCAATTTCCTTAAAGTCCTCGAGGGTGGTATGGCGCATATAATTACCGTCTTCCCCACACCGGGAGGTAAAGGCCTGGGTTCGATTCCCGTCAGTGAAGGAGGAATTTTTATCAACTTTTTCACAACGTAGCAAATGGACCAGAGAATACACGCACTTTATAGACATAATATATATACGACGCAATATGGTCGTTGATACGCCTAAACCCTACAACAGGGGTGTCCAACCTTTTTTTTTAAAGTTAGAATTAAAGAACACCTTTTGTGCATATAACAGGCATATATAATAATCAACTTTACTTGCAAAATGATTTAGGGAATAGGATCTGCCATTTAAATAGGATTTCAAATGGTATATCTATTTATATGAGTGGAATACATAATTCCCACAGCAGAAGGGATACAGTGGAGGATTAAGAACCTCCGGTGGTCCCTAGGCACCGAAGGTTTGAGGTAACATCATCATCATGCACATATAAACAAGCCTGTACGCATCAGCTAGCAAGAGCAAAGGCTTAAGCATTCCAAGAGGGTAAATCAAACGGATAATTAGTGAGTAATATACGGACCAAATTCGGTTAAATCAGCGTCGAATTTACGTGCAAAAATAATTGTTTTAACTATTTATTTAAATTCCTTAGAATAAGAAAAAAAAAAAGGCGTTTTATTTATTTATTCGTTTTGCTTTCAGTAATACTGTCTATATGTCACAGACAGTGATATGTAGAAGGCTGAATGACTGAAACGGGCCTTAAGTAAGAGTAAATAAGATTTGTTTTCTTTCAGTTAGAGCACATTTCTGAATTTTTTTGCCTTCTGCAGGTGGTTGCTTTGACATTCATAAACACCATTCTCAGCAACTCTCCTCGTGTCGCTGACAGGGTTCGCATTCAGTGTGAACTGGAAGAAGCAGGATTTGATGTTGCCGCCGTTGAAAAGGTAACGTTTTAAGGACCCTCATTGGTAATTGAGTTAAGCAGCTTAATGACGTCTTGTGTAGTCCTACAAGCTTTGTAATTATTTAAAATAAAGTATTACGATTCTAACATTTTAGCTTAACTTTTAAAGCGGTTTAATGTTTTTAAGTTATTTATTTTGATCAGCATGAACCCAATGTCACATTCAAAATGTGCATCGTGTTACGGATACAATTAAGAGAAAAAAAAATTGCAAACTTCATTGAGGTGCAGCAAAGATCGATATTTGCGATTCATTTTCCAATTTTCTTTTTGCATAATGCTTCATTCCTAGTATTATGCAAGGAGTGAAGGGGAGGCCAAATGAACGATAACGGTCTTCCTTATTCCAATGAGTCCATTGTAATAACCAATTAGGCAGACTGTACTTAGTTTGTCCTAATCATTCCAAGGGTGTTTAATGTATGTGCTCTTTCAACACGCTTGGCCTGTTCAACTCACTGTGAGTGGACAGCGAACTACGTGGTGGAAAATCGATTCTCGTTGATTCACTCTACAACGTCATTGCATATCAAACAGTGTAAACCATACTATATGTAAAGTTTACCCTCATTGAATCTTACTCTTGTAAACTACAAATGATCGCTCATTGATTGGTTAAGTCTGTTACTATTAGGAGCTTCGTGGTGATAGTGCAGCTGTTTCTTTTGCATCGCTTTTAGTTTCATAATTTGCTAAAAATTATGGTGGTTTATGAATCTCCTGAGAGTGAAAACCTTAACTGTGCAGAAGTGGCAGTAATCTGCGAAATTTATGATGGTGAGAATTCTCATGAAGATTTTGAAAATAAGTTAGAAAGTACCCTAGAAGCAAAACGTCCCGTCGTAATTATTGAACCGATGAACTTGGGAATAAACTACACGATGAATAGTTATTGGTAATTATCTTCATAAAACAGCAGTTTTATCAGGCTTTGCATCAGTAGTTTCTGCACTTGTTTATCCTGATAGACTACTCGTATATATGTTTTCAATTTGGTGCTGTAAGCCTAAATTGAACCTATGTGAGTATATATACTGTATCATGGCACCTTGATCCTTGCTGCGAATATCACGTAGAAACTAATGAAAGGAACTTTGTGAAAATTCCTTTGCAAAGTTTAATAACAGCAAGTGCTACTGTGGTATTTAGGTTGAAGAATGATACGAGAAGAAAGAATTTGTACACGAAGAGTACTTTCAGTCATTAGTGTCGGATTTTAACAGATGCGGAACACCACACGATATACCGGTATCTATCACCTGTGAATTATCAAGCACAATTGGGGGTATGTGGTGGCAATACCTTTTCTTTTTGTTTGGAGCAGGGCGGACCACTTTTTGAACAGATTCATTACTTTGTTTAACGCAACGCATAAAATGTTTTTCTAATGCATCTGTGTTAAGGATAACAGCCGGAAAAAAAAAACTCCTCGATATAATAACTGCGAAATATAACTCGACCTGATAAAACCTAAAACGAGTGCATGTGAGAGTGAGACACCTGCCGGAGGGGAGAGTTGCCATGACAACGACCGAATATCGCTCGAATATTATTGTTGCTTCTGGAGAAAGGAACCAGACACGAATGAACCACTTCGTGATCCATCATCGGCGACATACGTGCCTTAGAGGGATTTAACAGTTGGCTGAAAGAACCTAATGACATCACTGCCAAGGAAAGATTCGCAGATTGTGTGATTTTTAACAGAACGGGTGATTACATCTAAATTACTTGTATAACAAATGACTGAGTGTGGTTGAAAATCGCGGACAGGATACAATACCATTACAAGTCGATAGACTGATATAAATAGTTTCTAATATTCTTAAAGACATTTATGATGAACTGGGACATTATTTTGTGCTGTTTTTCTACATATTCATGCTCATAATATGTTTTATGAATCGCAGGAAAGTTAACATTCAGGATTTTCATAAAATAATCAAACAACCAGCTAAAAGAGGAAATTGATGAAGGAGATGACGAACAACAAATTTAGAAGTTAGGATAGAAAAAGAAATAGAATTTGTGATGAGCTAAACGGGTAATGAGAGAAGCACTGTGAAGGCTCCGATAGCTGAATAATCTGCCTTTGACAATGTGGTCAACGACAGATTATTCAACGTCTGTTGAGGAGAGGAGGGAATAGAAAGGATTAAGGATTCCTTTAGAAATACGAGATTTTAAGTAAAAACCGATTGTTGACATTGCACCGCGTTGGTAAAGAAGACTAAAAAATTTCTCGTCAATTTATTGATTTCTGTCTGGAAGTTTTATATTGAATTTTTATCCAGTATAGAGCCTGTAGCAAATAAAGTACTACACATGAATAATGCTTGAAATGGTTCATGCTATTTTCGTACAGATTTAATTCATTAATCTCTTTATTAATCACTTATAAGGATTCCTTTTGCTCTTGGAACCGGACTTAACATCTCTTCTTTTGTTTCATTTATTAGAAATTAATGGTTAAATTCCCAGCGAATAGCGAAAGAGTGTGGAGGGAGATCGAAAGATTTAAAATAATGCATGCGAATGTGGGCACTGTGCTACAAGAATATCAAGAAACGTTACGCCTAAAGAAGGAGGTTAGTAAGTACTGACGCCATTTCAATTTGATTATTTTTTTATAGTCATTATTAAAGTCGTATTTGATTGAGTGCTTCGGATTTCTCCGCTATTTTCAGTTTCTGGTTGAGCCATACTGTTGATAGGCACACAGGAAACTAAACACGTTTGAGAATGGATACGAAGTTAGCCTACGTGCATTTCAATGCGCGTCGACACGAACACAATTTCGATCATGTCGGATGTCCAGGCGTCTACCCTCGACTTGTCTGTTGACTGTTTCAACTTGGCCTCCGTATTCACACAAATACACCTCCAGATTAGTCTGGAGACTACATACCACAGTATATGCGTGAATCTATCTTGTCATAAAGGGCTGGTTTCCTTTCTTAAAGGATTACGTCTTTATTTTTACGATTGGTATCAATGCTTGCCATATGAATGGCGGAATATTTAATACGAATCGTCCTCCCCACCCCAATTAGACGTTTCCTTTTGACAAACAGTATTAGTAACTACTGTCCAGCAACGAGATACTGCACATAGATACTGGGTAATTCAAAAGTAGTACAATGCTCTGTAACTTCTGTTCAAGAAATTTAATCCCAGGGGCTCTCATCTGGTGAGTATGGGCTTGGCACAGCCAGGGTCCTGAACTGGATATCATCATTCTTCTCTTTCTTGGTGATGTTTGGTTTGAGCAAAACCAAAGTAAGCAACAGAAGCACGATGTAAATTTAGGACTAATCACGGTAAGAATTATTCCACCCAGTGCTCTGTGCCTAAATGACAAAAAAAAAGCTTTTTTTGACATTGTGCTAAATATCTCGAAAAGATATTTAGCACAATGTAAGGTTTCTGGGCTCTGAGAACACACACGATTGACATGCTAAGACAGTTGTAAAATCGAGAAATTTGTGCACCGAGCAGACTTCGTGATCCATTCTTTGTTTATATACTCCATTAGGGGTTTTGTGTATCTTGTTGTGGTAGCAAACTTTCCTGTCTCCAAATTTGCGAAGGCCATCCGGGTGCAATGTTATATTCCAGTAAGATAGTGTCTCCTGATTTTCACTCCCGAGTGAAAACGTGCTGGGTCTGCAAATTGACCTAGGTGGGCCTATCGCCTGGTTACTTTTGTTTGGACCTCATGTTGACAGATCGATTATTTTGTCGAAAGAGTATTGCCCATTTTCTAATGAGATGGCTTTTCCGTGGTAACAAAATGAGGTTTTCATCTCTAGCCGCAGTGTCTTCACAGAGTCTAGACGTAAATTTATTTTTTTGTCATGCGGTGTGTTTTTTTCACGTGATATTGCGGGATGAGGGTGGTTGTTACCCTGAAGAGAGCTATTGTATGGAGACCCGTGGTGGTTTTTGTTGTTCTAATTTTCGGGGGAATTAATTTTTTTTTTCGATAACGCCCTTGCAAAATAAAATTCATAAAATACATTCTTTATCTAAGTTTATCAACTCGCATAATGTGAAATTAGAACTAACAGTTTCCTTAATTTCTTTCAGATTGAGTTGCTGAGGAATATTATTAAGGTAAGTTTTTTGCTGCATATCGGATAATTCTTTTATCTTTTCATCACTTACCTCGTCATTAATTATAACTGATGAACATAATGACAAATTCGGCCCGCTGTCAATCATCTAACCCTTGTCTTTCTTTTGCTTTGGTCGAACGCTTCGCACCCGAGGAACAGAACTGAATGTAACTGGGGGAGATTCCAATGAAAATTGCACTGTATTTTGCGCAGATCATAACGATCACATTATTTTTCCGACTTTAGACAACTGCCTATTGGAGAATAGGATGTATCCTAATACAGGGTTAGTGCTAACTTGAATACAGGTCAAGAAGCTTTCTTATGTGGCGCTGGTGCGGGCCTAAATAGGCACCATAAAGGTCTGTGTCGCGAATGATGGATCGCCTGCTTCTTTTATCGCTGGCTTGGCTCCGTAAGGATTGGATTAGTCACCTGAAGACATTATTTCCTTTAGATTTTTTTTATTTAACCTTCGATATGCAGTTTTTGCTTTTCGCTAATATTCGTTTGATTGACAAGCATTGCTTTATATAACTAATATAAAGCAATGCAATACGTCATTCAGTTTGCTTTATACGATGCGCAGCAGTCAGTGGACAGCTAGTATGATTACCAATGTTCTTCACTGGCCGTCGACAGCTGGTCATATTTGCCAACAGTTGTGTGAAACTAACCAACACACCAACTGGAGTGACTGAGAGATACTTTAGACATCTGAAATCCCGTGGCTATGGTCAAGATTTCCAGGTAGGAGCTACACCGAAGTATTTGTTGGAAACGATATCCTTCATAATAATAAATTTTCCTCCTCCTCAAATATGAATATTATTATTAATGGACTTTGTTCTCAGCTCTAGTGTGATCACTATGTGCCGATGGTGGATTTTTTTTTTCTGATCATAAATCGCACAGTAGTATTTTATCTGGCTTAATCTGGCTTACTCTTCGCATCATCCATCATCCCATTCATCACCAACAGATTGAGCATACTCTGCTGTGCCGATGATACAAAAATTTTGACAGAAGTCCACTCAACAGATAACCACCCATCAGGATCGTACTGAAACAATGAACTTAAAACTCCTCCATCTCGCTCACTATATAAATCCTTCAAAATCTGCATTGATGATCTTCTCGCTGAAGCCGAACCAACCACATCTTTCAGTGATGCTAAACAGCTCTTTAATCTCGAGGGTCTATCACCACACAGATCTAAGGGTGATATTTGAACCAAAGCTGCAAGTCCCATAGATATCTTCACATCAAAATGTGTAGATGAGTTAGATAGCAAAGCAGCATCACAATCGAGTGTCTGCAACTTCCACCAAATATATTTGTTAGGAAATGATGCAAATCTGACCGACCTTTCCAACTATTTAAAACAGTTCCAGTTATCATAAATTCTGATTTATTATAGCTTCTTCGTGAACTAGCTTGCCTGACATTCAATCTCTGGATAGGCACAAATTCGCTCTGGCAGCCCTTGGGTCATTAAACAACCATGCCAACAATAACATCAGATATGTTTATAGGATGATTCATCGCACAGTCTCCTTTGGCTCAGAAATCTGGTCCCCATCCACTCTCCGCATCATTCAGTCTGGCAAATATTGGATGATCAGATGGCTTGCACGCAAAAATAACCGCATAAATGACATACATACAACTACACTGAGTGGACAGAAATCATGGGATACCTACCTAGTAAGGGTTAGGCCCACATTTCGTCCGGATTGGGGCAGTCACACGGCGAGGCATTAAGACTACTAGGTCAAGAAAGAGTTCCACAGGTATTTCCATCCATGCTTGCTGCACCGCTGTTCATAATTCCGTCACATTCCTGGGTGGATGTCTGCGCGGGTAGCCACTGTCCTCCCCACACCGGGTGGAAAAAGCCTGGGTTCGAATCCCGTCGATGACGCGAGGAACTTTAATGGGCTTTTATCACTCCGTGGCTGAGTTAGTCGGTCTCAGGCGTAGATAGCAAGGTTTTTCTCCCCAGCAACTGGGGTTTTTTCGTCCAACAAAAGAGGCAAATCGACCATAGAACATACGCAATTTACAGACACAAATACGGGTTAATGTATTTAATTACGGACAACCCTAAAATAATAATAATAATAATAATATTCCTGGGTGGAGGATCCAAAGCTCGAACGGACCTTTCCACAGCATCCCAACGATGCTCCAGAGGGTTCCTGTCTGGTGAACGGGGAGGCCATTCCATAGTGGTAAATTCTGCGGAATGCTCTTCGAACCATGTTCTAGTCACCACGGCTCTGTGGGGAGGCGCATTGTCCTGCTGGAAGAGTCCATTGCTCTGTGGGTGCACGATGACCATTAAGGGATGAAGGTGGTTGACAAGGATGGACACGTAACTTGGACCGTTCAGAGATGCGTCTAGACGTACCAGAGGTCCCAACGTGTGCCAGTTTAACGCGCCCCAGACCATTACTGACCGTCCACCTACCTGAACAATTCCTTGTTGACATCACAGGTGCGCTTCGTGCGGTTTCCACCAGATATGTGCCCTTCTGTCCGCTCGAAATAACTGTAAACGGGACTCATTGGACCAAGAAACTCGTCTCCAATCATTCAAGGTCCAGTGCCGATGTTCTTTCGCCCAGTTGAGGCATAGAGTCCTGTGTCGTGGTGTCAGCAAAGGGATTCTGGTGGGTCGGCAGCTCCCTAACCTATTGCGACTAATGATCGCCTGATGGTCTTGGTGGAGAGGTTTCTGGCACCCCCCTCCTCGAAATTGACGGTGATTTGTGCCACTGTCGCTCTCCGGTCGGCTGAAACAATGAGAGACAGACATCGATGGCCACGCTCATCCACCACCTCTCCTGCCCACGGCGCTGCCCACGATGAGATGTTATTCCCGAAATGGCGTAGTCCCGACACACTCTTGATACTGTCGATGGTCTGGATGAGCTCTCCTTTTGTAATGATGATGGATGTGAGGGTATCTCACAGACAATTGTTGTGAAGACAGTAAACCAGGGTGCGCATATCCTTGTGGGTGTGACAGGTCCTTTCGAGGGATGCACGAAAATATCCAAGCGCATTTTTCCTTTCCACCGCAGTCGCATGCTTTTATTATTTGAAAATAGGAAATCTTTATTGTCTGAAGAGGTGAAGGCGTCGTACAATGTTACCCATTAGGGCAAAAAAGTGCCGGAGAAGGGGGGGGGGTATGTTAACAGCAAATGAATTTGAGCCAGCGCGTGGAGGAAAATTATGTAAGACGCAGCTCAATCTCACACACTGGCATGTGGGGATAATTACTGGGAAAGATGTAAGATTATTATTGTTAAACATTTGGATTCAATGACTTGTAATTTAATTACATATTTCTGCCAGATTTTTACAAACGGTATTAATGAATTGTGTAAACATAGCCGGATAGAAAAACAAAGCCGACAATACAAATATATCAGTTGAAATAGAATGTTTATATATGTAGAGAGAGAGAGAGAGAGAGAGAGAGAGAGAGAGAGAGAGAGAGAGAGAGAGAACGAAATTTCCGTACGATACATTTTTACAGATATTTTATATACACACCAGGGGTGGGCCATCCCGACAATGAAAGGGGTGAATTTTGTGATGCGGGATTTCCATTTCTAGAGTATCTTTACAACATTATTAAACCTTAGCGTTTAACATTAAAGTTTAGTCTAAAGAATTCAGAGATGTTATTCGACCAATTAAAAGAAAAACGCTAAATGGAGATGACGAATTATCCTCTTTAGAAGTCGTTTCCTTGTACACCAACGTACATGAAGAATATGCCCTTGACGTAATATGGGACCTTATCAATGATCAGACAATCTGTTTAAACGTGTCAAATTTACCCAGAAATGAAATATTTTATTCGATTAAATTTCTTGTACAAACCAATTATATTAATTTCCAAGATAAAATTTACAAGCAGATATTCGGGTTACCAATGGGACTTAGCTCGAGTGGATTGGTGGCTGAAATTTATCTGAATAAGATCGAGCAAGGATACCTAACACCACATCTCCCTGTTCGACGGCAGATATCTTAATAATTACTAATAAATAAATAGTACAGAAGGTCCTGGATACATTTAATAACGTTCATACTCGACTTGAGTTCACTCTAGAAATGGAAGTCCCGCATCACAAATCCATAAATTTTCTAAATTTTACTTTAACCAGAATTAATGAAAACATATTATTTTAAATTTATAGGAAGTCAACGAATATGGAAAAATTTTTGCACCGTTCGAGCTACCACCCTTTTACATATAAAAGGAGCATTATTTTTAACCAGTTACATAATGCATATACCGTTAGATACAGCTCTCCTCAAGAATCCTCATTGGATGAGCTCGCGGAAATTATAAAAAGATTTTTAAATAGGGGTTATTCATTAGGTACCATTATGCAGATTAGTCAACAAGCCAAATATAAATTAGAGACGAGTACGACAAATGACAGGGCGGATCACAAACATTTTATTAAAGTTCCGTAATACAACATTGGTATAGACAATTTATTAACATATTTAAGAACACCGAATTTAAGATTGTTCCACAACCCACGAGTAAGCTCCACGCTACCTTGAAATATAGATCATATGTAGTTCCTACCATGGAAGCTCACAATATTGTTTACAGTATTTCTTGTGGTGGATGCAATTCTACTTATATTGGCTCGACCCAAAATTCACTTTCGGTAAGGATACAGCGGCATTTGGCATCAGTTAGAGCAGGTAGGACGGAAGCATCTGAGCTTGCGTTTCATGCAATCACCGATGGACACGTGTTTCTTTTTAATGAATCCAAGGTTCTTAATAAACAGCGTGAATATTTTAAATTATTAATTGTCGAAACATTAGAAATGAGATTAAATGTTAATTCTATTAATATACGCAGACCTTATAATATTTCGGACTCGTGGACTCTTAGGCGCATGCATGAATAGCAATTCATACATTGGCTTATATAAATAATCTCGTGTCAGGTGTCGTTAATTTGATATGAAACGGGGGATAGCATTCGCGAATCAGTTTTGTACTTCTTGTGAACGCGGTAACAAACCGAATAAGGTGGTCTCTTAAAAGAAGTTAATAACGATTTTAAAGTTTAACTTATGTGTGAATTAATTTATTAGTGTCGTCGTTTTTAGAATTTCGCGACAATTGTTTTTCAATTCTCACGATGGCTTGTGGTGTTGGTTGGTTTTTGGAGGCCAATTCCCTTGACGTGATATGACAGTTGAATACACGCTTATTTTAATTAATAGTTATTTTCATTTGATTCATTTATGACAATACCCGGGGGGAAGTAAGTTCATATTATAATCATTCGCCATTGAGTGTTGAGAGATTAACGGTCTACTCAAAGGTATGAGGTTTTCACCTATAATTTAAGATTATTATAATAATAATAGGACTTATTGGGCTTCATAGTCCCTTTTGATTTGAATTAGATCTTATCATGGATGTGTTATGGTTGTGTTATAGTGATTAGCAGTGCGAAATATTTCATAATTTAAGTCTGCAGCCTGGACTCTTTTGCAGTGGCATTCGGCAGAAACATGTGTTCGGTGGTTGCAAAGTGATTGGCCAGCGCTGAGAGAATTAAGGGGACATTTGTCAACTACAAATGTTTCGTATATTAAGTAGACATAAATAAATGGTATACAAAAAAGGGGGAGAGGGAAAGCTGCTGTCCTAGACTGTGCAGGAAAGTGCGGACAGTCACCTTTGGCAACCTACAAAAGTGGGTTGATGGTCCAGTTTGAATCGCGACCCATGGTTAAATACCTAATTTCTTTCTCGGGATGATTAACTAGGAGGAGGCAAGTGGTGCCCTCTATTGGTTAGTAGAAATAATGCAGTCAGTTCGCAAATTAGGTCGTGTGTTTGAATTCTGCGGTCCTTAAAAATTGTTCTTTCGCAAATACACAGTGTATCTTCCTGTGGTGCAGGAATGTAGCTAATCGGGGCCCCTGAGCTCAGGGGATCTAAAAGGGAAAGAAAAAATGACAAAGTTACATAAAAATAAATTACTTTGCGCTATGGTGTTAAGTAATTTAAATTTATGCAAATAACGATGACACGCCACTGCCAATACAGATATGAAATAGGGTTTCCGATTAACAACAATAGCACTTTAAGAAGTGTTTTAATTAATTCATTCTTTTGAATGAATGAGGCTATGTGAAGAACATGGTGACAATTTTTAAAAATGCTAACTATTCATAATGCGCTCCCTACAATCTAAAAAATATTTTTTTTTTTTTTCGCCGCTAACAGAAATTAGTCGGCGCCCCTGCATTGCCGGAATGTGTCTCTGACCACAGCTGTCCAATGAAGTTAAGGAAAATTACCTTTTTAAATAAAAGCTAGATTTTTGGATAATGTTTTAGTAATTAGTTATTTCAATTAATTCAATAATATAATTAATCAGTCATTTAAAACAACACCTAAATATTATTAATCACAACTTTATTTATGAAATTGTTATTTAATAAACAATTTTAATTGTCAAATAATTTAATAAAAAATAGTGAAAACAAAGGCGCATTTCTGATATTTGACTAATAGGCGTCAAAATTATAATTGCGCGCAACTGTTCCATACGATTCTTTCAAAGACAATCATCCTCTATCTAGCGACTGTACTTGCTCCCCCTCCCCCCCCAATATTCGCTTCTGATGACCAGTTAAAAATAACGATTCAAATGGGTACCTAATTTCTTCAAGGTTTTAATTTTTTCCATAATTTATGCTTTCTCGTTTTTATTGCAATAATTTTATTTTTAATCTTGTTTTTATTGGAATAAATTTATTTACGTGTCGTGGCCTTTCAGCTGGTAATCTTTATTCACTTTCAGAAACTGCAAGATGAGAAGAAAAGTATGCTTAACCTGCAGAAAGAGGTAATAAGAGTTTCATAATTTCTCTCTTTTTTGTTAAATATGTGCTAGTTAGAGCGTTATTAACGCTATAACTCGGACCCCTCCTGTAGTGAAAGTTATGGCTTAATGAGATCATGTTCTGACATTCCCATCCTACTGTTTAGTTAAACAAATTTTTAGTAAAAGGCACGTATATGCTGTAGTCTCAATAACCAACATAAATCTATACCACAGAGAAAAGCCATAATATTGGAGACTCGCTGATATACCCAAGTGTATAAATTTGATAAATTTCTCTTCATTTCGACTTCTATCACGGACCAAAGAGAAAACTACAGAGTTGCAGAATTGATGTGGGAGTTTCGTAATTTTTCTTACCCCTGCAGGAAGATGTTATCGTAATTTATTCTGGTCACATTTTTATTTCTTGGAAGGTCAAAAAAAAAAAATGAGATAATAAATTCACAAATACAGCCGCCACTTGAAACTTTAACAACTAATAACCACCGTTCAACAAGAGCCTTTGTGCCTTCAACCTTGAATATCCCTTTAGTGTTTCTTGGAAAGACCAGCGGTAATGAGAATACTACTGAAACTTTGTATCGGGATTGACATAATAATTTCATCGTTTAAGCGACAAGCTTGGGGCTTGTCGCTTTAAATTGTCCCAAGCTTTGGGACAATTTAAAATAATAATAATATGAGGTACATTCAAAAAGTTCCCGGAATTTTACTATTGAAATTGAGTGAACAGTTGGACTTAACCTAATCACCTTCTAAGTACCTTCCATCTGCGAGTGCGTGCGCGCACACACACACACACACACACGCACGTCCATGGTTTTCCCAAGCTTTGAAACATTCTTCAAAATCTTTTTATTTTTTTAGAGCACGTACAGCCCCTTTGGCGTTTTCTTTGATGTTGTCCACTGGACAACTCCGAAGTCCCATGTTAAGTTTAAGGAGTAACCAGAAGTCGGATGGTGTATGGTCGAGGAGTAGGAAGGCTGTTGCATGACTGATTTTTTTCGAAAAAAAAAAAACCCGATCAGCAAGAGTTTGACGTTGGGTTTTGCTGCACGAGACCTCTTGGGAGGTGGAGATATTTTTGTGTGTCATTCGGATGATTCCACTTTGGTCTGGGGGCCGTAGGCGAAAATCCAACTCCACCCAATCTCCACTGACCACTTTTTGAATGTACTACGCATATATTCTCTACACCAGACTGATTAAATTTTTATGGATAAATTTGACGGGCATTTTCGAATTTCTTTACTTTTTCTTTAATAAAATCAACCTTATAAATTCTACGAAACAATAATCACACGTGTTTAATAATTTCGGTTTCACAAATTATTAAATTCTTAAGTTCCCATCATATAATGTGTGCATCTACACCATGCTTCATACAAATGTCTTTCGTACATTTGAAATAATGATCTTGATGGACAGTCGCTGACAGTCAGAATTAACAGAAGCAATAAGTGACAGATCACTGACTGCGATTGGCAACGAAACATCCAATCGGGTGATAGTGATAGCCGGCCATGGACAGTTATCCGCAGCCATCTGTTCGCTGCAATTGCCATAAATATTTCTGTGATTATCTACCCGACGCCATATTTGAACTCCGCTTGTTTTAAAACTCTTCAGTTCTGTGTTTAACAAAAATGTCTTTCTGTTTCAGATAAGCGACAGGTGCAAAGGAATGGACCAGAGGATGGGAACGTTGCTCTCCAGCACGTCTAAGGTAGGTCAAGTAATTGAATAAACGTAAGAGGTAAACCTTGTACAATAGAGGTGTTGTTTAACTTTTAGCATTTAGGTACCAACCCCGCTGCTTCACTAATCCATATATTATTGCTTAAAATTTTTTTTGGCTTTTGATGGACCCATTTCTCGATGGATCAAAACGTAAATTTCCCTTCGACCCCTGTTTCTCATCTCTCATTAAGGAAAACATTTTGGGTGGCCAAATGGCCAACTACAGGGATGTGAAGTAGCATGTGTGGAACCCCGGATCAGATAGTACACTGCAAGTGCTAGAGAGTACTTGACACAGAAGACTTGAGTAGGAAAGTTCCTATGGATATGTGACCAAATGATTTAGGAAATATTTCTGCATCAGCGGCTTTAAACTTACATAACGATTCTCAAAAAATTCTCCTTACTTCATTTTATTTCCAACAAAAATTTATATTCCATTCATTACTTATAAATTGCCTGGGAATGAGATCAAGAAAGTTGATTTTCTTATTAAGCTGTTTACCGATGTGTACAACTTGTTATTACACATAACTATTAACACAGTCCTCAGTGTGATAATGCTAACATTGGATAATGTCTGCAACACGCTTGCACGTGATGAAAAACCAGTGATATTTGATAAACTAAGTTTTTGATGATATTTGAATAATGGACATTATTTATAATGTCCATTATTCGAATAATGGACATTATAAATTATGTTAATTGAAAGCAAACATTATAATTATGAGCGTTTTGAAAATAACAGCGCATTGCTATTGTTATTTATTTATTACGAACGCAGTGTGCATGTTTTGTTGTCTTTATCCGTAATTCTGCATCCTCTCCTTCCTGTAGTGTTTAGATTCCTGTCCACGAAAGTCTCCGAATGACGACAACGTGAGTGCAAATGCTCCAACGACGACAGACTCCGGAAGATTCACCAGCACGGATGTGGATACTCGCAAGGCAACATCTCCGCGTTATCCAGAATTCGAAGAGGTTGTCTCGGAAGCTCCAAAACTCCAAACTTTGCAGATGGGGAAAGACAAACAGATTATCGAAACCAAGAGGTCTAACTTGGAATCGATTCCGGAACTGTCGAGAATGGAGTATCCGGAGAAGACCCACGACTACACGGTGGATCAGTGGCTGAACTGGCAGTACCCCGAATTACCCGCCGTCACCACAATCAAAGGGACACGCTTGAACAATGGACGCCTTGCAGCCAAGAAGACAGGATTCACCAAAACGCCCAATGTCGGGAACATAACCTTCAAACCAGCGGGGATAAGCGAAACAAAATGTGCCGACATCACAGGCGTTCCACGATCTCCCATGAATGCTAGCGACTTTAATGCAAATAAACAAAGGGGTAAAAGTGGCCACAGTTTTTCAAACATTGCACCAGCATCTTCAAATAAAGGCCTATTTTGTCAGCCGTATAAGCAAAACGGAAGACAGCAGAGCTCAAACAAGCCTTGGGTCAAAGGAAAAGAACAGTACATCGACTACAGCGACGGAAAATACATTTACAACAACGCTAGCAACTTAGTGTACCTGGAAATCTCGCGAGCCATGCGAGATTTTAATCTTTTGTATTGAATGGAGTCTCTTAAGTGAAGAACGGATAAGCAGAGGGGCAGTTTGCTTTATGCGTGGATTCGAGGCCTTCGTGGTTCGCTTTTACCTTGGGACGCCGGCAGCCTTTGGACTATGCACAGGAGATCTTCAGCTAACTCGTGAGCGGTTTGAGGACACTCAGTGGAAGTAAATTGTAACTGTCCATTAATTTGTAATTGAAGAGTTGTACATTTTGTTAATAAACTATCTGAAGTCTAGGGATGCCATTTTTATATTGAAAATTTCTTCTTACGAAGTGCGTGTCACTTCAGGAGCAGACTGACACAAAAATTGTGTAGGGAATATTTCTGATAGACAATTTCAGTTGTAAAACTGTACAAAATTAAAAATTTTTTTTTTTGTTTAGCTCGACATTGATTTTACAGGAATCTGTAATGACTCTGGGTTAGCCATGTTTGACCATCATGGTAATTGTCGCGAGTTTAGGCCCGAAACTAAGCTAGTTACTGTGAAGTTGATGGAAGAAAAGAAGCACAATTTGCGTCAATTCTGTCTACTCCATTGAAACAAAGCCTTGAATAATTTTAACGATTAGCAGTTTTATTTATTTAATAGAAAATTATTTCAATTACAGTTGTACCGAATTGCATAGCAACTGAATGCAACATAGTGAAAGTGGTTTGCATCAAATGAACTACAACAAGAGTAAAATAATGGGGGATTCCAGCACAATACTTAGTTTGAACTAACTAGTTACATAAAGTTATGATAAAATTTAAAATAACGCATTTCTGAGTGAATTCCCTTAACTCTGATTCAGTTCTTACTTAGATTCTGGAGTTAACCTCAGAATTTCTACCTCTGTGTATTTGTTAATTGGCGTTAACAAATTGACAGATTATAGATGCTTAACGTATTTTATGTAATTCACAAAAAATGGTTGGAATGTATGATCATGTTTACAGTTCAAGTAGCAGACATACACCGATGAGCCAAAACATTATGACCAGTGAATCGTTATGCAAATCGAAACAAGTGCACGTGAACTACGGCGCGGGCGCGGTCGGGACACTGTATAAAAAAACACCCGAGCCCGTTAATCAGTGTTACTCTTGTTCTTCAGATGGGAAAGACAGCGGACTTAAGCGAATTTGACAAAGGCCAAATTGTAATGGCCAGACGACTGGGTCTGAGCACATCCGAAACGGCATGGCTGGTGGGATGCTCACGGTCAGTCGTGGTCATTGCCTACCGAAAGTGGTCCGAGGAGGAAAACCCCCCGAACCGCCGGCGAGGTGTTGGGCGACCACGGCTCATCGAGGTGGGTGAAGGCTCTCCCGGATGATACGTGGTAACAGATGGGCGACTGTAGCGCAACTAGCCGGTAATTGGAATGCTGGTGACAGGAGTAATGTGTCACAACACACAGTACATCGAACCCTGCTGAAATGGGGCTGCGTAGCCGCAGGCCGCTCCGACTGCCCATGCTAACCACAGTTCACCGGCGGCAGCTCCAACAATGGGCATGCGACCATCGAAACTGTACTCTGAGTGATTGGAAAAAGGTCGTCTGGTCCAATGAATCACGTTTCCTGTTGCACCATGTGGACGGCCGGGTACGTTTGCCTGGGGAAGTGATGGATTTGGATGTACCAAGGTGACGAAAACAAGCCGGTGGCAGCGGTTTCATGCTTTGGACGATGCTCTGCTGAGATACCCGAGCCCAGTCATCCATGTGTCGGGAAATCTACCATCTACCTAAACATCGTTGCTGACCAGGTACACCCTTTCATGGCAACGGTTTCCCCCTCTGGCGGTGCCGTCTTTCAGCAGGATAATGCGCCATGCCACACCTCCCGTATTGTTCAAGACTGGTTCTCGGAACATGAGGAAGATTTCCAGATACTGCCCTGGCCTCCAAATTCCCCAGACATCAATCCCATCGAGCATCCGTGGTTTCTGTTGGAACAGCAACTCCGATCTGCGGCGTCTCAACCATGGACCTTAGAGGAGTTAAAGGATCTGCTGGTTATGTGTTGGTACCAGATACCAAAAGAGACATTTAGAAATCTTGCAGCTTCCATGCCTCGCCGCGTACGAGCTGTTTTGGCTGCATGTGGACCAATATCATAAACTGGTGTGCAAAACTTAAGAGCCAACGCTATTTCTAAAGGTCACAATCACAAAATCAAACGAAATAAAAAAAAAAAGAGACGCCTATGGCGATTTGCATAACTGGCCGTTCAGCAGAAAGCTGGTGCACATGCAAAAATTTCAGTTGTGATGAGGGGCTCACGTAAACAGATAAAAGCAGCAGTTCAGCAGTTAAGTGCAAATTACCGAATGGTGAGCACGATTGTTACAGACGTTCGATTGGTTTCATACAGTGCTACAGACAACGAAATGGCCAGTAGACAACATCTGGATGACTTTATCCGGGGTAGAATAATTGGGAAGATCGAAGTCGGAGGAGTGTGGCTGCAGAATTCGGTATATCGCCCGTAGCATCGTCTCACGTGCATTGTCGGCCTTCAGAACGACAGATACAGCTATTCGAAGGACTAGACTAGTGGTGGTCATCCACGAAAAACAACGACTGATGATGACCGCTATATGCTTCTACAGGCCAAGAAGGACTAACACCAGACATCAGGATTCATTGCAAACCAGCTGCACAGGACGCAGGATATCGCGCTTTACTGTGGCCAGGCGACTCCACAAAGGTGGACTGTTTGCCCGACGGCCAGTACGTTGTGTCCCTTTAACACCTGCCCATTGGAGATACCGTTTACAGCGGTGCATCGAACACAAGGACTGGACAGCAGCACAATAAGGTAAGGTACTCTTTACTGATGAGAGTAGAATCTGTCTCTGCCGATTCTGGACGTCAGCTAATCTGACGAGAGGTTGGCACACGGTATCACCCCGCAAAGATCATTGAAAGGGATGTTATGGTGGTCGAGGTGTTCTGGGAAGGCGTTATCTTGGATGGACGTACACAACTCCAGACACTGGAAGGCGGTACTATAACCGGTACACGCTACTGTACTGAGGTAATCCTTCCCCATGTGCGTCTGTTCCGACGTGCCACTGGCCCCGAGTTCGTGTTTATGGATGATAACACCACACCCCATAGCACTGTTGCAGCTGTTGATATGCTTTTGGAATGAGGACATTGTTCGTATGAATTGGCCTGCCCGTTCCGGCGATCTAAATCCCATTGAACACATATGGGACATTCTGGGGAGATGCTTAGTGGCATGTCCACACCCACCAGAAAATGTTCACCAGCTGAAGATGGCGCTGACAGAGGAATGGACGACTTTACCGCAAGAACTTATCAACAACATTGTTCTAAGTATGGATAGGCGGTGCAAAGCCTGCATCGGCATTAGGGGTGGCCATATCTCCTACTGAGGACCACCTCTTCCCTTTGTTCCATCTTTGGCAGTGATGCATCTGTATCATGGCAGCCAGTGCTACGTTGCCATTTTTGAATAAAGTCCCTCTGTACCGTTTTGTTTTCGTTGTTGTGTCAGTGTTGTACCTCACGAGGTTCCTTTGGTGTGCTTTTCCCATATCCAGGCCACTCCTATGAGATGCTACAGGTGAAAACCTGCCTGGTCCTCAAGTTTTGCACACCAGTGTATTAGTAGGTGGTCATAATGTTTTGGCTCATCGGTGTAAAATCACAACAAGGAAGTTGTAATAAACCTAAAACATGTAGATATTGACAATTGCTCTACACTTCCCTGTTTTTTTTTAAAGACAGAGATGAGACACGCTACTGCAGAATTAAAACTCTGTTGTCTTTAAAATAAGAATAGAATTGGTCGTAGGAAAGCTCGCATATGGTTAGTGCAATATAGCAGATATTCGTGAAAAATCAGTACAGATACGACAGGTCAATGATCGAGCAATTGAAATAGGATTGAACTTCAGTTTACAACAAACCATGATAGGGTCCATCTAGAACAACTCGATCTACAGGAGCAGTCAGAGAACACCACTGTTTTGAGGATATAATTATCTACAGGGTACGCATTTCTCACATTGCTGTGCATGGATGGCTACGTGAGTATGGCTAATATGAGAGGAGACCCCAGGGTGCCTGTACTCTACTTAATGGCATGCAAAAGAGACAGTGAGTACAACATGATGCTGAACACAAGGGGAAGTGGACTTTAGACTGGAAGGAGGTTCTAATGTTCATATGAACTGATGCATACTGATCTGCAAAGAACGCGGAAACAGCAGGTACTTCATAATATTGTCAGATGGGTCAGTTTAGATTTGGGGATATGGTGTGGATCGGCATCACATTTTAGGGACATCCTGAAGAGAAATAGTTTACCGAGGGGGCTTCTGTCGCACAAGAAAACACTGGCTGGGATGAAATCCTCGATCTGTGTCCTTAGAGAGTAGGACCATTGATCGAGTATTTGAGTGATTGCAATAACCGTTCTTCCACACCACGTAGTGAACTCCTGGATTCGATTCCCATCGGGGGAATCGAATCCAGGTGTTCACTACGTGGCGTGGTGTTTTCTGGATTCAATTTCCATCGGGGGAATCGAATCCAGAAAACTTTTATGGGCTTCACTAGCGGAGTAAGATCTCGGACGTGGGGCTGTAAGGTACTCCCGGAAAGTCGCGTTTGCAACACAACGAGCGGAGGCTACAATACAATGCACGCAATTTACAGACACCAACACAGAGGTACCTCAGGGCCTTAGTTGCAGAGGAGAAAAATCAAGAATAACTGCTCGATTTCCGTCTTCTAGAATTTCGAGGCAATGAGGAAATACTTCCTTTTTGTACACCTCATTGAACGATTTCTTGAGTACAACAGAATCAATCGAGTAACCGCTGCTTGAATTTGATGGAGAATGCATGGAACGGTTTCTCGCATTGCACGTCTTGCTGCATCCATTTCCTGAAAAAACTGTTATCATTTCATTATCTCTTGGATTTTCACCAGCGGGTTAACTCGATATGCTCAAGAGTATGCGGCGAGACTGGTGTGGTGTAGTTGTAGTAGGATTTTAGGAGAATCAGCGACTAAAGCTATATTGCTCCGTGTATATCGTCTGTGAATTGCGTGTTTTCAAAGGTCGAATTTCTGTTTGCTGGGTGAAAAACCAAAGTTTCCGGGAAGACAAAATCATGGTACCCTCGCCTGAGATCGACTAACTCAGCCACGATGTGAAAAAAGTCCATAAAAATTCCTCACGACATCAACGGGACTCGAACTCAAGTCTTTTCAACCCTGTGTGGGAAGAACAGGCGAGATTAAATGAAACCCTACTCAAGAGGCCCTTCTAAATGGCTCCCATACATCTGTTCTTTGAGAATGGCCTAAAGCTGACTCTGTGGACATTATGCCCCAACTCCATTCTTATGTACAGTGTGAAGGTTCCTAAAATTTGAACACAAGTGGATTATCAACGAGAGTTGTGAGAGACCGTCGCTCTTATACAGGAGTAATATAAATGCTACTGTGCAATTTGGAAGGATAGTAGGGCCATCACGCGGAGCTTTAAAACTACGATACATTATGAGATTCTGCTTGTTTAGTTAATTAATTATACTCTGCACTTTAACTTATCATTATAATCATACATAAATTTACTTTTTACAGAAGCTTCACTTCTTAAATATTCATCTGTTTTATAGTACATTGCAGCCATTATTAATTCATTCGTTTTGAGATGACATAATTTATCAAGTCCTTCTTGGACTGTTTTCTATAAATTATTCAATAAGTGGCGATATTCTAACTTTATTATTCAGCCCCAGTTAAATAATGCATATAATTTACTTGTCTCTGATTTCTTTTCTATAAGCGTTGCGTTTATTATTCATAATTGTAATTTGCATTTAATAAATATTAAAATAAATTTTAATTTATTATTCTTAACTGTAAAACCCTTTCCATCTTTATGATGTATGTAAGATACTTCTAATGGCATTTCATTAATAGGTGTATAAATAAAGCAGCATTTTTCTTTACAGCGTATTTCAGATGAATAACAAATATTCAGATGCGTGTTTCTCTCATTTTCCAACTTTCTGCTTTATTAAGAAAGACTTTTTTGCGAGATTATATTAGCTTTTTTTATCATAAAAAACTCTGAAAAAAATTAAACAAATAGACTTGCGAAGCTTTGGGCATTCATCCATCGATTTGTAATTGTTTAACAGTTGATCACAATGTCAAGAAACGAATATTGTCGAAAGAGATGTATGTTTTCAAAGAAAAATATGGTCTTCACGAGGAGTAAATATTTATAGATCTCTGTTAACTGTGAAGCAACTACGCACTGTTGGATACGAGTTCATTATGAGAAGTATTAAGGGGGTTATCGTGAAAACAACAAGGGAAGAGTGACAGGGAATCAGAATGCTGTAATTTAAGTGATATATCAATCTTCACAGAAGAGTCTACGGAAAAAACTGGTGAAGCTCAGGGAAGGTCAAGCACCAGGAAAAAAAAAAAAGGCTGCATGTGACTGCATCATCCTATTGTGAATGTTCATGAGATCATCATTAGACCGCTCCGGAGCTGATTGATGATCTCATTAGACTTCGAAAATCTATTAGAGAGTGGAAATCTATAACAGGGCAGCATGTTGTAGATTGTTGTAATGGATAAGTACCCTGGAATGGAGGTGCACTAACGCATCCTCTGGAGACAAAGAAAGGTACAAAAGACTTCATGGAGTTTGACTTCACTGGTGGAGTCTCTGGTTAAGGATATGATAGAAGATCATCTCGATAGGAATAATATCCTTAGAAATGATGACAGCATGGATTCGCTAAGCGGGCTTGTCTGAACCAATCTAGTTAATTAGAGGAAGTCATAAAACAGCTGTGTAAGAAACAACTTTGACATTATTTACGTTGACTTCAGTAAAGCTTTTAATAGGTTCCGATGAAAGGTTATTATATAAACTGATAATATTGGGATTAATGCCCTTCATTGAATCAAGGGCTGGTGGAAAGACAGAAGTCAGTGTAGTCATAATGGACATTCCTCAGGATGAACCACGGTTGTAAGTGGAGACCCTCAGGGATGAGCATTAGGGTCACTTTTGTTTTTCATCTTCCTTAATCACATTGATGAGGGAGTGCGGTGAAGTTGTCTAAGTTTGCTAATGATTTAAAAGTAAAAAACAGTGTATAAGAAATAGAACACTATCCATCAAAAGTATTTGGACCCTCCTCCAAATGTAGTGAACGAGACTCAGGCAAAGCAGAAGAGGATTTAAGTGTGCTTAGATATCGTAAAAAAGCAGAATGGGTAACGCAAGACGGTGTTTCGGATAGTCATATGTCATATTAGGAATATGCCATATCGCAAAGTCAACTGTAGTGATATAGTAGAAACAATAGAAATACGAGGCTATGTTGCCTGTGCGCACCATAGCCCTCGTATTTCATGCAGATTTCAAGGTTTTTATGCGGAACTGCTGTCCACATCACGCTTAAGAATAACAGACATTGTTTGCAGTGTTTTTCCGGCTATCCTTCTTGGGCTAGGAAACAGTGAGAAACGGAATGACATTACACAGGTCGTAAGACCTTATACTCGAGTGTGGAGAATACTTGGGCGATATCATATCCAAATGCACTACGTCCACTAGGAAGTTCACATGACGTGGAGGTCACAGTGTGCGGCTGCTCTCATGGTTCGGACTCGGACCGTTGATTGTAGTGGCAAAAACCATCAAGTCGAGGTATCCACTGATGCCTCGGATACTTTGACTTGGACTGCCAGAGTATAGTGTCCACACTTCGGTAGCTCGTTGAAAATGGACCTTTCCATTTTCAGTGGGATGGAAAATAAAGGTCCATTATTTTCCCACCCACTGAGCCATTAGTTTAAAACCTAGCACGAGGAAAACTAAATCCAATAACTCAACTGGCTGGTCCAGAATCTAGACCCGCGGTGGTATGCCATTGGGATGAACTAATGGCAAGTGCAATAAAGGGAAGGGGGGTGAATGGACATATGCCTGCTGCAATAGCCTGGTCAAAAGTGTTTCGTGACAGATCGATGTTCACTGGGGAACAATTATAGGGTTTATCACTTAGTTTTTTTCCATTAAAATTCGTGTTTTCTAAGGTGAGGGTGTCAAAATGGAACAATTGACTAATAAAAATGACTCCAGTGCATTGAAGCAGACATAAAGGGCATCGAAGGATATTTTCAAATAGATGTGTGTGTGTGGCGAAGAAACGCACTGCGGCACTTTTTTAAATTAGGAAACCACTACAGTAGTAACGAACGTAGCTATTTCATAATTAGTTCAGAATTAAGAAAAGGATTAATAAAATGAACAGTGTTTTCTTTTTTTTTTTTATCCATAAAATTTACTCTTTTTTAGAGGAAATTTTATGGATAAAATTTCCTCATGTCATTGACAGTATTCGAACTCAGATCCTTTCCATCTGTGTGGGAAGGAGGGCGATCTACCAACTGTCCTACCGACGAGGGCCAAAGAGCCTTGATGTATCTCCTGAACGAACAGCAGAATAGCAATATACAGTAGTTCAATATCACTGGACTCGAAGAGGCCAACATTTCAAACATGCGCGGATGTACACGCAGCCCCAAGTTGAATTACTCTAGAGGCCTTAGAAAGCCGCTAAGGAGCCAAATCAGCAAGTTAAATCGTTCCTGAAACTTACATAACTTTCTTAAAAAAGAATTGTACAAAGTTGGGCTGTCCCTAAGAGGGTCCTCTTTGTGATGTCTAGATAAAATGGACCGATATTCTGGTCATTTTTCTACTGTTACAGTACTGTTGTAATACAGTTTATTTTCAGGGTTTGTAGTGTGAGCCTTTTTACTCAATAAACTTGCACTGTTCCATTAAATTTTGATATTTTCCCTTAGCTACAGTTAGATTCATACGACACTGTTTTGAAAATTTGCCCCTTGAGCCTGTAGTGCTAATGTTATGTTAAGAAATCCAGCGGAAAGATACTTTTTACGATCTTAGCAGGTGGCAAAGAATATGTTAGCAATTATATGAAAACAAAAGACGCTTTTCTTTGGCCTTTATTATAACAAAAATAAACACATCATACAATTCATTTTCTTAATTAGTTTCGAGGCTGTTCTGTCTTCATGAAAATTAGGTGAACAATAGCCAAGAGGAAATTGGTTCTATATTTAGTTCGTAATAAATTGAGTTAATTTGAAAGAAAACAAGTTGAACAAATTCATTATTTCACTGTAACCTGAACATGTTTCAGCGCAATCGGTTTGCTTGCAGAGTCCATTTTTGTTTTTCCAGAAAGTTTAAGCTTAATTTGTAGCTAGCATACACTGAGTGGTCACTTCATTAAGCACACCTACCTTTTTCATGAAATGGAGCGCTCCTTCAGTTCAGCATCGCTTGCTCGTGGCATGCGATGGGTCGATACGTAAGGATGCTTCTTGTATGCAATTCAGTGCGAGAATGGGAAGACCAATTTTAGTGGTTTCAGTGGCGATTTTAGTGACTTTTAAAGTGGCATTGTAGTTGGCGCCAGACGTGCAGACATGTTCTCGAAAACTGCAACCCCATTGGGGTTTGCACATACGACTGTATCTCGGGTGTATGGAGACTGGTCAACAACCAAATGACATTGAAACAAGGGTCCTGTGGTCGGAGATAGCTTGTCGATGTGGGAGGCCAACAGTCACTCAAATAACAACAACCACAACGGTAGTAACTAAGAGCAGTTTCAGAACGCACGCCTAATTACTTCGTGTGGATAGGATATCGCAGTCGAGACCGAACCGGATTCCACCCCTTTCAACAAAAAATTAAGAGGGTACGGTGGCTCAGGAACATCCCTGGACATAGTGGAGAATGAAAAATTGTTGTTGGTCTTACGAACCTCAGTTTCTGTTGTCTCATTTCGATAAGAAGACCAGAAGATGGCAAGATCAGCATGACTGCATGGACCAATCGTACCAGTCAACAATGCAGGTGGTGGCAGTATAATGGTGTTCGGAGTGATTTCGTGGTGTGCACATCAGTGAAGCTGGTCTATTTTGATTCAAATTCTTCCCACATTTGTTGCAAATTAAATGGTCGCATATCTCTACTCCGAAGAGCTAACGCTACCAGAATTGCATAGAACCGAGGGCCTGCAGAATCAGTTGGAGCAAGCTATTCGAAGTGGGAGGCATTTGAATTAACATGGATGAGCACCACTGTGGCATACATTCGATATCTAAGAGAGGTGTGGAATGCGTAGCGCTAAGAATCGAGGCTGTTTTGGAATCGAGGCTAATGGGCGTATTAGCTCTTAAGTAGGTGTACCTACTAAAGAGACTACTCAGTATATATTTGTAGTAAACTACATGTTATGAACACAATATGGTAATTCTGTGCTGATGCTAGCTCACCTCACTTAATAAAGGCCAGCATTCCTGTTTCAGTTATTTGCTGGCCTTTAATATTCTTCGTTTGGCTCAGAAAGGTAACACAGGCTGAGCATAAATCAACTTCCCACGATGAACTTCACTCTGTTACGGTGATATGAGCTAACGGTCGTGCGACTGTCTATGAAATTCCAGTATAAATAGGGGATGCCGAAACATCAAGAAGAATTGTCAACGGCAGATTGCATGAACATTGTGTCTTCTGTTTAATCGCTTTGAAATAACTCTAGAAATCGAAGAAATGTCTAGCCATCAACATTTATTACTATAAATCATTTTGCTTCAAAATCATCTCACAAAATTGTAATCTGGAGATTAATGATTTCTAAATTTAAATGCTTTGCAGCGTGGAGAATAAAAATCCAGGAATTATCCAAGATAGGGGAGGGGGAACGTAGTTAAAAGTCGTTCAGGACTAAAAAGACGTAGGGAAATTTTGAAGTCAGTTTTTTACAAAGTTTTCTGTGCAGTGTGAACAAATATCAAGGAGAGCGCATGGTGTCCTGTTTGTGATAGACTGGATCTTTGCCGGTAGGGAAAAGTATGTCACTGTCCCTTCATATAAGACGATGGTGACACTGAATTTGGAGCATTGTGGAGGTCTGGAGGCCACACTTTAAGATATAGAGCTTCTAGAAAGAGTAACCAGATTGGTAAGGTGTGGTAATCGATGTCCATACGAAGAATGCCTTAAAATGTGCAGACTGCAAAGTTTGGTAGCCATATATCTTAGTTGAGGCGAGACCTGATAGATTTGTTATAAGGACCAATGGAATTAACGAGGAGTAACACTTCAACATGCAATAAGAAGAGGTTTTCAACCAGAGCACTTTAATAGCTGTATGGATGATTTTGTTTCTCGATCAGCCTTAATAATTAAAACGAGGATAACCGTGTCGAACACTTGAGACTACGGATATTTTGTCCCAAATGCATCTGCAATTTTTCCTTGACGTAATAAATAAATATCCGTTTATAAAATTTTAACTCACCGTGGGAAGCTATATTATGCTCACTCTGTATATGGGTCCTGTTGAATTTGAAAAAGAAAAAAAAATCACCGTCTCTTAAGCACTTTTCTAATAAATTTCACAATAATAATTTTTTAACGATGAAAATATGGTTGGAGTGGCATGGTTGCTTCATATAAAAACGAATACATTAAGAACAACAATAATGCGCAGCTGTGATTGCGCAGCTGCTCAGTGAATCTCTTCGTTGGATTAAATAAACTATTACGTATCTAACAAATTAAATAATTCGCCTTTACTTAATAATATTGCCATAAGTAGTATTAACGTCACCTAGTAACAGTGTCTCGTTTAGTTGTTTTTTTTTCTATCTATCTTGTATTTACATAGTTGCAATCGTCCATTAGAAAGTTTGGGCTCTTTTTAAGGAGGCCGATTTAAATCTGCATTCATAAATGCAAACGCTTTGAATTAAATGAATGTAAAATTTAAGAGCCGCATTACAAAGAACCCAATAGACTCAATAAAAAAACAAAACATTCTTTTTCCGTTGTTGGTGGCAATAAAAACAGGAAAAATTTCATTTCTCCATCGAAAATTCATTAAGCGTTTAACTGAACGGTCGATGTCTTTCAGCTGAGAACTACTTTGATTAAATAGCAATAATTGAGAATGCTGTTCCTTCTCCTGAATGGATTTTTCCTTTCTGCGCAGTAATTTCTGAAACTGCGCAGCCGTTAATTTATGACCGAAGTGACCTTTTTCCGAGAAAATGCCACGATAGATTTACAATAAAAAAAATACAAAAAAAAACAGCGTGGTTTATAGCCGCAAGGACATCCATCCTTAAAGAAACAGTGACGTAATTTCACTTTTTAAATACGCAACAACGGTCGCGCGGAAAGTCAGCCAAACGCGTGTACTGCCGCATGTTAAATAAAATATACATATATCTTAACAAATTAACTAAAACAAGTTTGGTTAAGAACATTATTAAAATTAACATAAAGTTACTTAGTAACGGAGTTCACATCACGACACCAATGAGGGTTTCATTGAAAAACACTTCGAAATTTCTTTCACAGATTTATTTTTTGTCTTTTGACGGTTCTCTGCGGATGGTTTATGTTCCGAGTTGGGTCGCAGATGAAGAGGAACCCACAAGTGACAATGTACAACGATGAACAGTCATCTTTTTTTTTTTCTTCAAATTGTTCACACTAGGTGGCCCTCTAGTCGCGCACGACTTTGTGCCTACTTTCGCTGAGTGATGAAAATATGATAGTCGAAGTTTTTATGAATCTCTTACACACTCACTCACCCACCCACTTACTCATTCATTCATCCATCCATTCATGCATGCACAATACGCATCCACAATTTTCACAGTTTCATCCTGATTGATTGCAGTCAGCTACGTTCTCTGGCCAATCACAAACGCTTTCTTCGGCGTTGAAGACGAGGTTTGATGGGCAAGGCATGTGATGACGTCGCTTTCCTTCGCACATGTAATACATAGTGCAGTCTTTCTTGTCGTTGTGGTAGCTAATGTGGCCATCGGCTTCTTCACAGATGACCTCGTCATCCTCTGAAACAAACAGAAAGCGAACACGTATTAATCAAACACAATAGATTACAAGTTTGGAACTAATTTTTGGTCGAAAAAAAAAATTGTTATGATGGGTTTTAATGTAGAATATGATTTTAATGTCATGAGAGAGAACACAGCGATTTCTCTGAACTGTTAAATTTTTTTTACCCAGACTAGGATATACAGGTTGGTCCTACAAATGGTAACTGAATAAACTTTTTAAATTATTATTGGGTTTTGGAACCTCCTGTATACTGTGATTTGTACCGTACTCTCGGGTGTTCTGTTTCATGGTAGATCTAAGGATCTGTCCATGCCACGAAAGTCAACGGTTCACAATGTTTATTGTACAAAGCCCTCAAAATTCATTATAAATCGTCCGTAAGTTGGTATCAAAATAATACAAATGTCGCATTGTTTTGCTAGCAACATAATTAAATAACCAAAATAATATGTTGACGCGCAAACAAGAATTGGAGTGCTAAAATCACTCACCCACAAGCTGTCCATAAGCGTTGTGAACATTGCTGCTTTCCACCTCCAGATTGGCCACTTTGTATCCCTTGAATTCTTCTTTCACTGTGCTGATGAGGGGGTACTGGCTTCCCATGCAGGTGCCGCGGAAATCGTCCATGTCGATGGCCCACACCATAACACCTCCATATCCAGCTTCCTTAAGCCACTGGACCTGGGGAAAGTGGTTCAAATTAGCAATCCGCTATTACTAAAATTTGGTTCCACCGAAGGAACGATGAGAATCTTAATAAATCAATAATAAAGACATTAGAAATCCTTTTCATTTAATTTCCTGAAAAGTTTGCTTCTTTACAATTCTCAATGAAATATTCTATAAAGATCTCTTAAAACAAAGTTCACAAACCTTCAATTTCAAACTACGCTGGTCATCAAAGCCAACCCACTGGTCATCTTTGTAAGCGTAGGGCACCATCTGTTCGTTGTCCCAAACAAGAGTTGCTCCTGATTTGAGCAGATCACATACCTGACATAAAACAAATTAAAAATGATTGATGATTGTGAATGTAGGATATTCTAATTTACAGTTTGCACACCTAGCAAAGGTTCTGTACATAATATCACAAACACTGTCTATTTGAATGCATAATCAAAAGTCAAATATCTTAAATTTGATAAACAATTTTATAGAACTATGGCGCTCTTGAATTTTATATCTTTTGGAGAGTTCTGCGTAGCCGTGTATTACGCTCTGAACCTTCAAGCTCTTGCTGTCCGTAATTTACGATGTCCACAACGTCTTCCTTCATTTCAATATCTGCAAATTTCAATTATAAACAGAAAATCCAGTAACAAATAACCTACTACTACCACGCAGATTATTCAAAATCACATGAATTCTAACAACGCATGCGCTATATCCGTGAGAAACGTGTTATTTGATTCTAACGATCTTGTTACCTCTCAGGTGTTGGAAAAGAGCAGTGAACTCACGCATTATACTAACACACATCTTCGAACAATTTTCTCCACAGAACTTCTCCTCAAAGACGTAGCTAAGATTTCTTAAGTGCATTTCTGATCATTTAATTAGGCCTAAACAGTTAACCTGTTTTACAGCAATAAATAACTACTTAATTTTCTAGGCAAAAAGTACACGCGCATTATATTATCACAGACAACCCTTTCTTACCTCGAAAAATGCCAAGACTCCAGGCTCAGCCGTGTAGTTTCCTGCTTTGCCACCATCGATAGCGGGAGCTCCGATATCCGTGAGGGACGTGTTACTCAGTGTGAAAGACCGTCCGTAAGTCGGCACCCCTATGAGCAGTTTTTCTTTTGAAGCCCCCTTCTCCACCCATTCTTTGGCACTGAAATCCTGAGGAGATAACAAACCTTGCGATACTTAAGAAGTCTCTCAGGTAAGAAGTAATGAAATCAATATTTAGCAAAGTATTTTCTGTGTATTGTGTTTTTGAAATTTAATCATTAAATTGTGAGTGTTTTAACTTTAGGGAGAATAATTAAGTCCATTATGGGACAAACGAATATGATTAACATTACTCCCTCTTGTTGAAACAGCCTTAAAACCTTGGAAAAATTAGAATAACCTTAGAAAAAACAGTTCGCATGTCGCCTTCTGCAAAAGAAGATGTTTAATTCGTGTTAATTACTTCTTAACTGAAAAATAAGACGGCGTCTCTGATTACTTACCACTGTCAGCTTCTTTTGGAAACTGCTGGCACTGATAAGGGGAAACAAAGGACTGTTGTGTCCCACTTGGCGTTCCCAGTTGCCATGGAAGTCATACGTCATCACATTCATCATATCAAGGTACCTGGGGTGGAAGAGATTTCGTGATGAGTTTATTATTCGGGGGGTTGGCAAAACAGACATTAATATAAGAGGAATATTCATCCGGAGGACAAAAGCACGTCGGGCTTCAACTTTTTAAAAACTACTTAATTATTTCCCCCACTTAAAATTTTGCTCGTTCTTGCTAAGCCTATTAGTTTAGTTAATTATGTACTTCAAGCCATATGCACTTGATGTGCTGAACGTGTTACCGTTTAATTAGTTTAGTTTGCACAATGCGTTGCAAGTTAACACCCGCTGCCCTTCTCTGGCACTTCTTTTGAATCTCCCCTTCTGAATTTGAACTTTACTCCTACGGGAGAATTTTTGTTACTGCAATGTACCACATTAATTTTTTAAGTTCGCCATGGATTTAATTGGTTTCGATGATAGGCGATTTTCCTACAGGGATTTATTAATGTCTTTCTAGTGCGAGTACTAGCTTTTCATAACTTATTCTCCGCTAGCAACGCAATGCTCTTCTACTCTTCCGATTGGTTGGTACATCTCCTGCCTCCATGTCGGTGGAAAGAGTCACTTCCTCCAAGGCTAAAAGGAGCAAAACGTGGATTTCGATAATTGCCCTCCAATTGAAACTCGACGCTCATCATACTCTAAATTAAATGAAACTGACCATGACACATCACAGTTGAAAAGATTGCTTACTACACAGAGAAAAAGGTGTGCCCATCTTTCCTTGTCTTCCATTCCCTGTTAAATGTCTCTGTCAAATAATATGAATACTTTTCCCCATTTCTCATAAAAAAACTGCTTAGAAATTGCAGCAAGCTCACCATTTTAATTGAAACTGCGAATCACAAGCAATCTGAGACTGCTGAAAATTTCAACCTTTGGTCTTGAGTAACTCGTACCCATTTGTCAATGGGTACAAGTTTCTCACCCAACAAGTTACTCCATATGAAACATTAAATACCTCCAAAGAGGTAATTTCAGAGTGGGACTTGATGAATGTCACAGAGAATGAACTGGCCCAAGAGTTAAAAGATCAAAAAATTACGCAAGTTAAGCGATCAGAAAAGATGGTGAGTTTCTTCCCACATGAAATACCATCTCGTTTGGTAAACCAGATTTATCTTCCAGTGTTAACGCCGGCCACCCAACTGCCATGTAAAACCCTGTATTCCTAACGCTATCAGATGTTTTAATATCCGAAAATTTAGTCACTCTCAAATTGTCTGTCGAGGGGACGCAGTGTGCCCAAACTACGATCCGCATCCCATCTACAAATGGACTGTGAAACCACAACACCACATTATCCTAACTGTCAAGGCAAACACCCCGCTTTCTCTAAGTCCTGTGAACTGTGCAAAACAGGAGAAAAGGATCCAAAAGTAGAGCGGAAAGTCACCTATTAGAAGGCAAAGAAGCAAATTATGCTCACTTCACCAAAACTATGCAGCAAAGAAATGCCAGTCAGCAGCGACACAAACGGCCGTGTCGGTCCCACCAACCATATCTACAGATTGGGCTCGAGCAATACTCTCGACCTCACAGCAGTCCGTCCCCTAAGGAACAGCATGCGATAGATCGTGCCAATGACAGTTGAATTTAGATAAGAAAACACGGAGACCTACTTTGAAGGAAAGTTTTCCCAGCTCGATTTCCACAAGTTTTGAACCGAGCGAAGACGTGAAATTTTACTCACCTATTAAAGATTGGTACGACAGCAACAGTTTCTTGAAAGATCCCTAAATTCGATTCGATAAATCTTTTATCCCATAAAAGTATTTACAGTCGTATAACCGATTCATATACTGTTTGCGTTATAACAGAGTTATGCTTCTAACTATATGTGGTTGGGTCCACCTCACTGGTTTAATCATAAACTAAACCTAAAGGAACCTTTGCACTGTAAAAGCGTGAGAGCGGTGCAACGTATTTACGTGCATGACACGTAAGTGCACTTAAATAAAACAGACAGATTTCATTTCACACACATTATTTGATTATTTACTCAAATCTGTTTTTTAAAGTTTTTTCATTTTAAGAGCGAAATTAGTGCACAGTTTAAAAATGTTCTTTGCTGAGGATGACACTCATTTTCTAAAAGATAATCGTTCATTATTATACAATAATGAACGATTATTTGTATAATAATGTTATTATTATACAAATAATAATATTATCCAATACAAAACTATACAAATATTTACAAAAAACTAAACTATTTACAAAACTAAACTTTTACAAAAAACTAAACTATTTACAAAACTAAACTTTTACAAAAAACTAATCATACCTCTGCTATATTGGGATGATGGGTTCCGTCATCAGCTGACATTAATATACAAAAAACATTACAATGGGACATCAAATGATGCCCGGCGTGGTCATGTATTAGACAGTGAAGCACGTGCACGAGGTTGGCGAACGTTAAATGGAAGGTACACAAATGGGTTATTGGGCAGAATCAGACACTTGCTGTTGACAGTGTAGAGCGCGTACTTGGGATGCATTGAATTACAACTGCCTCTGTCACGTTCACCAACCTCGTGCATGTGCTTCGCTGTCTAATACATGATCCGGCATCATTTGATGTTCCATTGTAATGTCAGCTGATGAAGGGACCCTATATGGTTTGTATACATTTGGAACTAGTTTAGTATTTTGTAAATATTTTAAATATTTGTATAGTTTGTAAATATTTTAGTTAAATATTTTAGTCCTGCTCTTTCGGATGCAAAAGTATTCCTCATGCATTACAGAACCTGAAGCAAAAGGCCTTTTCTTAAGTGACGTATGTAAACGCAGGTAAATAATTACATAGTGATATTTATTCGATCTTGAGAATGCCGCGTGGTGGGAGGTGGGGTAGTCAATGGGAGAAGAGGGATGCGGGTCATGGACTACAAGTGGGCGGGACAATTACGTCAGTACAAATGCGCAGCTATATAATTACATAGCATTTCATGATTAGATATCGATCAGTGCGTTTCGATTGGTGTGTTTCTTACGTAGAACACATTTGACTTACTCCGTATACCTCTACATTTTCCGTAGAAAAACGTGCATGGGGGCTTGCGAGCAAGGGGCCGAGCCACCTAGTAATATATTAAAAAAAAAATAAATGAAGACAAATAAGCAGCGACTTCGTGGAACTAAAAAAGGCTAGCACAAAATTCTGCACACAACAAATAGGCTGGAGCAAGACCATCTGCCACGTGGTGTTCTCGAGAAGGGAGACTTGTCAGGGCAACGTGTGATATCGAACTTGGGATCAATGAATGCCCATTCGTCGTGAAAGAACGCAAGTATTACAAAGCTTTTTAAACGTTTTAACTATTAAAAATATTCCAAATATGGAAATCCTTTTTCTTGAAAGGAGAAGATAAACCAATTTCACTGAAAACTCGGGCAATAAGAAACACAGACGAGTAGAGTAATATCTAATTTTCCACGTACTTATTTATTTCCTTAACATCGTATCCGGCAGCAATGGCTTGGAAACTGGCAGGTACTGCGGCAGACAGGAGCAGCCTTGGTTTCCCGGATGACTTTGCTTCTCCATCAAAGGCCTCTCGCAGATCCTGTTGGACATGAAATTGGGGTGTTCAGTGCGATGCTAAGCCCAATTATACAAACAGTGAAATTTTCAGAATTTATCTTACCAAAAGAATCAAATTTTCTCATACCGCAAAACTATATTTTGAGATTTTAAACAATTCTGCACGTTACACAAATACTGAGTTTAGTTTTGAACGCTTTTTTACTACAAAAGATGTCATAGACATTACCCTGTCAATGTTTTCTTACATCGAAATAGCATTAGCACAAGTGTGCACTCACTTTAACCAGGTTGGTGAATTTCTCCTTGTCATCCGCCCCTCTTGGAAACTCCCACGCAATGTCCAGTCCATCAAAGCCTTTCTGTCGTAAGAATTCTATGGCGTTGAATACGAACAGCGACTGCCTGGTAAATGGAAATAAAAGAAAATTGAGGTCTTCTCGCGAATATTGGAGATTATTCCTTGTATAAGCCCTCAGAAAAAAATGAGAAACAAAGTGAAAGAGAATATCTGAGTAAAACCTTGCTTTTCAACATTGCAAAATCTATCACACCTTATAAAAAGCATATTTTAAGCTTTCTCTCACTCTGTTCTTTCATTTATTTCTTCCCTACACACTTAAGAAAGTTTAAAGAATACCTGAAGGAAGACTTCGTCAGGTCTCGGAAGGGAGCTGAGCCGACAATCCATCCCCCTACAGCAAGTATGATGTGCAGAGCGGGATTTTTCTTCTTGAGGGCCAGGACTCTGTCGTACAACCCTTGGGTATTCCCCTTTGTTTCATCCGCCTCTTCAATCGGGGCTAACTTGTTCTCTTTGATGGTGGCGAAGGAAAAGATGATGTGGGTACAGAGGAAGGGATCGATGTGTTCCGGCTCGAATTTTCCCTGACCTGGTCTTTTGGACGACCAGTTGGTGTAGTAACACGCGATCCTTGCATTGGTGTCTGAAAAAAAGAGAGAGAGGACCTCAAATGGATTCATTATCATAGCGAAAGGAAGATTTAGGTTGGAGAGTCGGTCATTTTATTGCAAAGCAAATTACAGAAACATTTACCTGGCTCTGGCTTCGCTGTTGTGGTCTCAGCGTCAGCAGTTGGTTTCCTTGGAACAACTGCGGCTGCTTTCGGTGGGGGTGCGGGCGTTGTTAAACGAACCGCCTTGACGATGGACATGAGATCTGGAGAAGATCGACGGGGCTTTCCTAGCAGCTCCTCCCCCATTGCACCAATCAGGGGATATGTCTTGCCAGTGCAGGACCCTCGGGAGTCATCCATATCAACTGTCCACACCATAGCTCCGGCGTAATTGTTCTGTTTCAGCCATTTTAGCTGTAAGGTAAAACGAAAGTGTTTAAATTTTGGCTGCTGTAATCAAATATGTTGTGGGCACTTTTCTAACGATAGAAAACTCATAGAAAAAATAGTGCATTGAACACCAGAGAATATCGCTTCCACCACTATGGTATTTACGACCGAGGTCTAACTTTCTTCAGTCTAACTCGTTAATTAGAGGAAACAGGCTTCCCCCCCAAATGGTGGATGAAATGAATTTCTTTCGTCGGCTTCCGTCTCATTTGAACATTTAATTCTCAAGAAATTGTAGTGGCGTAGTTGGTTGAGTCTACTGGAAGAAACTCTTAACATCAGTTGACTGCATAAACAGTAAAGAATTAAATCCATCTCTTTTATGTTATTTTCAAGGAAAGACGACCATCTGCTCTTAAAAGTATAACATAATTCTGTGAAATTAAATCCTAAGATAAAAGAGAACTTATTGAAATTGTTACTTTAATTCCTACTTATTGGTGTCCTTGTATACAATAATAACATTTCGTATCATTTTTTGATATATAAATAAAGTTCATTTTTTCCTGATTTTAACACTTTAATGTCTTCTGTTGTATCTGAGAAGGCTTACCTTGATCCTAATGCTTCTTTCATCGTCGAAACCAACCCACTGATCACCCAAATAAGCGTATGGAACTTGCTGTTCGTCGTCCCACACGTAGGCAGCTCCCTTCTTCAGAAATTCGCACACCTAAACGATAAATTCGATGTTGATGTTGTGTTCGACGATAATGTGAGTTATTATCAAATTAAACTCGTGTAAACTTTTAAATTTTCTATTGACATTAACTCTGCTTATGCAATCAGTCAAATTCTGCTGGGAATTCTGTGGAAAAGTTTTTAAAAGATGCTAAAAATATTAAAAAAAAAAACTTTAATTTAAATGTTCTTAATTTTTAAAAATCAATTAAATATTTTAAAATATACATTTTTAAATATTTAAATTATAAAATATATATTTAAATTATAAAATATATATATTTAATTTTTTTAAAAACATTTAAACGTTTTTAAATATATAAAAATTTTAAATATTTAATAAATAAATAAGCTTTAAATATTTCATTAATTATTAAATAAATAAATATTTAATTTTAATTAATATTTAATTTAATTAATATTTAATTTAATTAATATTTAATTTAATTAATATTTAATTAAATTAATATTTATTTTAATTTAATATTTAATTTAATTTAATTAATATTTAATTTAATTAATATTTAATTAAATTAATATTTATTTTAATTTAATATTTAATTTAATTTAATTGATATTTAATTTTTAATTAATATTTATTTTAATTTATTTCAATTTGATTAATATTTATTTTAATTTAATTAATAATTAATTTTAATTTTAATTTAATTAATAATTAATTTTAATTTAATTAATAATTAATTTTAATTTAATTTTAATTTAATTTAATTTTAATTTTAAAAGTATTTATTTAGTGGAGAGTTTTAATGCCAAGTCAAGTAGACTGAACCAAATACGAACAATCGCGTGGTGAAAAGGAAGTAGGAACAATTACCTCATAGTAAGAGAGGAATCCTTCTTCCCTTGTAGAAGCCCCCGCAGTTCCTCCACTTTTAGCAGGACAATTTACGCACGTCCGATCTGGATTGGATAGTGTGAAACTTCGACCATACGTTGCCATGCCAACCACGATTTTCTCCTTTGGCGTTCCCATCCGTTCCCACAACTTGACTCCGAAATCCTAAAGAGATTCCAAAACGGGTTTTGAAAAGTGCACGCCCACGCTGCTGCAGACATTTTAAAGATGTTTTCTTCACCAACGAAGAAGTGTATAAACTCCTTAATAAGCAAACTAGTAATAAGAGTAAAGGTGAGAAATCTTTCTTAATTGTTATGATGTTCTTTACATCAGTTTTATCACCGATTTAAAGTCTACAAGTTAAAAACAGCCTCGTGTATTAATTCATCGCAAAGCGTAGCAGCTGTTTGTGATATTTAAAAAAAAATAGAAAAAACTGCCTGATATTATGTTCACAGGAAACAGCACCAAACTATTAATATTTCAATACTTAATATGTGAGTTTGGAAACTGAGGATCCCACAAAAAAAAGCTCGCCAGGGACACACGATTATAATGAAGTATCTTGCGTGAAATGCTTATCTGACGAATCCAGTGGAGAAATTCATAGGCTTCATCTCCAGACACCATGGAAATTGACTTTCCTTTGATTTGTAAATTACGGCTCCTTTCCAATTTAATGAAATTGGAAAAGAACTGGGAAAATGCAAAGGCAGTCAGGTTGAAATGCATCAGTCACTGTGCCAGCAAACTTCAGTGTGCTAAAAGGCAGTCTCTCTCTATTTTGCAGGGTAGATGAAGGGGAGGAAAAGTGAATTTTTAGAGGAAGGAGGTTCCCTACGATCTATATATCAGGCTGACTAACATCATCAGGTCAGGGATGGAGGGAAACAAACAGCAAGAAATTTTCTCAGCTATGGACAAGCGGAAGTAGCCGATATCGGCAAAGCCAAGATATTGTAAATTGTGAGCGCGTGTCCAGTATTGGCACCACCACAAAAAGCGTCCTTGTTTAGAGCGAAATCAGATAATTAGATGATGGTTTTCTGTGTACTCTTTGCAACCCAAGTAGCGAAATAGCACTCCTTGTATGAATAATTCTGGTTTTCACGTAGAAAATACACGACGTCTCGAAGGGTTTCTTTCTTCTCTTTCGTGTGCGAAGAATCGGTGGTGCCTGATGTACAAATGCGAAAACAGAAATATTGACTCGTACTTAAGTAGACATCTTAATATTGCTTTCTACTGTTTCTTAAGAGGGTCTGAAAATAAGGAATTCCTCGAAGTATTTGGCGAGTACTCAGTAGAAACTGCTTAATGACTAGTATAAGGGAATTCTTCACCTATGATGACAATTGCTATTTTCTTTCTCTGCTGTATTAATGAAGTATATAATCGGTTGGATCATACACAGTTTAAGAACATTACTTCTTTGTGAGGATATCGAACATACAAATCGAGCGCCTCTAATCTTCGTGCAGTTTTGACAAATACACTGATCGAAAACATTTCGGCGGCATTTCCTCGAGTCGTTGTTGGTACATTTAGAAAGGTAAATTAGACAAGCAAAACATTTCTCTGCCTAATAAAGTTTCATACTAAATTGTCACGTGTGGATGAATCTGGAGCTTCGTACTGGCCAATAGAGTGAGGCCAACGAGAAGTGATCCACAATCTATCTGTCTATAGAGCAAAATTAAACAAGATCTTCTCTAACTAATAATACATAATGGATGAGACAATAATGCACAATGAAATATGAGACCAAAATCCGTGAAGGATTTCCGACCTATTTCAACTGGGTGTTCCTTCCGTAAACTATTTGAAAAAGTCGTTCTTGCACAGATAATAGACCATCCCCGATCATGGGCCTCCACATCTGTACTCAGTGACCCCTGGACGATCTGCTATTACTAATCTTCTTGAAACTCGCAATAACTGGCTCTCTTACAAGAAGGCATCTTCTTGTCATTCATCAACAGTTCCAGTGCTGTTCTGCCGTCTTCGGAGGAGTTCCTCAAGGAGGAATCTTGTCTGCTGCCCTTTTTTGCTGCAGCATTTAAACCTCCTCTTACCAACAACCATAATATATTATCGTATGCAGACAACCTCAAATTTTTTTCACCTGTGACAAACCTGAAGAAGCGCCTACAGTCCTCCAGAATGCAATGAAACAAATATCGGATATCAACAGCTACTTGCAGTCAGTCTGGCTGGAGATAAATCCATTGAAATCGGTGCAGATTACCTTCACTAAAAGGAGGAGGAAGATTCCTCTACTGTTGGAACGTTTACCTTTTAGTGAATTCGGAACGTCGATTATCACAGCGATCTAGACTTGATATAGAACAGAAACCTTTTCTTCCAACATAATTTTAGAGAACTAAAAAATAAATCTCTTGCTACCCTTTGCATTGCTCGTCAAGAACTGGTTCGATTTCGCGATATAAAACTAGTCACAAAATACGTATAGAGTTGTATCACCCCGGTTACTATTTATCTCTCAGAAGGTTTGGGCATTGGCCCCCACCAACATGTCTGAAACAGTATATCAGGATGGAGTTTTGGATACTAAGGTGGATTAACCGAATAGCTGGAAATCTCTCACCATCTCCAAGACAGGCCTTAGTCTTAGTGTTGGACACAACCCCACGGATGCTTATAATTACCACCCGGAACATAAGCACCCCTTACTAAATTTATAACGGGAAGGCTGGAAATCCATAGATTCATCAAGCAAACTAAGACTAACAGAAGAATTACAGATCAATAGAGAGCGCAAATACATTCTCCCTTGATCAGCTGAGCTATTTTGGTAGCATTTTCCCAGCAACACATGCAAATTTGTCAAGGACATGGACATTGATCGGAGGATTTTCGATTTGTAGAAACATCGTTTCGGAATCTACGCCATGCTACAATTCAGAAACAACCAACGCCTAATGAACACATACGCTATGGTTTATACACAGTAAAAGAAAAAGTTAATAGATAGCCAGATATTAAGCGTTATGTGAGTACTTTATCCGTACTATAAAGAATTAAGTTTAATATGTAGTCTTTATTTTAGGTAAATACATGTTGCTGCATAAATACGAGGGGGGTGATCATTTAATTCGAGGAGCGGTGCAAGATTTTATGCTTTCAGCGCGAACTTTCCATAACTGCCGCTAGAGGTGTTCTCATTGATCGCTCAGTAGCCATAAAGGAGATTCTGTGTGCACATGCCAGTACTTCTCCAGCTAGTGTTGTGGGAAGAGTTTTTTTTTTGGTCGCGTATCACTGACGATCGTTTTGAAGCAAGCATCATGTTGGACATACAGATTGAACAGCGATATGTGATTCGTTATTGTGCCAGATGGGGCTTAAATGCATTGGAAACAGTTAAAAAGATGATTGAAGCCTATGGTAATGCGTGTCTTGGTAGGACGGCCATATTCTGGTGTGACAGAACTTTCCGGTGTGAAGTGGTTTCTCCATCAAGACAATGCCAGGCTCCATGCGGTTAATATTGTGCAGGCAGTGATCACTGCCATAGGTGCCAAAGTTTTGCCACATCTTCCTTATTTTCCGGATTTAGCCCCGTGTGATTTCTTTCTGTTTCCACGTCTGAAGAAAGCTCTGAAAGGCAAGCGTTTCGCGTCCAACAACGATGCTCCCAGAGCCACAATGGGAGCACTTCGCAGCCTTTCGGAAAATGGCTTGTAAGAAGCATTTAATGCGTGGGTACGACGGTGGCGAAAGTGTGTGTAAAGTTCAAGGGAGAGTATTTCGGGAAGGAGAAATCCACAGAAGATTCAGATGATGACAATTAAAATAAATTAAATAAATGAGCTCCGTCTTGTTGGTACCAACAGTGTTTATTTTTGCATACTGCTTGAAGTTCGAACATAAACCATTTTCTTAACCTTGACAAATGAAGTCGATTAAGATGTTTGTTTGTAACTTCTGCCTATGCGAGAAATTTGGAAGGCTGCACTCAAACTGATAATAATAATGAAGGTTTTATTTGACTCGGGAACAATATACTGTTCAGTATCGCGATCCACCACTCCGATAAATGACTCGTTCATCCATTAAAGTGTTGATTTGTTCCTTAAACATTGCGTTACCGCATTTCATAAGGTGTCGGATGTCTTTAACATTTTTCCTGCTACCACGACCTTAACAGCCATCCTACCAGTAATTTGATAGTTCTTTATTCGATTGCGATCTAAGGGATGATATTTTAAATGCAATCGAAGGATTTTTCTGCAGCTCTCCTATGATAATTTGCAGCTCTATCGATTTCAGTGGTAATATTTCAGCTGAATCTTCCATTACAGCACGTCTTTAATTACCGGTTATGCTCTTCCAACTGTTATCTGGACCCCTGGCCGTGGAGGATCAAATTGTTAAATCTTGTAGTTGTTATATATTGTGCATATTTCTAGCAATAAAAAAATGATTCTCTCTAGAATCAAAAATTAAACGTTCTTATTTTTATTCATTCAAGAAGTTGAATTTATATTTATTTATTAATTATGTGAATGAACTATGTTTAAAGAGAATATTAATGGGATCACAACCTTTATACATTTAACCACGGTTATACAAATTTTGAATTTAGGAAATTTTGTAATGTTTGGTGATTACCATGCACAATTGTTTCCTCCAGTTGGACTCATTGGCAAGGGCATACAGAGGACTGTTGTGTCCCGTCTGGCTCTCCCATTTACCGTGGAAATCGTACGACATGATATTGATGAAGTCGCAGTACCTGTAAAGACAAAACAAATCCTATTAAATATTTTCAATTTACTAAATTATTATTTGTTTTAATCTTAAATCATTCCCCATTGAGTTTGTGTGTCGCGGAAGTAATGAGGGAGGTCAGGAGTGTACAAAGCATTCTGGCCTACATTTTCGAATCGGCGCATGTTAATGAAAGTAGAGGGGGGGGGGGGTGTCGCTGTGAATCATACGCTCTTAATTACACTTTGCTAAGCAAGCGAGGTGAAACGCCCATCTCGTATTCCGTCATGAAACGCGTGTGGAAAGATAACTCCGACATACCACGCAATTCTTATTTCACAATGGATGAGAAAAACTCCTGAATATGAGGAGGTGACTGAATCACCGCATCTGGTTCATTAAGAGAAGGTATACCACGGGAGGTCAGCAGCTTCGGCCACATGACGCAAAGTGATTATTACGGTATATTATTCAGTATCAAATATTTTCAGGGTTTTCTAAGAATTACAATTTTTTCAAATTGTTTTTTTCCAATGTGAGGAGGCTCTCAGTTTGTCTTTAAATGAATCGAGCAATGCGTTTTGGTGGAATGAACTGCTAACCCAGAAAAAGTGGTGTTATTATCTAAGGCAGACCCTTTTCTTCTCTCCCCCCCCCCAGTTTCATTGAGTGAGGATGAGACTTACGCAGCAACAGCGGGAACATCGTAACCTGTCCGTACAGTCTCCGCTCCGGCTGACACAGCGGCAGTTAGCAGCAATCTGGGAAGGCGTTTCTCTTTGGCCTCTTCTTCGAAAGCTTCTCGCAGTTCCTGGAAAGAAGAAAATACAAAAGTAATTTTTTACTTTCTTTTTTTTTTAAAGAAAGATCTGGTTCCGTAATGCATCGATAGTCTGTCTCTGTGTGTGTGTAATAATTAAATATTCACACCTCGTGGAAATCTCACCTTGAGTAGTGTGACGAAATTCTTCTTATCGTCTCCACCTCTGGGAAATTCCCAATCCAGATCCAGTCCATCAAAGTTTCGATCTCTAAGAAACTTGAGTGCGCTGAAAATAAACAGCTGTCTGTTATACCGGTTCGTGGACATTTCCTTAAACCTCTGAGTGCCAAATGACCATCCTCCTGGAACAAACAAACAGATCAATGGATGGGACGGTTTCCTGAGTGGGATTTTTGGAGTAATTCAAGTTGAACTTAAAATTAGAGTCGTTCTAACACCTGATAATATCGTACTGTTTTACCACTATTGAGGATACTTGTACAAAGTAACCAAGCGATAATAAAGGTCATGCGGCGAATTACGAGTATGGAATTCATAAAGAAAAATTAAATCTTTAGCTGATAAGAGGTGTTTGTATAAACACCTCTTATCGCCCTAGCATTAAGTTTGGAAACATACAAGTTGTTTAATATAATTGCCTATAAATCAGTGAATATTTTTTTACTTTAAAGCAGTAAAATCACCCTTTACCATTTTTCTTGTGATTTTACAAACGTTTTTCCAATCAATTCTTAAACCCAACTTCCTCGAGATTCATAAAATACGCTGGAAATACAGTTATTCAAGAAATATAGGTTTGTTCAGGTTGTTCCTGCTTCCAACTCCTGATGCTCGTGTTGGAGAGTGGGCGTCTTGAACTGAATCGTAAACAGTTTGGTTGAGAGGATCAAGATTGTCTCCTGCGTGCCCCTGTCTGATATCCCACCTAGTCCTCTAATCCATGTGTTAATTCTTAATGTAATGTGAGCCCGGTGTTGAAAACTTTTTTTTCTCCTCTTACATCGGTAAGTTCACATTACCTTATTTATTATAAACTGAATACGAAACTTTCGTTTTTAAAAACGAACTGTATAAAACCTCTGTGTATTTTATATTCCATTCATGCGTTGTTATTAGCAAACGGATTTAACTAAACTCGCTAAATGGCAACATTTCAAAATTAGACTCACCAACTTAATATTTTCCTCACGTTACAGTAATTTTAATCGGGTGTGTTATATACTTCGTTATATACGGTAGTCGCAAACAATGTATTACAAAGATAATTGGTTCCGACACTCCTCTCCCTTATCGTAGTGAGAAGGAGAATAACCTGCCATAAAACCCCCCATCAACAAACAGTAATAAAAGGATAAAGAAAGAGGAAAATCATTTTGTAATCATTCTTTCTCTACAAATGTCGCTTTAATGCTCTGTTGTGGCGCTGAATAGTCCGTTACGTAGACCGTGTAATGTTTTAAAAGGAATGTTAAGAGATGGCAGTGTGGCGAAATCCTTAATTTCCTCAACTCCCAAACACTTGAGTGGCAGTAAATTTAATTCTGAGCCAAGGCTAGTACTGGTTCTAAACATCCGTGGAACTGGAACAATGGACTCAGTGTTCTTAATGTATGCACACCTGTGGAATTGAGAAGAGGCTAATTTTTCTCAGTAACCTGGTTATCCATGCGAATGAAGTCATACCGATGAAGAAAAAGTTGCTAAACAGTACTTCATGGATTCCACCCGTCTCTTTATACTTTTAATAGGAAGCGAAACCCTCAGCCACGTGTAACTTGCTTTAAAGAAGGAAATACGCATGCTTGAGTATTTCATAACTAACATTAAACCGCTTTAGTACGCCTTTATTTATGCACTGTGGCCAGCCTGCCTTCTTTCCTTCATACTGGAATCTGAGGACATACATGATACCCAGTAGGTTTCTTTTTATGTTTACAGGATACAGTCCCTTAATGAGGTGTGGTTTTTAGGTCAGTTTCCAACTTCTAGCTGCGACATATCAATGATATCTTTATGCCTATGAGGAAGTTGGCGTTGTCCGATTTTAGAAGCTTCAAAAGATTTAAATAAATTGTATATTTTTGGGAACCATTTAGATCATTAAGTTCTCTTTGGGTTGGACAGGGTTCGCGTATTGATAGAGGCAGTATGGTAGTTACCACACCGCTACAACTGTGATCGATCAAATGTCCAGATGTAGGAGAATGTCCAGCAACATTTATTGCATGCGCAATAAGGCCTACAATGGACCTTCAATGAGTTACCTGCCGTGATTGTAAATGTACTTTTATATAAAACTGGTTTTATTATATTCTCATAAATGTCTATATCTTATTTGTGCAGGTCCAGCACAATACAATGAAATACAAAAGAACAGAAGATATTTAAAGTAGTCGATTCAAAGGAAAACATGGAAATCACGAATCTGAAACATGGGGCCATCATTAAACTTTTTACAAAATAAGAGAAAGAGCCAAAAGTTATTCATGAACGCATGGAAGCTGTATATGATGAAGTTCTCCTCCCAAATACTAGATAAAATATTGTAATAAGCAGTTTAAACGGTGGTCGAGAATTCGGAGAAGATGACCCCCGTGCTCTTGACCACTAACGGGAGTACCAACTCCAGAAATGTGACCTGGTTATTCAGCATAGACGTAATAAAATGTCTGTGTTTGCTAGAAAAGGTAAAATTTCTGCAGGAGCTGTAAGAACCATCTTGCGCGAACACTTAGTCATGTCAGAGGGGGGGTTCTCGCTTAATGCCAAGAATGCTCACATATGTTCAGGGCTCAAATTTCTGAGGAAAATTTACACATGCATGATGCAGATCCATGAGAGATGATTGTTTTAAGAACACTAACTAGTGAGGATGAAATGTGGATTCTTCACGGGGATCTGTAAAAGAAATAAAAAAAAACTAGGACTCTTTGGGTCACTACCGCCCAAAAGATTCAGGACTCAATCTCCGCCAAGAAGTTCGCTGCCATCATTCTTTTCTTTTCTTTTTCGGGACATGGAAGGAACCCTTTTGATATTCTACATGCCACATAAGAAACAATACCGTAGATGCCTATGCTGTTTTTTTTAAAAAGTTAAGAGGGAGACCATAAAAGCACAGAGAAGAGGGAAATTGACAGGAGTTCTCTTGCTTCTTCATGACAATGCTCCTGTACACATGTCCCATAAAAGCAATTAGCGTTCTGAGAGATTGCGGATTCCAGGACTTAAATACACCTACAGTCCAGACCCGTGTTGCAGTGATTAATTCTTCTTTAGACGTTCAAAGAAACACCCGCGTTAGCATGTTTTCAAGTGAGGGCGATTTCAAGGAGGCTGTAAATGGTTATTTTTTTTCAGAGGCCAGAAAAAAGAAGATATTGTAAAAAAAAATTAAAAATAGGCTGTTTCTTTATTATCGAGGTAGATAACTTTTTGAGTGACCCTCTTATACTGACACGTTTCTTTCTCTATAAACCGGAATTCACTTTAGGCATTTTCACCACGATTTTCATTCAAGACAGTTCTCATCTGCAACCATAATACTGTACATGTTGCACAGTTATTAAGGTAATAATATTTCCATTCGTGAAAATGTTATATCCGACTTTGGCTTCATGGTTTTAGTGGAATAATGGCTTGTTCAGAAAGGTGTGGGTTCAAACGTACGTGTTGTGGCTGGATTATTTGGTTTTCGGTACATTAGATAAATGTCCCTGGAGTTTGCGGCTCTTTAATATTATACTTATGGCGTCGAGTAGTAAACCATTCAACCTGCTCATCATATATCAATCGTGTACAGTATACGTAGGCTTGTACAACACACCAGTCCCAACTGCAGGCGTGCCTTACCCACCCAAACCCGTCCAGCAGCACGTGTCCGGTGATAAGGTTTCTCATTGTTTCCTGGGCTAAATAGACTGCACACTTTCAACTCCCCTAAAATACGTCCTTTAATATCCTGGCTTAAAGAATTAAGGAATAAATTATCAAGAGTTTGTGTGCTTTCTGCGTATTTCTGTAGAAAACTGTCTGAATGTAAATTGGTACAGCCTTGTAGATGTAGGTCAGATCATTGCGACTGCGCTATTGTTTACCCTCAACTAAACCATGCCTAATAACCGCACTTTCTTTGTGTGGCTTTAATAATGACTGTTCAAACGTCTTATCTCTTTCACACCGTCTTACTCAATAAGAATAAACGTATTTTTTTTTAAAAGAAAGAAAGAAAAACTCTGAAAGGTTATTCCAAAAGGTTAACAGCCTTACGGAATTTTCCCTTTCCCCATTAATCCCCAAGAAAACTTACCCACTGCGAGTAGGACTTTAAGATTGGAATTTTTCTTCTTAAGATCCACCAGTCGTTCGTACATCCCCTTTTTGCCGTTTTTGCTTTCGTCCGTTGCATCGAAGGCGGAAACCTTGTGTTTCTTCATCCATCCGAAAGCGAAGATAAGATGGGTACAAAGGCTAGGGTTGATGTCTTCGGGAAGGAACTTCCCCTCCTTTGGCCTGTACTGGGCCCAGTTGGTGAAGTAACACACGATCTTCTTGGAGTTGGCCGCTTTTGAACCTGCGAACATACAAAGATTCTTTAGAAACATTTTTTTAAGGGAACGATAAAAATAGACACACAAAAAAATTAAGATACAGTATTAGTATTAATATAGCCATATAGTGCAAAAAACCCACAAGTTTTTGGCCAAAACATAAAATAATAAATAAAAGTAGATAAGAATATACAAATTACTGAATGGGAAATTAAATCTGGGGCAAGGTGAGAGCAGAGGTCAAATTAATTCGATGATATTTTGGCGTCATTCTCAGGAAAACGTACAGCTTAACCCCTAGTGAAGTGAACGTTTAATTCTAAACAACGAACAAACAAATTATACGTAATTAAGCATAATCGTTGAATAATTTATGAATTAAGATATAAAAAATAATAATGATACAAATAGAAACCTAGAAACCTTCCGTCTGATCAACGATCGCCAGTATGGATTCCGTGAGTGTCGATCCACTGGTGATATTCTGGCTTATGTTACCCATTTATGGACTAATTCAATGGAAAGGATCGGTGAAACACAAATAGTTGCTCTTGACATCTCAAAGGCTTTTGATCGTGTTTGGCATAAAGGTCTTCTAAACAAGCTTCCATCTTATGGTTTGCCAACTGTTTTTAGTAATTGGTTATCCAGTTTTCTCTCTGATCGCTCACTGAGGGTGATGGTAGATGGCTCTCTGTCTTCTAACTTCTCCACTAATGCCGGTGTCCCCCAAGGGTCAGTTCTTTCCCCCACTCTTTTCCTCTTGTATATTAATGACCTTCTTCCATTGACTGGAAATCCTATCCATAGTTTTGCCGATGATAGCACATTGCATTCCACTTTCCATTTTGAGAAACCTTGTCCAGCTCAATCAGCTTCAAGTTCTCGAAAATCTGCTGCCAATTCCTTAAATGCCGATCTTCAGGTAATTCTCCAGTGGGGCAAAGACAACTTAGTTGATTTCAACCCTTCTAAAACTCAATCTTGTCTTATATCTCGCCAAAAGGATTCTTCTGCTCCTATGCTTATCTTTAGTGACACTCCGATTTCTAGGCAAAATGATATATCTCTTTTGGGGATTACCCTGACTTCTAATCTCTCTTGGCACAAGCACATTACAAATATTGCTTCCTCTGCATCTAAAAAACTTGGTTTTCTCTTTCGCTCTCGGCGTTACTTTTCTCCCAAACAGCTGCTCACTGTGTATAAATCCCAAATCCGCCTTGCCATGGAATATTGTTCCCACATCTGGGGTGGTGCCCCCAAAACCTCTCTCAGGCTTCTTGATTCCATTCAGAAGAGGGCAGTTAGGTTAATTAATGATTCATCTCTAACAGAGTCTCTCCACTCGCTTTCTCATAGACGCACTGTTTCTGCTGCATGCCTCGTCTACTGATACTTCCATGGGCACTGTTCTTCTGAATTGGCTTCTATAATTCCCGCTCTCTCTTTCAAAACAGTCCGAACACGTGCTGCCACCAGCCAACATCCATTTACTGTCCAACTTCAAACCCACAGAACCAACTTTTCATCTTCCTCGTTTATTCATTCAACTGCCGTTTTCTGGAACAACCTTCCTTCATACGTATTTCCTGAAAATTACAATCTACAGAAGTTCAAGTCCAATGTCAACAAATATCTTCTTTCGTCTTCTCAACCTTCAACGCAAGCACGGTACTAACTACTATAGGTTCTAAAACCTCTCGTGTTTGGGGTTTACATTAAAAAAAAAATAAATAAATAAATAATAATTATACTTGACGGCCACGATTATAATGTGCAAAAACTTAATTAAAACAATTTCTATATTAAAATCCATTGGTGTCTAGCCATCCATTTATCGATTCCCCACGTTGTAACTTCGTTTGTTTAAAGTTACTTCCAATTGGATAGAGAGAACTGGACAGGCTGGAATGCGATTCCTTAGCTAGTATCTTAACCTTTTTTTTAGAGAAATGAAATTCGTTACTCTTCTGGATTACCTTTACTTGCCATAACAACTTCTTTTCCTAATTTAAGAATTAACGCAATAAATTATACATTGGATATGCACAAACTTTAAATACTTTGATATTTCAAATATTATAATAAAAATTGTCATCATCAATCAGTGCATTGAAATTTAGTGTCAGTTTTTAAGTTAGTTACCAGTTCGTACGTAATGTCATTTAAGAACATTTTGTCCGCCGATTTTAAACATTACATTTTGCATCATTAATTTATCTTGTTTCCAATAGATATCGCTGCATTGTGTCCCTGTTTTGTGACAATAAAAGGAAATTATTGTCAGGTTTTTTTAACAAACCCGAGTTGCTTCAGACTTGAAAACCTGTTTTTATCATTCTTTTCTTTATTATTTTCTCGCACCAGTTTCCACTACCTGACCTTCTCAAGGTCATTGCATTCTTAGTATTCCTCTTTTTATTTTGATTTTAATCGTTCAGTCCCAGCCATGCGCATTTGACAGCCTGACAAGGCCTTCGGCACCACCACCACCACCGCTCCGAAGGATAAAAGAAGCAAAGAAGGAACATTCAAGCCGATCGCTGCCTTCCAGTCACGTTTCTCCCTAGCTGGAAAGCTGAAATGACGTGTCTCCCCCCCCATTTACCCAGACAGGTGTCGGGTGCTATTTAGTATTGCACTAGTCCTTCGTTATTTGCTTCCATTTATTTTACTCCAGTAAATATCTCAAGGTTAGCATCTTATTGTTCGCATTTCCTTAAAAAAGGCCGCATTTACTCGCACCCATTCTTCCAATTTCCTCGTTATTAATATGCAGGGATTGCGATCGCCTTCCTGCCGCTATAACTGTCATGTCACATGATGGATATTTTTTATGGTTGTCTCGTTGACACGCGCAACTCGCCTCTTGCGCTTGTTCTTACTATTCTTACCATGCGCAGCTCACTTCGAAATGTGACCTTTATGCACTGCCCGTTTTTGTTGATGCAGACAACCTAGTTTCTTTAATGGACTCTTATCTAGCGCGCGAATGGTACTTTACCTTTGTTTAGAGCTTAAAGGTGTTAACGGATGTGGATTAAGTATCGCTTGAATTTTCGGATATTAAAATAGCAGAAATATTAAAACTGGAATGAGTTCGAGCTCCGTGTAAGACTATTTGGGCCAATTCAGATCAAATCATGAAGTCCAGCTGGAGAACTGTACCTTCGGTTTCCGTCGTTGGTGTAATCACCTTCCTCCATACACCGGGTGGAAAAGACCTGGATTCAAATTCTGTCAATGACGAGAGGAATTTTTATGGGCCGAATTAATTGGTCTCAGACGAGAGTATCATGGTTTTTCCTGCAGAAAACAGCAAATCGACCACAGATTTACAGAACTACAAAGTTGGCTATATGGCCCAGAACCTCTACAACAACGAACCAAGCAACCAACCAACTTACAACTTTTGTAGATAATTCTTGAAAAAGAGCATCCAACTTCATTTGGTGGTACTTTGCCATCCTTGAAAACAGAATGCTGGCGTACAAGTTCTACATCATGAGATGAAAAATTTCGAAATTTTAAAGAAATATGAAAAATACGTACACTTCTGTGGGTAATACAGGCACCTTTAACAATGTACGTGATAATCACGAGTTATAAATAAATTCTTTGCAGATTCTGTTCTTCAACAGTTCTCTAACTTTACTGTTTCAAAAATTCTGAGAATCTGCTTGGTCGATGATCCACCAACCAACTCGTGGTGGAGGGGGTCACCCTTAACTCCAGGTTATGAATTACGACCGTTGTCCTGTATAATCACTATTTATAAAAGGTCAGTTGGTTAAGATTCCCATAAAAAAAACTTGGACATGAAAAAATTACTTCTGAGAACATTGTTCTCTGTACAAGCACAGTAAATTGCATAAACTGAGGCAACTTGTTGTGAAAGGCCTACAAAATAAGATCGATGCACTTAGCAATAAACCGAATTTTCTCAATGCTGCATGCATACATGCTGAGGGTATACATGCTTGGTACACCACCATGCCAAAGTTTGGTATAGTGGTGTACTAAGGAATAATGATGAAATGAGGAAACAGCGAGAAACTTCGAACAAGTACAAGAAACATTTATAGAGGTTTTATAGGAATTACCAAAAAGGTCACTTCTCTGATGTGACCTTTTTGGTAATTAATAGGACTATACTACATTCGCTGCATGGAATGACCCCTTGGAAACAAATATCACCATTCGCAATGTAATTATCCTCTCTAAGCTCATTTCGGGTAGACTAGATGCTCCCAACATCGATAGCTTCATCATTCTGTCCACGAAGAACAGCAGAATAACTAACCGGCAAACATCTATGATCCAACCTGCCCTAACCAAATCAGCTCGCTCATCCATGTGTTCCCAGCAAACATGATTGGACTCCTGAACGACTTAAATATTAACCTCAAGGCGATTTGCATGGACAAGGCCTACAGATCAAAAGCTTTTGCAGACACTTATACCATCTTGCAATTTTATACTCTTCAATTCTCCTTCGCTCTCCGTGGGCTTCTGTGTTTGAGGATGACCTGCGCTCCTTCTCCTGTTCGGGACAGCCTTTCTACAACTTGCCGACACCCCATCACCCTTCTTGGAGGGATGCTGAATGTATTTAGAGAATTTATTTGAACATATTATGTCTTAGCTTGCTGTAATTAATTTTACGAGATCTCTGTACCTTTTACAGTGTACATTATACATTGTTTTAATTTGTCATAGTTGTGTTTATCCTCCTAGCAAATGTTTGTTGTCCAGGGGTGGATGTAACTTTTCCTTTGCCTGAATAAATAATAATAATAGATTCACTATCTTTTATTGAGTACAGTACTGAGCGACCATCTATAAATATTTCGAATTCTCGTGTTACAGAGTCAGTGGACTAGATCCGTCAAGGGAAAAATTCTTTCGTGGTCTTAACATCCATATGTGATCTGGAAAGAGGCATGTGAAAGAATGGTCCGTTTTAAATTTTGGGGATTTTGGTTTCTCGCTTCAGTTTTCTTATATAATCATTATAATATTAACTAATATTTATGATACACGTGTACTTCAGGGAAGCCGCATGGAAAAGATTGCAGCTAGAAGTGGGGACTTTTTAGCATTGTCGTTTCGATGCTTCCTTGGGGCTATTATGAAGTATGCTTGAATTCGCCAAATGGCGTATCGATTAGTGGTTAACATGTTCTGCTTGCTCGTTGAAGGCCGTAATATGATCCATGACCAAAGTTTCAATTTGTTTCTGTGATGTTTCTGCTACTTGCATGAAAAATGGATGGTCGCTTCATGGTCCGTAGCTCACATCAATCACGCTTTTGACATTAACTTACAAAGGAGGGAGGGCTTGCTACACTTGAGTACAATGAGTCTTGATTTTTGATGTTGTGACAAAGGCTTATGTAGTATATTGTAAATAACCAAGTCAAAATTATAAAGAAAATTGGCACTTAACTCCACTTAAGGTTTGAGCTTAAATTCGAAGTTCGAGGTTTATTGCATAGTGAGTGATTTTTATTACACGTAAAGAGTTGTTGTTGTTGTTGTTGTTGTAGGGTTTTAGGAGCATCAGCGACTAAGGCCATATTGCCTTAGTCGCTGATGCTCCTAAAACCGGTTCCTGCTTCCTGGGCGAAAAACACCCGAGTTTCCGGAGAAAAAACCATGCTACCCTCGCCTGAGACAGCTTAACTCAGCCACGTTGTGAAAAAATGCCCATAAAAGTTCCTCCCGTCATCGACGAGACTCGAATTGAAGCCTTTTCCACCCGGTGTGGGGAGGACGGAGATTCTACCAACTGTACTACCCACGAGGGCTAAATGCGGGTTCTGTACCCAATTGCTCTGACACTCTTGCTCTAAGATTGAACACGTTTCGAACTCAACTTTGGAATTCGTTTTCAAATCTTTAAGTATCTGCTGTTTCACGCAAAACTAGAGGGCATCTGGATATCCCTCAGAAGGTTGACTAATTACACATTGGTTAAATTTGGTTTAAGCAAGTAAGTCTATGTTTAGTGCATAACCATTGATTACGCAGATTAATTAATTTCCTGAACTTTTGATCATTTTCGTCAAGCGGATGGGTGGAGCCCATAATTCTGCGGCCATTTTATTGAAATTTCTTTTCTTGAGACAATATTATTCATCAAATTTTTTCTGTCTTCGTATAAGCAAATCTTTTCCACCGTTTCTCAAATGGTTCCATTGTTAAGGAAATAAATTTTGTTTGTATTGTCCGCAAAGAACTGCGCCATTTCCTAAGACCAGCTGACCATAATATGGGGAATAATTTCTATAGTTGATTTCTTTTTCCGTTTTGTTGCAGCCCTAGATTATTTTGTCTATTTTCCGAGACGGTGAGTTCAGCCCACTGGAACCAACAACTTGGTGCTTAATGATCAGACCCGCACGTGTTCGGTATTTTCTGTGTTACACAGGAAGGACCCTCTGGTGGTTTCCTGTGTTAATTTGATCGCTGCCATACCATTACTTTGGGCGTGCACTCGTCTGTGAAGATCTTTTCTTTCTCTCGGGGAATGTCGACTTCGCAAGAGAACCGAAACGCTACTAACGTTCGAATAAATGCAAGAATTATAAAGAGAGAAAGCTGGAGGCCCATGACCCTCGCTGGTTCTTGAAGTAGTTTTCTGTTCTGTTGGTAGCGAATAATTTAAGGTAACATTTACGTGCACAGAACGCAAACAATTCATTTCTTGAGTTTATTATGTCATTATTCAAACCTCGATGATATTCTGGTACAGAAAACTCCACCTAAGAAAGAGAACTGCTTTAAATGAAAAGATAAATTTCACAAATTCAGGTCTGCTGCTTCAACCGTAAATTTGCATTTTGAATAGCATTTCTCTTTTTTATAATGAAGGTTGTAATTCTAACAAATGCTTCAATTACTGCCAAGCAACTTTCATTGTTAGAATGGGCAATTTTGCCCAGTCTTTTATTATGCAAAAACATGCCACACCCATAATGACTATATAATTCATCCAGAGCGTTGGATTAAGAGTCAGTGGCCCTAACCTCAGTATAACCCACGTTCCATGTTCACAACAATGCAAATATGCATCGCGAACGAGTAATTTGGTCTCTGATCTTTCTTATAGAAACTCGGGTTTTTCATCCTACCAGATAAACCAACCATTCGCCCACAAAATTTATAAACATGGTGTATTGATCACCCTTTGTTCTCTAGGTCACAACCGTGTCTGTTCGCTCGGTATTGCAGTAATAAACGCGGTTTCTACAATGACCTTACAAAATTCCAGGTACAATTAGGAAATGAAGTAGCCCTCAGGTGAGGCCGTCTGTAATGCATTGATTTCCAGCCGCAGATGGCGCAGCGTGGTTGTTACCGATTAGAAATCGCCATCAACACGAACAGCAGGAAGTACCCACTTAATATATTCCCTTGAAAGAATTGTACTCCACGAACTTCATTGTCTCTGTTTTAATACTTATTGATGACGGTTCTGACCCCGGACCTGCTCAATTGTTGAGGACGAGGAGGTGTCTGTTTGTACTTTGGTTCTCTTCTACAGAAAGCTGAATAGTACAAAGGCTTTAGAACTCACGTGTTTGTTACGCATTTATCAACTAAATACGATGCCTCTCTTGGTCCATTCCATGGCTTCATACATCACTTAGAAAAAACACGCCCATTGGCTAATTTTTGTGTGCAGGCCGGAACAATCACAGCTTACCGTGAGAGAACTTATTCGGTTTAAAAGAACCTGTTCCTTCAATGGACTTTCATATTGTTAAATATAATCGCGGAAATATATTTTGATCCTTAGTGAATGCCTTATTCACCGAGAACAGAACTTCAAGATCCTAAAAAATAACAATTTAATAAAGAAGCTGAAGTGCTGTAATGATGTTTTTCAGTTCTTCACAATTTACTCTTTCACTGCCTAAACTATTGACAACATGCCATTATTTCAACACACAAAAGTTGAATAATTGCGAACAAGAAACAAGGGATTTTTCGCAGTTGTTTCTGAATAGCAGCGATTGCAAAAGGAGAGTTTCACGCAGATGTTTCGTCGCAATAACAGTCAGTGATGAGAATAAAGTAGGAATGTGCCTTCCTGTTCATAACAATAGGTCTAAAAAGCGTTGAATTGCGTGGCCAAAAACGTATTCTTTCTGTGTAATAATTAGCAATCTTGTGAAGCCAGTTGCAGTCTTTTGTGTCAAAAGAAGAAGTGGGGTTGGAAAAGGGAACAAAGCAAAAGAGCAGATGGAGGGACAGCGCTTTTGTTAGTACCATCAAGAAAGTCTGGATGTTACGGTTAAAAAAAAAAACATACTTTTTCTCACGAGAGTGTCTTCTACCTTATTTTTGTGCTTTGACGAGAAAAAACAGCGAACAGCGAACGCAGACCTACTTAGGGGACGCGCGCGCTCAAAAATATGGAAGTGGAAGAAACTGTATCATGTCGATCGTGCCGAATCACGTCCACATTTAATAGAATTAGTGATGGCTGGTAAATGAACCGGCTAGACCGGTTACCACATCACGTGATCAGATACCGGCGCACGTATAGTTCGTTCATCGATTTCCTTTTTAGTAGAAGTTAATCGCTGTGACCTCGTATGCAGTAGACGGTGCCGCTGCCCCAGACTGTAGATTTACCATTCGAATAAGGTGAAAACTAAGCCTGGTCGGGCCCAATTAATAACAAGCCCACATGAAACCGAAAGGGAGAAACAACTCTTTCAACAACACCTGACTTTATCGACGTATTAAACCCGAACGTGTCACTACATTTCTATAAGAGAAGTCCATTTTTTATTCAAATTTAAACTCATCTAGACATAAAGAATTCCATTTCCTGGTTTCTTACAGAAGTAGAATATTTCTAAGCACCACGCAGTTGAATAATCTGTCAAGAATACATCCCCCGTTATATAATTATACGATGTATTCTTGTGTATTAAAGATGTTCTTACCCTTCTCTACCTGCAGGAGGCAAATTGAGGGAGTGAATTGGTGTCCCAGTTCGCACTGTACAGTTAATATAATTATGGAAATTAAGTGAGGATCGTGAACCGTGTGGATCCCTTGGAGTCAACAGTCAACGAATACGAATTCAATTAACCCTATAACCATATAAAGCATATCCTGCATGATTCAATGAACTAGGAAAAGTGCGGGAACTGGGTTTCGGAGAGGGGGGGAGGGTAGTCTGAGACAATTCCGCACGAGTCTGATTACTAGTCTGATAAACGCGTGTTTTTTGCGAGTCTTTTATAAATGCGTATGAGACTTATTCAGTGTAATTTATAGATTTATTGTGTGGTAATTCGCGAAAGACACTCCTAAGGTGTAATTCAGATAGTCGGCACGCTCCTTGAGGCACACTTTTCGTACTTCCGCGTTAGGAGCGTCATGGCTCAAGGCATGTCGGTGATCCAGATTGCCCGACTGCTGTACAGGGCGATGTTATCGGCGGCCGGTGATTAGAAGACTGAGAGGACACACAGGAAAGAAAGTGGTCCGACACAGAAAGTAAGGCTGATGAAGCGGGGCTGCGTGTTTTCTGCCCCAGTAAAAAAATTAAGAGTGCACGACATCGCTCGATGGGCTAGAAGGAGTATGTACGTATTACTGCAGGAACGGCCCCGTTCAAAGCATTAATTAAATATTATTGTTCATTCAGCTTATTGCTTTTTACAATCTCTTCTTGTACAGCATGCAAGCTAGAAGGGCAAAAAGGATAGCCACAGAGTTACAATAATATGTACAATTTACAGTATTGATTTACGATAATATTTACAATTGTTATTTTTTTAGGCGCCTCCGTAGCCAGGTGGGAAGGAGCAGCAGTGCATAGCACACACTTCTTGATTAGACCGGGTTCGAGCCCGTCACCACCAAATACGGAGGATGCGGAAAGGTCAGGAAATGACCACCGCATATCCCCGGAGCAATATGGCCTTAGTTGCTAATGCTCCTAAAAACCAAATTACAACAACAACAATTGTTATTTGATATATACATAAATGTAATGAATTTAAAATATGTAATCAAAATTGGACAGTTGAGCCTCTAGAATGGAGTTTGGTAAGTTGAAGATGGGTTATTAAGTGCAGTACTCTACACTTATACAAAGTGAGCGTCACTGTTTCTTTGGATTGAGTGGACTTTACAGTTGGTTCTTCATTGTTAGGTATCCTCTGAAGGGTGGGCATGACCCAAGCAAGGCTGCGATACAGTTCTCTTTTATATTCAGTTAGTATGTAAGGGTCAATTTGAAGTTCATTGAAATATTTTATTGTGTTCGCTGGAAACATACTGTTCAGGTAGGCAACATTGTCAACTTTCATCCTTAAAGGAATGAGAGGATTGTCGGTGATCCTGCGACAGGACTTGGGACCTGTAAAAATATCATTTATGTTAGGAACATCAACTCTTTTGGCCAGTAATTTCGATAGAGTGGAGATACTTTTTCCTAGGACGAGAAGCTTCCCAGGTGTCATGTTGATGTTAGTGTGTAATATCGTTGGGGATATGGCAGACGGCATCTTCCTAGTTGGTTTAATCACCTTAAGACCCAGGATTCGATGCCAAATAACTTTTCTTGGTGGCATGGAGAGTACAGATCTGGTCCTCCGCGTTCGGTGCAGAGGTCTCTGAAGCTTAGGGTGGGATGGGTGTGAGACATCTTGTTATACATATTAGGGACAAGTTATGGCAACCTGTTTTTTTTTTTTTTTTGTTGGAAATGCTCCTGAAGAGTGAGGTTCTCATCCCAAGTTACGTCAAGGTCTGTGAGGGATGAGCCTTTTTGTGCTATATTGCCATTGATGAATGCCTGGATATTGTTTTTATAGGGCCGCTTCTTGAAAAGCCATCTGTGCAATTTTTTTTTATGGTTCAGTTGTATTCCGAAAATATCTAATTAATCAAAAGGAAGGTTTATTTTTGTAACAGTAATTTCATCTTCCCTTGGGTTTCCTCTTTGTGTAAAATGATAGGGTACTGGAGAATGCAAAACGTACGTTTCTGCAAGAAGATAAAATCATTAAGGGGCAGTGTTGAAGACTATAAATCTACGAATAGTTTAACGAAATAAATAATTCGTGATCGTAGGGGTCATAGAGAATTCGACTTATAGTGACCTCTCTTACTAATCGAAGTCGTCATTGCAAATGTGTACACTGGCGATGATTTAAAATACATTACATATGGCAATATGTGGTTGAAATGAGGAGTAGCTCAGGTGTACGAAGAGAGGGCGATGAAATAATGGACGGAACATTGCTTTATTCAGTAAAGGTGCTTATTATGATGTGAATACAATGAAAATGGAACTTACTTGTAAGACCGCGCATGTACATTCCTGATGCGCATAGTAGAAGTAGGAACACTGTGCTGATGAAGCCCTGAAAGAGAATATAAATTATTGGTACCGATTTCAGTACACAACACTGTAAATAGTATTAGTATGACCAAATCATGCAAGGTCTTTTTCTGCATCAGCCAAAACAATAAATATATAAAATGAATAATAATAATAATAAAAACAGAAACAGAATAGCCATAACTGTCCCCATTCTCAAAAGGAAACCATCCACTTCCGCTTAGAACTTAGTCAGCCTCACTGCCTCTGCCACAAAAGGATGCAATTTTTCTAGTGGTCAATAACCCACTGCTCATTGGTCAACTTCATGAGATTCAATCTGCTATTATTCCCTAAGATTTTATATTTATGCCCCTAGGTTCTGTTCTCGTCTACGAGGGAGAGCAGACATTCATCATTCCTTTCACTTAGCCCCTTCAACGCCTTATAGATCACAGGCAGATCTTCCCTTGGATGTCTTGTTGTCTGATAGCAAATTATAAGTACAAATCGTTCTTCGGGTGTTTAGCTATACGGTTCTTATAAACTGCGCATTGTTTTTACTGCTTTCAGTTCCAAGGGAACCCACGTATTACTCCTCCTTAGAAGGGAACCCATTGAAAACAGTGCGCAGCTTCGTACAGGCATTTTAACGATTCAGAATTATATCTGTATATAGCCTACCGATGTAGAAACAAAAGTTAAGTATTATATTAAATATTATTATGAAAATCTGATCACTAATTATGCTCATAAACCACCGTGGACTGAGCCGAAACAGCTAGGATGGTGCATGATGTATTGGTACAACGTGAAGTTAAAGAGATAATACACATTAAACAAATTACCATTAGTTATATGGTTCTAACAAGAAACAAAAAATTACCATTTCAGAGTTCAGCAACAAACGATTATCACTGGAAGTGAATCCTTACTGTTTCACTTGATCGGTTACTTGTGCAAAGCCATCAGCGCCTGAAAGTCAATTGTCCTCTTACCACGGTTTGATGAGTCTACTTGGTAATTAGGTACAGCTTCAATTAAGCATATCTGTAGTGGTTTTTGTTGCGCTGTTAGCATGGAAGCTTTTGTTGTCCTTTGGAGGATTTCCTTTCGGTAATTTTTCTTTTTGGTGTATTGCCTCCAGCAATTTGCAAGCTCTGTTGGTTATTCGTAACGTATTGGCTGACAATGTGTTTGCTAGAGATTTCATACAACTGACTTTATAAAAGGCTGCCAATTGTTGCTTTCAGATTTCATGATTATCATCCTGCCGAGGTTTCAATAAGGTTTGTGCGATGTCAGAAGCATCTGGTTTCTTCTTGATGAGTTTGGCTAGTAGTAACAATTTTGATAATTTTTATAGTAAAGCCTAAAATGTGGGTTATCTTAACCAAGAAATCGCTTTGTGCCAGTGTATGTTGGGGGATCTCCAAATCTATAAAAAAGTAGGATTCGGTCCCACGGTCAGAAAAATAAAAATTTATAATCACTTCAGAATAAGACTGTCCCTCGTGTGTAGCGCTGTGGCTATGATCATCTTACTTCCACACTGGATGGGATAGGCTGGGATTCGAATCCCGTCAATGAATTAGTATTGTTTATTCATTTATTATGATTTTTCCCCTATTGGCTGAGTTAATCGTTTCAGTCAAGTTCTTTCTCTCAGAAATTTGGGTTTTTTGTCCAGCAAACAGTAAACCGACAAAGGAATGCATGCAATTAAAGTAGGATTCGGTTTTTAGAGACTTTTGTTTTTATCATTTCTTACCACTTATAAGAAATTATTCTAAATAGCCAGTTCGCACTCTCCGACACGAATCTGACACGATTGCTCCTAAGCAATACTGACCTCCTTCAAAAGAAAGTGGAATGAAAGAAAATGGCACGACGAGAAGACAACTGAGCAGTATCAATAGTTGAGTATTACGATGTAATCGTTTTGGCGCACTATGGCCACTATTGTGCAGGCGTTCTATTGTGAAGATATTGATGAAAGTTCTTTCATCAATATCTTCACAAATTGTTTAAATAATTTCAAAGTGACTTAAATAATTCGATATATGTACACTGGTGTGCAAAACTTAAGGACCAACACTATTTCTACAGGTTACAACCACAAAATCAAACGAAACAGCCTGTGGCGATTTGCATAACTGTGGCTGTTCAGTAGAAAGCTGGTGCACATGCAAAAATTTGAATCGTGATGAGAGGGCTCACATAAACAGATAAAAGCAGCAGTTCAGCAGTTATGTGCAAATTACCGAATGGTGAGCACGATTGTTACAGACGTCCGATTTATTTCATACAGTGCTACAGACAACGAAATGGCCAGTAGACAACATCACGATGACTTTCCCTGGGGGTGGAATAATTGGGAAGCTCGAGGAAGGTTGAAGTGCGAGGAGTGTGGCTGCAGAGTTCGGTATCGTCCATAGCATCGTCTCACGTGCGTGGTCGGGATTCAGAACTACAGGTACAGCTGTTCGAAGGACCAGTGGTGGTCGCCCACTCCTACAGGCCAAGAGGGACTGACACCAGACAGCAGGATCTATTGCAAACCAGCTGCACAGGACGCAGGATATCGCGCTTTACTATGGCCAGGCGACTCCACAAAGGTGGACTGTTTGCCCGACAACCGGCACGCTGTGTCCCTTTAACACCTGCCCATCGGAGACACCGTTTACAGTGGTGCATCGAACACAAGGACTGGACAGCAGCGCAATGGGTAAGGTACTCTTTACTGATGAGAGTAGATTCAGTCTCAGCAGCGATTCTGGACGTCAGCTAATCTGGCGAGAGGTTGGCACACGGTATCACCCCGCAAACATCACTGAAAGGGATCGATATGGTGGTCGAGGTGTTCTCGTCTGGGCAGGCGTTATCTTGGATGGACGTACACAACTCCAGATACTTGAAGGCAGTACTGTAACGGTGCACGTTATTGTATTGAGGTAAATCTTCCCCATGTGCGTCTGTTCCGAGGTGCAATTGGCTCCAAGTTCGTGTTTATGGATGATAACGCCACAATCCATCGCACTGCAGCTGTAGATATGCATTTTGAAAGCGAGGACACTGTTCGTATGGATTGGCCTGCCCGTTCCGCCGATCTAAATCCCATCGAACACATATGGGACGTTCTGGGGAGATGCCTAGTGGCACGTTCACACCCACCAGAAAATGTTCACCAGCTGAAGATGGCGCTGAAAGAGGAATGGACGATGTTGCCGCAAGGACTTATCAACAACATTATTCTAAGTATGGAGAGGAGGTGCAAAGCCTGCATCGACATATCTCCTACTGAAGACCACTTTTCTTCCCTTTGTTCCATCTTCGGCAATGATGCATCTGTATCATGGCAGCCAATGCTACGTTGCCATTTTTGAATAAAGTCCCTCTGTACCGTTTTGTTTCCGTTGTTGTTTCCTTCATCATTTCTGTACTTCACGAGGTTCCTTTGATATGCTTTTTCCATATCCAAGCCACTCCTATGAGAACTACAGATGAAAACCTGATTTTGAAGGTTTTTAAGTTTTGCACACCAGTTAGTTATAGCTATAGTTTAGTTATAGCATTTTTAATTGCATAATTATTATATTATGGTATAATATAGATAAATTCAATCGTCATATAGTTATAATTAGCAAAGTATGCGGTTCCTGATTCATTGCATGATACACACTTTTGAACTGTTGATGCTCAAAAACCCACCTTTGATTTCTCTCATCTTCTTATTCACCTCTCATACTGCGATTTATTTTATGTCCAGTACAAATGGAAAATGAGATGACAAAAATACGAGGTCTCGACATTCTTGTGTGGATGATTTCTTTTTCCATCTTGGCATAACGCAATTTCGATATAATATAAAAAAATTGGTCCGTTAACTTGCAAGGACATGCTGATTTATTTATTTGTGAAGTTTAAATTTTCGAATAACATTTTCTGAAGTGATCAGAAATCATTTCAGAAACAGATAATGTAATGTAACACATCAGGAGAGTCATTGTTCCTCTGCCCGTATAACTCAATTCTCTTACCAAAGTCTTCTGTACACCACTTCTGAACGTATTGCAGTTTGTATGGTTTCCATTTTTAAAAGTTTCATGAACTGCACAATAACTTAAGATTTCCCATGTCTGATCGACTTCTTTGGGCTCCTTTACCTGGTTAATATTTTCTGGTGATCTCGCCTTGGTATGTCCTCCTGGTATTTTCACGTCCTTAACTGAAGCTGCAGTAAGCTTTACAATTTAATCGTTTTGAATACAAAGTGCAACTCTTTGCCCCAACTTTCTTGAGTGTTATTGAAGACTGTCCAATCCTATATTGTGCAGAAATTCGCATTCTTTGAGAAACGGTGTCTTTCAGCAAACCAATTAATTTGAAAGCGAAAATAATAAATAAAAGAAAGAGAAAAATTAAAAGGAGAGCGCAGGCTTTTTAAACAAACAAAACATTAGCTATGGATCAGTTTGTAGTTCTGTTTACAAGGTCTGTGCGCTGATCGACTTTTGGATTTCTTCCTTCAGCTCTCAGAAATACAGCAGTGGACAGCGCTGCAGATTGCAGACACGATATACTTCCACCTCATGTCTTCGTTTCCTTGATACTTAAATATCCTAATACCCTTAATCCTTAATAGATGGAAATATCCAAAAAATTTCAAAGTTGCTCGTATCATCGGTAGAATTTGAACTTAGATTTTTCAAACTGGTGGCCGGTGATAAATCCAGCCATGGATGCTCGTGCAATACATTGAAGAGTAACTTTATGAAGTTTTGTGTCCATCGAAGCTGACAGCAGATGTGGTGTACTCTATTGTAATGGTGGAAGCAGGCAAATTCGTGTTTTTCAGTTTGGAAAGTGGCTGACTAAGGAGAATCCAGGAATGTGGAATGAGTTTGAATTTCTTTCTCCTTACGCTATTGTATTTCCCTTTACTCGCGACTCGACACACGGTTATGTGGCCACGTGATGGTATCTATACCACTGTGGATCTACGTTCAACAACTGATCGGTCACGGACTGATTACAATGGATTCCACTGAAGAAGCCATCCGCTTATTTGTTTCAAGGTAAAATAGCTGCAGTAAGTAATGCATGTCCTTTTTGTGTTAGTTTATTGTTATTACGAGTTCAGAGTTTGTTTAAATTGAATAATTGCATGCCATGGAATAGAACTTAAGTAGGCCTGTTTGGAGTGCTAACATTTCAATTACAAGTTGAGAACCATAACTAATAATAGAGGGCGATACTCGTCTGTGCGAACTTCGCAAAAACGAACAAGAAAACAGAATTGCATTCAAGGATAACGAGCTTTTTATAAATGGATTATCCCCACCCTTATCCTCTGTCAGAACTGTCTAACGCTTTTAAACCCTCGTGCAGCCACACGCAAGTATACAGAAACACGAACAAATGAAAAACGCCAAATTTTCCATTGGCTTGGAAGGAAAATTTTTAGTTTTTTCCTCGATGACCTCATAAGAACTTCTTAATCGGTGTTTCTGCGGAGAGAACAGCCTGATGTTGGTGTCCCAATTATTTCAGCAGAACTTGTCCCCCATGCAGCCGGAAATGTTAACAGAAATAAAGGTGGCCTAATTTCTTTTTCTCTGTTCAATAATAATTCGCTGGTTGAGACATTTTCTGAGTTGATTACCACGTCGGGAGTGTTTCTGTTTATAGTACGCGCAAACTGGTTTCACGGTTTTCGAAAACCACGTGAAACTGCTTCGGATCACGTTCCAGAAGGATTTCCTCGCCTTCGGGAACCTTAAACTATATAATTTTAGCGTGCCATGCATTTGTCGTAGGTGAAACAGAGTTCGGGTCTACTGGTGCCAGCTCCACAAATATTTAGTTTTTATTCGCGAGTCATTGAAAAATACCCTCGAACCAACGAGTAGGACGTGTTTGCGTTTAACTGGTAGCATAACATAAATGTTTTCATTGACACGTTTGCTGTTCCACATTATGCTTGTTTTGAGAGTTTGATGCTTTTCCAGGTAAGTGGCATATCTAGGATTTATTGAATCCGTGTGTAAAAGATGAACGTGGACCGCAAAATGTCCCTTTCCCTTTACATGCACCAAGGGACCCGTACTCTTTGCATATATAGAGGGCTGGCTGCGGTAGACTCCAGGTTAACCAAGGCCATGAAGAATCAGTTCATCGTTTTTATAAATTATGGATTTTTCGTATGCTGTTGCATATGAAAAATATGGTGGCAAATATGGAAAATTAGGTGGCAAGGGTAGATATTGGAAATCTGAGGGACATTCCTCGAATAATTCAGATACAGTTTTTTCACGGTGGACAGTTGCGTTGTCGTCTTGAGAGAATCCATCGCAATCCTGGAATAAATAAAGCATTGCTAGATAAAGCTGAACGGACCCAGTCCGTACAAACAAAACACTCATACCATGATACCACCTTCAGCAGTGGCTTGAGTGGTGGAGACGAAACTTTCTGGATTCATGGCTTCATGAGGTTCACGCCACATAGTGTTTGCGAAAGAGGCGCCACCGGTGGTTTCCCACAACTGCGCAAAGGTTCACGCCACACTTTCTCCCTCCCTCGTGGGTAACACAGTTGGTATAATCAGAGTCCTCCCCACACTGGGTGAAAAAGACCTGTGTTCGAATCTCACCAATAACCCAATGAATATTTATTTTTTCAACAAACAGTAAATCGACCAAGTAAACAAGGAATTTATAGACATATTTTATATCTATAACAACCAACCGACTTTCACCCAACCATTTGTGCAAAAATGAGTAAATCGAGACTTGTGGGATCATCATATGATTATAATATCGGTTCTTATAAATACAAAATTAACACAATTCAGTAAAAGAGTTCCTAATGAAATCGTTAAGTTCATAAAATTATGAAATACAGTTCTCACTAAAGTGCCTGAATAACGAAATCTACCTCATTAAGGAGAAGGCTGGATCCATTTGCTGTGATGTGGAAAATTTTCACCTTGCATAACGCAATCAGCAACATAAAATGAATACGAAGATTTGCTAACAAGCCAGAATCACACTTAATTTGATAAGGTTCTTAGTCAAGAGTCATATTCGTAAAAAGGTTACCTAATAAGGGTAATTTAAAACTAATGATGAAAAAAAGAGTTGCATAAGTCAGGAGGATTCATGGATACATTGTGAAAATTCTATCCTGTAAATAAGAGCAACACGGAATGTAATTTAAAAGCCTAAAAGGCATTATTATCAAAATTTCCTTTTCAGGAACAAAAGAAAAATGAATGTGCTCTTGTTGACGATTTTTGCTGACGTCAAGATGACTTTCGCTGATGAACATTTTCATACAAGAGGATTCAGACGTAACAACAGGGATTGAATTTATCGTAAAATTCAGTATAATCGCAAACCAAATTTCCTTTTGAATATCAAGTGAAGCGTTTATCGCAGTTCAGTTTTATTTTTATGGGGGGGATTGAACTGTTCTGAGCACTTTCTTGAAAAACTTTTCTTTTTGCAGAGCTGTTATAAAGAATTGGATGATCATTAGCGCTTCTTGTCGATTTGAATGGACGCATTAGATTTTCTTGAATCGCACAAAAACAGCGGATGCCCACGAATGACTTCGTAATTATAAGCTAAACGTTCTTTATCTTACTCTAAACGCATTCGCTTCTATCAAATAAAGCCGCAACCTAAACTTGTTTTCTATTGACTCGGAGTGTCCGAAAATCACCGGCTAATAAGGATGGATGTGTCGAAATAGACCTACTCCTGGGAACAGGAAGGAACTGAAGCCAGGACAGCGCTAATTACCACCGTGTCCTTAGATCTGAATCGTCTATTAGACAAAAAAGTAAGAAAAACGAGACCTAACAAAAATAATGCAAGTGGGGACGACTCTTGCAGTAAACGCCAATTATCCGGTTGTAATGAACAGTGAAAAGCACTTCCTTGTTTTCATCTGCATAGCAAAGCGACCATCCCACCGGATGATATGGTCTGATTGGCTAATTAACATATCCGGTGGCGCCAAACATCTCTTGCGAAAAGCAAAACACTACTATCCTAACGCCATTATAGAAGACTCGGATATAATTACCACAGAATCTGTTTTTGAAACCTCTCTTCCGATACGTATAAACCTGCTTAAGAAATTTTATTTCTTACATGCATTCAGAGAGATGTTGTTTCATTGTAATGCGGGTATATAACTCTCTTTCTCTCTCCCCAGTTAGATTCACGCATCTTCCTTCTCTTTCACTATCCGTCAGCCCCCACAGTTTCATCTATTACAACTCTAAAGTCTTGAAATAGATGAAGCTACTCAATCCAATGTACTGCCAGTATTTTCCTTTTATTAAGTTGAGTGTTTGCGAAGACTGAATCCGGTCCTGTTTGATGAAGGAATTACAACACTTCCAGGTTGACCTCATTACGTCACAGATGACGGAAACAGATGACAGGATAAGTAATCGCGTGCTGGCGATGTGAGACGTTTATAATTTCTTGGAGAAACAGCCACAGTAAACTTGTGACCTAATGGAGCCTGCAAAAGTCAAGTGGCGCGCACCGCTCACTCCTCTTAGTTATGGCACAGTCAAACCTCAGCGGTGATGATAACTGCAGCCTACACATTTCTAGTATTCACTGCTGGCATTCTCCCGAACCCTACCAGGACTTTTGTTCGCTGCCTCATGCCGATTCTTCCCACAGAAACGTTGGGCTGATATTGGTGCTTGATTCCAGCTGGTACGCACTTATATGGATTTCTTGCAAAATAAAAAAAACAAACAAACTGTTCTTTAGTTTTAACATGTGACCCTTTGCTGCTAGCTCACAGTGGGCAACGTTTACCTTTACTATACACAATGTAAATAGTCCAAAGTAACGCTCAAGGAGAAGAAACAGGTCAACTTAATGAAGATAGCAAATACAAAACGACATTGTGTTTGGAGTGTTCCTGTAGCGATCGGAGCGACTTATTTTGGAGAAAATCGGGCGAAGTCCGTTAGTTTATACAGGTACATCTTTAAACTAGGCCACGGAGAACAAGTCAAGGACATGTTCTGCTCCGAATTTAAAACGTTTCCTATAACAACAGAGGAAAATTTTCTTATCTTGGTAACTGCTAGCGATTAATGAAGCAGTTCCAGAGATCGTTATCAGAAGAGCGTGTAAAGCGAGGCTTTTAATTTAGTATTTTACACATCACGAGTTATATACAGTTAAAAGCACGAGCCAGTTATAATTATTGATGAAAAACTGGTTTTTGGACTTCTTAAATCCCTCTTAAGAAGTCCTGGCGTATATATTTTAGAAGAAATCCTAAAAACAAGATTGCCCTTCCTGTATTAACAGTAATTGCGTTCTTCTGGGAATCCACGCGACCTTTGGCATTGGAGCTTCTGTACCTTGGTAAATCCTAGAAGAGATCGACGCAACTTTCTGCCAATATCTCGTTAAGTGGAAACAAACCACATCCATATTTCCAGCAACTAGTTTGAATGCTATAGTGTGTTCCAAAAGTCCGTTGGTCTTTTTTTTTTTTTTTTTTTGTGGGGTGAGGATTTTGACTAGATTCAACCCAAACTTTTCGTTTAATAAAAGCGCATGTTACTTATTATAGTAGAAGTTTTTTCGACGAGAAATCGTAGATGACAGCTTTTTTAACAGAAACGTTAATTCGCTATGAATCCTATTGAATCGTTTAGTTCTTCTGCAGTTTATACACCTGAATTACGTTATATAACAGTGCCCTGAGAAACTGCAAGGGCTGGTCAAGAACCCCTTGATAACTCATTCTCAAGGAGACGCTCTGGAGCCACCTTCTAGCAGTGTAAACACATACTTAACTACGATGAGCAGAAAAGGTAATTGCTTCTGTTGACTTTGAAGGCGTCACCTCTGAACCGTAACTTACAAATTACAGCTAGTTTATATGCCACTTTTCTCACTACTGTTCCAATTATTCTGTTTGGAGGATCAGCCTTTCCAAGGTGAACAAGGCTGCGATTCAGAATGGAATGTAGGTTGACAGGCCACGCAGCGAATTTTCTTTCTTTCTTCAAACAAAATACAGCAACGAAAATTATTAAGGAACAGGATTTTGATAATGGAACAGCTGCTGAACTGCTTCGGCATTGAAGAGAAGGTCAGGTTGGTGTTGTTTGGAGAGAAGAGGGTGTTTACCTAGTTTGTATAAAATGAGAAGGGCTTTCTATTACTCCTCTGTTTTCCAAGGAAAGGTCTTGTTTATCTTCGTGGAATCTTTGATTGCGTCACTGTTGCGAGTAACTTATCCAGCTTTGTAAAACTTGCAGGTTTAAAAGCAATAATCGTACGTTATCCCATTTAAACCAGACCAACATAGTTGTGACAGATTAAACTAGTTCTTTTAAACTTCTTCTTTTGTATATCACTGTTGTATTTTCATTGTCTTTCTTCTTATAGACACAAGATAATTTTATGTTTGTTCGTATATTTTTCGTATTCGTATTTCGTAAATTTATTTCCAGTTTGCCCTTGTTATTCTGAAAACTAAGACACGATATGCTTCGCAGACTGGGCCGTTTTAACGCATGGGCGGACGCCAGGGGCCTCGGCCTACTTGGGGGCCCCACTTAGGATTAGGAATGCGACTAAAGGAGACCCAGAAAAAAAATTAAGACAAAATTTAAACTGAATAGGGGCCACATTTGGAAATTACTGTCGTATATACACGTGCATATTACACGAAGATCGTTTTTTGCATTAATTAGTGAACTTCCCTTCCCCAGTGGATAGCCAGATACCATAATAAATTAAAAACCTGAAAAGCATAGCCCCAATGAAGACTAGAACCAAGTTTGTTATGGCCAGTAATAGGATGGTGCATTTTGGTTATCTCAGAAGTTGAGTTAGCTTAGTTGAGTATGGTTGAGAAACTTTTCTACTCTCTCAATACTGGAATATTTAAAACGATTGCCGAATAAAGCCATATAAGTCGTGTAGAAACATATCCACAGACATTCCTCCGATCGTTCCTGAGGTAATTAAATTACCACATCGCAAGTAACTGCAATTGTTTTCCAGCTGACTGTCTTTCTTTTCAATATCATCCAACAGCTGTTTAATTGGTTCTGCATACCCTTTATGTTAGCGTTACAATTAATTAAAAGGACGTCGAGAGTAATTACAATGCACGAGACTGTTCGCCGAATGCAAAGAGAATGAAGAAGGTTGACGCAAAAAAAAAAATCAAAAAGAACTAAACCACTGTGGCGGAACAGAACCTGGAGCGCGCTGCCAGCGGTGTGACACTGTGTTTTGCTGCGAGGCACTCGGTGTGGGTCAACGATCTTGCGGTGGTGCCGACTTCAGGAAGTACGTCTCCACTAGGGCATTTTTCACTTCTTACCCTGCTGGCACATAAAAGAAACTGCAGACGTTTGAGTTCCTCTGATAATCTACCTTTATCGTCCTCCACCAGTCGTAAAAGTGGAAGTAGCACAAGGAAACGAAGCCAACCCGAGAATGATTCATTATCCGGGTCTGATATCTATTGTGCTTTGCTTCTGTGTGGCCTGCCGAGGTTATCGCAGACATCCTAATTCAGTAATAAAGTAAGGCCTGATAGGCGAACTTTATTTAACCCCCGCGATTGGCAGCAGTCCGAGAATTACAAGCGAACAGCGACACGGACAAAGTTCACAGCGCAAATAATGCAATAAAGCTGCTTCTGATCTCTGTTAGCTTACATTTAGCGCTGTAAGATGCTTTTCAGCCTTACAACGAGATCATTAGACTCGTAGTTCTCAAAATTTACCACTAGAGGCGCCCAATGTGCGAATTTATGTCCTTTTGACACGCTCAAAGCGCATTAAAATCTTCTACGTGTATTGAAATTAAGATACTTTAATAATTAAACACAAAAACCGTAACATAATTTTAATTGTTTTGTCTCGAGTTCGATCGGAAATTCAGCTGGGGGTTCGATTGGTTAACTTTGTTTACTGTGGCAATGACACTGTTGGGAAAGATTCTTAGGAGAGAAAAGTGTAAATTTGGTGCGCGACGAGAGAGAGAGAGAGAGAGAGGGCGCTAATAGCGTAATGACCTAGCGGTACAAATCCGAATGACTACCACCGGCACAGCCGGATTGCGACTTCGATAAGCTTGTCACTCATGCGCTGCCACTGATAATGTCATGGTTGGGCGTTGGCCTACTGTTCCAAGCCCCGTGGCCCTCCCGTTTTCAGAACACGGCTGCTTTCTCACGGACTCCACGTGTGTTCTGTGGTCAATTTGCGAACAGGGAGCACCAAATACCGCGCTAGTTTCGCAATCCGATTGCCTTTTTGCTCTACATTCAGAAACATCGGAGAGCAGTAGAAGAACCTCGCGACCAGCAAAGATATCCACCTCGCGGTGAATATCTTAGCAACCTTACGTACGCATTTCCTGTTTAAAATAACCTTTGTCTCGCATTTATTAAGGAGACGAAAGGGTGGTGGTGGTGGTGGCGGACAGCAGAACGAACACGCACACTTAACCCTTAATCCCTAAAGTATGGGGTAGGTTAAGCCGAAGGTGGATATAACTCAAAGCTCAATATTAGTCCTCCGTGACTGTGTAGTGATTTCCCGTTCGTTTTAAAGGTCTGAGTTCAAATAGCGTTGGTTACCGGCAGACCTTTTCACTCGGAACTGTAGTTAGCCCTGTCTTAACCGAAGGTTTTGGTTGTTTTAGGGTTTCATGCGCATCAGCAACATATGTCTATAAATTGCGTGTGTTCTGTGGTCGATTTACTGTACTGGATGAAACTCGGGTGTTTCATCCAGTACAGTGAAGAGAAAAAATCATGATACCCTTCCTTGAGACCGACTTACTCATCCACGTTATGAAAAAGGCCCATAAAAATTCCTAACGTCACTGATCGATTCGAACTCAGGTCTCTTTCACCCGGTGTGGGGAAGACGACAATTCTATCACCTGTGCTACCGCGAGAGCTTGAATGAAGTGAAGATGAGGTGAATACTATTTGCAACCTGATAGTTCACAGTCAGTTTTCATGCTGGAGGATGAAAAATCGAGAATAAATCTCTTTATACTAATCCCGAGTGAAGAGGTAGAAATTTCCCCTTTCTGTAATGGAATCTCTGTGCCCCCACCCCCTTGTTTATATGTGTTTATGTATAATTTTTTTATAACCTCACGAAAATAATTTCAGAAAGTTAAATTCATAAATCATATGTTTAAAAGTAAAATGCGCGCTGTTCCTCTGAAACAGTTTACAATAAAAAGAGCAAATAATGAAAATGGTTTTGCCTTTCCTTGTTCTTTTGTTTTAATGTAATAGTTCTCCCACCCCCAAATTTAATCCCCACAGCTTGAGAAACAATGAACTGGGATATATTTGACTTTTTACGCTACAAGAAATACGTTAAAAATTATTTCGTTTCTTGTCGACTCCCCGTCTATTACTAAGAAGAAAGTTTCTACCAACAACTTCCCTTTCACACACACTGGTCATTATAACTTCCGGCGTGTTATTCTCCTCGCTGTTCTTTTAATTTTCTGATGTCACTGACCTTTCTATTGAACAATTTATCTTTCTTGTATCCGTTCCACACAGTGAATTATATTTTATCCAATTTTGAGCCAGACGAGTGCTGTTTACAAAGTTCTGTTCTCTCCCTTGTTTATTGCTTCTGTTATGACAGAATTTTGACCATTTATCATTATTTTTTTTTTCATTATTTGAAGTTTTATTATGTGCTGATTTTTTTTTTAAATTAGAGGAGAAAGAAGCCCATGCCAGCGAAGCGTGGAACTCAATAGCGTACCTATAGAAAAAGTTCTGAAATTTTTATGGGCTTTTTTCCTCTTATTGGACATTGGTGTTTTCAGGTTTACCGCAAAATACTTCTTTCGCTTGCCATGCACAGTGAAACCGTAGTATATTTGCAATCACGTAATATACAAATCGAGGATCACATTGGTAATGGATGAAACACCCGAGTTTCCGGGAGAAAAAACCACGGTACCCTCGCTTGAGACCGCTTCCACGATGTCCCTACACTTGATGATTCGTGTCCAGAAAGAATTGAAGTCATAATAAATTCCAGCGCAACTTGGAGGAACAGAAATACATGAAAGAGCGCTTTGTATTGTGTGGTTCAAATGGGCCTACATAGATAATGAGATCAATATAGTTCGATAAAAATCTTCAGGCTGGTACAATCACGTGAGTCAAGCAAGAAAGGCCATTGCTGTGGACCGAATCTAGTTCGTCTCTGTGCTGTGCCAGGATGCCGAGGGTGTGCCGATTTATTTCATTTGACTGTGCTGCAATATCTGCTGACACTTCTTCTAATAGAGCATTTTTCCCTCGTTGTAAACATTCCGCGATTGCATTTAAAATTACACCATAATCTACTTCCACCGTTTTAGCGTGTCATGTGAAGTTCGTAATGAGCCAACAGCATTCACATTCCACCGCACGCTCTGGTAGATAAACATTTTAGTGATAAGGCGCAACAAATTTATGTCATTCAATTTTCTCCAAGCGTCCAGCACGATTCGTAAGAACCTTTCCCGTATTTTATGTACAAATATCTTATCTTTAATGATCCACTTGTTACGAATTCAACGAACCGTAATGATATTCGAGCAGAAAACAAATAAGGCAAAACTTCTTTTAGTAAAAAAAAAACATTTCATTACACAAAAAAGCATCCCGAAAGCCTTTTAATTCAGTCTCTTTACGTTGTTTTTAACATTTTCAGCGATATATATTAATTGAAAGAACAAATTACGCTTTTTAGAGATCAAGTCGTCTGCGTACTGCTTGTGCTTTGAGGTCTGTCTGTGTGAAAACCATCAGAGTACTCGGAGAAGACCTTCACCGGCTTGAAACCGACTGATTTAATTAATAATGGGGAATTTTTATTTTAGAAGAACCAACAACTATGTGTTCCAGTTTCACCTCCCAACCCCATTTGAGATTTTCTTTTATCCCTGTTTTATTTGGTGCCTTCTAAAGCTAGGATTCATCATTTGGATTTCCCAATAATGATGCGGATAATGTCTGGTTATTGAAATTTTACTAATTCCTTGATTTTAACCATCCTGAAGTCCACCGACCTTTTCATTTCATCGACATGGTACAGCGTGTCCCCTCTTGTCTCCATAACGTTTCCGCACCAGCGATAGCAACTCTACGCCTGATTGCACGTGCTATACCAAACACCTGCATTTCTCGCCGTGTTCTCATCATAAGAAACTTTCAACAGAAGTAGAATTACGCACTTCTTGCGTAGTTATCGCTGTTCCAAGCCACACTCCCATTGTAGGTGAAATGTTTCCTTGTTCGTGGTGCAAACTGATGGCACGGTGGAAATCTTTTTGTTTCCCAATGTACATTAGATTGCTATAGCATTTCAAGGAAGAATCAAATAGCCAGATCAGCAGTAACATCGAGCTTGTTGAATAGAAATACACCGGAATTTTACTGATGGATATGTAAAAATTGTACTATCTTTTTACCATCGGCACTGAATAGTTCGAAAGGGAAGCTGGTATCAACTTTTTTTTTTTCGGTTTCTTCGGTTTCTTATTTTTAAAATAAAGAACTTGATCCTTGAATGTGCTTTTAGTTTACAATTACGTGCATATATCAGAACTGGTAATCCAATATGTGGATGAGTCACTATTAGGATACAATTTGCATTTTGACTTATTTGATTTGATACAACTTTTAACAGACACACATCGTTTTCAAATTATCCAGGATGATCCTAAATTCCGTACTCTAATCTGCGCGAACCATTTTACAGTACGAGGCGCCGGGTAAGAACATAACCAATCGCTACTCCCACATCAAAATTTTAGTTCGCTCCGACTTCCCAGTCACGCTGGTTTATGGGGGTGTGTCAAGATTACGACAAGGAAATGATCTCTTCGACCACAAAGGACACTAACTTAGATAAAACTTAAGAAATTATGACACTGCCTTGGGGTTCTAATAACAGGTGCTGTGATTGGACTAGTTTTCTCGAAAGTATATCCTCCAGTGGCATTTTTCTATTTAGCCATCAAAAGCGGAATAACTGAGCTGATAAAATAAGAAGTGATATACAACCGAGAAAAATCTCCCCTCGTCCCACCCCCAAAACTGTATGTTAGAATTCATCACACTGTAGAGAGTCTGCATAGCAGCTCTATTCGTATTTTACCCTAGATGCGTCGGATGGAGCTTTTTTAGATAACATTTGGGTAAAAGATTTCTAAACGTACAGAATATAAGAACCTGGTTGCTGTAAGTTCCCATTTGGAACGTTGAATCTTTTATATGTGACGCTGAGACATTCCATAAAAATGTGCACGTGGTGATCTACCTGAAAGCCCACCATATTGCACTGCACATGACTCATGACACGGATATATCATGTGTATGGCTCGGTTTTGTATCATATGACCTGTCCCTGACACCAATGCTCAATAATCGCCGCTATTACTCTCCGAAATCGCCATTAAGGATGTATGTGTTCATCTAGCATCGTATCGAGCTGCTGTTTCTCCACCCATAAAACCAAGCAGCGTACCAAATAGCAGCCCTCTGTCCCCCTCGTGAAAGAAAAACACGGAGAAGGATTCTGTACAGGCTGACTTCCTGGAATATTGACCCAAGTTAAAGAAACCCAAGAAGGCTGAAATAAATGAGACTACCCAACCCTGACATTAGTAAAATGAACATCCCTTTGCCCAAAAAATCCGGGTGCAGTGTTTATAACCCGTGAAATAGCAGATAAAGCGCAATCAGTATGTATGGCATCAACCTTGCCAACCTCGGAGGCATGCATCAAAGCAATACGAAATGCATTCGTTCGTGTTGCGATTCTTCCAGGAGTGCCCCGGAATTCGTTAGTAGGACAACAGGAAGAGAAAACTCGATAATTACAGCTTTTTATTCGGCGTCATTTATGTTCGTTGACTGTTTCAAGCAAATATCGCTTGGCAAGGTCATAAATTCTCGCTTCGTAATTGGAAGAACAACATCTAAGATCCAGTTACTGCCACCTTTATCTGTTAACTTTGAATTCATTATCATTAGTGCTTGTAACGAGATAACGGGTGAAAGCTATCGCAGCCATAAGAAGGTATTTCCAACGCAACATAAACGCCAAAGTGTAAGGTTCTGATGAAGTGACAGTCGCATTGAAATATTTGACAGAATTATTCTGTAGAAATGAGCCAGAGATGCATTCCGATAGAATTATCAAAACTCGTATATTTTGCATAATTTTAATTGAGAGATCGTTGCGCTGGTACACTATCTTCACCTTCGAATATTGTCTTTACACTTTGTAGTAAACTGTTAAGACTGAATTTAACAAACACAGATGGTCTTCACTTGCAAATCCAGTATGCAAGTTCTGCACGACTGCATTGTGTCCTGATCATCGCTGTTTACCTCATGCTTAAAATATTTTTATATTATCAGCCACGGTTCAGAGAACTTTTCTCTTTTTATTCCTTGCCTCAGTAAACAAAGAATACAAAAGACGTTGTCAGTTTTTGATTTTGCATCTCACGAGGATTTTCTCCTAGAGGAGCAAACATTCGTCATGGTAACAGCTCGTATTGCTGTGGTGTTTATTTGTAACGGTTACTTCAGAAATAACTGTTTAAATCCGTCAATATTCATCGTGATCTTTCTGGACCAACCGCCTTTTGAGCCTTATAAACCGCAGTTAGATTCCCACCCTATAAATTATTATCTGTTTATTAATCATTGCAAGACACTCCTGGACAGCCATAGGCTAGAAGGGTTTTATATAAAAGTTTGCATTGCGGTACACGTGGGCTCCGCCTGCGAAATATTTGCAGATGTGTTATTTGCATCTGTTTGCGTGACAGCAAATCTATTTACAAAATAAGTAAGCATTGGTAAAAGAAGAAGAATGGACAGACCCTGCAAGATGACATATTTAGAAAGGTTGATTTCTAAAGCAATCCACATACCACTAAAATTTAGCAAAGTACAGCAGAAAGAATAATTACGCACATAGTCCAGTTACAGTTGGTTGCGTAGAAATATAGAAAACACTTACTTCAGACGGTAATAAAATGTGAGGAGGAATTATTCCTTACTGGATGAGAAGAAAAGAATCCTCAAAAACTTGTCTTTTGTATACGGGAGCTTTGCTTTTCAGGGTCAATCATCAAACTATTAAATACTTCTGGGATGTTTGTTGGCAATAATCAACGAAGCGTGTACAGCATGTTGAATGAGGGGCGCAGTGGTAAGCTTGGGTCAGCAGAGACCCGGGGCCGTGGGGGCGAGAAATTATGTTTCCTACCTTCGGCATATCTAACTTCCCCGTGAATGCTGAGCGAGTGGGAGCAAATTTCTTGCGACAGCTTCCGGGGCTTGATGTTAAAGTTCGAAAACATCATGACTTGTGAGATGGCAAGTGGTTTCCGAGCCATTCTATTCAGCCATCTCAGGAACAAATATTCGAGCCCTAAATCAATTTGAAAGTGGTAACTATAACAGTATTGGCAGCAGACATTTAGTGATATATTAGACTGCAAGCGCAAGGTCCTACGGAGCAGAGCATGTTTTAGTTTCATTATGAGCGAAGCGATAAAAAAGTAAGAACCTCATCCCACATTAGTCCACGAAAATCAGGTTTTTCATCCGGCAAACCACACACACGCCTTATGATATATTATTCTTAATTTTTTTTTTTTAACTGGAGCTAGTCATTTGCCCTCGTTTACTTTGGTTCAGATGCATTCCAATGAAGTCTAAATAGTTCTTTAGGCTTCGTATGTTTCTATTGGCTTGCTGACTTGCTTCTTCTGTTGATTCTTGCCTTGCTAGAAGCAATAAAATATTTTTAAGCCAACAAGAGAGACAATAAAATTGGTGTTGGAAGCCAAGAAAGACTGCAAGGTAGGGCCTTGGATAGGCCATACAAAGGGTGTGAAAAGGAACAAAATCCACTCTCTGAAATGGTAAAGCCATAGTCTGTTCCTCAGAAAAGCATTTTAGTAGGTATCCACCAATGTCAAAATTGTGTTCTTGAATGTTAATGAGGCGGTGTAGAAATATTATACACAGAGGAGATATCGAAAAAGATAATATGTAACTGTTCTTCGTTATTTAATACTAGCTGTATGCGTAGGACCGTATCCAGGGGGTAGCTTGTTGTGGATCTGACTGGTAAGACTCAGTGTAAGTGTATGAGAGTTAGCCGGGAATTCATTTTTCAATTTGCATTTTTGCGGATCGGTTGCGCAAAATATGTGGTCCGTGCTTGCGGTAGGACTCCAATTTTAAAATATCGGATATATGTATACATTGCAGCATTGAATCTATTATAAAAGGACTACTAATTCTGTTCATAAAATCGGGAAATTTATCCGGCTCTCCAGTAGCGTTGTTGAGTAGCTGCTTTATGGCTTTTGTATCGTTCTCTTTTGTAATAGTAATCGGGCCGTGTCCATGAGATTAGGATGGCGGAATTCCTCTTTTTTGTTGCTGTATCTAGCGGATCCAAGATCTGATTTCATTTTATCATGATTTCATCTTTCGCTCATTTTGCATAAGACGAGGCCAAACGTGTAAAAAGACCTTTCTCCTCTTGTAGCCTATTTCGACAGTTAGGACGTTTTTTGCCAATTTCTGAAGCATTTTTGTTTCAAAGAAAGCATTTTTTTTTTTTTAAACTTGAGGGCTTACCGAAGTATTGCCTCTCAAATTCCTTGGGTAGAATCCAAAGGATCCAGGAATAGTTAGTTCTTTCTTTTTTTTTCATTTAGCAACAGGCATTAAAAGAATTTGTTCTCTGAACCAATTCTTTAATGTCTCAAGAATTCAGAATGCACAGAGGACATTGCCCTTTCTACGAACTCTCATTTTGCACGTGTGACGAGAACACCTGGCTTGTTTGCGTCAAAAATAAAAGATTGTTTTTTTTTTGTTTCCTTTCAAAAGTTGAAAAGATCGAAAAAAAGAGTTCTTGAGTTGATACTTGCAAACGAGCAATGTGCGCTTGGAATGCCATTAAAATCCATTCTGTTCCTTAATTTTCTGTTTTGTTTTCAAATGACGTTTCAGCTCATTAGCTTGCTGATTGGAACGCGTGCTTTTGATATCAGGTTTTTGGCACTCCTGGCGTCGATGTTTTGCAGCCAACGTGTATTTAATTAGGTAAGTATAAACGTGGTCAATTAAAATTGGTTCGAATTAAAATGAAAAAAAAAAAAGTAGACTTCCTCTGGTTCGATGTTCGTTTAGTGTGCCGTTGTTGGAATAATGAGTGACAATTTTCTCACTAAGAGAGAGAGCAAATGGGAACAGAAGACAAATGAGGTCATCGAGTCACTTCTTTAAATCGATAAGCAGTAGCATTGATAAAACCAGTGAGCGATGTGTGGGCCTCTAAAATCCCACGTGTGTCCATACCTGCTTGGACGTGTCGTAATTATCATTAGATCCTTCCTACTCAGCTGTTTGCCCTACAAACGACAGCACCGGTTAGTGGTGGTCTTTGAGACTTCGGACTAGGTCGTCGGACATGGTATTGTCTGAAGAATTCGCAATGCCGTTTCCTTTCCTTCTCCTTTCTTTTTCTTACAGAAAACATCGTTAACTACATTCACGATCCATTCCCCGACTAGGTGAGGCTCTCTAGATAGGCCAACATTCTCACTCGAATCAGAAGCACGTGTCCAAAATTATTTAATTTCTGTAATTTTAGGTTAAAATTACCACAATAGTTTTCTTGTTACTAAATTGTACAAAAACTCCTCTACTGTTACTCATATTAATTAAAGATTTACATTTTATTAATTCATAAAAGTAACTTTTTGAAATCGGGCGTCCTCTGGAATTGAGAGGTGGCGAATTTTAGAGAGATATACCTAATGGTTGATCAACTTTTGGAGAAGCATATTTCAATGAATATTAAGTTCTGACAACCGAACTTATTTACATATGTAAACATTTATAATGACTAAACGTTCTCGTGGTAACAAATGTTCAATAATCAATAATTTAATAGCGGATCAGTTTATTAAACGTAAACAAAAGATATTACACAGTTAGCAAATGCTATTATGCGCTGTAATACCAATTTTAAATGCCTGCCTAGTCAGATTCGCGGACATTACAAAGGTCGCTGAATTATTCGGCAAACTAAAACTGATCGCTTACGAAAAAGACTCCAAGGTACTGCCATTTATAAGCTCCATGCGTAATGATAATTGTACGTACAAGGGACAGTCAAATGCAAATGACCAAGTAGCGCAGAAGAAAAACCACAAAGTTCCTATCAAAAAGTGTTAACACACACATGTCACACTGTGCCATCAACCTTTTCGTGCTGTGTCCTTAGGAAAATGCACTTTCTTTGTAGCCATATCTTTGAACCTCATCAATTTACAGTCCTTCAGCTTTCGTTTAAGTTCGCTGACCACTTGAAAGCAACATTACGAAAATTTTTACTGTGTGGTGCTTGTAAGACGCATTCAGAAAGTATAGGTATGGAATGTTACTGGTCCTGGCAAGTACATGACACTGCCACCACCAGTGATAATCGACTAATAACATACAGCATTGAAACAGTACCTCTACTCGTTTGATGTACGTTCACGATACCATCAGATTCTCCACTAGAACTACCAAATGGGATACTTTTGAGAACATTATCCGAGATGCCCTTCATGACCATTCAGCAGAGCGCTTTCGAACCATAAATAGCCATCTGGAAACTAATTTCCTGCAAGACTTACTCCACAAAGCATGACGTACCTCGATGAAAAATTGTACCCGACATCCAAAATCAGTTCCCTGATGGTCAGAGGAATTAACAGATCTCCGCTCCTCTCTCAAGCGTGCAAGGAAAGGGTTACAAAGAAAACGAAGAACACACCCACCTCAAACAGTAGCATAGTACAAGGCTATTGAGACCAGAGCCAACACCGTCTTGAATGCCCCGTCGGTTTGGGCTGAAGAGAATAAGTTGGAAATATCTACAGATAAAAGTAGAATCCTACTTCTTCAGAGTTCAACGTTCATTAAAATATTTAGGTGTTACCCTAGATGATCACAACTTTCATTCCACATCTAAAGTCCGTGAAAGAGAAGGCCAAGTATGCTTACTTGCTTCACCCGCAAAGTTTGGGGTCTGAAGGAACGTGCACTCCACCTTCTTTATTCAGCTGTCTTTGTACCGATCATAACATACGACGCTGCCGTATGGTTCCATCGTTTGCCCATCATCAGCACTAGGAACCTAATCCTGCAGATAAAGGGTTGATGTTATTAAAAATGACTCGGACATGTAGAACGACATCAACAGCAGCACTACAAGTACTGACAAGCTTTATCCCCCTTGACCTCCAAGAGGCCTTCACAGGGCTTTCCCATGCTATTAGAAAGAATAAAAGAGCTGGACTCCTCGGGATAAAAACTCTTGTCGATGCAGTTCCAAAACAAGAACTCCGGCGTACTTGGCAGAAACTTGTCACCCTCTGGCTAAAATTGGGGTGATTCCAAAAGGCAGTACTACCAATCTCTTCCTATCTAGTGACTACCACCTCAACAAACAGCGACTTAACTGGTTCTTCTCTAATGTACATACAGTACTATCTTTCTTCTTAGGACACGGGTAATTCAAAAAGCGACTTCAGGACTTTGGGCTTATAAATGATGCCCATTGTGAATGCGAAGAACAGGAGGACTGGCATCACATAATGCACTTGTGTAACATCTACCTGGACATACGTAATCAACTGTTACTGGATCTAAATTTAAACATACTCAGTCCGAAAGCGAACTGTTAGATTAAAAAGAAGGGTGTTTAGCTTTTAGCAGGTATGCCTGCAGTCTTCAAGAGGCGCTGGTCCTATAAATTAGACATCCAGATCAGATGTTCCTGAAACCCCGCTACCTCTCTGCGTACCCCCTCTTCCCTCATCGCCTACAGCCACAATCAGAAATGAATGAACACCCAACTGGGCATCCTCCTCGTAGGAATGGCGCACTGATCTGAAAGCACCATCGTACTCACTTCTTCCAGATAACTGGGGAATACCCTGGTGGGATTTGAAGCCTCTTCTGACGGTCTTCCTGCTCTGCTCTGCTGCACCACCCTGATCATTCCAGCACCAGTGAATCAACTCGTCCATAATCAAATCAACTAATACCCCAACTTCCCAGATGACTCCTCGTAGCAGGCAGAACTTCTACTCAAGCACGCTTTTGCACTTTCTCTTTCCTGCCCCAACCCACGTCCCTTCTCTACGGACATCCCCATCTTCTTGCACTAAGCATTTTCCTCTCCTGTTTTCGCCTTGGGGTGCCTTCTGCTCTGCTGCCTCCATATAAAATGCTCCTTCTGTTGGCTCCCTTCACTCTCGTTATTGCAAGGGTGCAGGCAGCCCGCAGGTTTTTTTTTCCTACTGTCCCTGGTCCGGCTTCCTGTGCAGTGGACAGATGCTGAGAGGTCCTTTCCTGGTGATCGTGCTTCCCGGTAACTAAGAGACCAGTCTAACAACACATAACCTACACAGACTGGCTTTGCAAAGTTGTGCATCATCACAGAGTACTTAAAGCGGATTTGTGAGAGCCACAAGAACCACCTAACAAATACACACTTTGTCAGATGAGTCTAAACTGTTTGTGTAAGAACACTAAAAACAAGATCAGAGGTCTCTTGGCAGTTGAAGAAAGGGGTGAGGAGGGTTTCAGAGGCTTCTTAACAACCAAGTCCAATCGTCGTTAAGAAAAACTGAGATGCTCAAAAAATTCGGATAAGAAGTGTCGGACCAGCCATTATACAGATCTGTCGCCTTACGACTTCCAAGTATTTGGAGAACTTAAACGAAAACTGAAGGTCTGGAATGATCAGATCACAGAAATGATGATAGGTATCAAAATATTTTGACGGATATAATCAAACAAGCTTGTGTATAGTGGATAAATATATTAATAACTTTTAAGGGTACTTTTAAAGAAAAAATGTGATCGCTTCTATGCTACGTGTCTTGGCCTATTTTTTTGTGGTATGGTAGATACTAAGGTAGGAGTCAAAATAATGCGCAAACTCTCTCTCTCAGTGATTCACGTGAGCAAACATGAGTCAACCAGTAAAGTCACCAGATGGTATCTTGCAGGTACTGAGGTCTAAGCCACAGTTATTTCCGCTATCCTTGGCCCGATTTGGTCTCATTTTAATAACGGACAGTGCACTTCTGTGACAGGAAATATTCCCCCCCTAGGAGTAGGGAGAGGTATATACCGTGGGATCACAGCGAGCATAGATTGGAATCAGATCTGCACCTACGTGTTCATGTTCTAAGAAAGGAACTTCACCAGCTAAATTATTCGGAACTAGTTTCATGGGTTGAGAATTAAAATTATATGAAGGTTTTCGATAAGCATTTGTCGTGAGTGTGTTGGGGGGAGAATGATGGAAATAACCGCAGATATGAGAATGATATCTCGCACCCTTTGAGTTCACAGAGGTCGCTAGCCTAGATTATGCCTGGACAGCAGAATTGTTACTAAGAAACAGTCGGTCACAACCAGTTTTATTCCTTACAAATAAAGTTATACCTCTCTCTCTCTCTATCCCCCCACTTCCCAATAGCCCCGGTTATCCATGTCATGGCCTTGATTCTGGTAGACCCGTATCTGGAACAGAACAGGAAACTCAAGTGTCTGGACTGGGAAAATAAGTGCATTGCTGATTGATTGCTATTCGGGAATAACACCTTACAAAATTCCTAGTTAGTCTCTGCTCTGAAGGTGGCGTTTAATCAGTATGACGAGGATTTCCATGAGCGTACAACGTATATAAAACTATTTGGGCAAGACTGATCTTGTAAAAATAATTTTATTGTATTTCTGCTTCCTAACCCAAATTAAGACAAAAAAACTAAACTCAACTACTGCTCATTTTGACTTAGCAGTTCATCTCTAAAACTCAGTCTCTCTCCACCCCCCCCCACCCCTGCCAACTCCAAATAAGAATGCTGTTAGAGCAAATATTGGAAACCTCAACAGAGAACAGGTTCCACAATCAAGCGTGCAGCCTGATTCATTGATCCGAAACGCATTTTGTTTTTGCAAATATAAAAATTACCTGTTACATTTTGCAACACACTCATTAGCTTCTAATGCTTGCATTTTCGATTTCCAGTGTGATAATATTGACGAAAACTCACAGATGAAGCGGATCTGTTTGTTCGTTAACAGTTTCTAAATGTTCTAAAAATTATGGATAAATTAGGAAATGTGCCTACAATGTGAGTGCATTATTAATATATTAAATTCGTCAATCTAAGCATTGTAAATATCACATAATTAACGACTGATCTTCAAGGCTCATAAAGATCTTCAAGGCTCATAAAGGGGATAATTGTTCCCAAATATGTATAGAGATTTTCAATCCAGGTCGGACACCAATCCATCTTGATCAAGGTTTCAAACAGTGGTGTTATTAACAGCGAAATAGAAACGGCACCTAAAGTTGAAGTTCCTCTTTATTAATGGACCTTCTATTTAGTGTAAGCTTGAAGAATTGGCCGGAACCTCGAATAAGATATTACCATGAAAAGCCGCACGTTACATCAGCTGTTGCTTCATCAGGCTACCAGACCGTATCATCGGCACGCACTTCACACATGAATACTCAAACCAACAAGTCTTATCCAATGGGATCCTATTCTTAAGATATCATGAAATCTCAAGTTTTATCTCCAGTCGTTCCAGAGACCCGCTGTACCATCCGATGTCACTTCTCAAAGCTGTGCCTGAAATGGTGCGTGCATCTTTCAGTAGCTTTTTTCAGGAATGAATATTACCATGTGAGCGTGCCCAAATTTTCCTCTGTGCGTGCGAAATATTACTGTTCAGAGCGGTCGATAAACTTTGTGTGTCTCCGAGTGGTGAAGAAAATACTGAAAGATTCAGCTAGTTTTCGTCTTGAACGTGTCTTCAACTTACGAAAAAAAAATATCTGGAACCAACAAAGTGATCATTATTATAACTCATTAAATGTAACCTAAGCCACTTCTCCTAGCGATTGATAAAACAACTTATAGATCTCTTTGCTCATTAAAGAACACAAATTCACAGAGTGAACATGAAATCGCAAATTTTTCCTCCATTCCAAAGTAATTTTCAAGCAGAAATTTCTGCATGAGTCTTCTAACTCTTGGTCATTAATTACGCAGACTTAGCTTAAGTCAGCCCCGGAAACTTTTAAGGAATCCCAAGTACCCACCAGGTGTTTGCGAAGGAAACCGAAATTCAAGCCATCCAGAATTGAGCCACCGCGCATATTTCAGGAGAGAAACGAAACCCGCTAGTTCCTGGTTACTCAATGTCGACGTCACCAACTAGATGCGTACCTGTTTTCCTTTTAACGATCGCAAACTTATAGATGGCAGTGGTTGAAATTCTTACGTGTGAGAAAATCTCTCCCCACCTCCCAATTTTGTCATTAGCATTCTCGTGTCAGTGGGGTTAAACGGCAAAAGTGGATGGCCTACGTTACCAAACCGCAGCGCGAGACGTGACGAACATTGCACGAACTAGACTATGAGATATGCACCTCTTCCACAGGCCTTGGACGGATGCTTAATGAACCGTAAGAGACAGCAGCATCCTACTTACCTGCTGCTGTCTGTCGACACGCGCTGTTGATCTGCGCTCTCGGACAAGACGTGCCACGTCCTTGGTGAGAGAGAGACAGAGAGAGAGAGAGAAAGAAAAATATGGAAAAAAGATGGCGAGCGATAGACGTGCACCCTCGATCGTGCTCGCCTGCTGCGATTTATTATCTTTGCATGACGTCATAAGCCCTAACAGCACGAAATGTAAGTTTAACGACCTCTTAGAAATGGAATAATCAGTTGTTATTATTGATATATTTTCTCGGCAGCCTGGAATTCTCTGATTTTTCTTGTACCGTTAACTTCCCTGTTTGTCTTTATGAGCTAGCGCGCTAGGCATGCGCAAAACTTCAAACTAGAATTCCCCCACATTTTGGTTTTGTTGATGCTTGATCACTTGTCTCCGAACCACAACGAATGCCATTGGATTCTGAGTTTCTGAAAGTTGAAAATCTCGAAGAAAACTGCTCCCATTAGCCCTAATTTATTTCAAAATGTAATTCTGATACGATCTATCACTAATCATGAATAACATTTGTTTTAAGGTCAGTGACAGAACAGATAGATTGTTTCATATGTCGCGATGTTTTCTGGTGATCATATCCTCAAGTTCCCAACATTACTTCAGTTACAAATCAAGCACAGTTTAGAACTCGTTCTTATTTGTTTAGCTGTAAAAATATGGGGGGACTTAATCGTTTCATCTCCTCTTCGCACTTTCCTCTTTGCTTTCAGCGATTTAGCTCACCCACAAGTGCAAAAAAGTGATCTAAAAATGATCGTTGTCCATTCGCAAAGTAGGCAAACAGCAAAGAAAGAGGAGGAGGGAAAGATCTCGTATTTCTGCTTTAAGATGGATTTTTCAACCAGAGTGGCAAACACATTGATAAAATGAGGTGCGAATACAAATGTCTGTTTACAAAACAATCAGGAATATTTGTTTTCCAATCCGCCTGGCGTAGGACTAATACTGCCACGTTATACATCGATCTGTCCTATATCCTGTTGCTCCACTAAGACCACTCTTCACCCAGCATGCTTGCTCAAGTAGAAAACGAGAAGAACAGACCTACATTTCGGCCTTCAGTCTTCCTTAATAATAATGACGCATGCGCAGAGAATGACCCCGAAGTGAGTAGACTAGCAGTGAAGCAGCCTTTCGGGTGTTGCTGCTGCTGCTGCCTCCTGCACTCTCTTATAATTTTACAAAACACATCGTCTGCTATACTTTAAATGGCGCATGCTCACTTATGTTTATTTTTAATACGCCTATGACTGATTCAAACTTATAAAGGTTTAAATAAGGTGTCTTTATAACTGAAATTTTCTATAATATCAGAAACAGTCCTGATTGAAAATTACAAAACAAAATTATTTATAATTATACTTTCAATATACTTATTTATTTCTGTTTAATGTAATACAAATCTATTAACAGATTTTTTGAGAGCAATTCTAATTTATAATATAGTGAAACTTTAATTATAATATTAAATTCTATCGTAACGCAATTAAAATTCTCTCTCTATATACTTATCTTTGAATTACTGCATTATTTTTGCTTGCATTGGTGCAGTTTTTCAGTTTCTTTCAACGTTAAATAGAGTCATTAAAACAAACATTGGATTGGAAAAATCCAGTCATTAAAACGAACAATTGGAAAATCGGATTTTATTTGTTAATTATTGGCAGTTATCATCATTTAAAACGCTTGAAATTTAAAAAAAAATATGGAACTTTTCTACGCCTCACGCGCTTTCAGAACTCCGATTTATTTATTAATTGCTATTTTTATTTATTATTTTTTGACGATGATTTTCAGAAAGAAAAAATGTTTTGCTTTTTATTTGTTGAAAGATTTATAATTTACTGGTTTATAAACAACACTAATGTTAATTCACCTCAACTGTTAATGCTAAGTGCATTGGATTCGATTGCTAAATCGAACTTCCATATTGTTGTTTTAAAAAACTAATTCATATTCACATGTACTAAGCAATGATTATCTAATGATTTTAAACAAATTGAATAACTTCACTTACCATATTCGACGGTGTAAAGTCAAACAGCTGAATGAGAGGTCAAAATTATCGAAACAGCAGGCTGCGAATATTTTCCTTATGGTAATAACCCGAGAAAAGTGATAGAAGATTTTATGTGGTAATTCGATTTTTGGTAAAATCCACCTGTTATGCTGAAGTAGGCGAACAACAGGGGGCACGGGTGGGGTGAAATTTTAAGAAAAAGTCCCCCGAGCCATAGACGGAGTTATCCAGCTGAGACAAACGGTTGTCACATGTAGGTGGAAGACTGAATAACAACCTTTGCAGCAAGCCTTCAGTTTTAACCATAAATTCTGCAAGTTGGCAAGCAGGCCTATCAGAACAGAAAAACTAGGTCACGTGAACAGATAGCCAATAGTGAAGCTAAAAAGTAGGTGACTATTAGAGTAAGGTGAGGTAAGAGTACTGCTTTGCTGTAGCCGGCAGTATCTGGGCGAGAGAGACACTCCAAGCTTGTTAGATGACGCCTGAGTTGCTCTGGACTTGGAGATTTTTTTTTACTCGCTATCATCATCCCCCTATCATTTATCCTTACTGTTGAAGACTATTGTCTTGGATATTTTATTAGTAAGAAGAGTAGATTGAGTTTTTCTTCTGTGAGCAGAGTTTCTATAATTAGACAGATTTCGTTTGTGGATTTGTGCGCTTGCGCATAGATTTTCGATTGGACCTATATATAAAGTTCATCTTACACAGCGAAAAGCTAATTATTCTTCTCTCTTGTCTGACGAATGACACTTAATCTTCAGTCAGTGTTAGAGAAAGATAAAATAAAAGGCTTTCAAACTAAAAATTAAGAAGAAATTGTATACTTACCAGATAATGACCTGCCATTGAGGCGCTGTAATATTTTCCAGAATATAATAGCGTAAAAAAAACTCCGGTAGTGTTCTCGTAAGGAGGTTGATTTCCTGGATTATAAGGTATCCAGGTAAAATTCTGTACAATGCTTTATCAAACACCAGGTGGAATCGAGACGTCTCATTCTTTTGGAAGCTACCAATGAAGATACGGAGGGCAAAAACATTGACAATTAATTGGCTGAGACATCTCCTCTATTTGCGGAATAACGAAATTATCCGTATTTTTTGCGTTTTAAACTCTTTTGTTACACGTAATTGGTGATGTCTCTTGTCTGTGCTTGGTCCACACTGCTCAAGAAAACAAGACGAACGCCCTGCGAACACAAAAAAATTACTCACTCTGTCCGCAAGTGTCTCCCCCACGCTTCCCTGACGAAGGTTCATCGCCACCAGCCAGTCGGAGTCCGATAGACCATGAAGGGAAAGTGGTAGCCAGAAGGCTCGAGGAGATCATGGTGGCGTGAAAAGCGAAACAGTCATTCGATTCGAGAGATCTTCGTTTCTTGAACTGGGATGGATGAAGTGGGTCAAAGAGAAAGGGAAATTCATTGGAAGATCTGAGTTCGTACTGAGGCTGTAAGATGTAAACTTTCATTCAGTTCTGCAATAGGAGTACTTCCTCATGAAGATTACAACCCAAAATGGCCGGCATTTGCATTGACATCACGAATGTATTTTATTCATATCGATTTTTTTCCTCACTTGGTTGGTTTAATGAGAATTTGCGAACACTGTGTTGATATTGAAGGAATAAATTCACTTGTAACGAGCAATTGGTGATTAGAAGAGTTTTATCTTTCTATTTTGTTCAAGTTTGATACATACCAAATTTTATTTGTTTCTATGCCGTTTACCCTTTATTCTGAAGTTTCGGCCGTGCTTTTGCTACTGAACTTCTTCCACGTTGGCGCTGAACAAGTAATATAATAAGGTATGGGTAACCAGGCAGTGGATACCAAAGGAGATAACCTAATAGCGTGATTTTTAGCTTTAGGCAAAAATTTTGGAACAATTTCATCGTCCACATCAGCAATCCAAAACAAATAAAATCAAATCGAATAAATAAATAAAATTAAAACAACGAATGGCAATTCTACTGTAAAGATAGCCACGCTAGACCAGGAGTAAATAATATGCCAGGAAACACAATATGGAATAGAAGATTTTCTTTGGAAAATCGTCTATTCACATTTGCCCGAAGCCCTAAAATAGGCTCACTTAACTAATAGACTAACATACTCACTTAACTAACTGCCTTAAATTAAACTTTGCTCTAAAATTCTATGATTGCAAATACCTCTGAGTGAAAAGAACATACAGCAACATTGAAGATGTATGGAAATAAATTCTTTCAGTAGTAATAAGTGTATGACAATAAGTGAGTAGAACAATACGAATATTATTTAATTCCCATTTTAAGCAGCGATTAATATGATTCGTATCTTTTAAAGAAAAGTACTCTCAGTGAAATCTCTGGAAATATTCAGTCATTTCTCAATTTTATGAGATTACCTTTCAGTTTAATAAACTGTTGTCCCCAATGGACTTGTCCTCGTATTCCTATGGAAACTAACCAATGGCTTAAGGGTTTTCGTGGTGCTTCGACCGGGTCCCAAAAAACATTGAAAAAGCGGTCTTAAATCTTCAAAATTGGGTGGCTATGAAAAAAGCAATTCGATTGTAGCGGGTTTCAGGGTCACCAAGACGGAAATCACAGTAGTCTGGGAACGCGACTGTACCATTTCTATGTACTGTATAGTGCCTTACTGCAACAGTCATCACCTCTGACCTCGGTCCGTACTACTTCGTAACTCGGAAGCGCCGATGATAGCACCACTCAAGTTCAGTAGGTAATTATCCAGGACGCTTATGGGTCACAGGCACGCGCGTAGTAAACTCTCAGATCCATCCCTTGGTCATTGGCCTCCTTCCTTCAAGAATGGACAGTTGGTCGAACGCAGTTTTGTCAAGCTGAAGTTGTTCCTGCGATGGAATGATCACTCCTTTCGTAGCCATAAGTCAGCTAGAGTCGTTGGTGAACTCTCTATTGCAGTATACTGCAAGTGTTCTTTGCGTATCGTCTCCTTCTATGGCTGAACGTGAACAAGGACTTACTATAAGCATTCGAATTTGGAAAGTGACAGAGAAAGAAGGCTAGTTTTACCTAAATTTTATTTCGCAAATTACAACTGCCCGACAATAAATTTTTAATAACACAAATGGTAAATAATTCTCTGAAAAATTATCAGGAAAATAATTTCCTAACAGTTTTTCATAAATCAGAAGAAAGTATTTTTGAAAATAAAATTCCTGATTTCGGAATCAGGATTTCGAAACAATTTCTCTTCTGAGTTCATTAAAATTATGTTTGTCTTCAGTTTAACCTTAGGTATTGTTATCACGTGGGCTAACCCCGGAACAGGGTTATTAATGACAGAATAGCAAACCACAACTCCGTTAATGGCCCCTTTTTTTTATTATTTTAAGAAGAAACAGTGGGAAATACACTTCGGCAAATAGGTCAAGGTTTCAATCCGTGTATGAGCTACTAAAAACAATTGAAACACAAAATGAACATTGCCTCACTTAGATTCTTAAAATGACTCAGCTTGCAAAATTACATCATAGAAATGAAAGATCCAGTGAAATAATAAGCTATACTTCAAAACTGTAAATACATTTTGGTGTCTGAATAAGATTTAGTTTGGTGTCTGAGGAATCTAGTTTTACTCAGTCTATTCTGAGTAGTAAATTAACGCGAGATAATTAAGGGTTAATTAGCGTCGTGTAAAAGGTTTTGTACCCATTTATAGCTAGTTTATGGAAAATAAATTGAAACTATAATATTCACACTCTTCCGCGTCTTCTGTGTCATTATTTCGTACGTCGGAAGTCAAGCTGTCTTCCGCGTTCATAAATTTCGGTCAAGGTGCATCGGGAATCAGACAGCAACTCAGATCGTGGGCACAATACAACTGGTCTACTTCCTGTTTAGAAAAATTTCTCCTTCCACAGAAAGCCATTTTGTCATATGCTGGCATAGTGTCAGATCCAAGAAATTTTCAATGCCCGAGTAAGTTTTATAATAAGGAATATCATAGATATGAGACATTCTCGCCTCAGCCATTCTTTGGACAGAAGTCCTCCACGCCTCCCAAAGCAAAACAAGTACATACAAAATACTCTTCTTCTGTAGTTCTAATGTGGGTTTTTATTACATCTGGCTCATTCTTCTTTTCTCAGCAAACAGAAAATTGATGACCAAAATTTCTTTTTCATAGTTCTCACGAGAAACTACACTTCACTTAGGCAGTTTTTCTTATTTTTATCCTTTTCTTAATCCTCTCCTTACGTGCATTTAACCGGAGAAACGTTAAAATCGTGATGTGCATGCCCACCTACGAATCTTGTATAATGAAGTTAAGGGCAACCATATGGATCGAAAGGTGGGAGGGCGAAAGCGAGGGAGAAACTGTTGGGTGGGTGTAGAGATTCAGGCTCCCATCCGTTCTTAAGCTGGCCAGTGTTTCTAGGTTGAGTGAGGTCAACTGTGAATAAAAATGATTCAAAAAGTTGTATAAACCTATCGTGATAAGAGCAATGTGTGTGTGTGAGAGAGAGAGAGAGAGAGAGAGAGAGAGAGAGAGAGAGAGAGAGAGAGAGAGAGAGAGAGAGAGAGAATAAAGGGGTGGGAGGGAGACCAAAATGGACTTCGGAACTAGTTCAGCGCCATTGTTGGAGTAACAGGGGTACAGGTATTCGAGGCTGTTAATGTGGAACAAGTCCCATTTTAATACATTTTTAATTAAACTTTAGAGGGCAGGTGCTCTGGAAGTCGATTAAGTGGGCGGAAGAATCTCTGTACAAAAAAAAAAAAAAAAAAAAAAACAAATGGCTTCTTGGCCCTACCTTACATTTTTTGTCGTGTGCAAGTGAAATGAGAGTTTTGTATTTTGTGCTTCATTCACTGCGTGGGTGTAACCCATTCGAACATTGTTGTTGTACCATTCCTTGAGTTCATGCACCGTAATCTCGATTTTATACTTGCAACCTCTGAATGCATCTCTGGATAGTGAAGGATGACATTTTCACAGTGAGCTGCTTTAGTAAAAAACAACCCAATTTGTGCTTTATACGAATTTTACTAATATCGCAAGATATAACTGGTGTGCAGCACATTTAACAAATTTTCAATTAAGTGAATATCAGTCATCTCGGTAGTTCTCAGATTAGCCACTGATAAAATGAAAATGCCAGCTGATTATTGTCCTATTTCCTCTTGAGAAAATTCGGCCGATTATTAGCTATAATTTGAATTCGGACTACAAGAGACTTCCGTTCTATTCGTTTTTATATCTTTTTTTTAATTCTTATCTTTAGTTACTTTTTTGATTTACCTTTTTAAAGTACAGTTTTTCAAAATGGCTTCTGAATGACGTAGTCTTTGTTGTTAGTGACGTCACCACGGCTTCATATTGTTTGTTTAAATATATTCCGTCGGGTCTCACGGTTGTATACCTTTTGTTTAAGCCGGGTCTGTTTAATCTAACGTAATCGCAGACATTCGTCTTAGATAATACACATCTTGCTCAAACTGCACCTTCACCCACTCACCTATCTACAGAAAACAAAGCACGCTCGTCGAATAATGAACGAAATTAGAATGTTTCCCGTTGTTCCAGCACGCAATTAAGTACAAAAGTCCGGCGGTCCGAAAATTGCAGCTCATACTAATGCCGAGGCTAAGTTGAACTCACATTAACTGAATCACGTCAGGTTTCTAGTTAATGAAACTTTGAAAAAAATTCTTAACATTTTGAATCACAATAACACCAATTTACGATATTTGTTTAGTTTAAAATGGGAATTTCCAAAAGGGAAGTCCTCATCGAAAGGTGTTTTCGCTGCAACAAAGAGAAGAGGAAGTTGAGAAATTACAAAGATGCAAACACACGTCAGCAATGATTGAAGAAAAACCTGAAAAACCAGCCTTGTGTGAAAGTATCCATTATTTTATAGCCTCGATTGCTGTTAATTCATTTGACTAGCTTTTTCCCTCTAAATAAACTGCTTTTGACTTTTAGTACACTTTCTTAAAGTACTGTTTAAGTAGAGAAAGCGACGTTAAAGAAAGTTACATTAGACGGGCTATATTCGTTTCATTTCTTTATCTTTTTCAGAGAAAATTATTCATTATATTAACTTATTGGTGTTATCTTCTGAGAGTATTCAATCCAGACCTGCCTGAGAGAGGAATTTACAAAGTGGAAACGGGGAAGGGGAGGATAATAGAAAGCAGCATTGTTTTTGAATTGGTTTTTATCCATCCTGGGAGGAGAGTATTTGGTCCATGAACGTTGGCCTCCTCCCCTCCTCAGAAATGTGTTATTTGGTCTTTTCAAGCACTTGTTTCCATTTTTGATTTTTCTGACAATGGTCAATCATTACTTTTTTTTTTTTTCGAACAACATTCCTGCACTGATACCTCTCGTGCAATTATTCTGCCAGGTTTCGTTGCGATTTTCTTCGCAGACATTTTATTTTTCCTTCTCTTACTGTTGCTAAGTTAATACCCGCACATAATGGTGGTGTTCCCTTACCGCGTTATTTATTTGTCCAAAACGTCACCGTGAATATTAATAAAACCCTCCGTTCTGAAAATGCTGTCCATTAGCCTACTTGTCAAATGCGCTTAGGTTTCCTAATTAGACACGATTTTTATAATTCCAAGCCAGACTATTATAATGAACGAAGAACAAAAACAAGGTGCTCTATTACCAAGCCACACGTGCAGATTTTTCTTCACGCTACGTAATTAGAGTGAGTAATTAATCTGACATTTTGTCTTATTTTACAGAATATCCTCGACATCGCGGCCTTTTCTGAAACACTCCGTCACTATAGGGTGTAGTGCAATTCTAATAATTTAATAACCAGTTTGCAATGCACCTTGCAGGAGCCAGTTGAACATTGGGTGGGTCTCCGGTGCACTTATAACTGGTCGTAGACGTTTCATTAGAAGTAGACGTAGATTTTTCTGAAGGTTTCTTGTTTTTAGTATCCTTGGTACGTTTTTAAGTCCAGTTTTATCGCTCTGTAACAATCTGGTAGCCTATTTTGTTGTCCATTCTGTTGGCTATCAGTTACGTACATAAATGGCCGGAGAGTCTGTGATTTTAAATCCTGTGCACACAACTGTTCTAGGGTTTATCACTTAAAAATAAAAGATTGTTGCAATACGATTCTGGAATTGCATCATCTGATTTGTTTATTGATATGGCGCGTCTCCTAACAAATCAAAAGAAAAATTCTTCGTTGTATTTTGCACACACTTCTTGTTTCCTCTGCTCACGGCTAACAGTGGTTTATGATTGCTGTTTGTCCACAATGTGTGTCATAGATCTAAATTTGAAAAACGTTTCGACTGAAAGAAACTTTTTTCACACCGGGTTAGGGTTGGTCGCTGTCGAATGAATTGTTGAGGGTGTTTTTCATCCCGAAAACAGGCAAACTGAATGAAATATACGCAATTTTAGAGATAATACCGATAAACTAGTTTTAATTACAGACTTTGGGTTAAAAAACACCACGTTGGTGCAATTTCCTTCTCCTTAACAAAAAGGGAAGAGAATGCAACAAGGAAAAAATGTATTAAGCATTTCCACCAAAGTAGAAAGAAAAGTTACACTGTTATTAAGAATCACGATAAATTAGATACTTCATTAACCAAAATTTTAGTTACGAGATCGACAGACTTGATCTGTGTTTAAAGTTCAGCTTTAAGAACACCTCTCTGATAACTACATGGGGATGTTTAGCACCATATTTATTTAGTACCATTGGATGCTTCGCCCTTGGAGGAGGGTCATGCAACCCATAACCGGAAAATAAAATATTTCTGACAGCTTCGTCAACTGTTTCTGTTTGATAAAGAAATATAGTTTTTATTTCTAAGAAGGAAACAGAATTTGAATTTTAATAGTACACTATTTCTTCTTCCCAAATTATAAGTATCTTTGTCGAAGATGACTTTAATCAAAATTAAAAACGAATCTAAAGTATGCAAATCGGATTTATTAGTTGGCCGAAATAATTAGTAATATAATCAACCAACGTGAAATACATCTGCAGTGTTAGTTCCTCATTGACCTGATAAAATATGACGAAACATCAATTAAATTTTAACTTATTCAGCAAGCGTTGTATGCATTGATCAGCTTAAGATATTATATAAGAAGAGGAAGAATTGTTTTGCAGATGCATCCCATTTACCCCGAGATTCTGTAATGCCAACAGCTGCTATTTTGAAGACATTCCTTATTCAGGATTAATGAAAATTCCTGTTTCACCAATTTTTCTGTCTCTCTTTCCATTCCATTCTGTGTGACTCGTATTTTTAAAGGTAGAGGCTCAGATCTAACATACAGTACAGCTCTAATAATACATCCATTCAATAAATTATTCTCAAAGAAAAACCGCACGTTCCAGCTGAATTGGTGATCAATGCATTTCTTTGTTAAGTTTCCTGCATGTACCAAGAAACCCGCTCAGTTCGATGCTGAACTCTTTCTGTCCCCTCCACCCTTCCCCGTTTTCATTCTTGTGGTTGATTTATGCGTGGGTCTTCAAATTCGCCGAGAGCAAAGTGTGTACAATAACTCGGGACAAACCAGATGGCCAGTGAAGTGTGTGTTGCCCTGCGTTAGATCGCGCTGTTTCCTTTGAAGCGATGCCACATTACTCATCAATGTCATAAATAAAAGATAAACTTGAGACAAAACGCACAGACTTTTATTGAAATGTTTGGTTCCACTCCGACGGTGGCTTCCCGAAGGGTTGCGTCTTTATACAAACTAACTTCCTTCTAAAGCTCTGTCAACAACCGGGGGGCTGCCTCTGTTCCTTCTTTGTTTTCTCTCCTGACGAACATCGACGTTTGGTCGGCATTTATCTTACCCCTTTTTTCTTTTATTTTTGTGGATAGCAAAGAACTACTCCATTAAAGATATCCGACTATTATAGTCCTCTGTCTGTTGCGAACTCTACTGATGTTTTGGCTCTTTGTAACTACCGAAATGTCTACTAATATTTCGGTCGTTATTGCACTGGAAAAAAAAAAAAATCGACATTTGTAAGAGTTACGGAATAAGAAATATTGAAGAAATGTTATTACCATCTTTCAGAATGGTGTACCATCGTTTGGCTGTTTATATTTTATAGATACTTAAAGAAGAATACGTAATAGGAAAATTTGGATTCAAATTACGCGTATGACCGGAGGAACTGTTTCCAGAGTTTTTCATCCAATGAGGATAAAAAACACACTCTCACAACACACAAAAACACGCACGAGCCCTGGTGGGTAGCACAGTTGTTATTATCACCGTCCTCTCCATACTGGGTGGAAAAGACCAGAGTTCGAATTCCGTCAGTGATGCGAAGAATTTTTATGGGTCTTTTTTAAACGTGGCTGAAGAAAACATGGTTTTTTCTCCCGAAAATTCGTGTTTTTCGTAGAGAGAACAGCAAATCGACCACAGAACACACGCAATTTACAAATATAGTATAAGACGCAATACAGCCTAGTTTCTGTACGCCTAAAACCCTACAATAGCCAACCAAAAAAACACACACCTAAGTTAATATAGACAATCCAAAGCAGCTTTCCTTCAAATTTCGAATGTCGTGTATTTAAATCCATGTTACAAGCAACGTGGATTTAAATACACGAGTAAGCAGAGGAGTGGGGGGAAAGGAACATACTTGAGCCCAGAGCGCAAATATGCCTGCCTGTGGATACTTCGGTTTATTGTCGAGCAAAGCAGCAAACTAACCTAAGGATACACCCTATTTTGATAAACACTTACCTAACCAAACATCCCACCAAGCTATGCACGGGTAATTCACTGCTCGGCTATTCATTGCTGCGCCGCTCCTCACACGTTTATCTATGTTGTGAGGCTGGAATTTTCGATTTGCTCCTGCTATTTGATGAGTTTTGTAAAAAAAATTGAATTTTTTAAGTTACTTTTCACCTTTTATTTCCCTTTGACATATTTTTTGTTTTTCTTTTAAGATAGCGTTTCTAAGGTGCTACTGCAAATAGTACTACCGCCTTAAACCCTCCTTCACCCAGAATGTAAGTTGCCCCCTCCAAAGTACTACATTAATTTAATAGTGTTAAACCTTAGCCATTTTTCAGACCACTTTGTAAAAGTGCCAACTCTTTTTTAAGCGTGTTCTGGTTAACCACCTTTCCAGTCTTCCAGTCATCAGTAAACTTTAACAGCTTCCTCTGTAGTTCTTCATCAATGTCATTAAGGAAGATAAGAAACAAGAGAGGAGAGCTGTGTCACAGATCCACTGACTGAATCTACTCGCTACATTGGTCCACCCAGAAGAATGTCCATTTGTGAATACCTCTGTGTGCTGTCTTTAAGTCAATCCTCAAATTTCAACTTAAGGTCCATGGATTCCTTACATCGAGCTCATATAAATCCTTCACCGTTATCTAGAGACAGGTTCACATACATGCCACAGTCAGTCGAAAAGTCCGTTAGAACGACATCGCGACCACAGTGAATCTCCAATGGAAAATTCCTCTTCAGTCACCCCATTTTGACTATAATTACCAACTCTAGTAGAAGTAATATTTACCGTTATATAAACTGAATTTAATTAAATTTAAATTACAAAAATACATCAATATATTCAATAAAGCACCAATTATAAACAGCAAACTACTAAAAATATGCAACAGTAAAATTTTAAATACTGAACTACAAACATACATTGTAATTCTCTTTTTGTCATTGTCACAGACGTATTCACTCATGTGAATGAATCGATTTTGTTATAATGATAGTAATAACAATCTAAAAGACAGCAGTAGTATATATAATATACAATATTGAAAAATATAATCTTATTTGGGGTTATTGGGAGTTTATGTTCTTTACAGTTGAATCCCATGGTGTTTTCAGCGCCGTAATTCTCCAGAACAGCTTTAAAAGATCGTTTTTTCTATTTCACAATGTTTTTATCGTGAAGGTTTTCTGATGAAGGTTTTTTGTTGCAAGTTTTCTTCTTCGCTTCTATCGATTAACACGCAGCATTTTTAGGAAAAGTTTCGGAAGGTAAGAAGTTCTTGATTTTAAGAAAACTTAATGTTTTGTCTCAGTACAAGTACTTTACTCTCTAAAATGTCACGAGAAGATTTATTGTTTCTTTTTGTGGCTTTTAACAGCACACTATTCTCCGTTAATTTACTGCGAATTACTTTTTTTGGGAGATGGACGGCATGGTTTTTATAGCAATTACTTCGTGGACTTCGCATTTATTATCCTAAGAAAGGATAATGTCATTTTAACATAACTTATCCACGAAATCTTGCAAGAATGTCGAATGCGGTCTTCATTGAACAAATTGAAGTGAACAAGTATCAGAAAACACCACTTTATTCATGCCTGAAAGGAGCACTAAAATACGAGGAGTTTTAAGGTATATAAAATAATGTGAAAGAGCTGACTTTTAAATCACTTTAGTTTCTCTTTCCTAATCCCCAGGGAAAGCTGCCTTTTCATTCTAATGAAGCATTCTTCGTTCACACTGTTCATCTGATTTGTGAACCAGTCAGCTCCTGATAGTCCTCATAAAATCCTATCTTAAAACTATGGACCAACCTGCGGTTGTCACTTTACTTCCTTCACTGTTAGCTAATGATTCAATATCCTTCCTTACTTCGCTCTGCTTTTGGTTTTATTTCGCAGTACAGGTATTTGCATAAAAATCCCTTCATGTTCGTGAAACGTACGGTTATTATGATCTTTATCGTCAGCAGCCGGTTTCCAAGATAATTTAACGTTATGTGGAGGGCATTTTTCATCGGGGACCCGTAATAACGCTCGTGATTTCTGTTTGTTTTTCTATGAACGATATTTGGGTTGGGCAAGTCGCTGGCATTCTAAAGGAGAGCGAAAGTCTCTCTCTCTTTCTCTGTGGACAATGCAATGCACTACTATTGTCCGGGTGTACTAGACAGTGGGTTGGTACAGATAGAAAAATGCAATATTGGCATACTTGGCTGGTTTTCTTGCTTCCTGACATAGTTTCACGCTTGGAGAGTGAGTTGCTAAGGGGAGGCAGTTATTAGGGGAAAAGCATTTTGTCTGTTACATTTAAGAATTATTTCTGCGTGTAGTTCAAGTGGCAGGTTGCGAAATAAGGCTATAAGAAAACGAACTTAATGTGTGAATGAGATTTATAATATTTCTTCGACGACTGACGAAAACAATTTTGAAACAAAATCTGTTTGGGGGGCGAATGGGGATTGAAAATACAAAACTGGAATGGGATTCGAATGGGGAAGAGTAATTTCAAACTTCGAAACAATGGTATTACTTCACTGCCTTCGCTATTTTAAATTAATGAGAAAATTTAATTTTTTATAAGGTAAGGAAGATTGGCAAAGCTTCTTCACAACCGTATATTAGAATTGTTTAAAACGATATTCTTGTTTTCCCAGTAGATCGCATCCTGATAGTCAAAATTTAATTATTTTTAGAAGTTATTAAGAAAATTCTTCTTAATCATCCAGAATTTCTGCATATTTTGTGATGACCGTAAATTACCATAGAACTATCCCAGAATTTCTCCACCAAAATTATCTATGGACACTGGATGCAAGCAGTTTAATCCATGGAGGTTTACAAGATATGTGTCTGACTCTTGCTTAGACTACGTCTTTGTGAAAATCACGAAGCACAGAATATTGCAATCCTTACATAATAAACCTCAAATATCTGATCATAAATATAAATTAACCTAAAGTTTTGTAAAATTAACTAACAAATTTTCTTAATCATAAGGGAGAAGGGAAAAGAGAGTGAAGAAAGATATATTTTTGCAACCGACCACGTGCTGCTTAAGGAAAGAATAAAGTCCTTACCATAGAATGATCTTTAACAAACTGGCTTAAAAAAGGAATCGGAGGCTTTAGTCAAAGTGATGTCTCGCTTCGTAACACGATTTTTAACTTGAGGAATTCATCCCACGGGATTAATCCCTAGAGTTCGTTATTTGTAGCTTTTCTTGACTCGAATACCAATAAAGTACCAATTAGAATACCAATAAAATCGATTATTTTTATTTAGACTTTAGTTTTTAGTCTTCAGACAGCATTTCGGGAGGGTAAAATCATTTTTACCCTCCTCAGGAGGACAAAGTTGATTGCAACCATCTTGAAATACTGTCTGAAGTTCTTGAAGCTTACGTCAAGCACATGGATTAAAATTAAAAACTGCAACCGATGAGTGGTAGCTAGGAAACATTTCTCTGAGACGGTAATGACTGCTGTCTTCGAAATCAGTTTTCATTTTCTTCGATTCCAAACTATAATGTCATCGAAGAGGGCAAGTTCCCTCCTCCCATATTCTTTGCAAAAGCATCTGATGATAATTTGCCTAGCAGTTTTGGGCTGAAATATCTGTCATAAAAATAAGTAATAGTAGAAATAATAAAATAAAAAGAAAATATCTTCCTAGTTTTTCTATACTTATTCCAGATACACGTATTTATCTAATCCCTCTTTAAATTTGAACACTCTCTTACTTTGCGAAGTTAGGCGGTAACTTGTTCCAATAGTTGATTACTCTGCCTAAATGTCAATTTTCTTAAGTCCCACCTAAAATATCTAACCTTAATTTGAATCACTACCCTATATTGCCAAACCGGATACATTCATGTTTCGAGTAACCCTTTATTGACACGATATTTAATAATGTTGACCTAACATTGGCATTAATTATACACCTGTATATTCTTCCCTTGTCGACAGACTCCGAACCACTTTTTCACAAGACGAAGTAGTATTTTAGTCCATTCCTCCTTCAGCACAACGGCCAACTCGTCTATCGATTCATGCGTGTTTGCATGGCCCAAATCTGACTTTCTAGTTAATTCCAATGGGTTTAAGGTCGGAGTTCTGGGAAGGCGAATGAAGCTTCTGTATGACCAAGAAACAGAAAAGAACCCCTCCCCTCCCCTCCCCAATAGTGCTCTCACAGTGTAGATAAGTGCGTAATTGCCAGATTAGCAGTGTGGAGTAATCTAGGTACTCACTGGATAACATTCGAGCTTCCACCAGTATAAACGAACCCAGTCCGTGCCAACAAAACGTTCCCCATAGCATGATACCAACTCTAGATGCTCGGGGTGTATTAACAAGGTAAGCTGGGTCTATCACTTCGTAAGATACTCGCCACTCTCTCTACATAACATCAATGCAAAACAAAATGTATCGTGATTTGTCTGAGTACATGACTTTCTTCCATTGTTCCACTGTCCAATCACGACGTTTAGTATATTTATCAAAATTAATTCCTGCAACAAGTTTCTTAGTGATTACCTCATAAAACCTTACCGGATTGTCAGACAAGATCTTCCCTTAATAAAACCTTGTGATTTTTATAATATAATTACTATCGCGGTGACCCTGCGCTGCATCTGTAATCATAGAATTCGTTAAATGTTGGATAATTGTTATCGGAAACGTATAAAAATGCAAATAATTTTTTCAACTCATCAGCTATTCGCTTGGGGGTCGTCTATACTGATTCCTGATGTTTACACCTATATAGGCTAACATGATTTCCTTTCCTTTTCGTGTTTACAATTGCAAAGAACACTTGTCAAATCCTTTTCGTAATCTGCCATAGCACTTTCCTCTATCCCTGAGAAACCTGATTACAACTTTCGCGTTTAACTGGGTTTTTCAAATTTATATTATAAACCGATAACCTCATGATGATCTAGATAACCCAAGCAGCTTTTTTCTTCCGGTACCAATTTCATCAATTCTTTGGTTATCCATTTCGGTTTCCATCTTGTGCCACATCCTTCAAAAGGCATAAAGTGGTGGTATACAGCTTCTAGAATTATTTTCTGAAGATCTCCCATTTATAATGTGTATTTCTCAGAAATTACAGCTGCTCTTGAATCAAATCAAATGATTTGACGTTAAAGGCTACATAATCCATATAAGAAAATTAAATTCCTTCCTTTATGACCGTAATTTACTTGAATACGTCCATCGGTGACAGCTAATGTTCCTGTAATATCAGACAAATCTTTAATAATGACGAAATCAAAAATATTAGTTCCCCGTGGGCATCTTTAATAACCTGATGGCGAAAGCAATCATCTAGATGGCACCAGGCAAGTATCTTACCCACAAATCCCAGTCTTTGTTCGAATAGTGAAAGCCCCAGTGTTCAGGAAAAATGCCATAAATGCTTATTTTTGTCTTTTTATTAAGAAAACAATTAATTTTTGCCTATTATTACATATATAGGAGTTTATATATACTGTATATACTCGTAACTGTAAAAATATTTAATAGTAAAAATAAATAAATAAAGAAAGAGATGACCGCAAATCTCAATTTTTTGTTCCTTGCTTTGCTTGTTTGTTCAATTTTTCTTTTGTGGTTGGTTTATCGTATCATATATAAATAATGGTCGCAGACGAGTGGTCAAGAGTGGGAGTGCAGTAGCACACGCTCTTTGAGTATACCAGGATTCAAGCCACTGACTGCTAAATACGGTCGATTTGCCAACCCGCACTGAACGAATGTGGCAGATTATGGTCCATTTCCCTCAACATGAATTATTGAGGAGGCTTCCATCCTACAGTGGATTGATATTTATTTTATATATAGTGATATATTTCATACTTTTTTGGCCTCGGCGTGGTCAGATGGCGCAGTTCTAAATTTATGATTTATTGTCTTATAACTTTGGTTGTAATTTCCCCATACTTAATATTGTCCACAAGTTTTAGATACATATTCCTTCCATTTCTACTTCCATCTTCGTTATTCACTTGTTGCGTTGCTCATTTTACACATTTTTTTCCATATTGCCTCTATAATATATAATATATATATATATATACATTGCCCTACCATTAATATCCGGACACCCTTCCATGGATGGGGGAAACAGGTCCTATGCATGCAACACGTCACAAAACCTGCTATAAATATGCACACTGGACTTTGAACAGCCAATTAAAAAAAGTGGGCATGCAAGATGACATGTTCAACAGAATTACCTCAACAGTTCAACAGAATTGATCACCTCAACAAATACTAGACGCCAATTAACACGGTGTAAGGAGATCCTGGACTGTAGAGCAGTAGAAAACAGTCCTATGGACAGACAAGTTGAGATTCGCACTCTACCAGTCTGATGTTCGTTCCTGGGTGTGGCGAATTCCAGGCGAACAGTTCCTTCCTGATTGTATCCTCCCAACAATGAAGTTTGGTGGAGGCAGTGTCATGGTATGGGGCTCCTTTCGTGGTTTGGCTTGGGCCCATTAGTCGTTATCGACCAAAACCATGAATGCTGTGCAATACCAGGACATCCTTCACAATTATGCACTTCCAACATTATGGCAATACTTCGGGGAAGACCCATGCCTAATCAGCAAGACAACGCGCCATGCCATACAGCTCGGGTCGTAACAGAGTGGTCTGAGGACGGACATGGGTGTGGAAAAGTTGGATTGGCCAGCCCAGAGTTCTGATCTGAACCCTATCGAGCAGTATTTGGAATATATTGGATCGTCGAGTACGTGCACGTCGAGATCGATCGCTCAAAGAACAAGGCCGAACAAGGCTGGTGGCTGCGTTAAAGGCCGAGTTGAGGAACATATCACCTGACATCTATAAAATGTTGGTTGAGAGTATGCTGCGAAGGTTGAATGCCATCATAAAAGCAAAAGGCTTCAGAACAAAATATTAAATGGCACAATAAAAGCTCTATTTTTTGTCTAAAGGCAGGTGTCCGAATATTAATGGTAGAGCAGTGTATAAATTAAATAGAAATAAAAATAAATGGTGCTAGGTGTCAGTAGCATACCATGGGCCCTATTGGCCCGATTCGCAGAGTAAGCGTACCGTGAACTGTCTGTAATGACAAATATTGAAGATTTTCGGCTATGTTCAAATTTGAAGTACGAGAAGAAATCCCACACCACAATACTTCCACCTCTGAGCCTGTCTGTTGTGATGATACTCTATGACAGAAAGCGTCTACTGTTATTCTTAAAATCAAAACTCGAAGTGCTACTCGTCGTTCCATAGGACATCTTTCCATTGCTCAATCCACGAAATATCAGGAATATTCGACTCCAAACGGCGTTTAACGTTTCTTAGTGTTATATAGGATTTGTAAGCTGCAGCTCTTCCATGAAAACCAAGTTCATAGCTTATGTAAGAACTGTTCACAGCTTATCTAAGAACAGTAGACGCAATTCTGATTTTTTTTCAGTATGATGGAATTGGGACTCTCTTCAACCTTCATCGATACCTGTCCTCCAGTTTTCTTGACCTATTTGACCTTGATTTAACTAATTGGTTGTCATGAGGGCTATTTAGCACATTGAACACTGTGATCATAATTAAAGTTTTCATATGGTACCCGGTATCGTCATTTTATTATATTATATGTGATTACGAGTCGACTTGTACACGTTGTGTGGGCTGAATAATCAGAATAACTCACGAAGAAAATCCCAATCTCTTAGCCTGATATCGGCTATGCTCCCAGTTTAAGAGCCCTTTAAGAATTCCTCCTGGGCCTTCGACGGGATTCGAAGCAAGATCTCTCCAAGCTAGGGACAGGTGCCAAAATCACTATCACTAGGAACTGTGATTTAACTCTTGCATTATTAACAAACTGTAGAGTAATTGTACAAAATGTTGGTTTATTTCTTTATCGGAATGGTTTTAGCATCCCTTCTAAAACGTCCCTTTCATCTGCTTGAAGAAACTTTCGCTCTTCAAGTGGCAACAGAAAAGCAGTCTCAACGAAGAAGCAATCCGGGTCATTCTTACAACAGGTCAAAGCAGTCGGATGCAATTCATTTGTGCGCTGTTGAATCTTAAAAGGTACGCTAAAAACTGGAAATAGAAAAGGATAAACGTAGCCTGTAAGTTGTGTGGTGATTTGTTGCCGGAGCAACGCATTTTGGTGCGATGGCAGGCCATCGATTACGGCTGACACAATCTCTCTGTTCAGCGAGTTTCTTGAGCGCCGAACCGACACTGTATATATCACCTCTCAGCTTCCGTCCAGTCGGTCATATTTTACAGGGAGGAATTCTAGAACGGAGAAGCGAGAATTCAGAGAGGAAACGTGAGCGAAGATCTATGGCGGATAAGTTAGCGATGACAAATAGCGGTGCATCCGTTGTCCCCATTCTGGCATGACTTGTTGCTTTACGAACTCGTCAAATAAATGAGCATTTCGGGTCAGTATTCATATTTTCAAATTAAAGTGGCTAATGAAAGGACGTCTTTTACGCTCTTTATACTCCAAATACGTCGTTTGTTTGTTTTTAAACCATGAAGGAGACCCTTTAAAGACATTAGGAAAAAGATTTAACAACAGTGTATACATTAAAGTGTCTTCATAGATTAAAGAGAAAAATGTGGAAAACAAATTCAGCGAAAAACAGCAATTTTACATCGTAATCCCAAAATAAAAGAAATAGTCGTTGTAAAACGTAATGGCTCTCGAAAACGCTCATTTGATATTCGGAAATTTTTACTCCAATTTTTATTGTTTCGATTATGAACTACGTGATTCCATTAATGGAACTGTGACGTCATTTCCTCTATTTTTATTGCCAATAACAGACGAATATTTTAAAAATACTGGTCCGTTATTAACTTAAAACGAGAAATTCCAATTCTAAGTACTGGTAGAATTGATGGAGTCTTTTTTTTCTTTTAATCATTTCAAAATGTTGAATAATGGAGACCATTAAAATCTCAAAAAGGCGCTTTCCATTTTCACAAAAACTGATCAGACTCACTATTTTCTTATGTGAGTGCATTTGTATTTAGAATATCAATTTTGATTGCTGTTCCTTTGACATTTCCTTATTTGATGCAAACAAAAAGCAGCGACCACCAGTACTGTAATTTCTTCAGGGTTTCGCTGTAGCAATTGAGTAGGTTTAAGAAATGTCACCAACCGGAAACGACCAAGAGAGTTTCTATGTGTACATCGAACGAAACTTTCCGTGATGCACGAGATGCAAAGCAGATGTCTGTCTTTATCCTTACATTCAATACCCTTTGGGTGGCTTACATTGCTATCAAGGTATTCATCTATCTCGCTACTAAATTACCACTTCAACAATGAACAATTAGGTCAGTGAATATCCCTTGGTGCTATTGTCACTTATTTCGTTCGACATATTCAGGTTAATCTACGGCAGTTACACTCTACCTACCTCCTGGTCATTTTACATGAGCACCGTACAAACCGTAATATTTTTCTTTTTCTCTCAACACGTGCTGTCTTCCATTTATCTACGTTTGGACAGCAACCATTCTTCGTCCTGGTCACCCAGGAAGGGCATCCATTTTCGATTGTTCGACTAGCGTTTATTGCCTCGTGCCAGAAAACTGAAACCACGAGGCAAGAAGACATCACGGGGAAATGTTGCAATTAACTATTCAGCGCATGTTTATAGATACGTTGTAGTTTTGATCTGCGTGAAAACAAATCTTTGGCTGTAAACAAATAACACTTTACTTTAAATTACTTTTGTGAAGGATTTGTTGCGGGATAAAGGAAGCGACTTGGGCGACAGGTTCACAGACGAGGTCAGCATCCTAGAACAAATTCGTACGTTGCGTATGCAGCTGGAGAGCCTGATGGCCAAATCAAATAACAAGATCCCAACAGGCCTCCGTGGTGAGATTGTCAATATGTGGACAAAGATGGAGACTATATTAATGAACACCCACGAACAAGAAAAGGCCAACGCTAAACTGGAAGCTTTTCTCGTGGATAGGGCAAATCAAATACGACAGCGTGCCCCAACCTACGCAGACACGCTGAGGAAACCTACCGATAAATCGGCAACCACCAGTAAACAAATGACAACGAGGAAAGAAACCTTACTCCAGCAACCAAATCTTGTCATACTAAAGCCTGCTACAAATGACCCCCCCGAGACAAGTGAGGGAATAAAAACAACTGTGATCACCAAGTTAAACGATGATCTGAAAACCACAAAGATTAAATCAATCCGCAAGACTAGAAACACTGGAGTAGTTATAGAAACGGAGACACAGGAAGGGTTAGACAAAATCCTCAGAAATCCAAAAATTCAGTCGCTGAGACTAGTGGCTGAAACTCCAAGAAAAAAAGGCCCGGCAATAATAATTTTTGATGTCAACAAAGACCTGACCCCGGATGAACTTAAAGAGGAGTTATATTATAGAAACTTACAGGAGGACTTTCCGAACGCGGAAATGGATCAACTAATAACCCCGAAATATAAAACAAGATCTAGGAATGGAAATGCCACGAACTGGGTGGTGGAGCTTGCCCCACCAGTATGGCAAAAAATCAGTAACCAAAACAGAGTTTGCATTCAATGGGGAAGCCGCTGTTTTAAGGAGCATGTGGCTGTCCCCAACTGTTTTAAGTGCTGCCGCTTCGGCCACACCGCACACATGCACCCAGAGCCCGTCTGTGCGAACTGCAAGGCACAGAAAATACAACATGACCACTCAATCATGGATAATAAATGCCCTGTCTACCTAAAATACAAGAGCATACACCAGGTCTGAACCGATTATGGGTACGCCGCATAAATGCCATAACACCAAGGAGATTAAATTTTTACAAATTAGCGCGCATCGGGCTCGACCGGTAGTAGACCAAATAAGGAAAAAATCTCATGAAGAGAACATCGACGTTATCCTAATACAAGAGCCCTACGCGCAGAATAAGGAAGTCAGGGGACACCCCCTAACTTACAAGATCGCCCAAGTGGATGGAAATACCCCATGGGCCGCTGTAGAAGTCCGTAATCTTAATATTACGGTCACGAAAATTGTACACTTTTGCTCGGCCTGGGCTGCATGTGTGCACCTTATTACACCTCTAGGAGAATTATATGTCGTCTCGCTGTATTGTAGGCCAGAAGACATCCTACTTGCAATCAAATATATCTAGACAGTCCTTGCAGAACTTCCCAACGCAAAAATCGTCATCGGCGCTGATGTTAATTGCCGCTCCCAGCTGTGGCACAGTGAGACTGAAGACCGACATGGGAATGGCCAGCGACTGGAGGAATTCCTTGCAAATTCCACTCTCATCGTAATAAATCAACCAAACAATCCAGCAACCTTTTCCAGTACTCTTTGGAAGGCCACAATCGGCGTGACCCTTGCAACCAGATCACTGGCACAATATCTCTCGAACTGGACAGTGCATGACTCATGGAAAACATCCGACCATCGGGCTATTATGTTCCAGCTGAAACAGTCCATTGCTTCCTCACCAATAATCAGACAGATAATTCACAGATATGCCCTAGCCAAGGCAGACTGGAACCTCTTCAAGCAGGTGCTGGCCGACTCCGCTCACAGGCTTCAAGTAAGTAATTTCCAAGCACTAAATCCAGACCAACACCAATGTGCTGTCACAGACATGATCACATTAGCCTGCAACATCTCCATCAAAAGGAAGAACCCCAAACCGGGTGCAGTCCCATGGTGGGGCCCTGAGCTAGAAGCCCTAAGACGCGAAGTAAATCACAGACGAAAACTTTCCAGCGCGCTAGCAGATCATGGCCAGAGGCTGAGGTAGAAGCCCTCAAGCAGCAGTACAGGGAAGTCCGGAATAGCTACACCGCATTAATTAGGAAGCACAAATGAAAATCGTGGGAAGACCTAGTTTTTACTTTTGGCTACTCGGATTCCTGGGGGGGAGTCTTCAAGGTGACTACCAACAAGCTCCCCAGAGGTGAAGTGATTCCATCCACAAAGACCCCTCTTTGAATTATAACCATGAATTGGCACACATCGATAAATAACATAATTATGAGAGCATTCTTGGACTCAGGGGAAGTTCCTACGGATTGGAGATGTGTAAATGTATCCCCAATTCACAAAGGGGGATCGAAGGGTGACACGAGTAATTACAGACCAGTTAGTTTAACTTCTGTTCCGGGTAAAATAATGGAGTCACTGGTTAAAGATGCATTGCAGGATCATCTAGACAAGACTGCAGCAATAATTCAGACACAGCATGGGTTTGTTAAGGGAAAGTCTTGTCTGACAAATTTGATAGGATATTATGATGTGGTTAAAAAGGAACTGGATGCAAAAAATAATTTTGATATCATATATTTGGATTTCAGGAAAGCTTTTGACACTGTTGCGCATGGAACTATTGTACAAATTGGAGCAGAATGGTATTAAGGGTAAGTTGCTACAATGGATAAAAGGATGGTTAAGTGGGAGAAGACAGAGGGTGGTAATCAATGGGTGCTGCTCTTCGTGGACTAATGTTATTAGTGGAGTCCCACAGGGTTCGGTGTTGGGTCCACTGTTGTTTTGTATATTTATCAATGATGGTGATGAATGTATATCAGGCTTAATGTCGAAGTTTGCAGATGATACAAAGGTTGGCAGGGTTGTTAATGACAGTAATGGCAGTGTACTACTGCAACACGATCTAGATAATTTTGGCAGATGGGCTAAGAAGTGACAACTGAAGTTTAAACTTGACAAATGCAAAGTACTGCATATGGGTAAAAGTAACCCCAGAGAAACGTACCAGCTGTGTGGTACTACACTTAAGGTGGTAGAAAATGAAAAATACCTGGGAATAATTGTGCAGGCAGATATGAAGTTTTCTGAGCAACGCAGACAGGCTGCCAGGGCAGGTCATGGGGTTTTGTCAATGATATATAGGAATTTTGCTAGCAGGGAAAAGGAGGTGATTGTCCCTCTGTGTAAGGCAATGGTCAGGCCACGCCTTGTGTACTGCATACAGGTCTGGAGGCCTCATTTTAGGAAGGATGTAGATTTGCTTGAGCGTGTACAGAGAAGAGCAACAAGATTGGTATGGCGAATGAAGGGATCCTCTTACCAAGAGAGGCTTAAGTTCTGCAAATTGCAGTGGCTGGTGACTAGGCATCTGCGCGGTGATCTGATTGAGGTGTATAAGGCCTTGAATGGGTTGAGCACGCTGAATTCTGATGGGATCCTTCCACTTGTTCAGATTACGAACCTAAGGGGGCATAAATTCAAATTAAGAAAGGACAGATGTAGAATAGATGTGCAGAAATTTGCCTTTAGCCAGCAGGTAGTTAATTGCTGGAACAAACTTCCATCTGTCGTTGTGGAAGTTGATAGGTTGAATAAATTTGAGGAACTGGATAGGCATTTGGAGGGAATGGTGTGATTTTTTTTTTTTTTTTTTGGCTGATGCTGCATAAGCTCATACACTTGCTTTCTTGCATCACATGCCACTACTACTACTTTATTCAAACAGCCAGCTGCTCCATCTACTCCGCAGCAAATACAACTGTGTGAAGACAACAAAAGTTACACCACGCAACAGCAGCGGTTTCTGTTCTTCAGTTTTGGAGAACCAAAACTGAAGAACAGAAAATCACCGGGACTAGACCTGCTAGAGCCGGAAATTGTGAAAAAAAGTGGCGGAGTACAATCCAGAGCTTCTCCTTAATCTGTTTAACCATTGTCTCCAGCGTGGATGGTTCCCAACAGACTGTAAAATGGCAAACATCAGGCTAATTTTGAAAAATTCCAGCAAACCCCATGACCAACCAGATTCCTATAGACCCATCGCTCTCCTGTCAGTAATAAGCAAGTTGTTTGAGCATATTCTAAGACAAAGAACAGAAACATATTACAACAATGCCAACTTACTGTCCCCAAATCAATATGGATTCAGAAAGGGTCGTTCCATTTTTGATGCCTGGAGAACATGATTGAAGGTGCAAAGAGCACGGACAGAAAATATTTCCTAGTCATCTCAGTGGATTTTACCGGGGCGTTTAACCCACTGTGGTGGGCAAGAGTCCTCGGCAGACTCCGTTCAGCAAATCTCCCTAGCAACCTGTACCAATGCATGAAAAATTATCTATCACAGTGGAGCATAAACTTCAGGACACCGTATAGCAAAGTTACGCGCCAAATCTACAGAGGATGTCCCCAGGGCTCTGTCCTGGGTCCCCTACTAGGGAACATCGTACTTGATGAGTTCCTGAACATATACCTGCAGAATATCCAATCTCAACCATATGAAGACGACTTAGTCTTTACCCTTGCCGCTGATAGATCCCAACTCAACTGGAATCCGCAGCAAATAGAGCACTCGGAACTTTACAGGGCTGGGCCTGGCACAACCACCTGGAAATCTCACCAGTAAAGACAAACTCCATCCTGCTTAAAGGCTCTCTGAACGTAGCAAGGCCACCACAAATCAAAATCCAAGGGAGAACTATCCGGTTAACAACTGAGATGAGATATCTTGGAGTGATCTTGGATAGGAACCTATCTTTCACACCACACCTGAAAATATACTGCACTAGTGGCAAGAATCGCAAGTCGGGACTGGGGATTGAAGCGACGTGCGCTCACCCTCTTCTATAAGGCTATGTTCACCCCTATAATCACTTATGCATCTGGTATCTGGTTTTCAAAGGCCACCACAGCAGTTAATAAGAGGAAGCTTGACTCGATTCAGCGCGTCATCCTGCTCACCATTATCCGGGCCTGCTGCACGGTCAGCACACATACCTTGCATGTGTTGGCTGGCGTGCTACCTCTAGATCTAGAAATAATCAAATGTGGTCCGCTTTATGTGCTTTCCAAAAGTAAAGCCATCTCATGTCTGGATTTTACCACCGACCCCTCAAATAACATCAAGGCCGAGAAGAGTCGCCTCACTGCTTACTTGCAGTAGGTCTGGCAGTCTAGGTGGACACACTCTACAAAAGGAGAAGTCACCAGAAAATTCATTCCTACAATACCCAAAATCTCCCACATGGTTCTCCCCTGGCCTATACGTCACTTTTTTGTTAACTGGCCATGGATCTATCAGAGGAAAGCTGACTGCACTCGGGAACACCGAAAACCCACAATGCCTCTGTGGTTCCCTTGAAAGTTGGGACCACCTGATGTACGAGTGCGAAATATATGAAGATTTGAGATGCCTCCTCCTGACTAGGATACATTACCTTCCTAAAAACCAAGAACAGCACATCCTTGAAAAAGAAAAGACTATGTCGCCTTTACGCGATACGCACAAGACTTATTCGCACGACGGAAGACCCTACCATGGATATAGTCACTATCCGGATCATCATCAAAACCAAGAGAAGACAACCACCTATATTTTGGGAATTAATGAAGTTGCCTACCAGCAAATGAGACTACACCACCACCAAATCTGAGAAGATCCAATATAGGACAACCACAGATGCATTACTATTTATATCCCTACTGACTTAGACACAGATCACCGGATGACATCACCACTGAAATTGACATCACGACCGGACCTGAAAGAGCAAGAAGATCGTGCCATTGCGATCACGCTTGTGCTCTCTTGCACGGCATCTTTTGTCCCACTTTCATTCCTTACTTTCGCCTGATGGATGTATTCCATTGTACCTGGGGGATGCTTTCTTCATCCCCCGTATTTCTACCTGTTCCCCCCCTTTTCTTGACTCTAAAGCCCACCCGCTCTAACTCTCTCTTTTTTTTTTACATTGGTTTCTGTCAGGAAGCTTAGGCGACCCTAAAGAGAGACTAGCCAGAGAATAATGGGCAGCCTTGCTAGCTCCTCGCGGTGTGTACGGGCAACGAGGGGTTCCACCAGGGGCCCTGCGGCCAAATTCCTGGACACTCAACAGAACCCACACAATACTACGTATTTAACGCAGAACACTTTTCTGGCATTTAAGTAGTACTGTATTTCTTCACAGTGTACATCTGGCCATAGGCTCCAGGTTGCCCGCCGCCACCACCTCTGACGAGGTCAGAGGTGGTGGCGGCGGGCAACCTGGAGCCCCACTAGGGGCCCTGCGGCTAAGAAACCAGAACATTACCACAGAACCCAACACAAAACTCTTCACATACAACACACTCACTTTTTCTGACTTTTACAGAGTTCTGTATACGTCACAAGATGGCTCAATCTTTATATCAAATTAATATGGATATACAAGGCGTTAAAAATATTAATATTATAATTGCTAAATGATGAAAGGAAGCCAGCTTTTTTTGCATCTGCCAAAAAAAAAAAAAAAAAAATACAGTCAGGCCTTGCATAACGCTAGTTTGATTAACGCGATTTTCGGTTAACGCTATTTGAAAAATGATACCACTTTTCACTCTACACGATGCAAATTTCCAGTTAACGCGATCTTTTTTTTTTTTTTTTATGCGATAGTTGAAAAAGATTTGAATCGCGCGTTAAGCTTACCGCGAGTCGTACTGTCAATAAACAAACGTTTGCCTGCTGCCCACCTCGGTGTGTTCCATCAGCCATCGGAAGAAGACGTATTACTTGTTTGTCTCCTGCTAATAAAGTCAACGCACACTTGCATAAAAATTCAAATTTTTAAATGAGCCAGATGAAAATGTTGCCGCGAAGGAGATAACGGTAAAAGAATTAAATGAAATCTTTCGTATCGCATAGAACCCCAAACAAAAAGTTTGATGTTCTATGCGATATTTATTTCGCCCAGGGAAGATTGTTGTCGGCTTTCGGAAATTGATTGATGAAAAGAGAAAGTCAACATTGTTCAAATATTTCCGCACAGTCATTTCTTCATTGTGTATTTTATGTCAGAGGTTCCCAAACTTTCTCCGTTCACGGCGCCCTTAGTGTCTCAGTAATTTTTTCAAGGCGCACCCAGACCAAAAGAAATATCTAACAGTTCTGTTTAGTAGTTATTATTATTATTATTATTTTAGGGTTGCCCGTATGTTTAGTAGTTATGTCCAAACAACTTAATAAGAAATGTTGAAACTGTGAACTACCTCGAGCTAGTAGTTCGCGCGGTGTCCGACAGATGTCGAGTATCGCTGTGTTTCCCTCGAAAATTTAAAATATTCCGCGGCGCACAGTTTGGGAACCGCTGTTTTATGCAATAAACATTTAATTCCATAATTATTTTCATTATCTTTTACATTGTATACAGTTAAAAAGTTATTTAAAAGGTATTTTTAAAATTCTTTATGGACATTCCAGAAGGTCAAGGACCAATTATAATTTTTCCTATTGGTTATTATATTCGATTAACGCGTTTCCGTTTTGCGCGATGCGCTTGCGGGACGAATTAATCGCGTTAATCGAGGCCAGCCTGTATCTATCATTCATACCTTCCCCTTCTCCAAAAAGTGCCTATCTAATTCCGCTTTGAACTTTATTAAATTATCAAACTCTTCCACTGTTGCAAGCAATTCATGCCAATGATCTACAACATGCTGTCCGAAGATAAGCTTCATGAGATCCAGCCTTCTGTTACTCCACAACCAAGTCAGTAGAGTTTACAATAAATCGTCAACACAAATATTTATCGTATTTACTAGTCACGGGCTTGAACCCCGGTCCACTCAAGGAACGCGTGCTATGCACTCTCGCTCCTGACCACTGTGCTAAGTCAGGCCTGTTCCCTAAAGCTTACACTTAGATACATCGAACTTCAGTTGCCATTTTCAGACCATCTGTGCAATCAAGTAATTTTGAAGCAGAATGGTTTGGTTCTGGTTGTTAACCACCCTTCCTACCTGTAAATCATCAGCAAACTTTGACAATTTACCTGCACTCAATATCAATATCATTAAAGAAGATAAGAAAAAGAAATGGTCCGAACACTGATCCCTGAGGGACTCCACTCGATACAGGTCCACTCTTAGGAATGTTCATTTATTACTGTTCTTTGTCTTCTCTAGCTCTTATTCCAAGGAAAGATCTGGCCATTAATCCCAATTTGATCCGGTTCATAAAATAGCCTTTCGTACGGAACTGTATCAAAAGCTTTACTGATGGTAAAGCTTTCGGATCAATTATTTTTAAGGTCCATTATTATAGGCCAAGATAAAGATTAAAGTTCCTATTTTCCTAGAGGCTCCTCCCTTATGCTGCCTCAGTGTCTTCGATCATTAACACGAATTGTCAGGATATTCTGTAGGTGTTGTGAAGAAGAAAATCTCTTGTAAATAGATGAATAAATAATTTTTCTGTTTATACTGCAAGACAGCCACTTAGCATCAGAGGAGTTATGTAAAGCCAGAATTTTAAAATCCAAAATCAATACGGTCATATGAGAGTATAACGCTAATTCGATCACATTTTTGCTGCATGACCACTGTCTTGCGTTAGGAAGGAACAATTGGTGCGATCGTACCCAAAGGATAAAGTGGAACAAAGAGATATTCATTTCTTCTATGATAATTATCCGTATTGTATGTACTCGTATATAAAAACTAAAATTGTTAATTTTCAATTATTGTCAATCGCGTGTATCATCATCGTTGTAGCGTTCCAGCCCTAGAAAAAGTCTGGATCCATCCCGATCAAAAATGATATGTGGGTAAGATTATTTTTGGTACAAGATGGATTTTTTCACACAGTGACTGAGCTACTCGCTGTGGAACAACAGTCAGTTTTTTCCACTGATGATTTTTATACCATAAAATCGGGTTTTCAACGATAATATTAAATTAAATTTACAAACACGATACACTAATACCTCGTGATCTTGGAGTTTGTCCCCAACAATCCAATTCTAATTATCGTTAACGTGATGTTTGAAGATCATTCGTGGTACCCCGTGGAATTCCTGAAGAGTTCCTGGTAGGAGGGCCTTTCCAAATAAAGGGACCCTTTCCAGAAGGCATCCGTGGGATACGTCAGTATTTCATTCTATCGGCAGAGTTTAACCGGACGGGACGGAAAACATCTGTAGATGATAAATACACATTGACCCCAATAGTTCAATGAACTTTATATTCCTTCGGTGTTCCGGTTTTAAAGCATTTACGTCGTATAGCGACCTAAAGAGGCCATTTCCGAACATTCTTTGCCTTAGGGTCCTCGGGAATGTGTGGGAGGGATCTGAAGAAAGCCCACGTGCACTTTTTTGCTTTGGACGGCATAAAATGCAGATAAGAAGAGAACCCCCCCCCCCTTCATTCGTGTTCCGGAGGTGTTCCTAACTGGAGTAGTTCGAAACAAGTACGAGGGACTCTTAAAAGGATTATTGCAGACATATACGCATTAAACTACTTCATATTCACGCCCTGTTTGTATTAAAATAAATGCCATTAGTAAAGAATATAGTTTGTTTGTTTTTTTTTTTTGGGTTGCAACACACAAATGGGGAGGATAGAATCTCAAGTAGTATAACTGCAGTGAACAGGCAACACGCGAAATTATAGTATTAATTATCAATTAATATTAAATAATTAGGAAAAATTACTATTAACTTGATCCACACTTATTGCTAATTACTCAGGTCACTGTATCAACTCGAAAAAGTGACCTCGATTGCGGTTTATGGGAAAAAGTTTTAGGTTCACGCAGCTATTGGAATGTTCCAGATGTAAGCATCCTGGTTTAACAACTTTACTTACTTTATTAAGTTATTTTATTGCTTTATGGGTGAGTGATGGACGGGTTTTATTATCGAATTATCCTATTGGAAACTCTGCATGATCAGTGAGTACCTTCGCGTTAAGGGAAACTGAGGCAGGTGTGTCTGTATCAGATAGGGCGAGGTCCTTACTCACATGCAACGTTTATTACATATAATGTTTTATACACATTATTGCACAAAATGTAATTGGTAATTTGCAGTGCCAACGATATCCACTGAGACAATATAGTGGTTTGCTAATTTTTACTCGTTTGGAGAGGTCTGGGTTCGAATCCTCATTAAAGATTAGAGGAAATTTTAAAGGCCTCTTAAATGTGATTGTAGTAGCCGACCTCAGGAGGAAAGAACTTGGCTTGGAACTTGTGCATTATGACCTGATCAGCCAATTTAGCAAATATTCAAAAGAAGAGGTCTGCAAGATGTAGTAATTTGGAGACCCCTAAATCCTGGGGTCCTAAATGGCCTCCCAATCCTGCGTCGATCGATCAAGTTTCTTTTTGTTTGGGAGTAGGCCCTAATGTGTTGTTTCGTATACTCTCTGAACAACTTCAGTTGAGCCTTGAATTAATTAAAGGCACAATTGAAGCGGTGCCTTTAATTAATTCGATGTTCAGTGCTACCACCATGAATCTTCACTTATGGTCTGAGCTGTCGATAAAACATTATTCTTTTGTAAACATCATTTATCTTGAGGATTAAAATTGTTATCAACCTGTTTATAATTTCAAGTTGAAATTCAAACAAAAACTCTGAACATAGTTTACTGCTATATTTACGAGGAGTTTATTGCTGTATATAAACCACATATATTCTGTGGTCGGTTTGTGTATCTTCAGGAAGGAAAAGCCGAATCAAAAAGTATCTACATCTCCAACTACGACCGGCTAAGACTTCTTCTAGTTGGACAACTCTACATGAAATAAATTACTGAAAGATTGAACCGAACAAACAGAAAGTACTCTAATGCTGTTGTGGAACCAAACACAATACATAATGAACAACAACTGCTACAAAAGCGTCATTGATCATCTCTGTTTCGCATGTCTTGTCATTATAAATTTACTGTTCCAGCATTTCTCACGCGAATCATTTGTATAAGAAAATAACACAATGTAATCGCCCTCTTCTTCAAAGGAAAAAACATGGCGCTGTGTGAGTAAACTTGAATATCATTTGGGAAAACTTCAGCGTATAATTCGATCTTGCAGTTTCCTGATTTTGAGGCAGTAGTAAAGGAAGCACAGTAAGTCATTATATGTAAACAGTAAAAATCAGCATCTACCTGGTAATCTATTTCGAATGTTTTTTCCCTTTCGTACTCATTCAGGGACGGGAGCGAGCCACACTGCCCGAGTATCCATATTAATGCGTGCCACCTGATTCATCCTAATTGTTGTGGCCGTTGTCCAATTCTGCCACATGATTGTGATTGATATCTGCACAGCTGGCAGGCAACATGGACCCTTATCTTGTATTAGTGTAAGTAACAATGACAGTGGCCGCGAGCTATCCACAGCACAGCTTGGTAGACTTCCGCGTCTACTACAGAGTGCGACAAATGATTTCGCAATGTAATACCAATTTCCTTTCCGAGTCGTTTGTTCTCGCTTCCCAAGAGATTGATCCACACACGCACAACCTGTTGCGACAATATTTACAAATTTTCTTAACACAATAAACTCACCGGTAGATTTTCTGGAGTAATTGTAAAACAGGACTTCCTGAATACTTAAAGTATTGCGTTATTAGTCAGCCGAGGAGGTACCAAGGCGAATGGCACATTTGCCGGATACGTCATGCTATGGTGATGAGGTGTTCTAAGTGGCCTCGGGTTGAGAGTAATATGCTGTAACTTTAAGGTTTCAAAGTAATTGTCGCTATTCTGGACATTAAAGACCTCGAGACAAAAATTACACTTAAAGCTTTATTGTTCTTGGAAAGTACCACAACGTCTCAACTTTATTACTTTCTTGCTCATAAAATTTAACTTCTTAGGAATATTGTACGACAGTTTTAATTGTGGGCCTTGCATGTAGAGCAGTGGACAGCATCGCTGACCTCTCACGCAGTTCGAGTCAAGCGTATGGAAAAGGACCAGGTTCGATTCTTGTCCAGACTGAAGTTGAGAAATATTTCGACAGAAGGAAGGAGCGTTTATGAACTTTTTTCACACCGTGGTTGAGTTAGTTCTTATTGGGAGAGAGAGAGAGAGAGAGGGGGATGCATAGTAGTTTCCTCTCTGAAACTTAGGTTTTCCATCCCTCAAAAGAAGTAAACTGATCTTAGAATACGACACAATATACTGATACCTTAGATGCATCATGATCCAGGGATTTCAGATTCTGAATTAATCGGAAGTGGGGGAACCGTTAATAACCTGGCAAAATATTTGATGACATTGAACATTATCGATGTTTTTCAACACTGTGGATTGAAAACAGAGAAGCTCGATATTAGAATCAGCCTTAGATAATTTGGCACGATAACTGGCCCATTTTAGAGCTAATATCCAAGACTGCTGTTCTCGCCGGCTGAAGAACAAAACCACTGACGTGTAAGTTAAAATAGATGTGATATACAAATTTATATATTCCACTATTGTAAATTGTTGGTAACATCAGTCAGATCACATTTCAAAGACCAAAGAATTATATGCAGCTGCTAGGTACAATTGTCTTTCTTCCTTAGTAATATCAATGATGAATGTGGACTCCGACTTAAGTGCCCTCTTACAATGACAATTCATAAGCGACCGATTCGTTCAAATCCCTTATGTCATTAATCTGGTGAATGAGGTCATCTTGAAGGAGAGGATGCACACTGCATTGATTAATGTGTTTGCCGAGTTGCCCTCTTAACAGTGGGACGCTCATTTAATGATCCCCGGCTTCATTACGATGTTTGATTCTCCGGGGATTAATGCCATCCCACTGAGAACATTAAGTCATTTAACTCCTTGTTGTTATTTTTCTATTCCCGATGGGCGGTGTGAGAGGTCCCCAGGGCATAACGTGAAGTTTGTGAAACAGATGACATAGTTAGTTGGACTAGAAGTCTCGTGTTAAAGACAGGTGCGCTTTAACTCGACTGATGCTACTGATGAGCTGCAATTAAGGAGAGAAGTCCATGAAAAAGTTGAAAAATGATTCATTTCAGTGAAGTTCACAAATTTATTATTCGAAAAGAAATATATTTAAGATAATGCGAATGGCTACTGCTATTTTCTTAAGATAATTTTGTATTTTTTTTTTAAGAAAATCCCAAACACCAAAGGTATTAGAACCGCATAGTATCATGGGTGGGTTGAAGGTTGGGAAGTGGAAGCAGATACTTGTTGATATTAGACATGAATTTCTGTAGATCTCAATTTTTCAGGAAATACATATGAAGGGAGGTTGTTCCAGACGGAAGTTGAAGGAATAAATGAAGAAGAAGAAAAGTTGGTTCTGTAAGTTCTAAGTTGAGCAGTAATAGGTTGCTGCCCGGTCGCAGCACGTGTTCGAACTGATTTAAAGAGATTTTATAAGAGATGGGTCATTAATTAACAATAATTACCCGAAACATGGCCGTCTGTAAAATCCTGGGACCGCTACTGGCTGAGGCAGTTAATGATTCCCCCCCTCTGAGGACATTTTTTTTTCTACATTATATGATGGAACTGTTATGTGCTGCCTTTTATAAAAGCTACCAAAATGGAAAAGAGGAGTTCCCTCCTCCACCCCACACAAACAAAATTTCTGGGTGCTCCACTGAAACACCACAGAGTGCACTCAGTTAAACCACACCGTAATTTGCAAAGAGTACAAAATATCAGCGGTGGCCGATTCGATTTATAATTCAGATCGCAGCCATTAGCAACGAAGGAAAAGAGGACTCCGAAGTTCGTTTTCTCCTCATGATAGCGTTCTCTGTAATACCCGAGGTATTAAAGAACGCAGTTAGTGCTAAAGTTGTTCATGTAGGTCAGGGCTACCGCAGAACTCGGTGCAACCCGTTAAAGCGAATTTTAACGGTGTTTCCTCGTTATGAATAAAGGTTACATAAGTGCGTACTTTCATAACTCTTGGGCATAGTTCGTTTTAAGGTTAATTCATCTCGCTTCATCCGAATATGCGTTCCTCAACCTAGTTTGTTCTTTGCAGGGTCCAAAAAACAAATACACCCATCCTGGGGTGTTCGGTACTGCGTTCAAAAGATTGTTCCTATCTGGCCATACCGACCAGTAGCACTTTTTGACTTTGTTATGGCATCGTTTATTGAAAAGTCAAGGACAGTGGCGTGAACCCCCTCCAATTACCTTTCTAGGGATGACCAATGTTAGGAAGGCTCAGAATCAGAAACAACGAATGATATTAGCCTATCCAGGTATGTTCCCAGAATCCTCTGACCTAAATTAACTTGGTTTTGATAAGCCGCTATTTATCTTTCCTTAACAATATCGAAAAAAAAAAAAGGGTGAACAGTTAACCCTATAAAGCAAGATCATAATTAGCCATAATTTTTCGTGTCTTTCACTCCCCAATACTGAATCTGAAAAATACCCGAGTACTTTAGCTCAGTTTACTTCCTGTGATTTGTATTCAGTGATTAATGGAAATATGTTTACTGTTTGCATACGTCGTAAACTAGACTCACCATACAGCAATTAAGTTTCATTAATCGATTGCTCTATTGAAGTCGTGCAAATATACATTCATTAGAAAAACAGTACGTAAAGAAAGTAAATATATGCATCTGATACAGACGATAAAAACATAATATCAGAGTAGCCTGGAAAAATCAACAAGTCGCGTGACTGGCCGAGCAAAATATTGAAAGAGTAACCTGTGGAAAAGCACGCAAAACCATGAAGTCGCGTGACTGGTCGTGCAAAATATTGGAAACTATAGAAATATAACTAAATATGTATCGATTTAACTAAATTCGATTTACGCGGCCAGTTAGATGCACCAGCTGTCATTCAACAAATGACGTAACCGAAGAACCAGTTTCCTTGAAGATTGTGCGTATAGCTGCCTCGACTTGCAGATTGGTAAAAGACAGATCTAGTACGTAGACTGCAAAAAGGAAGATTTAAAATTGACAGTAGTCGTCAAATGTATTATTTTATACAAAAAGTGCAAGCTGTTGAGCCAACTTTTATGGGCCCACGTATTGAGTTTGAAGACCTAACACACCTGTGTATTCAAATGAATGTACATATGGCACGCACTCCTTCGCTGCTAAAGTAGAGAAAAACAAAAGGCTGCTCAAGGTCATTCACATAACTTCCCATTGCGCTAGAAGAGATGCCTAGTGAGTGTTTTTCAGCAGCCTATTGTTTTCACTTCGCTTTCCTTCCATCTGACCGTTTCGATCAAGATTGTATTTAGACGAAATTTGATTCCCTCTGTTAAACACAAAGCATTCGTGACAAGCATAATTTGTAAAGGGAGCTTACCACAAACTTATACAATATACAAAATATAATACACGTGGAACTAAAAGGTCTTTAAAATGTGCAATATTTACATCTGGAACTTGATTTTATTCAAATCAGATTTTGGACTATTAAGTAATGTCCCTGCAGTAATTATTCATACGTTTTGCTTATTTATTTTATTTTTTAATGAAAACCCCAAACACGAGAGGTATTAGAACTTATCGTACTCAGTATCGTGCATAGGTTGAGAAGACGAGAGAAGATATTTCTTGACATTAGACTTGAACTTCTGTAGGCTGTAATTTTCAGGAAATATGTATGAAGGAAGGTTGTTCCAGAAAACGGCAGTTGAATGAATAAGAGGATGATGAAAAGTTGGTTCTATGAGTTTAAAGTTGAACAGTAAATGGATGTTGGCTGGTGACGGCACGTGTTCGGACTGTTTTGAAAGAGAGGGCAGGAATTAAAGAAGCCAGTCCAGAAGAACGGTGCCCAAGGAAATATCTGCAGCAGAAATAGTACGTCTATGAGACAGCGAGTGAAGAGACTCTGTTAGAGATGAATCATCCTAAATGGAATCAAGAAGCCTGAGAGAGGTTTTGGGGGCACCGCCCCGGATGTGGTAAAACTATTCCATGGCAGGGCGGATTTGCGATTTGTACAGAGTGAGCAGCTGTTTGGAAGAAACGTAACGCCGAGAGCGAAAGAGAAAACCAAGCTTTTTAGATGCAGACGAAGCGATATTTCTAATGTGCTTGTGCCAAGAGAGATTAGGAGTCAGAGTAATCCCCAAAAGAGATATATCATTTTGCCTAGAAATCGGAATGTCACCAAATATAAGCATAGGAGCTGAAGAATCGTTTTTGCGGGGTATAGGACTGCATTTTAGAAGGATTGATATCAACTAAGTTGCCGTTACCCTAGTGGAGAATTACCTGGAGATCGACATTTAAGGTATTGGTAGCGGATATTCGAGAAGTTGAAACTGATCGAGAAGGGCAAGATTTCTCAAACTGGAAAGTGGAATGGAATGTGCTATCATCAGCAAAACTATGGATAGGATTTTCGGTCAATGGCAGTTGGTCATTAATATATAAGAGGAAAAGAACTGAACCTTAGAGAACACCAGCATTAGTGGAGATGTTAGAAGACAGAGAGCCATCTACCATCACCCTCAGTGAGCGGCCAGAGAGAAAACCGGATGACCAATTACAAAAAACAGTTGGCAAACCATAAGATGGAAGCTTGTTTAGAAGATCTTTATTCCAAACACGATCGAAGCCTTTGAGATGTCAGCAGCAACTGCTTGTGTATCACCAAACTGTTCCATTGAATATGTCCATAAATGGGCAACATAAGTCAGAATATCACCAGTGGATCGGCACTGACGGAATCCATACTAGCGATTGTTGATCAGACGGAAGGTTTCTATGTGTTTAAGAGTTGGCGGTTAATTGATTTCTCCATTACTTTAGAAAGAGTAGAAGTAATTGGTAGTGATTTGTCACCATTTTTAGGAAACACGTTTGGAATAAGAAAGTGAAAAAAGACCGTAAGAAACAGGAGTAAGTTCAGAAGCACAGGTTTTGAGAACAAGTGGAGAAATACCATCAGGACTTGGAGCTTTCTTAGCATCAAGTTTCGTCAAAATCCTTTTGACATCCTTTTGACGGAAGCCCACAGGAGGCATTGAATGGAGGGTGTTGGGAATGGTGGGAGGTGTTTTACAAGATCATTAATACATGAGTTGGAAGTAAAATGGGATGACAGCAGGTCAGCTTTATCCTTGGCTGAAGTGACAACAGAACCATCTGGTTTTGGCAGAGGTGGGAGCAGAGATGGCCAAAAGTTGCGGCCAATGCCTTTGGCAAGAGACCAGAATGCTCGGCTACCATTAGGACAAAATGCAAGTTTTCTGCTTAGCCTATTCAAAATCTAGTTTGGACTGATTAATAACTGCTTTACAATTGTTGCGAACTTTGGTATAGGCAGAAAATGAAACTGAAGAATTAGAAACAAGCAATTATGATATCCATCATTCTTCTCTTGAACAGCCTTAGCACATTTATTGGAAAACCAAGGCTTAGATAAAGGACGAGATTTTAAAGTGAAGTATGGAATAAGGATTCAATTCCTACAAGAATAATTTAGCTGACTCGATCTGAGCAAAAATTGACGTCAGAAGTTTTGAAACAGTAATCCGACCAAGGAAAAGAAGAAAATAAATCTCACAGGTCATACCATTTTGCATTCTTGTAATGCCAAACAACATGTGGTTGGGAATAGCCATGAGATAAAGGCTCCATTGGAGAAAAGACAATCACCAAGTTGTGATCTGAGGTGCCTAAAGGACCACTCACTTTGACCGTGAACTTAGAAGGGTTGTTTGTGAGAAAAAGATCAAGCGTGTTGGCTAAATGGTTAGGATTGTCGGTATTCAAGTAGGTAAATGAACAATCTGTGTGAGGTCATTAGTAATTGCAAAAGCCTCAGCATCTGGACCAGCTGGGTCAGTGTGACTAGAAAACGGAAGCCAGCTGGAGTTGTGAACATTAAAATCACCAAGTAAAATTATCCCACTGTTAGGAAAGTTTCAGCTCGAGAAAGTCAATTTGCAAAGAGAGGAAGTCAAAGAGTTCCAAGTGATTAGTGGAATTGAGAGAACGGTAGAGACAACAGGTGAATTTGACAGAATGAGGTAGAAAGATTTTAAGCCAGAGAAGATTGAAAAGACGAGATTCTAAATTACCAAGTCTCTGGCAGGGAATATCGAAACAGGCAAATGCACAAGTACCACTTTTGAGGCGAAAGGAATCATACAGCGAATAATTTGGGCAACTGAGGTGAGCAGTAGTTGAATCAACCGATAATTGAAATTCTCTCAGAAAAAGTACATGGGGTTTAGAAGACTGCAAGTGGAAATGGACGTCGTTGAGATTAGAATTGAGACCATGTATACAGGGTGATTCACTACCAGTGCGACAAACTTGCAGGAGGTGTAGGGGGGCACAAAGGTGAATCGGAATCACATAGCATTGCAGGGTCCAAAATGCCTTCGTCATGCGGTAGAGGACGTTGAATGGGAGGTCGCGTGAACAGCGATCCCGCTGGAAATCAGCATTTGCGAACCGGTTCCCAAGGCAGTAGGATGGACGAGTATTCAAACGTTGAACTGGCCGACATGCACCTCGCGTATGGAGCTGCGGACTGTAACGGGCGCGCCGCTCTGCGCTTGTACCAGGAACGTTTCCCGCACAGGCATGCTCCTCATCATACGATTTTCGCACGTGTGCACAGAAGGTTACGTGAGACTGGTTGTTTCACGAGAGGTACCATGAATCGAGAGCAAACGACCAGGATGTCAGACAATGAGGAGAATGTCCTACGTCTTGCAGAAGGCAATCCGAGTACGATAGGCCAACGATTGGGTATTTCCCAATCCACTGTATGGAGGATACTGTCAACAAACCAAATGAGTTCATACCATCTGCAACGCGTCCAATCATTGGAGCCTGCGGATGATCCACTCCGGAGGACTTTTGCTACTTGGTTTCTTCAACAGAGTGCGGCAGACAGCGCATTTGCTGCGTCCGTATTGTTTCACAGATGAGGCAAGTTTCAGAAGAGAGGGAACCTTCAATCAACGTAACACCCATTTGTGGGCTTTGGAGAACTCCCATGATACGCGAACACGTGCAACTCAACGCCGTTTCTCTGTCAATGTTTGGGCCGGCATTGTTGGAGACCACCTCATTGGACCGTACCTTCTGCCCCCTCGTCTGGTCAGTAGGGCATATTTGATCTTTCTACAGCAAGTCCTGCCTGAACTTATTGAAGAAGCACATGTTCCTCAGTCGTTGCGCCGCTCAATGTGGTTCCAGCATGATGGGGCTCCCCCACATTACACCAATGACATCCGCCGACACCTAAACGTTACATTTGAACAGCATTGGATAGGTCGTGGTGGTTCGGTTCATTAGCCTGCTAAATCGCCGGACCTATCATGCCTGGACTTCTTCTGCTGGGGTCAAATGAAGACATTGGTGTACGAGACTCCCGTTGATTCAGTTGAAGACCTCGTCGCTCGCATCTCTGTAGCTGCCGGGGAGATTCGAGACACGCCAAGAATCTTCCAGAACGTTCCATGCGGCGGTGCTGTGAAGCCTGTGTGACTGCTTCTGGTCGAACTTTCGAACACCTTCTGTAGCATGGCTTTTTGCCAATGTAAAACTTGTCATTAAAATGATTTCTGTTACACTAACGAGTTTCTGTTTCTATTCTTTTTCTTTGCTTCTTTGTTCACGCGACCTCCCGCATGACGAAGGCATTTCGGACCCTGCAATTCTATGTGATTCCGATTCGTCTTTGTGCCCCCTACACCTCCTGCAAGTTTGTCGCACTGGTAGTGAATCACCCTGTATTTGTCAAATGAACTAGGAAGTGTTATACCTACAGGTATATAAACCGAAAATATAATTCGTGAGAAAGCTTTTTTTCATTTTGGAAGTACACGAGCTAAAATGAGTTGCCATTTCTATAGATTCTATAAGTATTCTGCAAATTTTATCCTCATACGAATCATTTCAGAACCAGATCTCTTAATTTAGAGCTACAAGCTTGGCAATAATCAGTTACAACGAGGCTACCATAATTCCAGACAGGGAAAGTGCACTTAAGTTTCGTCCGTCATGAATAACACGAGCCGACTACAGGAAGTTCGAACTCTTTTAGGAACAATGTTTTACTTTAAAACAATTGTTTCAAACCAAATACGCATATCCAAAAGCAGTTTATTACTTAATATACAAAGCACGCCAACTACAAAGACATGACGAAACAAACATCTCTGGCAAAACTGTTCTTGCAATAATCTAATTTGCATAATAACTCACGATGAAAAGAATATTTCTGAGAGTGATTTCCTGGAACAATGTCCTAAAGATGGTGACCAACCTTTTTTTATTAATTCATAATAGTAGTTGGCAGTCTGCGAAGTAAAGAAAAAAAAAAAATCGCTTAAAGTTTATCCATACCAGTTCCTGTACTGCAGTCACAGATCCAGAACTGGTTTTCCTTCAGCAAACAAGTCACGTGCTGAACTGGATTTTACCGGAATCTACCAGTCCTTTAAACAGATGTTTAAATAAAAATTTATGCATTTGGTTCTTGTCCATTATGTAAATAGATACGAACGGGATAATCTGGCAACCACTTATAATTTAGTTTAGGAATATGTAAATGTCGTTTTTTTTAATAAATTAAAAGGTCCACTAGAAAAAGTCATCGTCACGATTCAGTGATAATTTTATATTTAGAGATTAAAGGCGATGCATAAATACTGAGTGCTTGTTAATGCGCTACTTTAAATGAAAAGATGTCCGTGAAGACCAGTCATTAGAGTGGTTGGTTTTATAAAATATGTTTAACCAAGAAGACTACGCCCCTGTTATGGATGACCTGATGATGCTTTTCTGCAGAAAACTATTCGATGGAGCCTAGTTCAGTTTTACTTCCTATGTTTGTTTTTTTGACGTTAAAAACGTTTTTACTGGCGTTATTCCAAAAATTTGTAACGAAAAATCGTCATGCGAAAAGCGTTACGAAAATTTATTCCAGTTTAATTTATCTTCTACTGGACCAAATTTAATGAAATTTTGCACGGAGCTTCATCTTAGCTCTATACTGAAGGAAAAACTTTCAAACCTCTGAAAATTGCAGTAGTTTCTCCAGGATAGTGGAAAATGTGACCAAGGAAATTTTATCATGTAATAAACGGGTTAATGAGGACGTATAGCATATCGTTGGAAAGCTAAGGAATTTAGAAACAGAAATATTACGATTTTAAGATAAAAAAAAAAAAAAACTTTCAGAAACTAGGAAATGCGTTAATTCTGGCTTCATGTCACCTGGTGTTTTCAGATTGAATGTAATTTTTTTCTTTTCAATTAAATTGCGAGGCTGGAAAAGAGTTGTGCACATTTATGAAAACATTCTTCAACTTGGACACGTCATCAGATCTTTTGATAAATATTACACGTAATGGAACAACTATAGATGGTGTATTTAGTCGTGAACTCTTCAATGTAAAAATTTTACATCCTACTTTAGTGATCACAGACCAATACTTTCAGTAACCGATATGTAATTATTATTAATCAAATAAAAACATTGTTATATTATTATCCATGAATTTTATTAATATCTCAGAATTAAAACGTTTTTAACGCCTGCCGATGACTCTTAATTTAGGAGAAGATGCGTAATTTACTGAAAATTATTTGAACATTCATATATCATGGGTAGCATCTATAACGTTAATAAATGAATATTAATATTATTAATATTAACAAAGCTATATTGGCATGAAATTAGCTTCAATATTTAAATTCTGTAATCTATTTCTCGGTAAGCTCTCCAAATAGCCCCATTATGGGGCTATTTGGAGAGCGCACCCAACGTATAATGCTGATTTGCTGCACTTTCTTCTTGTTTTGTTTTATATGGTGTTTTTATGTAGTGTTTTCACTTATATGTACGTACCGACTGACATCCCATAATCTCATCTTGGTTCTGTTACGCATTACACCACAGTTAGGTGCAATATGGCCAAAGCTGCCGTTGAGCCCAAAACAACCCAAGGAACAATCCATTTTGGTTTGTTCGAATCCCAGTGTACGACAAATTCGGACCAATACGCTCGAAATAATATCGACAACAAACTGCCTCGTTGCTGATTGGGTCCCGCACGTTCTTCTAATTTACATCAACTGAATGCTGAAAATCTGCGGAAGAAAAGGATTTGAAAGCTATTCCTTTAAGTAGTTTTTAATATTATTAAGGAGTTTTATTTGTTTTTAGATTATTGAGGGCAGAAGGTGGTGATGTAATGAATCAATTTAATCTTTCAAGGTTAGCGTCGATTTTACCACTGATCTTTTATTCTTGTCATTTTTTCACGATTGAGTTTTAATTTGGCCGACATTTAGAATTAAAACTGCTGACTTTAATCAGCCCACAAATGTAATTTCTGTTTAAGAATCGTAAAGGAGGTGGAGGAGTTGCTGTCTTTATTTAAAACCAGTTTAGGATATCAAATCTATTTCATCCAAAAAAAAAACAAGCTTTCTTTTGATGGAGTTAACGCTAATTAATGCTAATTATAGGCTTGATCTGTTATATGTTGTTGAAATTAATTTATAAATAAAAGTTTTGTTTATCATCCGATACGATCATACGTGAAGAGATTACAATTAATCATTTTGACAATGAATACAGTCATTAACGACAATGGACAGTTATTCGGACTTCAACCCTGGTCCACTGAAACGAGTGTGCTAACTCGCTCTCGTGCTCAGCACTCCTGAAATATTTATCAGTTTTATAAAGGAATTACATACGCGTAATGATTGACCTTTCCTCGATGATTTTAATTTTCATTTTATTTTCCCCATTTTAGCATCACCTTTTTACGAGAAGGCCAAACCATTAAATATGATTATGGCCAATTCAACAAAAAAAAAAGAAAAATCCGACAAGAACTCTTCTACTTTTTTAGTGAACCGCTTCTGAACTTATTTAACAGATTCCTTGATGAATGATCCTGACATTTTCATTGGGTCCTTCTGTAATATCTTCCAGGTGCAGATTTTCTTACTCCAGTTGAAATTTTACATTTCTCAATTTGAAGTGCTTAAAACCATCAACCATCACTTGTTTCTTGATTGCCATCAATCTCCACTATGCAGTTAAGGCTTTCCAGAATCGAGTGTTGATTTGTGGTGGACCAGCAATTACGTTATGTAGCACTTTACTGTATATTGTGATACTATTTATTTGGCCCATATCTTTACGTTGCTAATCATTTGTTTAAATGCATTGTAATCTGGAAGTCCACATCTCTGAAATACCATCTTTAAGATGTATCGAAACTTGTTATGAAATTGTGTCCGCGAGTAGTACATTGGTTATAATCGCAGTTCTCCCACACCGACAGGAAAAGGCTCAATAACGCGTGGAACTTTTATGAGCTTTTTGTACTTGGCTGAGTTATTCGGTCTCTGGCAAGGACAGCAAGGTTTTTTCCTCCCGTGAAGTTGGGAGTTATTTTCCAACAAAACAGGCAAACTGACCAGAGAACGAGCACTATGTAGGAACATGATACACAAGGCTAGATGAGTTAATTCTCTTGTGGCCCTACAGGACAGTTTAGACAGTATTATGAACTGGCTACTTCCTTTCTGTGTATTCACTCAATAAAATGGATTAAAAGTTGCTATTTCCTCCAGTATAATATCTCTGATAGTATTGTTTGTCTTCGTATTTTTGTTTTTTTGCCTTCCATTTCGACCAGCCCCTGCCACTTTATTCTTAAGCACAACACACTTAGTTGATTTATTTCTTTACCTACAGATGCCTTACCTCCAGTATTGCCACGAGTTATTTTAAGTCTGTAATTAATAAATTAAAATACCATAATAACTAATGGTATGGTACGACCGGTTTCAAGGTTATCTAGTGTTTTAAAGTTATAAAAATGTTTTCAAAAGACCTTGGGACCAAAAATTCCATTCTTCAACGAATGATGAAAAGAAAATGATAAATTTCTTCTTTTGAATTTTATGGCACAAGGAAATGCAATAAAAAATAAGGTCAGTATGTTATTACAGTACAGGTGTAGCTTTGATATATCTAAATTATTAGCAGCATTAAAAATTGATCCAGGTCTCGTTTTACGGGTTTGCAGCGAGCAATACTCCTTTTGAGAGTACACCAAGCTCCATCGATAAATCCATTAGCCATGCGCTTTGAAGTCCATGCTTTGATAGATTGCGGATATTTAATTTATTGCAGATAAAAAAAAAAAACCAAACCGTGCAAATAAGCGTGACTGGTTGACATAAGTATATTATGTCTTTATCTGAATCTCAACCTACGTCTTCATTAAGGTCAAATTTTCCGCTTCGTACCCCCGATCCCTTGCTGTTAGATCACGGCACTGTATATGGTAGGCAGGAGCGGATTTAGGCATGGTGTTTATGGGCTGCAGCCCACGGCCCCCTTCAATCAAAGGGCCCCCTTCGCGGTCAAAACAATTTAAATTAAAAATTTAAGAAAATATATATTATACAAAATTTTTTCTTACCTAGATAATGTTTAAATCGTGGGTTTGCAACACTACTCGATTTCAATAAAATATCAATGTTTTAAATGACAGTAAATATGGTTCTGTTTTCTATGGCCTCAGTCGGTAGTCGGTAAAATCAAAATATACTTTGTCATTTGTCAATTATGCAAATAATGTGGCAACGTCGGAATGGGGGGAGTGCAAGTTTAGCCCTCTAAAGCGTTGTGGTGGGAATTTATTTTCCCGTTCTTTTAATCTTAGTATTTATTATTATTTAAGCCTTCTCTATACTCAACCAATCCGCCTTTTTGTCCCCTTCTACCTCTGCACCTCACGTGTTTGCTCCTAGAAGGTTCCAGGCCCAAGGAGGTTTCAGCAATAATGTATTCCTCGCACGGACTATTGGCTCTGTGTTCAAAATGACTGACACAACTAGTATGACCTATGTACAAATTTGTTTATTGACATTATTTACAAAGTTTAATTGAGAACTGTGAACATCAATCAAAAAAAAATTCTTTATATCTAGCAACTAATAATATCTTTATATGGAATGCAATATGGATCAGAATAATTAATAAAGCAATCACATTATTCCTCTCCGTGTCCCTTGAATAGATGTATAACAATAGGTCCAGGGCTTAGCCTCACTTGTCACCAATCAGTATCCAAGCCGTTGATTTCTCAAAATGTAGTAACATGAGTACATAATGTATATAGATATATATGTCCTTATGATTAAGTCTAAGAGAGTCCCTCTTAATAACTTCTCAATTTTGTACAGACTCCCAGGAAGAAGTTAACCTACACGTGCTAACCTTTCTACCTGTTCCATATACACTTAAATACCTAAATAAATAATAAATAACAGAAAATAGATTAAATCGAAGCAATTTATTCAATTAACCAGTAATATATCAAGCACGTATAATGTCAAATTTCCACACGACAATGGCATTAACGTAGCAAGTGATAAAAAAGTAATAATCTTATTAGCATTAATAAAAAACACAAAATATATATATAAGGATATAATAAGAAATACGACAAAAAAAATAAATAAAAATAATGGTAGAACGTAACGTCCGGAAAGCCAGAAGGAAGATAGCCGAAAATGTAGAAATATAATAACCTTAAAAAAGTAGTGGCAGTCTACATCACATAAAGGCAGGGAAAACATTTTGCAGAAAATGGGGAAGAAAAGCAAATATGCAATTAAATTAAGGTCTGATGACGGCAAAATGAAAATTGATACGTGAACAATTATTCCATCAGGGGACTACACCTAACCATGCATCAAAGAACTGCGTTTCCATACTAGTCAATAGCAGTGCAAGAGAAAATTTTTTTAAAAAAGTGAAACTAAACGGAAAGATAACTCTTATATAGTATGGACAAGGTAGTCCCTACGCAGTTTTTTAAAGAGAAGATTCAAGTAAAATTTAGTGAAATAAAATTAAAAGCTGTCAGATAAAACAATTATATATATATATATATATTTGTATACTATCATTGAATTATATTAAATAAAATTAAATTATAATAAATAAATAAATAAATAAATAAATAAATGATTAAGCATTCATTAGAGGCAGCGACATGCAATTCCTCCATATGAAGCTGAAATACATCCATTATTTTAAATTAAACAAAACATAAGCCAGCAGTATGGCAAAAACTGTAGAGCGAAAATTAACATAAAAATCGAACGAAAAGAAAAAATAGATATAAATAGTAGCCCAGAAACCCTAATATAATTTCGATCTTTAAATCCAATTAACAAAAACTATACAAATTTTAGAATAATGCCAATTAGTTATTAATTTAGCGGTACCCCCCCGAGAGGTACCAGTTCCGAAAGACGTGAAATATCACCCAAAGAGGGTTAAAGGAACTACCAAACGATAACCAAATCAAAATAAACTAAAATAAAATAGACTGACCATCATGCCCCATATCGACAGAGGACCACGAGGCCAATAATGGTCATGGAATCGCTGCATTTCAATCGTCATACAAAACATCGCAAAGGCGGAAATATCGAAGAACCAAACCACCCTACCATTCTCCGATAGATCAACCAATGCAGAGGATTTGCATGGCGGTGGTCCTTATGCAGCGAAAATAAACTATAGAACAGACAGCACTCTAAAGCAGAGCCACACTACTGACATACTGTAAGCTGAATCAGCTTATATTGGAAAAAAAAAAAAAAAAAAAAAAAAAAAAAAAAAAAAGAAAATAGATGGCGGCACTGGCGTTGCTAAATTAGCATATCGACCCATTACTATTGAATTATATTAAATGTTGACGAAAATTAAATTATAATAAAAAATTAAAATAATTAAAATAATTAATTATTTTAATTTATTTTAGTTTATTTTGATTTGGTTATCGTTTGGTAGTTCCTTTAACCCTCTTTGGGTGATATTTCACGTCTTTCGGAACTGGTACCTCTCGGGGGGGTACCGCTAAATTAATAACTAATTGGCATTATTCTAAAATTTGTATAGTTTTTGTTAATTGGATTTAAAGATCGAAATTATATTAGGGTTTCTGGGCTACTATTTATATCTATTTTTTCTTTTCGTTCGATTTTTATGTTAATTTTCGCTCTACAGTTTTTGCCATACTGCTGGCTTATGTTTTGTTTAATTTAAAATAATGGATGTATTTCAGCTTCATATGGAGGAATTGCATGTCGCTGCCTCTAATGAATGCTTAATCATTTATTTATTTATTTATTTATTATAATTTAATTTTATTTAATATAATTCAATGATAGTATATATTTCGGCTTCATATGGAGGAATTGCAATTTGCTGCCGCTAATGAATGCTTAATTATTTTAATTATTTTAATTTTTTATTATAATTTAATTTTCGTCAACATTTAATATAATTCAATAGTAATGGGTCGATATGCTAATTTAGCAACGCCAGTGCCGCCATCTATTTTCTTTTTTTTTTTTTTTTTTTTTTTTTTTCCCAATATAAGCTGATTCAGCTTACAGTATGTCAGTAGTGTGGCTCTGCTTTAGAGTGCTGTCTGTTCTATAGTTTATTTTCGCTGCATAAGGACCACCGCCATGCAAATCCTCTGCATTGGTTGATCTATCGGAGAATGGTAGGGTGGTTTGGTTCTTCGATATTTCCGCCTTTGCGATGTTTTGTATGACGATTGAAATGCAGCGATTCCATGACCATTATTGGCCTCGTGGTCCTCTGTCGATATGGGGCATGATGGTCAGTCTATTTTATTTTAGTTTATTTTGATTTGGTTATCGTTTGGTAGTTCCTTTAACCCTCTTTGGGTGATATTTCACGTCTTTCGGAACTGGTACCTCTCGGGGGGGTACCGCTAAATTAATAACTAATTGGCATTATTCTAAAATTTGTATAGTTTTTGTTAATTGGATTTAAAGATCGAAATTATATTAGGGTTTCTGGGCTACTATTTATATCTATTTTTTCTTTTCGTTCGATTTTTATGTTAATTTTCGCTCTACAGTTTTTGCCATACTGCTGGCTTATGTTTTGTTTAATTTAAAATAATGGATATATATTTGTATATATATATATTTATATGGAACACTTCCCCTGTTGGCATATCTCCACATTCACTAAGGTCCCTTTTAATTTGTCTATAGAGTATTTTGCGTGTCTTAGCACTCACTTATACTGTCGATTTGAATCCTACTGCCAGGCGTTGATCTCGGCACTTGGGGCTGCTGCCGTCGTCCATATGTAGAGTAATGACCATAACTCCCTAGAACTCATCGCCTAGTAAATGGACGGCGGAATTTTTCCGATGCAGGCTGCTCGTCTATACCTCCATGCGGTAATTTTTCAGCTCCCTTATCACTTCTTTTAGAATTTCACTTCTCCACTCCCCACTATACATTTTCTTTACTCATTGAACTTTTCACCCCCCTTTAGCTTGCAAGTTTTCTCTGCCACGATTCCCTTCTTGAGGCCTTACTCATCACTCGCCCTCGCACTCTCCCTCCTCAAGAAAAAACTCTCTCTCTCTCTCTCTCTCTCTCTCTTCTTGTTGCATCGCCTTTTGTTCTCTTCCCCCCACACTTTCATTTTCCACCAATCATTAGCTATTTCGCCCATTTTATCTCCTTTCTCATTTGCTCATCCCCATCCTATTGTTTTGACCTCCGACTTGTTGCCAGGACTTCCGGCGTCCAGAATTTTCTCGAAAGTTCCAGAAGGATGACCAGAAGGCTAGAAGTTTCCACATCTTCTTTGTGACTAGAGATGCCCTTAATTCGCCCAATGAAATTTTTAAGTGTGTGCTCCATTTCCTCGGATTTTTTCTCCACTATCGAGTGCTGTCCCTATCTCAATGGGTTTTGTGATGACCCATTGTTTGATTAACAGAGGAGTCCCACCTCCTCTGCATATACCTCTACTACGATTTTATCCAGATCGATGAACCTATTGTTCTGCGTGTCCGAGATGCTCCCCCCTTTAGCTTCCTATTATTTTTCACCCACATAAGGATTATAGGGAAATTTTTTTTTCATTAAAGCTGGGAATACCTGAAGTAATATTTTCGAATCTATTATTTAGTTAAAACCCAGTATTTTCTGAAGGCTGACAAAAAATTACAAATAATTCTCCAAAATTGAACAAGATCACTATAATAACGGTTCTAAGAACAGGTTCTTACCACCCTTACGCCCCCTTAAAAATTTATATCCTATATATAAATTTTCTGCAGGTTCACCGGTAGTGCACTTCTTTCATGGCCTACCTACTAACAACATCTTATCCTCCCCCCCCCCCTTTTAATCAGTCTCTAAACACCCCCTGATTTGCTTACCTTTCCCTTAAGCAAAAATTACCTGTATGTTGTCCTTGGTAATCCAATCTTCCTCTTTTCCTCAGCCTCTCTCCCTGACTTGTGTGTGCCTTACCTATGTTCCGATTTCTGGTTTGTCGGGTTGTCGATTGCGTCTTCCCCGTTCTCAAATCTCTTGGAGGCAGGTCATTCACGTACTGTCCTCCTCTGAAGTGGTATTGTCTCAGATGGTTCTCATGCTGAATCCTGACTTGGTGGGGTCATTATTCAGTGATCACTCAGTGTATAGAATCGATCTGGAAGCGATTAGCCGATACTAAGTTTAATATGCTGCTCTCAAATTTCTACACCTGCTTTGCACAATTGGACTGGCTTTTTCCTTGAGATGTATATGAAGAGTGACGAGCTACAATCACGTGACTTATTAGTATTTGCATGTGGGCTTCGTTGTGTCTAATAAATTGCGTGTTCAGTGAATATCCAAGTCACAATATAAAGGAGCCGATACGACATGAAGAATATTTCAGCTTCGGATGAAATATTGAGGAAAAAAGTTGATTTGTTCGTTATTTTTATTGTTTTATAGCGATTATAAAAACACATCTGACGATATATATTTTGTTTGCTAACAAGTGGACATTCAAAATATTAACCTTTTATTTTATTTAACCCTACATACGGACGTAGTTGAAATTTATGGGTTAACTATGGTGTATCTACACCGATATTATATAGTCTAATAACTATATACACTATGCTGTGAAAAGTATTAGGACATCAACACACATTCATGTAAGTGAGCAAAAACACAATTTAAGAAAATATATATTATACAATTTTTTTTCGTACCTAGATAATGTTTAAATCGTTGGTTTGCAACACTATTGGATTTGAATAAAATATCAATGTTTTAAATGAGAGTAAATATGGCTCTGTCTTCTATCGCCTCAGTCGGTAAAATCAAAATATACTTTGTCATTTGTCAATTATGCAAATGTGGCAACGCCGGAATGGGAGTGCAAGTCTAGCTCCTCTAAAACGTGTTAGCTTAGCGTAACTCTCACCATTTGACATTATATATAGTACAGTATAGTTGAATATTAAATAGACATTCGTTCGGTGAAGTGTACTGTTCACGTGCTTCGTTTCTTCACTGGTAAGTATCGACAAAGTTTACTAAATAAATATGTCAAATCACTCTCCGGAAAACTGTTGTTGCCACTTAAATTCGATCGTTTTTTGCATTTCCTCGAAATGAACCATAATAAAAATAACTGGACACCGTTTATTTGAAGTAAGCGATAGGCACTAGTAAGCGGCGTAAGCTATAGACAATGACATTATAAGATGTCAAATCTTACAAATTTAAAATAAAAATAATTGTTTCTAGAAGTAATGTTCAAGTTTGAAGAACGCTAGATTTAGTGATGAGATAGTTTAAGTCTGAGAATTGAGAATAGTAGCAAAGTGGTAAACAAGTAATTCAAATAATATGAGAGAGCAAACAGGGACAGCAGGAGTAAGTAAAAGGGTGCCATTTGAGAACGGACGTGAAGGGGTTGCTTAAGGAAGAACAATAAGACCTGAAGCGGGATTATGCGAGGCGCCTCCTTTGATCTATGACACCGTTGGAGCCAAAGCAGGAAATGAGTGGACTTCCAGTATTTGCTTCAAATTAAAAACGGCGTCAGGCTGACTGATTTTTGGGTGTTGTGATACTTTTAGAGAGAAAGGTGTGAAACGAAAATGAGTGTTTTTGGAGGTGGACATGAAAGGGTCATACTGCCTGTGAGAAAAAAAATAAGAAAGTTCGACAAAAGGGTTGGTTTTCCCGCTAGGGAGACAGCTTGGGAGAATTGTGTTGGCAAATGGAAAAGAACATAAATTTAAACAGAGTGGAAGGATTGTTTGGGGAAGAGTGAAGTTCGAGGAAAGAAAAATTGAGAGAAAAGAGCATGAGTGATAGTCCTTGTAAAAGAAAGAAACATTCCTGTTGTTAATGATTATGAATAAATGTAAGGGTGGTTCAGGAGTAGTAAAATCAAAGTAATAATGTAAAGGAATTAGCAAAGAAATTTTATTTATAAGGGTAGTACTGTAAGGATAAGTTAACCTATGTCATTAAATTAGGCCAAGTGCCAAACAAGGTAACATATCAGATGAGGTGCAAAGAGAAATAAATTTTATTAATAGATAAACCTCGTGAGTAAAGAGGGGTGGCTAGGATATTAATTAAGGCAGAATGTGTGACCTATAAGGAATGTTATTGAGATAAGAGGGTACCAAATGTAATATGTTTTATGTGTGAGAGGCTAAAACAAAGATTCTAAAGGAGTAATAAGAGCTGAAGTAAATATTATTGATGTAAGAGAAAGAAAAGAAAAAAATTGGTAAGGTTAATAAGAGAATGATTGAGTAATCATTGTGGAGTCAATTTTATGTAAAATACAACTGAAAAAAACTGATGTTAATATTGAGATTATAATTGTTAATATAAAGATCCAAAAAATATATATCCAGTTTAAATAAGGAATTACAAAGAACAAAACAGATCATTTTCCAATAAGTATTTTACGAAAAAAATTAAAAATGCCCAGTTACTGGAAAGATCTTGGTTGTGCTTTTCTACCAGTATGAGAAATGTTTTTTGTCTAGTCTGCAAACTTTTCTCTTCAGTCAGAGAATCCGGTTGTGTATTGAGAAGTCCCTTCTCAATACACAACCGGATTCTCTGACTGGAAACATATAGGACCTTGTTTAGAAAGTCACGAAAATTCTAATGAACATAAGAAATCATTGTTAGTATGGTTAACACGTAAAGAAAATAAGTCTGTTATTTACAAGCAGTTGCAGGAGCAACTAAGAAAAGATACGGAATATTACCACAATGTCCTAAAATGTGTTATTGCAGTGGTGGAATATTTAAGTGTAAGGGGCTTAGCATTCAGAGGTCACGAGGAAATATTTGGATCTCAGCACAATGGTAATTTTATGGGGCCTCTGGATTACTAGCAGAGTTCTATCCATTCATGCGCGAACATATCCAACAACGAGAACTGCGACCAAAGCCTTTCACTTCGAAAAGTTGATGAAAAGGTTTAAAAGTTTATGAAAAAATAATAGAGATTATGGGAAAATGAGTAATTAAAAGAATTATAGCTGAAATAAATAGTGACGATGCAAAGTACCACTCAATTGTGATGGACTCGACACCAGATTTGTCCCACAATAACCACAATTACAGTTTGGTAAGGAAGTGAAGCTCCCTCGGAAATCTCACCCTATGGTTAGAAACACCGCTCTTCCACCTTACCTATAAAACGGCTGGGTCCGAGTCTTATTTAGACGGGAGGGATTTTTATGGGTTTTTCCGCACATTGGTCAAATTAGTTGATGTCGGAGAAGATTTGCAAGACCATCTCTCTAAAAACTTGAGATTTTCATCCCACAAACACAGGAAGCCGACCATAGAATACATTAAATTTACAGATTATTCCCTTATAGTCTTAGTTTTCTCGACTCATTGTAATGCACCAGAAATATTACCGTTCATAAAAAATAAAAGTTTTCATTTGAAGAATTACTTGGTAAACATTCTGTTTTTGATTTCAGAATTTATACCTCGTTAGAACAATCGGGATTTAAACGCGAAGAGTTAGGTGTAAGTATGTGGGTGGGAATATATCAGAGTATCATGTCACGGATTGAGATGACTTTCTGGTAACTACGTATCTGTGATAATTGGAACATAAGGAAACTGCTTTCCAGACCATTAGGAGAATAAGTTGCACGCGCCGAAGTAATCTTCCCGGTTATCCAAGTAACTGCAGTAGCTGACAAGACTACAGAAAACTGGCTCATCCTTAATCTCGGAGCGAAGCCACATCCATGTCAAGGCTAATAGTTATCAGCATGCTGGAACCGGCCCATTAAGAGATCACAATGGGAAGATAACTAAGCTGAAAGAGAAAAGCGACGACACTGTGCACGTGCTCATACGCAGTGTCCCGTGGTAAAGCGATGCGATCAATTCGAAGGTCAAAATACAGAACAGTGCAACTGGCAGGTGTTGTGATCGAAATAAATTGTGTTTTAGGAACAAGAAAAGTGCTAGAACGCAGCTTCCATAGTTTGGTTCATCTACGATTGCTAATCACAGGAAGCAAGACATTGGTGAAGAGATGCGCTTTCTGGTATCTGCTGTTCAGAAGAACATTTATAAATGTTGAAAAGGTATAACTGTCATGTCGATGTAGTTCAAATGAAATGCCGAAACATTCCTAATTGTAATTTCAATATGAATTACCACTCGTTCAACCTCTACATTAATTATAAAATACCGTTGTTGGGTTGAAGGTTGCAAAGAACAGCTCTAAACTGTCGATATCGAGCTAAAATTTCTTTAATTTTCAGGAAAATTGTTCTTGAGGGAAGATGTAGCGAGAATAAATAATAAAAAAAAAAATTTCTTCTGTGAAACTGGACGTGAACCATGAAAAGATGGTTGGCATACCTGTCTGGATTGAAAGAGTTGGAATTAGAGATCGATGAGTGCGTTCACGAGAGATCAATAATTGACCAAATTTACTGTTCTCTTTTGGATAGAGCCGAGAAGTTCTTTTTGAGGTGTAAGGAAGAGTGCGAGAGCCATGAGGATAATATTACATGGAAGGCAGATCTGATGTAGCTATGGAATTAACAGATTCTCAGAAAACAAAAATTTATGCTGACGTACAGATTAAATTGTTCCAAGTATGTATATATTAGCATAATGTTTTGTGAAAGGCGCCACCTGTGGTTTCCCACATCTGCACCATGGTACTTTGTGAAGAAGTACAGAATCTCTGTAAAAGCCAGAAAAAGTGCAATGTTTGGTTTCTGTCAGAGTAGTGTTATGTTTTGTTGTTGTGTCACTGGCTGCTTGGCCGCAGAGCCCCTAGTGGGACCCCACGTTACCCGCCACCACCACTGGGAGATGAACCAGGCTGCCCATTATACTCTGGCTGACTTTTTCCAGGGTTGCCAGAGCTTCCTGACAAAGGCCAAGTGAAAAAAAAAAAGAGGGGGGAGGAAACATAGAACAGGGGTACGAGTTAGAAGGAACAGAAAGAGGGAAAAGGAGGATGGACTGAAGTTGAGGAGCAGTCCGCTCTTTGTGAGGTGAAAATAGAGGTCTGGGAGTGGGAGTTAAAGTAGCAGGGGAGGGTGCCCCTGCATAATCACCACAGGCCAGTGGACTCTGTATCCCGCACTCAGGAATTCTCCAGAGTGCCAGCAATCCCGCACTAGAACGGTGCCGGCTGATCCTACCCTATTAGGGGTTTGCAGCAGTATCCCGCACCAGAATGGTGCCAGCGGTGTTCCTACCCTTAAAGGATTAGCAAGTTGTCAGGGCAGTGTCCTCTAGCAGAGAAGGAGCTAACCCACGCCAGTCTGATTCAGGCCTTGGGCAGCATGATCCAATGTTGTTCTCATTTCAGCAATCTTGGCTCGCCTCAGTGCGAAGATTTCCTGCGCATACACAGTTAGTGCCCTGTATGTGTTTTCATCGAGCAGCAGCGAGGACTCTTGATTACGTGGATTCCTTTGAATTGCGGTAACAAATTTGATTCTACTGTTGTCATAGGCAGGGCACTCATACATGAGATGCCCCCAGGACTCTTCTTTTCCAAAATGGCACCGCGGGTCTCTTTCGGTCCCCATAGCTGTGAGTTTCTGACGGAAGGGGCCGTGTCCAGTGATAATAAACGTCATATAATATGATAATAGACCAGGCGAGAACCAGGGAGGGGGCTCTGGGTGAGTATGGTTTATAGTTGGGAGGAATCGCCTCGTGATGTCTCCTTTCTGTATGGTTTCCCAGCTCTGTTGCCATATCGCTTGTAGGTGTTGGATGATTCTCCCCCTCTCTATCTTGGGGTCATTTGCAAGATCCAGCTGGAGATTTACTATTTCAGCTGGTGTTCCTTTCCTAATGTGGTAATATAGGCCTCGCCTGACTACTTCTAGGTAGAGTGGCTGACATCCTGTTAGAACTTGCAAGACATTGGTGCTAACAGTGCGGCGCGCCCTACTAATTGATAGCAGCATGAACCTTTGAATTGTATCCAGCTTCTGTTTGTTTTTTACTAGTGTAGCTTGTCTGTACAAGGTGAAGGCACCGTAGCAAACTATCGGGACGTATACTGCTTTGTATATGAGGGTCAGAGCTTTTGTGTTTCAGGCCCCAGTCGGCTTTGCTCACCCTCCTGATCATGGCGGCATACTTCCGGATTTTGGTGGCTAGATATTTCAGGTGGTTATGGAACGTAAGACCCGAGTCAATGTAAATACCTAAGTATTTAACCTCTGTGTACAGTCGGATGGAAGTGAAGTTTAATTTCATCGTAGGTGGTCTTCTAATTTGTAGTCTGCCCTTGAGGAGAATGGATTTCGTTTTTTTTGCCGAGATGGTAAGGTTTTGCAAGGCTGCCCAGTTCTGGAGCTTCACAAGCGCCGCATTTGCAATAATTTCCAAGGACGACCTAGTGTCCGCACGCACCAACAAGACAAGGTCGTCCGCAAAGGCCAAGGGCTCAGCCGCCCCAAGGTCCAAGCCCAGGAACTCGTCCAAGACAATAGATCAGAGGAACGGGCCAAGCACAGAGCTCTGCGGACATCCCCGGTGGATGGATCTGGCAACTGTCTGATATTTCTTAGTAACTCTTACTTTTCTGTTGGTTAGGTAAGACTTTAAACTGTTATATAGATTTTTAGAAACATTTGATTGCCGAAGTCTCCGAAGAACGCTGGGCCACCACAGGCGGTCGAAAGCTCCAGCAAAGTCCACCAATATAAATAAATAAATAAATTTTCTGTTTATACTCCGGGACAACCAAACGGTCAGAGGAGTTCACTTGATAGATTGAATACAAGAAACAGCACCGTATTCAGTAGTCACGGGCTTGAACCTCGGTCACTCAAGGCACGTATACTTAGGCACCCGAGCGCCTGACCACTAGGCTACGGTGACCTCTCGATAGCAAGAGAGTACTTGAAAACTGAGTGCGTTGCTTGGGTGATTAGATTGTTGATAGCGTCTTCATTGCTGCAGTTTGTTTTAAAGCCATATTGTTTTTCTGAGGAGAGTTGGTGTTCTTCGTAGCAGGCAGAAAGTCGAAACCAGAGTAGACGCTCCAGTAGTTTGGCCATCACGGAGAGTAAGCCAATCGAGCGATATGAGGCTGGGTTCAGTGTGGTGACTTGTCCGAGTTTTTCAGAATTAGTTTTAAGGTTGCAGTCTTCCACGAAGCTGGGAAGGTGCCCTCTGCCAGGCACTTATTCAGTAGGCTTAGAAGTATAGCTGGGCAGGTCTCAGCGAATTTTTTGAGAACTTCTACCTCCAGCAGGTCTGCACCTGGTGTTTTTCCGTCTTTCATCTTGTTAATTGCCAGGTCCATCTCAAAACCGGTGAACAGGGGCTCCACCGTTGCTGTGTGGTATTTTAAATTCTGGTTGATAATTTCTTGTTGCTGTTGCGTCAAGGGTGCCTCTTCAACAGAGTAAATGGTACCAAGAATGTTATTTATAGTGTCCTCCCAGGTATAGGTGGAAGTACCTCTATTTTCAGTGTTGTATCAAGCACCTCACCACGTGGTAATTTATAAGTTACAATTTTGAAAACGATCAAGTATATATATAGTTGTTGTTGTTTTTGTTGTTGTTTGTGGACTTTACTGCGCAAAGGCAACAAAACCATTATGCGCCAACATAAAGGCAGCTTTCAATAATCTGAATGAAGACAGTACACCTTAGAAATAAAATTAAACATTCTGAATTTCCTGCAGTCGCTACTTATACACAATCAGATCCTCCAACGCCCAATCCATGTAAGGGTTCCACAAGGTGGAGTTTTGTGTGGACTCCTTTTACTGCCACGCTGATTCCTTTTTTTAAGGATTTGGATTTTGTACGCATTGGTGTGTTCATTCAGCTGTGTTCGGTGACGTTTTCATTTGTTTTTTTTTTCATTTATTAACACACAACTGTATATACATTCTCAAGATACATATTAATCAATTTATATACAAGATTTGTATATTCAAATCTCATATACATACTCTTATATATGCTGTAGCCTTCCTGTACATTTGCTTGTGTGTGTCCTGATATGAAGGGTGTCTCCTAGACATAAGCCCATCTCCACCTATTCCTCCTGTAAAGCTCAGAACCTCTGCAAAGCAGGCTTGAAAAAAGCGTGTTATATCAGGCCATTTCGCCACTAGGGACTAACCAACACCTGGATCAACCATTCTGTGTGTGTGTGTGTGTGTGTGTGTGTGTGTGTGTGTGTGTGTGTGTGTGTGTGTGTGTGTGCTGTAATGCACAAATCCCGCACCTACCGGAAGTAGTGCTATACTGGTAGGTGCCAGCAATTGCCCCCAAGGCTGCCCAAACTTGGAGGCCAGCGGGAAAAAAAAAATAATAATAAAAAATTCCAACTAGGAACAATGTATACTTATAGAAACAAAAGCAACATTATACAATTATTTACATGTAAATAGCAAATACATACACTCAGAATGACATTAACTTAACAATAAAACTTAGAAACATTAACATTAACATTCTCTCCACTTAGAGTCCATCCAAAAATGGAAGCCTGCATTTGGGTATCCAGGAGCGGAAGATCAACTCGCACTGTAAACCAGAAACATCCTATGAAGATGACAGTACACGAAGCTTTCTCTCGTCAAATGTGCAGCACTTCCGTTAATTGGTATCCTGCAATAGATTTCTTAACTCCTGTCTTCTTTTAAAAACTTTGGCCGAGAATTCCTGAAGCAAAGCAAAGATGTCCCGCCTCTGAACCAAGAGAGGTAAATTATTCTCCATGAGGTTTAGTAGCCTATTTAGTAATTCCTGCCTGTCTGAAGTATACAGTCCGCATTCAAGGATGACATGGCTCCAAGATTCAACCTCACCACATGAAAAACAACTAACACTATGAACCGACCGGGCTAACCAGGTGGGTAAAGTGCCTTCCTGGCAACCCAAAGGTCGCGGGTTCGAACCCCACCTCGGACTTGGATCAGAGTAGAAAATGCAAAAACCTTGGGAGGTGCAATATGGCCACAGAAGTCGATGCGCCAACAACTAACAAAAAAAAAAAATTATAAAATAAAATAATAACGCTTATGAGCTGTCAGTATCTTACGTCTGTGTTACGGGTATTTTTAGCCGATTTGCGTGTTTACTAGACGAAAACCGAGTTTCAGGAGTGAAACCATTCTACCCTTGCCTGAGACCCACTAATCTGGTCCCGTTGTGAAAAAAGTTCATAAAAATCTCGCGTTCTTAAGTGGTTTCGAAGGCCTTTTCCATGGGTGGGGAAGACGATGTTGTGCGAACACTGGGAGGGAGGGGAGGATTGGTCGATGGTAACGGAGAAGCACTGGGAATATTCCAGGGAGTACACCATTACAATTAGCTAGTTGTTGGTTGTAAAGGACCATCCAATAATCTTTATCCTGTAGGGTGCGCTGTTGATAACAAAACCCTACGGTGTCAAGGCGTTGTAATTCAGGTAGCATTTGATTTGGGAGGAAACGGCCAGATAGATGATTCATTGCTTTGCAAAAACGGCCAGATACAGGATTCAGTGCCATGCACCAACGGTCAGATGTAGACCTCAATACTCTGCACACAGAACTGGCGAAAGGTAGCCTCGATTCTGTGTACAGAGTATTGAGTTTGTCCGGAGTCCTGAGTTTCAGCAAATAGAGTCCCGTATTAACGCGGATGAGAAGTGGGCTATGACCATATCTACTGTGGCTTTGATCTTTTAATTTCAATGATGGCAGGTAGGTGATCTATCTCAGTTGCACTTGGTAAGATAGTTCAGTAACTAAAGCCATATTGTTTTTGTAACCGTATTGTGCTTGTACGTTGCGTAATTTATAGTCGGTTTGTCTGTTTATCTGGACTGAAAACCTGTTTCTGTCCAAAAAGCCCATGCATATTTCGCCCGAGACTGACTAACTCAGCCACGGTGTGGTAAAAGTTCATTAATGCTTCTGCGAGCCATACGAAGACAGGATGGGTTTTTTTTTAATGGCAACTTTTCATGAATTTTCAGGCCGTGTTCCGGGTGCTTAGTAGTACCCATTGTGCTAGACGCGAAGTCCCACGAAAACAGACAAACCATCTACAGAATGCACGCAATATACAAGCTCGATATTCTTAGGACAAATTCAATATTCCAATTCACACTGATGGTTGTTTTCTTATATTTTCAATATTGCAAATTGATGATTATACAACAAACATAAAAGAGCGCACGTATCAACGAACTGTCCGAGTAACGCAGTAAAATGATCATCAACAGAGTCCTTTGTTGCCCAATTCACTTTGTAAATACATTCTTTTAACGAATCTTGAAACTTAATACGAGAAAATTTATTTTTATTTCGAAATGAGACGAATTCAGTCTTAATGCAAATTAAGTTGCACTGAAAAATGATCCATTCATATTTGATCATTGTTGATGTGTTCTATTTTCTGGAATTATTATTATTATTAAAAGAGCACACGTAGAAATAGCGAGGACGTTGACTTTTCATGAATGGACGGATAATAAGTTTATCGCTTTTAAGTTTCCTCTCTCTCTCCTTCAGGACGTCTCTCATCTTGTCGGTGGATGAAAGGGTCTTCGGGATAAAATGTCAAAGACCTCCAGTAGCGTAGGTTAATCACGGATTGTTTGGCCTGCCATAAACCTGTTACAATTTGATGCCGGCAGGGAAATGAGTGGGGCTGTCAAATGTCAGCTTCTCTTAATCTTCCGCGAGGAGTGTCGTGTATGTGTGTGTGAGTGAGAGCGCGCGCCAGAGAGGTTTTTGATATCGTCAGGAAATATAATTATAGAACTTCTTGAGTTATTTCATGCACTAGGCCTAGCTACCTACTTCTTCCATCCTGCGGGGTTCTTGCTGTGGTGCATGTTAACGAGTTCTCGCTATTTTAAGAATTAATGTTCGCTGTGTATCTTACTCGGGAGACAGTACGCATAATTAATAATTCATTCCTCTGCTTTCTTTTTTTTTTTAGTTATTTTTGAGTTGTAGTAAGTAGGTCAGGATAAGCATGGTTTGCGGCCATTACAGCAACCTATTAAAATTGAAATTCTAAGGCCTTCTTATCTGAAATGATACCATCATTAGTCTACAAAGCACCATAACAGACTGGCCGTGATCTACTGGTGATAAAATTTCTCACTCTTTACTTTCACGAACCAAAACTCATTCATCGAATGGAGCTAAAGAACTGGCGCTATCGCAGGAGGACCTCCGAATGATACGTGACCCGACGGTAGATGGAGTCATCACAAAGATATTCTCAAGGCCAAATGCATTGTGTTACTCAATCTGATCTGATAATCAGCGCCTTTAGCTGATAAGAAACCAAAGAATACGAAGTCAGCGGGTGAGCCCTTCGAAAACAATAAGATATATTGCCGAATATATCGAATAGCAGGAACCGCTCGAGCGACAGACTCATAAGGAGGTTGAGTAGATGGAAATCAGTGATGCACAACTTTTGTTTTATTAATCCCAAAGGGATATAGGATCACTTTGTACAGAGTTCGTAGGTTGCATTCGAAGAAACTTTAAGTTTCTTCGAATGCAACGAACTTAAGAAACTTAAAGAAGAAACTCTACTCTCGTTAAAAAAAAAAAAAAAAAGATTTGTCGAGCACTGTATAACGAAAAGAAATTTTATGAAAAAAAAATGAAGCGCAAATGATGGTCCTCTTCAAGTTTCGGGCATTACATTTTGAAAAGTGTGTTCTCAAAATAGAATGCAAAATTATTATTTCCTTCCCTCTTCTGAGCATTTTCATTTCTGTACCAAAACTACTGGTGTCGCTTGAAGAAATATACTCGAATCTTCGCGATAGAAATGTTTAAATGCAACTTCACAAAAATAGCCAGTTTGAAATATAAGTTCTTATAAATTATGTATAAACCAACTGTCCATCGAGTCATATTTGTATAAGCAACTATAGCTACATTTAGCATGACTTTTTATATCTCAGCTGAATTTGCAGATCGCAGTGAGTCCGACATTTAATATTTCGTTCGACTCCACTTGTATGAAAATAAGTTTGGTTGATCCGCTAACAATGAGGTTGGTTGCTACGATTAGACCCTAGGCCGAGCCCTGAGGCGTTAATATTTCTTTTCTGTAAATTGCATGTGTTCTGCGATTACCTGAAACATACAGAAGTATCTTCCTTTACTCAGCGTTGTTACAACTCTGGTTTGCTTTACCACATCTCGGCATCTACTGTCCCAAATTATGTGCTTACTTGTACTGCGGTTCCTGTCATGATTGGTAGCGATGTTCATTAAGCAACTGGATCTGAAGTTGTTAACATATGGGACATGTTACTGCAGAGTGGGAAAGACGGTTGTACGCTTGTGAAATGAAAGAAACTAGAGAAAAATCTTGGGGGTGGGACCTATAACATCTGACGCTGTCATGACTGAGAGCTCTTTCACAGTCTGCAGTAACAAGTCCCATATGTTATGGCCTGATGTAGCCGAGTGGTCACGAACGCGAATGCAGTAGCACACGCTTTTGAGTGGACCGGGGTTCAAGCCCGTGACTGGTAAATACGATTAACATTTGTATTGATTAATTTATTGTAAACTCCACTGACCTGGTGGTCGTACCGGAGTATAAAGAAGAACTTTTTCGGAGAAAGACGTTTCCAACTGTTAACATTCCCACGCTGTTCTAGCTCTTCAGAAAGATAACGAAGTGATTTTTGACTTTCTGTATTATTCCCCTGAAAAATTTTCTGGTTCGATAACTTTGTCTTTAGACACCTTCGCTAAGATATCCTCAGATTGTTTTGTGTTTGTTTGAAAGCCGAAGCGAAGCGTATGGTGTTCCTAAAATTGCACATATTCTATGATCAGTTTCGCTGGATGAAAAACTCTAATTTCGTACAGAGAGAAAGAGGTTGGTTGGATGGTTTTTGTAGTGTTTTAGGTTAGTTTTTATAGGATTTTAGGTGCATCAGCAACTTAGGCCGTATTGCTGATTATAACATGTATGTAAATTACATGTTTTCTGTGGTCGATTTGCTGGACGAAAAATCCCAGTTTGTGATGTTGTGAAAAAGCTTCGAGCCATTGACCGAATTCAAACTCGGGTCTTTTTCACCCGGTGTGTAAAAGACCCGATTGATTAGACCAACTATACTACCGACGAGGCCTGAGAGAGATAGAGAGAAACTCGTGCAATCCTCTCCTAAGACCGACTAAGTCTCCCAATTAAGTTTCCTAAGAAGGGTTGTTTCTGTCTGTTTTTTATTTTTTTAAAGATTTTGTTGATCAGGAAACTGTAAACGAAGTTAACTACGTGTTCTTTCCGGTGAATTAAAAAAGTCCTGCTCGAATAACTGGAAGAACAATGAAGAAATTACAAAACCAGTCTACACGAATCTTTGTCTCACCGTAATTTTCATTTTAAGCGATTATAATCACAGTAGATTTATGAAAAGTATAAATAGGGCATAATTGTTAATTGATAATTTGATGATTGAAATTTTTAGATTTTTTTATCGTTAGTACACGGCTTAAATCTTGCAGAGGGCGCTGCATTGTACAGCACGAGTCTTTCGTTGGAGATTTGGTGGATAACGAAGCACGGTTAGTAATTGCTATTATATTTAGATTATCGTATGTTGTTTTAATCTAATAAATTCCGAGACTTCTGTTCTGAGTAGCATTTAAGGATATTTCTAGTGACGTACTCATAAGTACTTTGAAATGTTGCCCTGAACTGTGGATTTTAATGTTCAATTGCAGTGCACTCTTGTAGTAAAACATTATCTTCGTTTCTCTTTGAATAAAGTTCCCACTGAAACCAAATTAGGTTATTCGTAGGTCTAATTCCGTTATTGTGGTTAACAAACTATCGCAGACAAAACATTTTGAATCAGTGTCTGCCGAATTGTAAAATATTAATCGTTCAAATTTTCTCGCTATGCCCTAGTTAGTGTTACTTTACTTCGACTGGGTGTGGTATGGACTTCGCACAGCAATTGAAATGTAGAATTAGTAGAAGTGGGCGAGGGGGGTACTCATGTAAGGTGGCGATATAACTGCGCCTATTTGATCGACATCTTCAACTTGGGCGTATCATTTTCCGTTGACGTTGCTGAGCTCATTTTTATAGTTAATGATTTAAAGAACACTTTTCAATTTCGCGCAGGATTTGATACAGATTTAAAATAATATTTCATAAATGTGTTCTTTCTCGTCGTAGCATTCAAGACACTGGCCGGAGTAGAGAATTGCTTCATCAAGGATTCCACGCGGATTCATCGGCTGGTCTTCGAGGAGAAATGCAACTAGTTACAGGCATGTTTTGCTTATTTACATATTGATACCTTTTAACATAGTAGAAGTGTAGCGTTCAATTCCCTTGTTTTTTATTCAGAAGATAATCTAGTTTCACCTAAATTGACTATGTGGCGTTAATGTACTCTCATTTGATTTAATGGCGTTGGCGTTCCCATTTTATATGCCTCCGGTCACGTTTGTGTTATTTTATTTGCATTCTACATCGAATATTGCATAATTCAGCTGATGTGATGAGTATTGAAACATTTGAAACGATTTCAAATGTTTTAAGTAGGCCTGCATTTACTAGAATTTGCAATCTGCTTCCTTTTTGATTCGGCATTAATCTCTTTACAACAATCCGTGTTACGGGTATAGTTAATTGAAAAATTCCTTTTGATTACAAAAAGGAATATACTGTTTATACTAAATGATGGTGTCATCTTTAATCCCTTCTGAGATGAAACGCAAAAGATGGCATACATTTAAATTGAAAAAGGGTAGTTGCAGAATAGATGTGCGAAAATTCGCATTCGGCCGAAGAGTTGTCATTGATTGGTATAAAATTCTACTTAATATTGTGGATGTGGCTAGTTTGGACAAATTATTGAAAGGAATGTGGAAATCCTTTTTCGCTGGTGCTGTATAAGCTTTGCTTTTTAATTATAATAGTAAGCGTACGGTACTTGTTAATTATCCTCACTCAGGGCACGATTGGATAAGGTGATGATGTCATAAAAAATAAATGTTCTCTTTATACTCCGGGGCGACCACTCGGTCAGAGGAGTTCACAAAACAGAGAGAAAAACACCACCGTATATATCAATCACTGGCTTAAACGCAGCACGTGTACTTATGCTTCCATAGTATTACACCATGCTTTATTTATATTTACATTTTGTAGTTTATACATAAGTTTAATGGCGACAAAGATTGTATAGTTAAGAGTGGTGACCTCACAACTTAACAAGTATCATTTTCAATGCCAGATTAAGGCGCGGGCTAGTAGGGCCCTTGCCCGGGGCGCCTATCCCTGAGCACCAAAAACAGGAGGATGAGGCAAGAAATATATATACAAATTTGTATATATCCCTAGTAAGGGGCGCGGAAATACCTTGCCCATTTTAAATTATAAAAGTGTAATTTTCAAATTATTATCCATGGGATAGTATTTTTTCAAAAAAGATTTTTATAATAATTTATTTAGATAACAACTGCCCATATTTTTTAAAAAAATTATCCATTCAGTTACTCTGTCTATAGCTCCAATGGGCTCCTGCGGCCGGGCCATATTAGCCATACTCTGGTTCCATCTCTAGCGTTTAGTTCATGAGAATTCAATTTCTGACCAAAATACAGACGAGGCTTTGTTCTACAGGAATCAATTGAAAATCGATATCCAATATTTGAGTGCATTTTTAGTCTCATTCAAGAATTTTACTTCAAGAAATGTCAGCTATTCTGATGAAATGTGCTGTATGTTAATGCGCAGTTTATATTGATGATAATGTTCAACCATTTTATTAGTCCATTGAACGCCCCCTCCTCATCCTTTATTCGTAAAATTTTGTTTTGTAGATCATAAATGATCCGAAATCGCTCAACTATCTTTGTACAAGAAACGTAAACTTTCAAATGAATTCCTAATATATTGTAGATGGTATGGTTTAGACCAAATTGGAATGTCTGAAGACTGATTTGCACATACACTGAGTGATCACTGAATTATGACCACCACTATGAAAATTGAATGCGACCCGTTGACCACGTGAGGTACGAGAGTGCGCAGTTAGTCGACCTACGTACATAGATAAGGTGTCGGTGGTTCAGTTGTAAAATTCCTAGCGTGATGGGTAAAAGGATTTATCGGATTTTGATAAAGGACAGATTGTGGGAGCTCGACGAGCTGGTGCCTAGATTTCCCCAACGGCTGAACTGGTGGGGTGTTCGAGAGCCACCGTAGTTAAAGTGTACCAGGACTGGCGTCAAAATGGTCAAACAACGACCCAACTGCAAAGGTCAGCGAAAGGTTGATGTTAGAGGTGAGCGCCGGGTCCGACGACTCGTACAGGCGAATAGGCGCAGCACTGTTGAAAAGTTCACTACCCAATACAACATGAGCCAACCGGGAACAATATCTGCAATGACCATGCGTCGCACATATGAGCTATACCAGAGACTACCCCTACGGCAGACGACTCCTAAGTAAGGTGCAAAGAGCATGCAAGTTGGACGTTAGAAGACTGGAAGAAGGTGTGCTGGTCGGATGAGTCACGTTATTTACTCCACACCTTGGATGGTCGTGTACGGATTTGGCGTCAACAACAGAGGCTCTTCATCCATCATGCATGGTATCAAAAGTGCAGGCCGGTGGATATGGTTGTATGGTGTCGGGCATATTTCACTGCAGGAACTTGGACCCCGCGTGCATGTGGAACAACGTATCAGTGGTCTCCGCTATCGTCAACTGCTTGCTGACTGTGTACACCCCGCTGTGTTAAACTTTTTTCCGAATGGCCATGGTGTCTTCCAAGATTGACAATGCTCCGAGCCATGGGCACTTGAATCGCAGGAATGGTTTGAGGAACACAGTTCTAACTTCCAGCATATTGATTGGCCTCCGAACTCACCACGACATCAATCCCATAGAGCACTTGTGGGACACTATGGAAAGGCATGTCAGGCGTCTGGATACACCAATCACCTCCATACCTGCATTGCTGACCGCATTACACACAGCTTGGTTGGCCATACCTCCCGAACGCTTCCGACATCTTGTTGAATCAATGCTAAATCGGATATCTGCTTTACTGAAGGCAAAAGGAGGACCTACGAAGTATTAGGTAGGGGGTCATAATTCAGTGACCACTCAGTGTATATACGTCGGTACAAAATGGCAGAATAAGGCGACTTCTTGGAATCTAAACTGATTCAATCGAAGGGATGATTACAGCCCTAATAATCGTCTTGTTGCGGATAAAAATATGAGTTTACTATCTCGTATAACTAAATTACGGTCTGGAATGTATATTGTTATTGGCAATTTATGAAAGTGGATAAATTGTTGGTCCAAATTCAGGGAGACAAAGGGCGAATGCATTTTCTGCATAGTCGTCTATTATCGAAGGGAAACGACAAAAGCACTTTCTACAATCCGAGGCTGAAATGAAGTTTTACAAAGAAATCAGCGAGAGTGCAATAAACTGTGCGAGCCACTTAAGGAAAAGAGAAATTCTTATTTGTAGCCAAGCGGGTACTTTTTGATATCATCAAGGAAACGTCATCGGTCGAAGTCACTCCGAAATCGCTGACTTGAGTGGGGAATCAAAATAGTTCACAAACCCCGTAATTATTGGTTTTGGGAGGGAGAGTGAGTTTGGAAAGTGATCTATTTTGTCCATAAGCAGTTGAGGACGTTTAACTGTTATCTTGTTACAGCGGCCCGAGGGCACAATTGATCGAACAACCACCCCGCTTCAAGGTCACTAGTTTAGTGAGCCGCCATCATTCACCCAATGGCGTTCAGCTCCGGGCAGAATTCTAATTTTGTACTTGCGCGTGGATAAGTTAAACAGCTGGTACAGGTAGAAAGAAACGACCACATGAACAGCCATGGGGAGCATTCACAAGAATGGTCGGGAAGAGGCAGTTGGTCTGAATATTAACTAATGGCAGACTGGTAATTACACGCTATTTATATGTCATGGAGTAGCTGAATAGCGACCTATTTCAGTGAAAGGTCCACACAGACGCCGTGTTTACCCTTGCTGTATTGTCAACTTCTCAGCACATACCAGTGAGCCCCCCTCCGATCTTGACATTAACTTAATGTACAAAATATAAATAGCAGTTGAGCATTCCCCCTCCCCCCTCCGCTTAAAAGCTTCTGAATAGTGTGGACACACTAGATAATGACACCATTGCTTATTAATACAGTACATGAGCCTTCTGGGACAACACAGCTGCTGCGGCTACTGTTCTTTCCAACCATGTGGATAAGGTCAGAGTGCAGTTTTCGTTAGGACTGGAAGCGTATTTTTTTACACCCTATCGGTGGGAGGAGATTGTTGTACCGTTCTGCCCCTTCCTCGGAAACTTGAGTTTTCATCCAGCAATACAAGCAAATGGACTACAAAATTTACAATACACTGTGTCTGTAAAAACAACACACACACACACACACATGGTTGAATGCAAATGAATTCTGGAAACCAGGAACACTTGCATTTTAAGGGAGGTACGACGCAATTAAGATGCGCATGATGATGAGGCTGCTGACGAACTTGACAGAACGAAAGATAGAGGAAAACAGCTACAAATTGTCGAGTGACAATGGTTCCTGTAATCAATAGTTGATCTGTAATAGAGCAGCCCGGGGAGTTATACAAAAGCCGAAGAATATGAGCAGTCCTTGGAGAAGACAGCTGAGAATGGAGACAATTCTACTTATATGTAAATGCAAAGAAGAAAAGAGTAAATTAGATCGACTCCTTAAAAGATTAAACAATAGAAGTAGAGGTAAGACAGCTGATGAGCTGAACGGGTACCTCACATCCATCTTTACCACCCAAAAGATTTCAGGACTAGAGAGGGGCAGTGTGGTGGAATATTGATAATAATAATAATAAGATTCTTTATTAACATAAATTTTATACAATAGTGATTCCTTACACAGAAAGCCAGAGGAATCTTATAATTCGTTGTTTATACAAGTGATTTTGATTTATAAAAAAATAAATAAATAAAATAAAATAATAATAATAACTAAATAATAATTAATAGATCAAAGCAAAGATGATAATCAAAATGTAAAAATGAAGTAGGAATTACAGCGAAAAAGGACTACAAGTTGAGCAGAACATGAAATGACATCGGCTAACTAAGATTGGCACTTACATAGATGTCCTTTACAAACAGCAAGATAGGACAAGATGCCATCTCGATATACCTTGTCTATGGTCCACAGGTCGATGTTGAGCGAGTTGAGTGTCCAGAGTCACATTAGGGAAGTGTCTCTTGAAATTCTGTAACCTCTGGAGCCTTGAGCACAAGGAGGGGGTACTACGGAATGTCTGCCTGGCAAACGCCAACCAACCGTGTTCCAGATGTTGATGTGATCCTGCATAGCTGAGCACAGATGAAGGAATGACTTTATTTTTAGCACATGGGCTCTGTGGACTATGGGCGTATATTGCAGGTTGCAGCAGAGAGTAGATTTAGATGTTGTGTAGATCTGGTGCGACCACAAGTTGGCCCACTTCAGCACCCAGAATTCGAGGCCCCATAGTTTCCTGAGGCTGGTGGGTGGTGCCGCCGACCAAACTTCCACGGCATAGGAGAGTACACTACAGAAGTAAGTTGCGAGGTACTTCTTGATTATTTTCTTATTGTGCGTTTTGCACAGATCAATTTTCATTCCCTAGAACGCCCTCAGGGCTTTGGAATGCTGAGCTTGGATTTGTTTTTTTATAGGTGAGGTTGGCATCAAGGATTACTCCTAGGAATTTGACACTGTCTGTCAGGAATTTGACACTTGATATCCCAAATGAATCAAAGCATGGATTTGTAAAGTGCCACTCTTGTCTAACGCAATAAATTATTATGATTGCCCAAGTACTTGGTTGAAAAAGATCAATTTCAACATTCTGTACTTGAATTTTAGTCAAGCCGTTAATACGGTCTCATTATCGGTTACTATTCAAACTGGAGCAAACTGGAATTAGGGGTACGATCCTCTGGTGGACAAGGGGATAGTTTCCGGAGGAGGAGCCAGAGGGTGGTTATAAATGGACATTCTTCACAGAGCAACCATATTCTCAAAGTGGGTTTTCTTTGGAATTTTTTATGCCTCCCTCATTATGCCCGCGGTTAGCGTACTTACAATCACCATCCTTACACACCACATTCAAAACGTATGGATTCGAGACCCACTTAGAAGGGAGAAATCTCAGGCGAGGATTGCATAGTATTTTCACTTAAAAAAAATACAGATCAACCACAGAATAAATTGTTTTTCTTTCTCTCTCTCTCTCTATTTTTTCATGCGACGTATTCTCTAGTAGATATTTTGTATCGTTATTGATAGAAGTATTATACCTTCTTGTAAATAATTTTTGCTCTTTATTCTTTAGCTGGCCTACGAATACGTAATAACAGTGTGTTATAAATTCATCGAGGATATTCAGTGACGTTTCCATTATTGCTATGAATAGTTATTACGCTGATGCTGTTACTGGGGGGTCGGAGTTCACGGTCCGTTACTTGCTGTGTACTTGAGTATTATGCTCTGTCAACTTCTTCAGTACCGATTGTCAGATTTTTCTTGTGTGAACTGCCCATATTGGCATAACCAGTTGGGCATGGTATTAGTTAGTAGTGGCAAATGATGCCAGGAAGTAAGCTTATACATAGTTGGCTGCCAAACTGTGACCCTTACTTAGTGTTGATTTTAAAGAGGAGTAAGTTGGGGATTTTATGCTTCCCCCGCTCTCCATTGGGCTGTTCTTCCGCTTCAAATACCATGAGTCACTCATTGGTAACCTATTCTTCCGTGGTCATTCTGTGTAACACCGATTGCAGTTCACACTCTGGTCAGAAGCCTCAGGGTGACCAGTCACACAATTCACTGTCACATTCGAGAGCTGCAGATTTATTTTGTTTTAGGCATCCGTTTTAACATCTCTGCTACTTCGATAGGATACGTCGAAGTAGCAGAGATGTTCAGGAACTTTTCACACATGAAACAGAATTTGCGAAGTTAGTTGGTTTCGAGGGCTACAAGATCTTCTCCCCCAAACAGAAATTCGGAGTTTTCATCCAGGAAACAGGCAAAGGGACCATAAAGCTTACACAATATACTGACGCGTCATAGTCCGTTGCCCTCAAAGGCGGGCAGTAACATGTTTCTGTAGTTAAACCCCATTTGGGAAGCTAATTTGTTACTGAAATATAATATCTGTAATATTATAAAGACTGATTTTTGTAATATATCGAAGATGGCATGTTTAGTGAGCACAGCACACCAGCTTGTTTCCTGCGCCATTTTAATATACTGTATTGTTAGTTGTAGCTCCTTATGCTAGAACAAATTAACGGTTTGTAGTTATTATAATAGAATGTTATTTGTTTCTGGGTTTTAGGAGCATCAGCTACACTTAAACCACATTGAGCAATTTTTTCTGTACAAGCTGTGTTCAAGGGGCCGATTCTTATGTTGTGCAGGCTGAAAAATTCTGAATAACTCATTTTAAGTTCATGCCTACTATCTCTATTCTACCTGTGAGTTTTATTAAACGTTTTCTGATTTCAATTTCAAAGCTAATATTAACGCTATACAGAGCTTTTCTTTCTGTGATCTGGGTTGCACAACCACTAGACGTATTCATCTGATTAAGACGTCCGAAACTGGGCTTGGAAAAGATTCGTTTTCCTTGATGAGCGTGTGAACTTTCATCGAAAAAAATAATCTTACTCTCCTCTTTCAGAAAGAGTTAGGAATAGTTTGTGTTTGATCCAAAAAGTTCTGCTTGTTTAAATTCAGAAATTACTCTCATATGTACATTTAACGTAAGCAAAGAAGCCTCTCAGCCAGCTCAGGAGTTAAGACCAATGCCACCCTCCATACCATGTGGAAGAGACCAGTCCGATTTATTTCGAGATGGGAGGAACTTAACAAGCTTCTTTACTACAATCGAGTTAGCGAGGATTCAATGCATAGTTTTTCATCCCATACATTAGGGAAACTGACTGTAGAATACACGCAATTCTTTTAATGAAAACCCCAAACACGAAAGATATCAAAACCTACCTATAGTACTTAGTACTATTCAGGGTTTGAAGGAGGAGGGGAGGGTAAGGATCCATGAATCTTTTCTCTTTAGACTAAACACAGGTTTCCCTACTTCAAGCCTCCAATAAGCAAATTTATCGACCCAATTGCCTCGGCACTTGCACTAAGCAACCCTTTATTTTTCTTGTCAAATTATTTTGGAAGAACCGTGATTTTAATATGAAATGTGAAGATTTCTCCAAAGAACACAGATGGGTCAAATGATTGTAGTTATAGGAATTAACTTAGATCTGGGTGCATTAATGGTTGAGTTCGTGGAAATCTGTTGCGTCAGAATTCTTAGTAGGTTAGTGTAAAATGCCATTTTTATATTTGGCGAAGGTCAAAAGTAAAGGAAAACAAGCAAAATTTTCCCTGGAACAATTCGTGAGAGAGAGAATAGAAATGCAGTCAACAGGGAAAGACCCAGGTTGCTATCACATCAGTTATAAAGTGCATCGCCACTGAATGAAAAGATGAATTCGCTGATAGTTTCACTTCATTGCTGTGTGCAAACATCGCAACAACAGAAATTTAAAACGTGTTTTGCATTCAGGAAAGGGCCTACAAAGTAAATACACGTTTTACCGACTGATGAATCGATTTTATCAGCCAGTTTACGCTAACTGAACTTTAGACAGGAGTTCATATTGGGATGACACAAAAATTGGAAGAAAACTGGGTTACCTTTTCGCCAATCCGTTAAAATTTCTCTTCATTTGACCTGTGGAACTTTTAACTGGTTTCACGGGGAAACTTGGAATTGTTCTCTTGTAAAAATAGAAATTTTCATCTTGATGTACTCTAGGGTTGCTTTGTCCCAATGTTCCAGTTTCCTCGTCGTTACCTCCTACCTCGCGTAGTTATAGTAGTAGTAGTAGTGGCACATGATGCAAGAAAACAAGTGTAGGAGCTTATGCAGCATCAGCCAAAAAAAAAAAAAAAAAAATCATCACGCCATTCCCTCCAAATGCCTGTCCAGTTCCTCCTTAAATTTATTTAACCTATCAACTTCCACAACGACAGATGGAAGTTTGTTCCAGCAATTAACCACCCGCTGGCTAAAGGCAAATTTCCGCACATCTATTCTACATCTGTCCTTTCTTAATTTGAACTTATGTCCCCGTAGGTTCGTAATCTGAACAAGTGGAAGGATCCCATCAGAATTCAGCGTGCTCAACCCATTCAAGGCCTTATAGACCTCAATCAGATCACCGCGCAGGTGCCTAGTCTCCAGCCACTGCAATTTGCAGAACTTAAGCCTCTCTTGGTAAGAGAATCCCTTCATTCCCCTCACCAATCGTGTTGCTCTTCTCTGTACACGCTCAAGCAAATCTACATCCTTCCTAAAATGAGGCCTCCAGACCTGTACGCAGTACTCAAGGCGTGGCCTGACCATTGCCTTATACAGAGGGACAATCACCTCCTTTTCCCTGCTAGCAAAATTCCTATATATCATTGACAAAACCCCATGACCTGCCCTAGCAGCCTGTCTGCATTGCTCAGAAAACTTCATATCTGACTGCACAATTACTCCCAGGTCTTTTTCATTTTCTACCACCTTAAGTGTAGTACCACACAGTTGGTACGTTTCTCTGGGGTTACTTCTACCCATATGCAGTACTTTGCATTTGTCAAGGTTGAACTTCAGTTGCCACTTCTTAGCCCATCTGCCCAAATTATCTAGATCCTGTTGCAGTAGCACACTGCCATTACTGTCATTAACAACCCTGCCAACTTTTGTGTCATCTGCAAACTTCGACATTAAGCCTGATATACCTTCATCAATATCATTGATAAATACACAAAACAACAGTGGACCCAACACCGAACCCTGTGGGACTCCACTAATAACATTAGTCCATGAAGAGCAGCACCCATTGATTACCACCCTCTGTCTTCTCCCACTTAACCATCCTTTTATCCATTGTAGCAACTTACCCTTAATACCATTCTGCTCCAATTTGTACAGTAGTCTTCCATGCGCAACAGTGTCAAAAGCTTTCCTGAAATCCAAGTATATGATATCAAAATTATTTTTCGCATCCAGTTCCTTTGTGACCACATCATAATAACCAATCAAATTTGTCAGACAAGACTTTCCCTTAACAAACCCATGCTGTGTTTGAATTATTGCTGCAGTCTTGTCTAGATGATCCTGCAATGCATCTTTAACCAGTGACTCCATTATTTTACCCGGAACAGAAGTTAAACTAACTGGTCTGTAATTACTCGTGTCACCCTTCGATCCACCTTTGTGAATTGGGGACACATTTGCACATCTCCAGTCCGTGGGAACCTCCCCTGAGTCCAAGGATGCTCTCATAATTATGGCTAAGGGTTTGCTTAGTTGCTTTGCCGTCTCCTTTAAAATAACTGGATAGATCCCATCCACCCCAGGTGCCTTTCTTATGTTTAACTTCAACAATTTCTCCTCCACTTTGCTCTCAGTTATTACAAAATCATTAAGCACACTGCTACAATTTGATAACCTTCTTCCATTTTCAAACTGTAATAATTCCTCACGTGTGAATGTAGATGCAAAATACTCATTCAGTTTGTTTGCTATCTGAGCAGGATCATCAACAGTCGAACCATCGATGTCAAGTGGACCAATCATATTCATCCCCTTCCTTTTAGAGTTTATATAAGTAAAGAAATCCTTGCTGTTTTTCTTAGCATCCTTTGCCAAAGATTTCTCGTAATCCGCCTTCGCCTGCCGAACCTCCTTTGTGACCTGATTACAGACTAGCTTATATCTGCCACAGGCTTCTGCGTCACCTGATAATTTATATGCATCCCATGCATTTTTCTTCTCTGTCACGAGTCTCATTAGTTCATTTGATAACCATTTAGGCCTAAACCTTGAACGATATTTCTTAATCGGTATATAAAGTCTAGTAGCTTCCACGATTAATTCCTTGAATGCCTCCCACTTAGAATTTACTGTTGGTAACATCGTCAGTTGATCCCACTGTACAGAATTTAAAAACTGTCTGAGACCACTGTACTCCCCTTTACGGAAGCAAAAACCCTTTCCTTTACCCCTGACGGTAGTTACCTCTTTGAGTAAATCCCACTTCAGCACACTGTGATCACTGCCACCTAGTGGTTCCTTTATCTGCAAATTCTTAATACACGAATGATCACTGCTGATAACCAGATCAAGAGTGTTACTTTCTCTGGTTGCCTCTCGAACATGCTGCTGCAGAAAACAATCATCCAATAAATCCACAAAAGTCTGACTGGTGTGTGAGTGACCAACCCACAAGTTCCAGTCAATATCTGGGAAGTTAAAATCCCCCATTATAAGACATTCAGATTTACTGGCCCACTCTATTTCTCTGTACAATTGTTCATTGTACTCATTCAAGTCATTAGGCCTATAACACACTCCTACCCTTATTTTTCCTTTCGCAGTGCTTATCTCGCACCAAACTGACTCAACAGAGCACTGTTCATCTATATTAACTGGGTGCACTTCCTTTGATTTTATGTTTTTCTTAATTAACAGCATAACACCCCCTCCCTTTCTGTCCTGTCTATCCTTTCTGTACACATTGTACTCCCCAAATTGGCACCTCCGCAGCCAGGTGGGAAGGAGCAGCAGTGCGTAGCACACGCTTCTTGATTAGACCCGGGTTCGAGCCCGTCACCACCAAATACGGAGGATGCGGAAAGGTCAGGGAATGACCACCGCATATCCCGGAGCAATATGACCTTAGTTGCTAATGCTCCTAAAAACCAAATAACAACAACAACAACAACTCCCCAAATTCCAGTTCTGCATTCCTTATATCTTTGTGACACCACGTCTCTGCTATCCCAACAATATCCGCCTTTGATGTCTTGACCAACACTTCAAATTCATCAAATTTATTTACTATACTTCTAGCATTGGTATACATGCAAGCATACATGCTCCTATGCCTATTCCTGGTTACCCTTACACATCCCATATACCCAACTATTCCATGATGACTGCCATCCGTCCCTGAAACCCCCAACACCCCTCGCTCCAGGTCGCTTCTTATTCTAATAGAAGTTGTGCAAGAATCGCCTTCACCTCTGCCTGCGGTTACTGTTAAACTATTAGTCTTTGTATCCCCCCAAACTAGCAGTTTTCCGACCCACCTAACACTGCCTCGATAGCATCAGCAAATATTCTTGCACCCTTTCTATTTAAGTGTATCCCATCCCTGTAGAATCAATCTCTCCTGTTAACAAGTACAGACCAGGCTGAAAAAAATTCTACCCCTTGAGCCTTGCACAATCTTTCCAGGGCCGAATTGATCGAAAAGGCTCTCATCATATACTCCCTCCTATCGTGTCTGGGCAGAATTGCAGACACTTTCAAATTCAACCCTATTTCACGGCTTTTTTTCAACAGTGACCTGTACTTGTTGAGTAATTCTGCCGGTCTCCTACTCTTAATATCATTAGTGCCAACGTGTACAACTATATCACCTTTTGTGCCCTTGAAAGATGATATCCGCTCTACAACGTCATCAACCTTTGCCCCTGGCAGACATACCCTGGTCCTGTTCCACCTATCCTTTTTACAAAGGATGTTCCCCGTTTCCCTGACAATAGAGTCACCAACAACAACTAGTTCCTGTGGGACCAGCGCATTCTGCCTTAGGGGTTGCCGCTGTGTTGCGTGATGACCAAGTGCAAGCTCTGGCGTTGATGTGGGCAGCTGAGAGCCTGATGGGCCCCTCAATTTAGTTCCTTCGAGGGCATCCACCCTGTCCTTCAAGCTCTCATATAGGCCCATAAGAACGCTGAGTTGTTGCCTGATTTCGATACACTCCTTGCATCGCGCACACACAAAGACATCCCCCATGGCAATATCATGTTCCGTTCCAGAGAGTTCGGCAAACATTTCACAAGTTGCACATTTCTTTAGGCTGTGATGCGTTGGAGAATTGCCCCCCTCAGTTCTCCCCCGAGTCACAGCACTCCTGCCACTTTGTGCCCGTTGCTTTGCTGCTCTAGTTTGGGGCATGGTAGTTTAAATTAATAAAATCAATAAATTAAATATCAATAGTATTTGAATAGAAACTATTAAATAGAAACAGTGAAGCGTATTACTATATAATTATGCGTTAGAGCTACCTAGCTACCTCAATTAAAAAATTTGAATTCCCTACCACTATATCCAAAAACAATGGCTACAGAAATGGAACGAAATAACGGTTTTACCTATCGTAAGTAAAATCCACAAAAACTCTTTATCTAAATTAAAAATAAAAAATAACCAGCGTAACTATAACTATATGACTACGTATTAAGTACAATATAAAATAACAATCATGTAAATAACAGGTAAACACTTATCGTTTTTGCAGAGCCTGTAACTGATAGCTGTTATCCATAACCTATGGATGAATTATTATCGACACAACACTAATATTACTTTAGTGCCACAACATTAATTTTGTTTTCCATTCTCTTCAACACGGATCCACACATTTTGCGTGGTTTATTTATACAGATGAGGAGAGATAAATTGTCAATGTTAAACATTCAACATCCTCGTAGGCAAAGACGGATAAATGGTGTGATGCATTTCTACAATGTTTCAAAGGCTGATTTGGTCATTTTGGACAGGGAAATATGAATATAGGCAGTTTATGTAAGATGTTGAAGTAGATAAGTACTGGATATTCCGTGTAAAAACATTTACGGATGGCCCGCATTCCATATCGGTAAGGAAATGCAAAGGAAAATTTTGTTTTCTGTTTTGGTTGGAACTTTCCTCCTTCACACTGATTATGGCATTTTAATTGGGAAGTCAAGAGCAATTTGAAGCTGAGGAATCATGGGCCATTTGGCAAAGTGCTCTAATGATTAGCTAATGGGGTTGGTGTGACATTGGCCGGTATTGTAAGACGCATGCAAATATTTAGTAACACGCATTAGAATGTTTTTATTTACTGTGTACACTTAAAATATAAATTTAATAACATACAAAACGATAAAATATAAACTTCTATAGTCTGATGATCGTTCCTGAGTATAAACAGAACACTAAATGCTGGACATTGTCTACCTGCTGATATCTTATTTAAATCCGAGCGATCTTTGGGAAAAGGTGCAGGAAGAGTGCTAAAATTTGTAAAGGATCACAGCTACTGTTCAGAATTTATCGAAATATCTCCGGAGGATGGAATTTTGAAGGAGGCAGGTACTATGAAATGAAAATTGGTCTTAAAATCTTCAAAAGAACCAACTCAACGTGTGATGAAAATTTAGTGCTGTCCGACTTTCTCCTCTCAAGTAATGTCCAAAATAAGAATGAGGGGGTATCATAAAGTTCATACCTTTACCTTGAAATAATAGCCCTAGGAAGGTGAAACCTCACAGGAACTTTAATCCTTTGCTGTGTACTCTCCACGTGTAGTAACACATTTCTCCCATCTGTGGATCAGTTGTTTAATACCTTGATCATAGAAGTCCGCAGTTTTGCCTGAAACCTCGATTCCACTTCATTGATGACTTCCTGAAACGAATCAAAGCGGCGTCCACGCAATGGACTTACAAACAAGAAGTCTGACGGTGTTAGGTCAGGAGAATAGGGTGGATGCTGCAGTAGCACAATTCCAACAGTTGGCGAGAACATTGCATTTGACATTGCTTCTGCAAAGGTGTCAGCAATATTGGAACCCATTGTGTGGAGACCTTAGACATGTGCAGATGGTCATGTAAAATGAAGACCAATAACTAATTCCCACTGCATTTGCGATGAAATGAATTGTCACTCTTCTGTTACTCAAAACAAGCAACTCAGTCTTTGCAACTATCTCACTGTCTGTGGATGCTGATGGCCTTCTCTTGGTTGGTCAACGACACTTGTACGACCGTGCTGGAACTCCCGTTTCCATATTTTTACAGTGTCATAGGATAGACAATTCTGCCCATACACAGTTTTCATTTCTTCGCAATTTCCTGAGCTTTCTTGTCCTGCAAATGATCACTTGATCAAACTTGATCACTGCTCGATACTCCACTTTGCCAACCATAGCTTCCTTCCTCAAATTCCGGACTCCACCTCTGGTGTACCATCACCTACGGGAATGAAATTTCACACGTTACTTATTGAATATGTAGACAACTTATATTGAAAACGGCATCTTCCTGCTGATGTTTTATCTAGGTGAGGGTACGAACCTTTTGATACTTTCTTGTATATTAAGCCAGCTGTAGAGGCAGAATTGTTCTGAAACCTTTGCAGCAACTAACAGAACGTACACTGAAAGTGTGATGACAGCCTGCCCTGGAATTTGTGAATGTCTTATTTCCTTTTGTTTTCATATATCTTCATAAAAATTAAGATATATGAAAACAAAAGGAAATAAGACATAATTTGAATGCATTTCTAACTACGTACGCGTCCGTTTATTTTATTTATTTATGTACATTATTTTTTATTATTATAAATTTTTTTTGTTGTCATTGACTTCCACCCTACTGAAGTCACGGGCGGACACAAATTGCGACTCTGACTACTATTTTCAGAAAATTCCAAATTCCTTGGTGTATAAAGCGGTAAGTTAGCAGGGCATGAAGACGACACAAATTTTACATAAATAGCAAACTTTTAATAAGCATTATATAACAAAATTTACATAAATAAATTCTTTTTATGAGATATAAATTTACATTTTACATATACAAGAAAATTCACCATCTCACACACAATCAGCTATTCTCAAATAGTCCTCATATGTGTGCATAATTTACATTGGTAACATAACCCTTCCTTTCCTTTTTCCTTATTGGAAATCTCTCACACAATTAATAGATTCCAACTACTGCTTAGGAATAGGTGCTTCTCTCCGTTTACAGGTTTACACACATCACCATACATCAGTTGTCCTTACTACAAATGACCAATCTGTCAAATCAATTACTATTTTAATAATGTAGATTACTACATTCTCATCCTACTACGCCTATGATTTATTCTATTATTAATTCCTTTATATTTTTTCCCTTCTTTACCCCGTTAGTATTCTTACATCATTTCATGGTCGTTAACTTTATCCATAACCCAACCCGACTTAATAACTAAATTGTGCAATCCAAAAAAGAATTTCCATTGAAAGACTATCCAACAATATCTCAGAGTTTAGCATATACGAGTAATTCTATTAGTTCGGGATTCAATAAAACTGAAACACACTTGCTTTCCGAAATGGGCCGCTACTTCAATTCTTTGGCACTCTGGTTTCCTTCTTGGCAGACAGGCTCCTCGCATCCGTTTCAAATCTTTTTGGCGGTCTAACTCTTCTTCGGGGGCTCGTGGACTGGACACTCCTCCTCACCTAGATTCTTTACTCACATATCTGCATGACTGGATCTGGACGCAAGTGTAGCTTCCTACATGATTATACTTCAGAAATACAGCATGCGATTTCGTTGCCAGACACGCCGATCAACCTACGACTGGCCTCCCTCCCTCCCTCCCCCCACGTAGATCTCTTTCCACACTTCTGCATACTTGGCTCATTCTCGACGGGACTGGATCTAAACACATCTTAGATCTCTCACACTTCTCTCTATTCCGAACCCGCATTCGAACCCCCAACTCTCCATGTTCTCATTTTCTCTCTGCCTCACTACTTTTTTTCCCTTTTTGGTCTTCCTCTTACTTCCACGATTTTCGAACCTCTAGGAACTCTAACCCCCACACATCTTCAATCCACAACTCATGGCTCACAAACCTTCTTCCGAACTTTTTTCCTCAGCAGCTTGAACCTCTTCCCACAAGACTCTCAGTCAATTCAATACTCTACTAATTTCTCACTCTTTCCTATTTGCTTTTTTTTAAAGAAATTACTGATAACTAAGAAAGAGTAACAATTTAGTAGAGTATTTGACCACAACTCTCTCCCTCGTGAACAAACCAAACCCTTCTCTTGCAGTTGTCTTGTTTACTTCATTTATTTCACCCCTCAAATGACCACTGCTTCCCTAGTATGAGCCACTGCTTTGTTTACTCTCAGTTCACCCTTTTTGTACCACTTCTTGTCTCCATTTAATTCACACCATTTGTAATCTTCCCTATTTCTAATCCTTAATATTCACCATATTCATAGTTAATACTCAAACCTCAATAAAAACATTTCCATTATATTTGTAAGTGTAGTCTTACAACTAGTAAATGCCAGCATTTTCTAGACTTTTTAAGTGCAATTGCACTAATTGTTGAGGAAAAATCCATTTGAAAAACAGTCCAAGATTTAGGTCAAATGGCGTTTATTCCCTTCCAAACACAGTGATTGTTCTTAGTTATCAGTAAAGTAACTCAAAAAATATATCACCTGGTGTAAAGTTGTATTCTTTACTAAATATTTTTTCTTTATAATCAGAACGGTAACAGCTGTAATGAAACATCCCACAGAATTGTTGAATATCTTTCATATTCCTTATTTACACATCATCAACTCCTCATCCTGAAAACAAAATCGATAATTAGTAGTGGTAGTGTCAGTTCTCATTCTTGCGTAAAGTAAGTTCAAAGGGGACCAGTGACTGGCAGCTCTCCTGATTAGAGCATCCCAGACATGCTCTGTTGAATAAAAGGCATTAAGAATATCATCTCGATACCTCAGAGTTCCTCACAGAAACAATTGAAGATTTGAACTGCCATTTACACACATTACAGCTCGCACCTGAAAACTATCATCTGCAAAGGTTTCTTTTCGCGATTTTAGAGGGATGGAATCTAGTTCCTCCTTCCCTCCAGAAGATATTGCATTGAAAATCCAACTGATGATTGTATCTAGACTCATTAGTGAGGAATACAATGGCCCACTGCTCCTGGGTTCGGCACGAATTCAAATGGGATTTTTGTGTAAAAGGGCCAAGGGAACAACTGCTGACCATCGCCCAAAAAGACCCACCGTGACGCCTTCAATAGCAGTTATGCCTTGATACAAGCTCCAATAGATCCAGCAAACTCTGAAGCAGGTTTTCGTGATGTGAAGTCTCTGACGCTTCGCAGGTAGGACCAGATAACGTAACGGTCTCCTTGCGCGGAGGTCATGCCTGCTGAAGACTCTGCGAGTCAATTCAGTCATCTGGCCACTTCGACTTTCTTGCCTCATTCAAACGGTATTTTTGTCTGGTTACTCGATTTACATGTTTTATTTATTGGATTCAGAGAGATTATTTTTTTTTTCATAAATGAGAAATATTTGAGTACGTTGTTTATTAGTGTAGTTATCAATAGATTTTTATGCCTATAGAAACAGACAAAATCTATTGATAACTACACTAATAAACAACGTACTCAAACAAATATAGTAGAGCACAATTAGGCATCCTGCAGGAGTGGTTGGTTAATAGATTTCAAGCAATATTTCAAATATGCACGTGGCATTTTTACATAAATTATGTACATAATTTGTTTATTTCTTTTTATTTATTTCTTATAAGAACTTACATTTTAACGTTCAGTGGTTAATTTATTAAATCTGTGAGCTAATCCCGATTATATGCTTTCTAGTTTATATCCGTAGAATCAATTTTTATTTGTCGACAAAAATTAGAACAAAGAGGGGGGAAATACTTCTCCCCTGCATACTTGATGCCATGTACTAACACACGATATTCACGCACACAGAATTCATTCATCCAATGCAAAACAATACTCAAATGATTATCTTGAAGGCTCCGTATCCAAGTGGTCAAGAGTGAGGGTTAAAAAACTGTCAGTTAACCACTGTTCCTCTTATCCATCAAAATAATCGAAGTGGCGTTTTAAAATCCCGTAGGAGGCTAATTACTCGGTTCTGTGCTCCAGTAATTGCACGAAAATCCATTAAACAATTCTTTGGAGTAAGAAAAAAATGCCATCTGGTGGTGCGCTATCTCATAATAATTCTGCTTAGCAACAACTGCATTAAACCTTGGGTTCCCGCGACTACATTATTAAAAATTCCCATCAATTGTGCAGCGAGTAACTGTTATTTTAAAAGGGCTGCTGATAAGCTCGCTCCAGGGACACCCAAACGGTTTTTGAAGGTCGTGTTCAGTTCCGGCAACCTCTGTATAGAAAGTTATCGTTTTTGCTCGATTAACATTAAGTGGGAGTACACGTTATTGTGTCAATTGGTAACCTTGTCCTAACTAAATCGCTGCTGGGTAGTGCCACGTCGTGCCAGTTCAGCATAACCCTCTAAAGAGTTATGTTGAATGGAAGCGCGAATGAAACCTAAAAGTGTCACTTTACATGAAATCTCAAAAGAAGTTGTACTGAGAATTTCAAGAGAATACGAGCCGATACAAACAACGGCATGTGCAGTTGTCGATTGATGCAATTCTGGATAGGCTTTAATATGTATATGTATAGGGCGGCACCCGGAACGTCTGTTCAACTCAGCCTCTTGTCTCTCTAAAGAATAGAGTCAACTGTAAAAGGGCCAGAAATATGTTGGTGTAGGTTTTCGTGTGTTCTGTTCTGGCCTCTTGGTTACCCAGAACCATCAGTCACCTGGACAGATGATTTTGGGTACTCGTCCACACCATGGGAAGGTGGGCCAGTTCCAGTAGAGCACATACTGTCTCAAAAGAGACTCTGACCCACCTAGTGTTGCCAAAATGTAGGCCAGGATCCACTGGGGCCCATTCCCTCTTGACGATATATGCATAATTACATATTATGTTATCGCCCGTGACGAAGTATTGATGAATACCAAAATACGGTCCTCATGGATAGCCCCTTTGACACCGCATTGGTCTGTTTTCGAACCTGTCAAAGTGGAGGGAAGTTTTTTAGTTTTCTCACTCCGTAGCGAGTTAGTTAGTCTCCCAAAACAATCAAACTGATCACAGAATTCATGGATACCACAGAAACAACTCACGGCTGTGTGAGTAGTGTGTTATTTGTGCCAGTCAAACAACACTCACATCGACTGGCTTTGCATTGTTTTGCAGCATCACAGAGTACTTAACGCGGATTTGTGGGAACCGCATAACAATAATACTAGTCCAGACACATTACGAACATAAACAAAGCACTATTTTTGTTGTCGTGCTGGGCCATACGTTTAATTAATCTTTTTGGTACATGTTGAGAAATAAAAGAACGGATCGATTATGTAAGAATATCGTTGAACAGTGGTTTGGTAGTCTACAGTGGTCTATCATACACCGGTTCTGTGTACGTGGGAAGAAAACTCCACACCTCTGTTTGACAGCTTAACACAAACCGAAGTTGAAAAAGCCTTCATGGAGAATTCCTATACGAGAGTACTTCATATTTGAAACGAAGACTGCCTTTTAGGGTAGTTTGTGATGAATTACTGGTTTGGTCTGCCGTAGTATTGTATTCTCGTCTACCATGATATTGATTTCCTTCACTTTTGACTAAGCTTAATCTTTCTTCTATTTTGCATTATCAAAACCGTTCTTGAATACGTTTGTTGACGACATTAGCCAATTGAGTTAATTTTTAAATACGAAAATAAGTAATTGATGCGTTTGCTAAAATGACTGCTGACATAAATGAAGATATTCTAAGCACAGTTAGTAGCTGAACAGTATTGCAATGGATAGAAAATATTCGTGTGTGCTTTTATAACTTCGGGTATAGGTGATCAAGTCCAAAAGTAGGATTTTTTTTTTCTTTTTTTTTCAATCACATCTCCATGTGATTAGTTTTTGTTCAACCTGGTTGAATTTGTAGACGCCAGTCATAGGATTATTGCACGACCTCAGCATGTCGATTGCATTTGCATCTATCCCGCACTTAGTGGTGGTTATATTGAGCGTAAGAAAGATTCAGGTTGTTATGGCTTATAAATATTATTTGGTCCCTAACGTGTATTGATCCCTTAAGCAAACTTCTGAAGTGACCCTCGTAATTATCATCGTATTTTCTCTGCTAATGGAATCCAGAACTCAATTGCATTTCTCCTTGTCCTCTCCTTCAGCTTCTGTCAAATCTTCCAGATATCCAATTCCTCTTCCCCTCAGTCTCCTGTCCATCACCTGCTCTTTAACTGCATCCCTTAACAACCACTGGCCTTGTCCCCTCAGTGCATATTCAATCCAATTTTTCATTCTTTTCTATACAGCCTTTATTGTTCTTCGATTTCTTCTTACCCTCCTCAATACATACTTCTTCGCATCTTACACTGTATAAGTAATACGCGAAAATTCCTCTATCGTTCTTTTATATCTGTAATTAATGCGTGTATCCTCCGGTATCTTCAATAACTTTTTCCAAATCCAATCCTCTTAGCATGTATATTAAGAGGATTAGATTTGGAATATTTCATGATGGATTTGTGTATTTTTTCTTTGGACAGATTGCATCATTTAAATAAATAATAACAACGATATCGCCGAGTGAAAGAAAATAAAATATGAAGTATGTAGTCCACTCTTCATTTTTACTTTCATCCACCATTGCAGCTGACTAAAATAACTTTCTGTTTAGGAAGTTATATACACTGCCCTACTAATTAATGTACGCACTCCTCCGATGATAGTTGGTAACTTCCTATCCAAGAAACACGTGTCAGACAACTATAAAAATTGCACTCGAGGCCTTTGAGGAGTAGGGTTAATAGACTCCGTCGATCGGGGCATCCAGCGAAGAATGATAAGAGGATGCCACATAAGCTACTTGGCATTTCCACGGCACTGAGCAGCATCCTTATATTGAAACGGAAGGTTTCATGAAACCTTCACGAGACGATCCAGAAAACCTTCGAAGCTGACAGAAGGTGAGAAGAGAGCTCTGCAAACAATCGACCGCTCGGAATGCGGGTCGACATTGTCGCAGCACATCGAGTTCCTTTGCTCATTTATCGATACAACCTTCTCCTAATATGAAGAAGAGCTCAATCCTATCTCCTAACCTGAAAGAGCTCTGTCTCCGAAGTTAGAAGATAGGATCATTCCATTTAAAGAAAACTGAGTATCACTGAAAATGATCAAAAGCGAAAAGATTTTTCTTAAACAATAACCAAAGAATTCCTTTCAGAAATATTAAGGTTCAGAGAGAGAGAGAGAGATAATCTTTAATGCCCTTCACGGCCAAAAAGCCAGGGGTTTACATTTTTACAGCCTCCCGAAACTTCCGGGAAAATCAAACAATTATTTACAAAAAAAAAAAGGTAATTTTACAAATGAAAACATATTTTGATAGAAAGGAGAGAACTCCTTACGAGAGTTAAGAGCCGACCGGGCTAGCCGAGTGGGTAAAGTACCTGCCCGGCAACCCAAAGGTCGCGGGTTCGATTCCCGCCTCGGGCTTGGATCAAAGTACTGCAAAAACCTTGGGAGGTGCAATATGGCCACAGAAGCCGATGCGCCAATAACTACCAAATCAAAAAAAAAAAAAAAAAAAAAAAAAAAACGAGAGTTAAGTTTGATTGAGCTGACTTAACATTGAGATATGAGCACCAGCTCAATCAGACAGGAACAGATGCAAGGTACACATGTCATTGCTGATTAGTCCTACTAGACATAATTTTTTTCCTGCAAGTCCGGTCAACAGCGAATTTGTTCAGGTTGGCGTCAAGTGCCTGGGTTTGCTTGAACATCTGCTGAGGGAGGAACCTGTCCGAGAGATGGAGTCGCGCTGAATGCGAGTAGAGCTCGGGATTGGCCCTAAGGGCAGCAGGGAGAATCCTCCAGCCACAGGTGTCCTAGAATGAAGGTGTTGCGATTATGCCTGTTATCATATTGACTGTTGCTAGGAGGCGTCGGTCGTCGACTAAGGTGGGAAGCCGTGGAATCCCGAGAGAGTTGGCAAGCTGCGTGGTACGAATCAGAGCTGGAAGGTTGTGCTTCCTATTGGCCCACTTTAGGAGCCAGAATTCTGTGGCAAAGAGTGATTTCTTTATTGACGGTGCCGCTGACGCCCAAATTTCAGCAGCATAGAGTAAAGGTGGAAAGATAATTGTTCTTATGTACCTCACGGTTGTCTTTTTATCTCTGATATGAAGGAGATGCTGTTTTGCTATCCACCGGAGTCTTGACGCACGTGTGAGGAGTACGTGCGTCTGAGATATACCTCTCTGTTCACTGAGATATACCTCTCATTCACTCACTGGACAATAATATAAATACCAGCAATGAATATTCAAAAGGTTTTGGTAGTTTGTACAGCCAAAGTTGATCAAATAAGCAAGTTGGATGGATGCACGAGTCGTGCATCCAACTTTCTCATTTTAAGAACTTTCATTAGAAACACTTTAGATGGGATTTCCGTTGAATAGCAGGTCATTGATCTACAGAAGACCAGAATCTTGAGGTTAGGCGATGTTTGCAATTATAGACTAAAAACTTAATGCGTTCTAAAACTGGTTTGCCCATTTGTGTGAAAAATAAACCTTTAGATCGCTGCCTAAAACCAGTTAACATCCCATTAGAAAATGCCTCTACGAATTTTTCATCATCGACGAGATTCAAACCAGAACTCTTTGGCACAGTTGTGGACAGAACACATCGCTGCTTGTTTGCATCACAAGAGTCATTGTTTACAACTCGGGTATTCTTGATTTATTAAAAAAAGCACTTTCCAATTTGGCCAACGCTAGAGGGGGCAACCAAATTTCACTTTTTATGAGAGAGCTTGTCTCGTTTCTCAAAATTACGGAAACGTCTCCATCTCATTAAGCATTTTAGCGGCGACAACCTTCGGGCAATTTCAAGTCCCCCGTAAATTGGAATGAACTCATTATCGGATATTTCCTTCGTTAACTGAGTTGCAGTTAAGATCACTATCTGATCTGAAAACTAGTCGAAAATACGTTTACTGTCAGCAGATCCTAAAGTAGATTTCGACAGCACAGATAAAAATATTAGTCACTTATTTCCTTATCAGTTTATTGCCATAATTGCAATAAGCCATCAGTTGGAATTTTCTGTGAGGTTTTTTGATAAGGACGGCGTAGGGAAACCTCTTTGAAGCAAATGGCTGAATCTTTCTTTAAACGCACCTCTTCCAGATTAATGCAGAATGAAGATACGAAGAATATTTTGGATTACTTCATAGCTACTGACTTTAAGTTCAGTTTAAATAATGACGGACTCTTGGGTTAAACTTAGACATCTAATTTTCGCTGATGTGATAATCTGTACATATTCGCTATTTCTTTAATTCCTTCGTTCGAGACCAGGTGAATTCCGTTTTCAGCAATACTGACATGTATCGGAGCAAGCTTATGTCAATCCTTGCGTTTGGGATTTTTTTTTTCTTTTTTGCGTTCATGTCCAGCCATTGTGCTACATTTCGTGTGTTATTCTTTTCTATGGCTGGCTTTCACCTCTGGAAGTCATCCATAGTGTGATGCCCCAGTGTGCAATTTCTTTGAACAGGGAGACCCAACTCATTCCTTTGGGGTTGGGTTTACCAGCTTGGTGCCCTCCTGACAGAATACTCACTCTTTACCACCACCTTCTACAGAGAGCTTAATCCCCTGGTGGATGAAGCATCACCGACCTTGTTCCTTTGGCGGAGGAGACCGCCTGTCAGTGACATAGCTCATGCTCTGCAGCACGCTACTGCCTCAGAAGAACTCCTTGGAAGTCTATCTACAGTATTTACGCTTGGCATTTTTTTCTCTATTTCTCACTCCCACCACCCTTCTTGAGGGTATCCCACCTACTATAGACTTTCTTAGCTCCTACTCGGGACATTTTTCTTGGTGTTCCCCTTTCGCCTTTGATTCTTCCTTCTTCTACTGACCCTTATTAAGGGCACTTTATATGGTACGAATCTTCAAGCTCTTTCACTGATGGGTCGAATTCATTTCGCTTTGCCAAATGTTACGACTTACATTAGTAACCCCAATATGTGTGGTTATACACCGTCTTAAAATTGTATAAAAGCCAATTTAAGCTACAAAACAATTGAATAATCTCTATTACAAAAAGATATATAGACGGACTTGAAAAATCATTCGTGGTACAATCGAAGCAGCATCAATGAAGACAGCAAAAAATGTCCACAACTCATTAGTGGCAACTCCCAAATGTATAATGTCCTACGTTAATATCCGGACACCTGAATATCTACAGGAAAACTAATAACGTGTGCTTAAACCTTCACCCTTTATGATAGCCTCTGTTGAACACTCTCCACTTTTTTTTTTTCTAAATATTCTCCGATAATCCCAGCTATCCAGTCTTCAAAGCGGCGATCAGTCAGGGATCTTGGTTGACCAGTCCAACTAGACGACTCGCATGTCCTCTTATTTAGATACGGGCCTTCTCCAATGGGCTGCCACAACTTAGGTAATGCATTACTGTCCATGACAGCTAGACAAATCTCAGCAATCATGGTTTGTCCAAAACAACGATGGTCCTAGGCCAAACCATTTTCATGGTTTGACCTAGTTTCATTGTTTGTGATCGGACGATACAGTCCCTCAAGAACTTTTTCTGGGCATTCGCCATACCCAGCCAAGACCGTCAGAGTGGTATGTCATATACCGTGGCTCGTCACTGTAAGGCACATAAAGACCTTGGCTCAACTTTATTTAAAATTTTGTCATTCAAAAATCAAACGGTGTTGTACATTATATATTAAAGAAAGTCAGATTAACAAGAACGGTTTTTCATCCCTTCTTGGGCATGTGAGCCTTGAATATTCATGGTTCACGTGCCCATGCCCAGTATTTTCAGGACATTTCGTTCATTTATGATGAGACATTGTTCATTAAAGTTTTGAATGGAAACTAATTGGAGCATTGTGATCCACTAAGACTGATGATCCAAATACATCTCTGTTGATCTGAGAAAGAATTTTATCAAAACAGCTCGATGGGTCCCCACATATGGCAAGGAGAGTGTGAGTACCTTAATTGCTTGGATATGTCTGTACCCAAGAGAAGAAGCTTTATATCTTATTTTGTTTATGAGTATGATGATTATTCCTGCTTTGTGAGGTGCGGTTAGTTAATGTAGTAAAGCTAGGATGCGCGTACTTTAATCGTCACAGCCGGCATGAACAATTCTCGTTATGTTTCGTGGTGCTCTCAGAAAATGTGCACACTTCTTTCTGGTCTGAAAGTTACAATTAACCCTTAAAATTACTGCTTCATTTAATCCTTAAAATGCTAATGCGTTGACATTAAGAAAATGTGCCACTTCCAACATACCCCCCATTTTTTTTGGCAAATACAATAAGCTAATAATTAAGCCCATAATACTCTTAAAACTATTTTCCTCTCACGTAGCTTAACAACACCATTAATTTTAGCTGCAGTTCGTAGTTTATTATAAAATTTAAATGTATATTAAGATAACTGTGTAATTGCTTCTAAATAATTAACGAATGATTTTAAAATATTCCTCGCGCATTGTAAATAAAAGAAAAGAGTTAAAATACGAATGTTTTCCATAGGCTCATATTTTATTAATTAAAATGGGACTGAACGAATACGACGTGCACCGTTAAAAGTGTTTTAAATCTCTTTCGCCAGGAGATTAAATCAATTTTAAAGGTGCACGTCAAATTCATTCAGTCCCATTTTAATGAACAAAAATGGTTTGTATTAAAAATAAACACGAGATGAGCAAGGAGCTACCCTGCCGGCGTGGGGTAGTTCCTTAGCTGTACCTTGAAGTTCAACACCCCAAAAACGGGGCTAGAAATTCCAAGAAACGCGAAGTGTAGTGGTGTGTAACCGACTGTCGATTTTAGGTCTGTGAGGGGAAACCGGAGTACCCGGAGAAACTTCACTCCACGGCCTGAGATCGAGTGGAAGAAGGCAGGAAAAAACTTCCTAAATACCTTCTGCTGGATTCGAACCCAGGCCCTTCCACTCGGCGAACGAGCACGCTACAACTGTGCTACCGTGGACCACCTGACCAACCGTTTACAGTAATTTATATACCCACATATCTTGGGAGAACACGTCCTTTCCCCCATTTATGAAGGGGGGTTTGTTAAAATTATCTCCTAACTATTTTTAATTAAACAGTTACTGTGCACACCACGCCATTTTGTGTCTGTGAAAAGCATAATTTTGGCAATTTTCCAATATAGGACTAGCTTTGCAATATGCGCATACAGTGTCCAAGGAGATTCATCCGAATAGACAATCTTAATAATTTTCCAAATATTAGTTGAGTCTCCCGAACTTTCTCACCCCACATTCTTCGTTACAAAACTAGGGGTTATGGTTTCTTTGAAAGTGTGAGTATACCGTGCGGTGAAAATCGCACGAAGAGTTTATGACGGCTTTTAAATTAACAAAGTTAACGATTTTCTTCCTCGCTTATGATCTTATTGAGGCACATTACCGCTTATACACTGGTGTGCAAAACTTAAGGACTAACAGTATTTCTAAAGGTTACAACCACAAAATCAAACGAAACAGCCTGTGGCCATTTGCATAACTGTTACCGTTCAGTAGAAAGCTTTTGCACATGCAAAATTTGAATCGTGATGAGAGGGCTCACATAAACAGATAAAAGCAGCAGTTATGTGCAAATTACCGAATGGTGAGCACGTGCTACAGACGTTCGATTGATTTCATACGGTGCTACAGACAACGAAATGGCCAGTAGACAACATCATATGGATGAGTTTACCTGGGGTCGAAGTGGGAGAAGTGTAGCTGCAGAGTTCGGTATCACCCATAGCATCGTCTCACGTGCGTGGTCGGCCTTAAGAACGAGAGGTACAGCTGTTCGAAGGACCAGTGGTGGTCGTCCAAGAAAACCAACACCCAATGATGACCGCTATATACTCCTACAGGGCAAGAGGGACTGACACCAGACAGCAGGATCCATTGCAAACCAGCTGCACAGGATATCGCGGTTTACTGTGGCCAGGCGACTCCACAAAGGTGGACTGTTTGTTCGACGGCCAGTACGCTGTGTCGCTTTAACACCTGCCCATCAGAGACATCGAACACAAGGACTGAACAGCAGCGCAATGGGATAAGGTACTCTTTACTGATGAGAGTAGATTCAGTCTCAGCAGCGATTCTGGACGTCAGCTAATCTGGCGAGAGGCTGGCACACGATATCGTCCCGCAAACATTACTGAAAAGGATCTGTATGGTCGTCGAGGTGGTTTCTTGGATGGACGTACACAACTCTAGATACTGGAAGGCGGTACTGTAACCGGTGCACGCTACTGTAGTGAGGTAATCCTTCCCCATGTGCGTCTGTTCCGAGGTACCATTGGCCCTGAGTTCGTGTTTATGGATGATAAGGCCACACCCCATCGCACTGCAGCTGTTGATATGCTTTTGGAAAGGGAGGACATTGTTCGTATGGATTGGCCTGCCCGTTCCGTCGATTTAAATCCCATCGAACACATATGGGACGCTCTGGGAAGACGCCTAGCAGCTTGTCTACACCTACCAGAAAATGTTCACCAGCTGAAGATGGCGCTGACAGAGGAATGGACGATGTTACCGCAAGAACCTATCAGCAACATTGTTCTAAGTATGGACAGGCGGTGCAAAGCCTGCATCGACATTAGGGGTGGCCATATCTCCTACTGAGGACCACGTCTTCTCTTTGTTCCATCTTTCGCAGTGATGCATCTGTATCATGGCAGCCAGTGCTACGTTGCCATTTTTGAATAAGTTTCTGTGTACTGTTTTGTTTCCTTTATCATTTCTGTACCTCACGCAGTTCCTTTGGTATGCTTTTCCCATATCCAGGCGACTTCTATGAAAAGCTACAGGTGAAAATCTGAATGGTCCTTAAGTTTTGCACACCAGTGTATTGTTTTCATTCTATTCGACTCCCTGTAGGTGGATTTTCGTAATAATTTTGTGTTTTAGAAAGATTTCGAACCTTCCGAAATTTCATTAAAATAGGGCCAGTTGAAAACCGGCAGTTATTGTTAGTTTCACACATATCGCATAGGCTCCGCATATACTGTATATTGTTGCCGTGCATTGATTGGAGCAATGTGGCGGATGCGCAGAAACGAAACGTTGTCGGTTGGCGCATAAAAGTGATTCCTTTTTGCTCGTGTTTTTTTTTTATAAATCATTACTACAAGTATCCGCTAACACTCACGATTGCTTATATTAACTAACTTGTTCAAATTTGCCTTTTAGCATTAGCTATATAGTGCAAGAAAGTCCCATCTGCTGCAGCAGATAAAAAATAGACTAGTTATGCGTTTTCCTCCTCCTACGTTAGGAAGCACATAATTAGTCTTGGTGTGATTCCTCCTCGTTCTGTTTGCCTTCTCCCCCCCCACAAATTACTTGCCCTAAAACTGAGCCAATAATTACTCTATCACGACTGTCCTAAAGAACCATTTTCAAAAACACCACGACAAAGATATTTCCATCAGTAGTGAAACTAATTTTGAAGTCTTTCACCTGGTAAAAGTGCTCATTGAGTACTAAGGGATTTATATATATTTAGATAATTTCTGTTTCAAAAAAAAGGTTATCCACGCGACAAATATCATTGGATCGTTTGTTTCTCTTCTTTCCGTGTATCCAAATCACTGCTACCTCAACGTAGCATCACGTAAAGTCTGTGCCTTTGAGCAAAGTGTCTTTTATTCTGTCCAGGGTCTGGTCAAGAATTTAGGCGTCTGTATGCAAACAAGGAAACACCGTAATGTTGTATTCATTCATAGGGGAAGGGGGGATCACTATGTGACAATATAAAATAAATGTTCTTGCATGAACCTACACACATTATAGCATTTTTGGACAAATTCATGAACATGAATCCGGTATTGAGAGAAAACCTTACATATATTGATGGAATTCGAGTTCTGGTTTAATTAATTCATCTGCGCTTCCTCACAATACGCATGGATTCTCAGAGAAAATGCATTTGGTCTACAAGGAAGTGACTTTTAGTTTATGAACAATTCTGCCTATAGATGGCGCCACACAAGTTAGTAAAACGAACGGCCAATGCATCAGTGTTACCACAATCGTATTTTTTAAACAAAAATGCAGTTAAGACATATGTTCGAAGCAATTGAGGAAAACTCGAGTCAGATTATTGTGTTTTCCTAGTCCACCCCCCTTTTTTTCCGCTATTAGGCAGAAGTAGCTGATTTCTAGTCTGCGGGGCCCTAGATCGTGGCGATAAGTTGCATTCGCGCGCATATAATAAATAAATAAAAACAGCCCAGTAAGCACACAGAAGGGAGGTGAGCTAAGGAAAATGACAGTGTGGAAAGCAAACAGATGAACGGGCGGGAGTTATTTGCAGAACACAAAGGCGACAAGTGACACACATTAAAGATAGCTGATATATCACGTGCTTGTAACTGGAGATGCCCCCTGGTCGCTTTTCAAAACATCAAGAAAAAACACAGTTACGTACGCAGTATTATTTTAGGAGTGAAATGTGGCCCACAATGAGCACGTTCACAGCAATATACACCACGTGATTGTCATGTTTCGAGACTGAGTGCAGCGCACTCATTTGGAGGCTTAATGAAGGCAGAAAAAATAAGCGGAGAATCGAGTAATTGTACGAAATAGGGAAGGTTACTTTCGTGTGACACTTCGAAGCTAATTCGTGGGCCGTGGACGGCGACCTACTTCCCCGTGAAGGAAAAAGATGCGCAAACTCATCTCCCCGATCGCGGCACAATCACACCCATGGCACTCGCGACTCAAACTGGAGAAGCAGTTCGGGAATGAGGCCTCGGATGACCAGTCGGCTGCAGTCATTTACCCCACGATGCTCGGGGTACTCCTCCGAGTTTCGTATCACCGTGCTTTACCCGACTGACGGGCGTTATAATTACGAGTCTCAAAAGAACACGCAATTCCCCGCCGAAAAAGATGTTAACAGACAACACGCTAACCTAAATTTATTTGCCGCAATCAACCAACTGCCGTTCTATTAACATAGCAGACGACCGTTGAATAATGGAATATCCGAACAATAGAATTTCCAAACAAAGCAGCACCATTGTTAGGAAATGAATGGGTCGGAACATTCCTTAAAATAAAGTAGTTTAAATATCTATCGGCTTACCTAAGCAGTGACGTTATTGGTGGAAGACGAAAGTTTGGCATTAGACCGTGGGCACGAGGTTGCAAATTTTGATTAAAAATCACCGTTCGATTTGGGGTGACAGCCAAAAGACAAGGATTGCGAAGGTGTCATGTCGGATTTTTTTATGGGTGTCTTGAAAAGGAAGCAAATATGTCTTAATATTAGAAACCATTCGTGTTAGTTACAAACCGGAACTGTGTATGTCCATATATTACAGGAAAAATGATGACAACTACACCCCACGTAACCTTGCTCCACTTCCTCCGTGCGCTCGCCAACAGTGGAAGGCGCAGACAAGCAAAAGAAATGCCCGACATGGATAAACGGCCAGCCACCACGGAACTCCTACAAGTCTACAACAAAACGTTTCCATTGGCACGTGTCTATCGAGCGTCCTTGTGCCATTGCAACCCCCCGTCGCGTTCTTTATGTGTCCGTTGTACATAGTCGTATTCAGACCGCCGCGTGTCCTTCGTAAAATCGGCTGAAAGGAAAGGAGTTGTTGGTCATCCTGTGTCTGAATTTCTTCTTAGTGTTAGGGTGTAAATAAGTGGAAAATAATCACAACCACACGTAACAATCAACACCTTTATTACAAGCGGCCAATAACGCTATCTACAGAGCAACATCGTCTGCCTGTTGCCACCCACCAACAAAAGTCCGTGTCCCTATGTACATACGCTGGTCCGTAGTATTCTACAAATCACACGATGCCTGCCACTTCAACTGTCTTTAAAAGAAAAATAACGATTACTTCGAAATCTCGCTTGAAAATGTCTCTGTAATCTCCACTGCAGACTGTTCGGAGTTGAATGTAGTTAAGCTACAGGAATCGGGGCTGAGATTCCGTTATTGCAGTCTACAGTGGCACGCGGGACTAAAGAACACGTGAATACTGATCAAAGCGAGGGAGTTTTTTTGTCTCTAGGAGCACCAACTACTACGGACATGCTGTTTCAACTTGGGGAGTATTTGTTGGGAGGGGACGTACACCAGTCTACGTCAGCTACAAACAGGAGGGGGTTAACTAGTGATCAGATCGCTTGGAAACACCTCGAAAATCGGTGTACAAATTGGTAAAATGTTAAAGGAATCGCCACACTTGTTTCCCTTGGGAAGGAGAGGAAAGCAAGTGACATTAAGGGGGGGGGACTGTGTTTACTCATTAGGGAAAAGGGAGTTCGTTTCAACTTCGCACCATTTATTTCCTCCAAATTTTTGCTAGAGCTCCATTAATTAAACAATATTTTTTAGAATTTTCAAAAGTGTTTTAATAAAGCAGGTGGCGCGGCAGTATCGATTGTTAATGTTGGAAGTTATTTGAATGCTTAATACACGCACGTGAACTGCTTGCATTTCTCATACAGATGTGAGAATATATGGAAAATGGAAGCGGTGTATATTATTCATACCCGTGAGAGTCTCTCTTATACATTTAGACACAAACAGCTGCAAGTTCCATTTCAATTTATTTAATTGGCCTCGTTTGTTCAATACTACCTTAATTATGCGGCGTTTTTATTTAAAATTTGATATTATTTGTGTTAATTTTGCCTATTAAGCGTAATTTAATTTTCTTTATTTTAATAGTTATTTTAATGCATATTTATAGGGACACCTATTCTTTTTTTGTAAAGCGGTTCATATAAATGGATCGATAAAACATTTTCACGCTAAGGAAATATTCCTTTGAGATACATTGTTTGTATTCCTTGCTGTCGAGTGATTTACACTCCTGCCCAAAAGTTTGGAATCACGTTTCAAAGACCAACTTGTTTACGATTTTTTAAAATATTTAAGAATATTCCAGTGTTTTGTAATAATATAAATAAATATAAATAATATAAATTTAGCAGTAAGAGTTCAAACTTATAAAACCAATACTTCTCACGGAATAACTTTCTGTCAAGAAAGTTATTCCGTGAGAAATATTGGCCAAAAACTGGGTGTGTCATGTTAAGGAGAACAAACTACCATTCGGCAATTCAAGGACAAACCACACGTAACAACGGAAGCACAAGATAAGACCACAACGCTGATTTTTAAACGCAATCCTCTACTTACTGCACTCTGAAATCCAAGCTGAGTTCAGTAGGAACAGAGAAACTACTGTGTCTACATCAGCTGTAAAACTTCGTCTTAAACAAGCAGGTCTTCATGGTCGTATAGCAGTCCAAAAACCTTTATTAAAACCAGATAATCAAAAGAAACGGTATGGTTTGGGCCAAGAGATCAACATTGGATAACTGAAGAGTAGCAAAACGGACTGTGCAGATGAATCCAAATTATTTGACCCAAGCATAGAGTTTCTGTTCTCCAATCAACTGAAGAGAAAATGGTTCCACATTGTTTAGTGACTATTGTCAAGCACCGTGGTGGTTTCACCATGATCTGGGGTTGCTTCTGTTTTTCTGGACTGGGTGACATCGTCGGAATTTTAAGAAAAGAGACTATAAAAACATTCTTGAACATAATGCAAAATCCTCTGGACTTCGAATTTGTAGAATAAGTTTTATATTACGAGACAATGACCAAAAGCGCAGCTCTAAGCTGTGCGGGGACTTTCTAGCAACTAAGCAACAGGAGCGGACATGGCAAATTATGGCGTGGCCATCCCAATCGCCTGGCTTAAACTCAACAGAACTTTTATGGGAAACATTACAGATAGCTTGTAATGATGTTAATGAACGCATTTATAAAATTAATCGCCAGAAGTCTGTCTAAGGCAGTGATGAAATCTCGTTGAGAAAACTTTGATGAAAAATCAGTAGTTTTAATATTAATCATTTCAATGCTTAAAGTACTTTGTAGTGTGTTTCTTTTTTATATTAAACATTACATTGTCATACGCTGTGATTCCAACTTTTAGGCCGGAGTGTGCGTGTCATACCAAAGAACTATTTTAAGAAAATACGAAGGTCGTGACCAACAATTTTAAACAACCAACTTTTCACTTTAAAATTTAATATTCAAGATGCGAAAACACTCTCACGAATGATAAATAATACACAAATAAATTTATTTAGGATCTCCCTCTTGAAGACCTAAACTTTCATTAACCACTGCGACTCCGATTGTTTTTTAATGCATCAAAAATTTGGAGGAGGTCGTCTGTGCACACCTAAATAGAGACAAAACAGCATTTCCAGCATCTATAAAAACCTCGTCATATACAACAAAATTTGATTGCCAAAAATACTATTTTCCTATACAAATACCACTCCACTTTTCTCTCTTTAATATATATTCCCTACATGTCGGGTTCTTTTTTTTTTTTCATTAATCACATAAGAAAAATAAGGATAGTCGTTAAGTATTTAAAATATTAGCTTTCTATCTTCCATCCGACCGCATTATTTACAACAACCTTACATTGAGAAATTAATAGAAAACTCTCTTCAGCAAACTCGTTTGGAAGAGGAATCAACACTGTTGGGGTTTGATGTAAGAAAGGTATAAGTACATCGAAGCAAACCTAAGGCACAAGCAATAGAATGACGTAGTTCAACTTTGCTCAGCCCTTTTTTGTATTTTCTTTTTTTATTTTTACTTTGAATGCTTTTAGGTAGAGCACTTAATGGCAACATGCTCATCTCGGAGCATTGGAACAGACAATTAACAAAAATAATCTTCGTGGATACTTTGCATTAACTGGTATGATTCTGCAAGACTCTTTGCATTCTTCAATTAACCGCGAACAACAACAAAACTGATGTTGATGGCTGAAAACAGCAACCAAACCGTCTTTGTTTGAGCACCACGTGAATAAAAGCAATTTTCTGTATAACAACGCCTCCTAACAAAGAAATTTCGCAACCATAGAAGCGGCAACAAGATAGGATTCATTCATCAGCTTGGATTCCATTATCGCGTGATGCACGCCCGATTTTGGCACAAGAAACGTGCCCTTTTGTTGAACAGAACTTTAATTATTAGAATGGCTTTGATTAAACCATTGTAGAATGTTTGTTAGAGACGCACGAGCGAATAATTTTTATGAAACATGGCCGGTGATTGAGAGATGAAGATACTCGTAAATCTGATGTAATGGCTTTCTTGTTAGAACTTTTTAAAGTCATTAATCCTGCGGTTGTATTGAAATTTTTCATAGAAAGCGAATTCCAATGCATCAAAAATACTTTTTCTTATACCTAAATGGTTATTTTAATTTTTAAATAAATACTCCGGGACAACCACACGATCAGTTTTTCTTGATGGGGATCGTTGCTTGATGAGATTCACTAATATGGCGAATTTGTTTTTAGAAACCTTAAACGAATAAAGAGTGACTAGATGCGTTTCATTTATATACCGCTCATTATCGACATCTAAAGAGGAGAAAGAGAAAAAAAAATATATGCGCGCGCACATACATAAGGAGGGGGAGGGTTAAACAGATGAGCAACTGGGCACTGTAGTGCGATGGAGGGGACAAAACATCACATTACCGTAACTGTCAGACGCTTCGTTCGAGGACGGAGAAAGGAGGATCACACAAATGGGGGTTGGTTTCGATTGGATATATCAAAAGACAATCCGCCATTAAGGGGGTGCCGTACAGCCAAATAATGAAACGAAAATGTCGGGATTCGACTGCATCACAGAAATAAAATTCCACGAGAGGACTCCTTCGTCATGAAAGGGTCCCACTGGCGAGACATTCCAAGGTACAATGTTTCGGGGGACGAGTTGTCCGTTCAGGTGGAAAAGGGCGCCTGTAAGGAACGTGAAAGATTACATTGATCGAAGGAAGAATCTTGAGAGTGGGACGTTTGTGATTATTAAAGGGGGATGCAACTACCAACGACTACACGTTCGTTAAGTAAGAAACAGTAGTGTGGAAGAGACTAACAAGACCTGATAGGAGGAGGGTGTCGAGATGAAAAATTCTGAAGAAGCTGCCCTGTTTGTCTCACCTGCGAAACATCTTCAGAGAAGTCATCAGTGAACTGCTAAGGGACGCATTGTCCCCCTCTTCCTCCCGTTACGCTGGCTTCGGCCGTAGGCCAGTACTGACACGGAAGGAAACCGGCTGTGCGAGACGTTTCTGGCCTGAACTCCGTTCGAAGAGAAACGGGAGCGATGCATGCGGGTACTGAAACTGGGGAGTCTCAGGGATTGCTTTAATACTTTACCGCTAACCTATGACCCTCTACCGTTGTTGTAGGTCCCAGAGAGTCAATGTGCTCGCCTTCCTTCTCACGTACAGCTTTCCTTTAGTCCACGGGTTTTGCACCTTCAGGGGCTGGAAGTCGTCACTCAAATACCTCTCTCTCCTGCCGACCACCGCCACCAAACACAGATTGCGGCGGTCCTTGTGGTTGTAGATTGGCCTTCGCTTTCCTTTGATGATAACGGCCATGTTCATCTGCTTCACTACAGTGTCCACTACATCCCTGGCAGTAGTCTCGGAGGTTACATCCATCCGGACGCTGGTGCCCGACGGAAGTCCACTGTCGTACGCAGCATATACCCGCAACACCCCAGGATGGACGCTAGAATCATCCATAAGCGCCGACGACAAGGAAGGATCTGAATTGGACGACGAGGGTCGACGGAAGAAGTCTGCGTCGGATTCATCCTCGCATTCCTCGTCTACTCTATGCAGTTCCCTGAACTGCACACCGATGTCGTCTCCCGTACTACAAGAGCTGTCTTTGGAATGCACACTGGCGTTCTCGAACTCGATGTCGTCTTCCTGGGCGGGTTCTGTGGCATCATCATCTTCAGCCAAACCGATGTCCACGTTTCTCAAACTCTCCATTGGGTCCTCTTCCTGTTCGTACGCGGTTCCGATGCTACTACTGCCTGCGTCATCATTATCCAGATCAAAGTTCAAACTCATCTGCTCCACACTCAGAGTCTTAGGGCTGTCCTGCAACGAATTACACTCTGTTTTGTCGTTGTCACTAACGGGCGTCCGCAAGAGCCTGGAGGTTGACGCACACCGGCGCATTTCCGTATTGCTTCCCGTACTCTCGATGGTGTCGTTCAAAGAGAAGCTGGAGGAAGAGTTGGTAATTTTCAAGAAGAGTATATCCGGAGTAACTGGCTGCGGAGTGAGTTTTCCGTCTCGAGACATTGGAGGGAGCCGAACCGGCGACTGGTGCGGCGAGGGAAGCGGAGACGGCGACCCGGTCTTTTGTATCCAGATGTCCATCAGAGCGATTCCTCCAGCTATCTGCTTGTCTCGTGCGTACGTTAGGACATCCATGAGCCACCGCATTGCCCTCCATGAGTTGTCCAGCTGCTTTTGGAAGTCCTGCAGTTGGGCTATGCGATACCTGGCGTGGGCCACCTCCGAGGACGAAAACGCCTGAAAGAGGAGAAAAAGCATTAGTCAGATATTAACATATTGCATATCAAATCAAAAAGCATTGAGAGACTCAGGTTCCCCATGAGGGAACCTCAGTCTCTGTCAATGCTATCGGAAATAATTGTTGTGTCACACACTATCAATAGGATTGGCTTAAGACCTTCCACGTGATAACAAGAATATGCTTCTCTTTTTCAGAAAAATGGTAGGTTTTTTCTTGCCTAACCAGGCCTTGGTTAGCCAAGGGGTCAAATTAAAGTAGTGACACCACAAAAGAGTATTATGCTTTTCCCTGAATTGATGGTGGACAAAATTATACAAAGCAAACAACGGCCCTTTTTATTCAAGCTGCTTCCTCGTTATCATTTGTTGTTTAGCATCTGCAAAGCAACCTGAGTAAACGAAGGCAAAAAGCTAGCGTGCCTTCTCTCCTCCTCACACATAAATAACACTACTACTTGACTTGAGTTCCTTCGCATTGGATATTCATTAAAAACTAAATATCAAACTGATAATCTTAAAAAAAAAACTCATTATAGCTAAAATTAACAATACAGAAATAATCTTTAGCATTTCCAGGGCAACTTCGCGTTTTATAATTCATCAGCGTAATTTTCTATTGTCATTATAAAAGAAAAAAATCCTTATACGAAGTAATAAATCTCAAATTGACCTCCGTAAAACCTTTACAGCTAAAACTGATAATTAAAAACCACAGTCCGATGTCAATTATTAAAATAAACAAACACTGAGCGCTATATTAATTAGCGAACATTGCCAATTTTTACTTTATGTACACGCACCTGCAAGAAAGAAGGCGACCATAAAACGTGACCTTACCTCTCTGTGCGCGTGATGGGCCACGGTCGTATCCATCTCCAGTATCGAGGATAGGCGGGCATAACGAAAGATGAACTTCGGCTGATAGGTTCCCATGTGAACTGTTGAACAAAATAACCCGGATGTTAACAGGTGTACAGATCACTAGGCCTAATGTACTCATATAATAAATCTTAGCTTGAACAGAGTGATTTACGATCCATAACAGCTAACTTCATTATTTATTATAAAAGTGTCCTATTTTGAATATTGCGCATAAAAAAGCAGTCAGAATTCATTATCCTGCAGCCATCAAGATATGACATGACACAGAGGATTGGTTATTGGCCTCGAAAGCCGCTATTGTAACTGGAAATGGTTTCTCGTGGAAGAAGATGGTCATAATGGATATTTCTAGAAAGAACTCATCGTGACGGACTTTGTTACTGCCCTTTGTCTTCAGGAAAGAAAGAAGACAAAAGAAAGTTGCGCAAATGGACAGAGAAATGGAAGCAAAGTAGGTTTATGGACAGTGTGAGAAATGACACTTCAGTAGAAGGAAGTGAAGCGTGTTTATCTCGGCTGCAGGGAGTGAGGGGAGAAAATAAAGCCAGATGCAAAACTTTATTGCGAGGATAGCTTCTGCAACTGGTGGGCAAACACGTGACCAAATTAAGGCTTCTTTGATTGAGTGGTACAGTAAGCATTAATTCTGCCATTTTAGAGATCATTTTATCAACAGGATATAAAGAAAGAAAAGGCTCTGAAAAGTATGACCGTATTCAAACTGTCAGAGTTCGGCATCTATGTAATGCCATACGTCTAAGTGGCTTCATTAAACGTCCCACTTACTGCTTCAGGAATCCCTGTTCGATATTGAGGGGTTTTCTCTTCAACTTGGACATGGGACAGAAATAATTCGAAGAAAGTGCAACTGCTAGCTACCAATCAGCAGTCCTATCCCCTGCGGTCGACTTTTTGAGCTTCGGTCCAGTAAATCGAGAACAGCCCGACTTCCACTGCCTGTTCGTCATCAGTAATATACCAAAACAAACATTCTTCATAAAAATACCAATACCAGCATGTCAACAGAGAACTCTGAGTACCACATCTCGAGCCAGACAAACGGCATCCATTATGGCATCATGGACACCTCTCCGTTGACCTGAATTCGCGTTTATCGACTGATTTGTATTTAACTTACTCAGCTGTTGCTGTAACTGGGATTTTATTGTAGTATTCTCAAAATATTGATATTCCTGCTGAATCACACCATCTGTGAGACTATGGGAATAGCGGTTGTAGCAAAAATGCGATCAGTTTTGCTACAACCATTTTTCTTTCTGCTTCTGTTATGGTTGCCGACGACTTAAAAACATATCTCGGCCTACTTTCCAAAATAAAAAGGAGGGTTTTTGCGCGTCTTTCTTTTAATTTTATAGCCCAGGTCCAAACCAAAATGGAGATGTTTCTATTTTGATTTGACATTTCGAAACGGACTCTCCAACGTTAATTTTCGTTCAAATGTAGCTCTCAAAAAAGAAAGAACATGTTCGGAGGTCGCCGGCCACCGAGTTCATACTCGTGAAGAAATCAAAATTTTACAATTTTTTGTGTATTATATCAAAATGGGTAGTGGAAAGGATACAGAGTGAAACAGTGCTAATATTATGTCAAAATTGGGCATCCACTTTGGAAAGCTCTGGTCGCGACCCTCCCGAATAAACACATGTCCTTAGTGGCTTTGGTGAAAAAAACTGCAACTCTGTGGAATTTCTATACAGTATGTTACAGTAGCGGTTTCCATTTCCTTCCGCGTCTGTTCGTATATTATGTGTTCACAGGTCAATTTCAATGGCGGAGGGGGAAGGCTGAAAAGTCCATTCAGAAATTTCTCCAGTCTCCGATGAAGAGAATTAGAAATCACTGAACTCAAATCTGGTAACATCAGGTGGCACCTTAGTGTGCTCTACAATATGCGGTCAAGAGGATTTTTCGTTTAAAAGGATTCAGTTCAGTTTTGGGATTGATCTCGACCATTGTCTTTATTTGAAAACGATTTCATTCTAATAAAGAGAATTACACTAATGAATGTGTATTTGTCTCCATCCTTCAATTTTATATTTTCTTCTCCGATAGCGTGCTGCCTGCATCCTGCCCTCAATTTGACGGATAATAAACTCGGATTTTTTAAGTTATGTTAGTTCATTTAAGATCTTAAACTCTAAGTTAATGTATGGAGGAGTGCTTGTACTAAATTTTAATACATGTCACACTTATCTTAATCACTGGATATTGTGTTGTTGTAGTGCAGTGTTTACAAGAATGAATGAGCAATATGGTGGATGCGCAGAAAGAAGCATTCGTTTTTGTTATTAATATACACATATGAATTATTACTGAAATGAAGAAAGCAAGCATATACAGCATCAGCCAAAAACCTTCCCATTTCACCCCACCCATTTGCCCCAAAAGTTTGTCCAGTTCTTCCTTGAATTTATTTAAGCTATCAACGTCCACAAAGACAGATGGAAGTTTGTTCCAGCAACCAACCACCCGCTGGCTAAAGGCAAATTTCTGCACATCTATTCTAGAACCGGCTTTCCTCAATTTAAGTGTATGCCCCGCAGGTTCGTAATCTGAGCAAGAGGAAGAATCCCATCAGCATTGAGCCTGCTCAAACTATTTCCTTAATCAAACCATTTCCAAAATCGCAGGTGCCTAGTCTCCAGTCGCTGCAATTTGCAGAACTTAAGCCTTTCTTGGTAAGCAGACCCCCCTTCCTTCCCCTCATTAATCTTGTTGCCCTTCTCTGTACTCGTTCTCGGAACTCTACATCCTTCCTAAAAGGAGGTCCCTGTACACAGTACTCACGGTGTGGCCTGACCATTGCCTTATATAAAATTCCTGTATATCATTGAGAAGACCCCATGATCTGCTCTAGCAGCCTGTCTGCACAATTATCCCCAGGTATTTTTCATTCTCTACCACCCTGAGTGTAATACCACACAGTTGGTACGTTCGTTTCTCTGGGTTACTTTTTTTGCGTTTGTCGATGTTAACTTCAGTTGTCACTTCTCAGCCCAACTTTTTTAGATCCTGTTACAGTAGTATACTATCCATTAACAACCCTTTCAAAGCCTGATATACCTTCATCAATAAATATATTATACAAAAAAAAGGGGGTTCAATACTGAAATCATGGGGCAACTCCACTAATAGCATTAGTCCGCGAAGAACAGTGACCATTGATTACCTACCACTCCTGTCTTCAACCATCCTTTTATCCATTGTAGCAACTTGCCCTTAATGCCATATCTCTCCAATTTGTACAGCAGTCTTCCATGTGAAACAGTATCAGAAGCTTTCCTGAAATCCAAGTATATGACATCAGAATTATTTTTTGCATACAGTTCCTTTGTGACCACATCGTAGTATGCAATCAAATTTGGCCAGACACGATTTCCCCTTAATAAAACCATGCTGTAATGCTTCTTTAACCAGTGACTCCATTATTTTTCCCGGAACAGAAGTTAAATTAACAGGTCTGTAATTACTCCTGTCACCCTTTGTGGATTGGGGATGCATTTGCACAACTCCAGTCCAGGTGGACCTCCTCTGAGTCCAAGGATTTGGCCTGGATAGATCCCATCCACCCAAGATTCTTTCTTATGTTTAACTTCAACGATTTGTCCTCCACTTTGCTCTCAGTTATTACAAAATCATTTTAAAATTACAATTTTTTAATTAAAATACAGAAAAGCTGCGAGGTATGTTGAGGGAAGTGAAAACAATTCCTTTTTCTCCTATTGATCGCACAAAACGATGGAATTCAATTAATTATAAAATATATGGAACAGTGATTTCACCTTTATCCGTTCTTTAAACTATCATTGTGGAATTCGCGATGTGTTCTTTAATAATTTGAATGATGAGAAAATGATGCACAATTTTTTGTGAATCTTCATTTTGGTCCGCATTGTGCCATAATTCACTTGGTTGTCTGCCATTGATCTGAATTGTCGAAGAAGAAAATGACACAATTTGGTGCTATGTTCTTATGTACTTTTAGTTTTCGGTGACAAGTTAAGCAAAAGGCATCCAGAATTAAGTTTCCAATAACATCGCTTCGGTATGCTTTCACCCCTCCAAAATTGAAATTGGCAGTTTAGAATTAATAGAGCAAGTTGATAGCAACATTCTTTTCAAATAACATCCGGGGACTTCTTTGATCGCATCTCCTACAACACAGTGACTGGAAGTTTGTAAATGCCTGTAAAAAACAAAGTTCTGCTAATTCCAATTAAAAGTTTCCCAACTGTCAAATGAGAACTGTGGGTCCGCATTTGTTGCAAAGACAAGTACCAGCTAAGGATTAAAAACTTACTCATCTCGAAGATCTGGACCGGTAGTAAGATGCAGTCTGTTCTCGATGTGAGCTCTTCGTGCTGACCAGGAATGGAACATACATTTTCGACAGGAGGTAGCACCAAAATAAAAGACACATCGCGGCTAAGTTCAATCACTTCCACGTCATATATCCTACAAAAAGAAGAAACAGTGGTGAAGAAGAATAAGGATGCCACGTGTAATTTCTAATTCATATTTTTACTATGAATGACTCTTTCTGTCTGGATTATGGTAATTTGTTACACTAACTCTATTCGCATTTTGGAGAAGGGTGTAGGGTTTGTTTAACTCATACAAAAAGGGTAATCGCGTCAATTAAGTTGCAACTAATATAATAATCGAAGGTGTCTTCAACTAAACATGATCTCGAGTGCTGTTCTTACCTGTGGTAGTCACACTGTTCAAAGGGAATGTCCAGAAAGCTCAATAAATTACGGGCGGCCGATGAGATCGCTCTCTGAAACTTTATTTGAGTGTCATTTGGATTTCCTGGCTTTTCTTCTGAATTCAGAGATTTCAACCACTGCCACTCCTCGCTGCAAGAAAAACGAGCTTTATAAGAATTCTTAGAAGATGCAATTGCAAGAAACAGCATTTGATATTGTAACGAATCTAAACTGGCGAAAGAAAGTCAAAAGGCGTTTAGGTCTTCGTTAATCTCGACCCTTTTTGAATATTAAAAGATCCCATTGATCCTCGTTATCTTTCCTCCGCCAGTTTAACTGCTCTTAAGGGCTTACCAGGATACGTGTGGATTTTCTCTCACTCTACAGTACGGAAGGACGTTGGGAGACTTTCGCGGCACGAGCACCCTGATCAATTCTACAGAACTTTTTAACTTCACGTACCCCAGGTACAGACCTCGTGGAAGGGGAATGTTGCTCAGCTGATTGTAAGTGATCATGTCCTGGAGAAAAAGAGAGAATTGTAATTATTAAAGCTATACAAAAATCCAGGACAGTGTTTCGTCATAATAAACATCGCTTAAATACTGTATACGCTGTCACTAGTATTTAGAGTGCTGAATATCTTTCTATCGAAGGTTGTAAAGGTCAACTGCAGCATACAGATTGATAAATCTCAAGTATAATTTTGCCGCGTGGAGATAGAAGGAAACATCAACGGTGCCCCTATTTCGTACGTTAATGGGCGCTGCTGGCGTCCGAATACGTGACGGCAAACCCTTCAAATACAAGCGCCGGGTGCGAACTTCGTGTTTAAACATCCTAGCGCCAGTGCACCAATTCGTACATGTCAAGCACGTGTGCCCCAGTTTGTGTAGTTTGCCAGGTTACAATTACATCCCACGTGCCTCTCAATTTCTCGAACCATAGTGTTCCAGAAACGTGATGCAAAAGTTTTCTCCTCGGCGCTGTGCACAATTGCGTTCATTTATTTTCTTCGCTGAGGTTGAGGAGAGGACAGTGTACCAATAATTATCTATTAAACTTATTTGCGTTTGGTGAGCGATTACAAAAGAGTCTCCCTGGTCCCTTTTTGAGCTGTACTGAGTAACCAGTTTCTTGTGGTGTCATGGCGCAAGTGAGCTTAGTGTTATCGGAACTGTGGGAGTTTTTAGCCCGAAAAAAAATGGCTTTTGTACCAACACGATTTCTTACAAAACAATTCCAATGATTGAATGTGTGTGGCATGGAATGCTTGCCCTCAATGACTTTCATCGGCCTTTTAAATAGCAAGTTCGGAAAGAAATGGCTTCCATTAGACTTGCTGAATGACAGAAAAGAGCCAACGATGGTGTTTTGTTTTCACAGCGATTGGATAATTCTTAACGCAATATTTTCTCCTAAACAAAAAGCGAATCACTTTTTTTAACCTACTTTAACGGGCTTGGGAGCGTTTTCTGTATTTGAATGCAGATTTATTTCCAGTTTGCAAGTCCCGATTTTAAGCATGTCTTGAATTTTCATCGCACATCATCCCTGTTTACTTAACCTGTCACCATATTTCCGCTGTATCCTCTATATTTACTTATCGTAATGCCGTGAACTCCGGCAGAAAGGATACGTGACTTTGAATTGAGAAGCAAAAAAAAAAAAAAAAATCTCGACAAAACTGTACCGATTTCCCCTCCCCACCCACTCCTGGGCAGCTCCGATTTCTTATCCCTTAAAACCTCATTCAGAACGAAAGTTCCAAGGAGCGTATATTGGATTAGTTAGGATAAATTACAGTTATAAATCGCAGTATAGAATTTATTAAAATATTGTGTATTTTACTGACTTCGGTTAATCCTTCGAGGCAGCTTTATAACCCAAAAAAAAAATAAAATAAATAAATAATAATTTGGAATAAGGCAGTCTTGTGCTATCAAGAGTAGTTGAAATGTCAAATCTTCAACATGAAAGAGCGTTTATGTGGCATCATGAAATTCATTGGCAGCTATTACCCTGATAATGAAATGTTAACACAAACCACACCTTGAAGTAACATAAATTTCTTAACTAAGCGCACTACCAATGAATAATGATTTTCCTCCAATAATATAAGAGAATTTACACTAAAAGGATGGGATTCCTGGGCAATGCGACGCTGTCACTCCTCTCGCTAGTGGGTGAACCCACCGCTTGGCAGGTATATACGTACACGACATTCACGTAGTCAGTATGGATAAACGTCGTGAGTTAATCGACTTTGAAAAAGGGATGATAGTGGGTACCCGACGCATGGGTCACTCTATCGCGGAGGTGGTACAGAATTTGCACTGTCCCCGTTCGATAGTTTCAAGAGTGTATCGGGAATACGCCATTTCCGGAATAACATCTCATCATGGACAGCGGCCTCCGTAGCCGAGTGGGCAGGAGCGGGAGTGCAGTAGCACACGCTCTTTGAGTAGACCGGGATTCAAGCCCCTGACTGCTGAATACGGTCGATCTGCCAACCCGTACTGGACCAACGTGGCAGATTATGGTCCATTTCCCTCAGCATGAATTGTTGAGGAGGCTTCCATCCTGCTGTGGGTTGATAATGGCTGTACTTTACATGGACAGCGCTTTGGACGAAGAAAGGTGGTGGTGGATGAACGTGGCCGTCGACGTCTGCCTCGCATTTTTTCAGCCACCCGGAGAGCAACAGTGGCATAAATCACCGCCGACTTCAACGAGGGAGGTGCTAGAAACGTCTCCACCAAGACCATCATTAGCCGCAGCAGGTTATGGGAGCCGCCGACCCAGCAGAGTCCCATTACTAACACCAAAACACAGGACTTTATGGCTCAACTGGGCAAAACACATTGGCACTGGACCGGACCTTGGATGATTGGGGACGGGTCTCTTGGTCCGATGAGTCCCGTTTCCAGTCATTTCGAGCGGACGAGAGGGTGCGTATCTGGCGGAAACCGCACGAAGCTATGCCCCGTCATGTCAACTGGAACGTCTAGACGCATCTCTGAACAGTCCAGGTTGTGTCCATCCATGGTCATCGTGCACCCGCAGAGCCATGGTTCGAAGAGCATTCCGCAGATTTTACCACCATGGAATGGCCTTCCCGTTCACCGGATATGAACCCTGTGGAGCATCTTTGGGATGCAGCTGAATGATGGACAGCGGTGCAGCAAGTTTGGATGAAAACACGTGTGGAATGCTTTCGTGAACTAGTGGACTCAATGCCTCGCCTTGTGACTGCCCTTATCTGGGCGAAAGGTAGGTGTCCCATGATTTCTATCCACTCAGTATATTACGGTGCATGTTCTTAAACTAATTGTGTGTTTAAAATTAAACGGAAAGCTGAATTCCACCAACTTACCTGTAGAGAAGAAAGAAGAATGTCATTGGTTGGCTGATCGCCACATTCATTCACGATGCACAGTTTCCTCTGGATCTTTGCCAGCGGGAGCCACCTGAGAGATAGATTGTTTACTGTTTTTGGATCATTCACATATCTTACAGTACACAGAATGATGACGTCAGACATATCTTTGAGCGGAAGATAGTGAACCTGGCCAAGGTCTTGAATTCCTAGAGCAGCCTGCAACGGGATTTAAATTCGCATGAGGAAGGCGGTTTCAACAGACATTTGGAAAATATGGAATTTTTAAATTGTTCAGACCTCCCGAGTGGTTGTTTTTACAATCACTACACTTCTCCCCAATAGTAATCACCATATTTATACTTACCCATCTTTTTTGCAATGTTTTTCCTTTAACGAGCGTTATTTCATGACATTAAATAAAAATAAGGATTAATTCTTTTCTCGTTCTTCATTCGTCTGATGTTCCGTGGCATCATAAAACTTCTTAATTACTCTCGGAGCTTGCGTTAATTTTGAAAAGAAGGAAACAGTAATTTCTTACGCAGTTCAACCAAAAATAATATTCAGATGCAAATGTCTCGTGAAGAATAATTACAATGCATAAAAATAAATTTTCCGCGTCAGAACCTTACCGTATTTCATGGTATGCGTAGATTTGAACAAGAGGAGTTATTATCTCTACTGGCACAATCAACAAATTCACTTCTTTTTTGTGGAAATATATATGCGAGACAACACTGCCGAATACACCCGGATTGTAATCAAAATTATGGTAATTACCTTGTTTTGCTTGTGCGATAAGGCAAACACTGAGCTACTTAGGATGAACCCCAAATATTTTGAGTGTACTGCAGCGAGTATTGAATCCTTTGCCCCTGCCAGCTCTCAAGCCCTTCACTACACACACAGGGTCTTTTTAGTTGCTGACTCTGATGGCAAAAAGTCAGGAATGATGATTACATAGTCTGTTGGTGGCTCCAGCGTGTGCTTCTTGACTGCCAGTCGTATTGCAACCTGGAGATCTATATGAGACATGATGGGAGAAACATTCGTGAGGCACAGATAGTTGACTGGCTCGCTGGTATGTAATGCCACGCTCTTTGCTTGTGGAATCGACTACCGATGGAAATAATTGATTACTAAATCGACAATAGTGACGAACAAAAATGTAACGAAATCGTTGCGTTGAGCAAAGAGCACTTTCCATTTGATATTTGACAATATTAGATCGAATCTGTTCAGGGGTTTTTTTTTGTCAATCGCCTACATCTTGTGTTTGAAGTGATATTTAATAATTGGAGTACTACTTCGTTTAACTAAATTTCAGCAGATGCACTGTCATAAGTTAATGGTGCTACTCCCTTTGTTATTATATGGTGTGACTAAGCAGCTTTAGGAGACATTGAGCTGGCACCCGATTAGGACTTTTGCCAGATCTAAGAGCAACTTGAAGTGAGCTGCGCTTCTCCCTGTTAGCAGATGCACGATAATGTCACTGAATGGGCAGTCATTGTCCAAGCATAATAAATTAAAGCTTTAATGTGCAGTGTTAGAAGCTGACAGTCCAGTTCGAGAATCTACTCACTCGAATCAAGGCTTTATTCATTTATAAAGTGACAATTGGATGGATTTAAAATTAAACAATGAGAGTCACAGTTCCATTTTCAGTCTTTGAGAAATGCACAGACGATAATGATGGCATTCATTTTTCTATTATCATGAATTAAAACTGCTTCATTTGCTTTTTTGAGCTATCGTCTGCTTCATTCAAGAATCATTTTACTGCTGCCATCTGGTGTGAAAACTGCGAATTATTAATTTTCAGTCCTTTGACATAAAGGCTTCAAATCGTTTTAGTATTTGTGCGGTAAGTAAGGTCATGAACAGTTCGTTGTTTTTCCTCGAAGGCTAAACATATATTATACTAAATTAGTTTACTTTTATTTTTACCGTTCAAATGATTGATTTTATTTATTTATTTTTCAGAATTCCATTTGACTCAAGCTATTTCGACTGTATATGCGAACGCTGTATCTGTTTAGAAGCGCACAGCTCTGACGCTAAAGGTTAAACTTTAAAAAAAAAAAGAGACAGCAGAAGGACTCGAACCTAAAGCCCAACTGTTTCATTGTCTTATGCCACTCAACCATTCTCTCCTTGTGAATTTTATTGAGATTATTCCCATATCTGAAACGTAAGACAGCAAATCCTCAGTTGTCATTAAAGAAGTATATCCATACCAAGCTATCTTAATCCACAGTTCGTAGTTTCTTCCATCTGGTGCTTATAGATAGCCATATAACGCCCACACCACATATCTCGACTCAGGTCGTCTCCTTTTGTACTTTATGCCAAGAGGGTCGTCTGTAAAACCCTACAGTTGTGGTGTTGCAATAAAGATATACAGTATTTTTTAAAGTCTAACCGGAAGAGAGTGGCCTCTTCTCAGATTGATCCCAATCAGACTATGAAGCAGGCAAATTATTTATCTCGCTATTAGGATTCTCAAGAAATGTCTGGCAAATAATTTTATATGATATAAAATAAATGCTGTTTGAAACCATGTGGATAATTCCTACCAGGAGCATCAAATTCTTGTTCTTTAAAAGGGGGATAAACCATCTGGACTCTTGGAGCGTGTCGCATAGTTCAAACTTACATTTTCTTAGCTACTGAATTCGACATTTGAAGATAAATATTAAAATTATAAGTTGGTACATTTTGATTCAAATTATTAAGCAACTTACCTTGGTAACTATCGTTGATCAGCATCATTAAATGGATAGATTTTTCTTTATTAACATAAAGGCGAATAAAATAAAAACAAGACCTGAATACACACGCTGTAATTATTTACCGTACCTGCATCTGCTCTGCTGCTTGTAGTAGTTTACTCCGGAAGTGCACGTGTGAACAACTGTGGCTTTTCTCCATTTCAAGCTTCAAAGACTTCACGTCTTCCCACGTACATGCAACCTAAGAAATAAATGCGTATTTCTTATTTTTGCCTCAACTTTAATATCGCGAAGCAATTCAATTATATAAATATACCATTGGACGACAAGCGGGCAGAACTAGCTTTAATGATTTTCTTATCGGGGAGAACCTCTCATGCAAGAAAGAAAGCGGTTCCAAGTAGGCACATTTCCTTTATCCTGCAACACAAGACGATAATAGGCTAATCACTACTTATACGAAAACTTCTGAGTTACTTTTCTAATGGAATTTGGTAGTTCTTAAAGTATAAGACTGTTATATTTTGACGAATAAAGGCCTGGTACTGCACTGCACCGAATTGTAAAAATCCTTTACTAACAAAAAGAATAAATAGTTTTTCTATCGATAAAAATACCTATCTTGGCTGAACAAATAAATATGCATTTACAGTAATCTGTATTTAGAGCGCACAACCCCAGAAATCAAGTACTGTAAAGAAATTCCTGGCAACTGAATATTGGGATCTGAGGTAGTTGAACAAGATCCATGGAAACCTCTCCATCTCTGGATCTATGGAAAAGAACCTCATCACTCTTGCCAAACTATTAAATAGGATTTATAAATTATTTCAGCCTCAATTGTACATCCAAAAGAGCGACATAAACGTTATAGGTCGATTCTTACCAACCCTGTCTGCCTTAGAGATATGCTCCCAACAAACTATTGGAGGACAAGAAATACAGAAGAATATTCTGAAAGACTTGCATCGAAGCACCTAGCTTCAGTGAATCCTGACTAACACATTCAAGTCACTCCATCACATACCATCGACAGACACACATAATTCTCTGTATTTTTAACAGATTGTAAACTACATTAATTCTCCTTACATGTTCAAACCTAAGTTTTCTTCCTCTTGTAAATATACACAGTACTACCATAAATATTGTCGCAAAAGTAAGACTCCCGTAAAAATAGAAAATGATATCAGAGAGCTGTGGGTTTTGCATCATGTGTAGTACTAATGTATGGTTTTCTTTAACAGGTATCATCAACTAGTAAAGGAATCCAGTGAAATGGGGAGATAAAGAAAACAGGACTACTGCCATAGGTCTTCATAAGGCAGGACACGATGTACCTATAATTTTCAAACTTCTGAAACCACTTGGAATAAGCCGAAAGTTTGTCTACAGGGCAATTGATAGGTACAACAGAGAATTGATGACAGGCCCAAGAACTGTGAGGATCCCTGCGGCTATCAAGGCGGTGGAAAACAGAAAATCATGTCCAGAGAAATGGGAATATCACCAAGACCGACGTAATGCATAATCAAAAGTGATCTAGGATGAGTGCCTACCGCAGGACAATTCCTAACGCCAGCTCTGATGGAACGGAGGCACTGCAGCGTCTGTACACATCGACAGATACTCTTTACAGATGAGGAGAGTTACAACCGTCAAAATGACAAGGTGTATGCCCATAGCTCTGCAGAGGCATGTCAGGCCGTTGAAAGGGGTCACATTCCAGCATCAGTGATGGTGGGTCTCCTACGACGGTGTAACAAAGATGCATTTTTGTGTTCGGGGAGGGTGAAAACCAGTGCAAGAGTGTACCTGAATGATATTCTGGAGCAGCATGTGAAACCCCTCAATCAGACTCTCTTCAATGGCCAGCACTGGATCTTCCAACAGGACTCAGCGCCTGCCCACAAGGCAAAGATCACCTAAACATGCCTGAATCCATCAACCATGACGAATGGCCTCCTTCCAGCCCAGATCTTTGATTACTGTTTGTGGGTTATTTTGGAAGGGATGGTCTGTGTTAAAAGGCATGACACATTGGAGACCCTGAAGAGATCACTAGAATATGCTGTGGCCAATTTCCCCCTGGATGTTGTACCTACTTCTATTGATGGCTTGTGTGAAAACAAGGGGGGGGGGCATTTTGAATGAGTGTTCAAGAATAAATTTGTTCTGTGGGTACATGCAATGACACATGTGACAGTATTTATGGAAGTACTGTGTATATACCTATACTACGCCAACTCCAGGAAAGCGCACTATCCAACATTATCTATTGTCCTTTTAACGTATGTATTTTCCCTTATAATTCTATGTACACCTTCTAGACAACCAGCTGTACAGGGGGTGAAATCAATCTTAATAAACTGAATAATAATAATAATAAATATCCATGCTTTAGAGACAGAATTACCAACAATGAACAGTCAACAAGATAATACTCCCTAGAGCAGAGTTTGCCACAACTCAGTATTATGAAAATCTCAAAGGACAACAAAGTTCAAACCTCCGTTGTTGTATCCGATTCGGATAGATGAACCTGATCGACGTCTCACTCTGCAATAAGGTTTTTACCTTCCAGGGATCAGTGTTTTCAGACTATCCTACGAGAGACACTGATCCCTGGAAGGGATCAGTGTCTCTAGTAGGATAGTCTGGCATCACAGAATCAATGCCATACTTTGAATATTCCCTCTAGATTTTGGTAAACCACAAAAGTGAGGAATTTAATTATAACAGTGATATCGCAGCCATTAATATATTTCCTATTTAAAAAAAAAAAGAATGTTTAAGTGATTTGAATTCTGTTACTTATCACAAAACTTATAAATTAAGGTTTACACTGTTGAACCGAGAAAATCCTATCTATAAAACATCGTGAAAGCCACGTTTGGTAACTCACTGTCGAACGTCTGACCATGGGGGAGGGGCAAAAGCAGTGTGCGTTTAAATTGACAGCTTAATCTCAAACGAGCAACCACACAGATAAGTGGTATGAAAGCACTTATCATTTTAACAAATGCTGAACTTTTCTGGGCTGGCTATTCGAAAACTTGGATGGAGATGTGCGCCTATGGAAAATTTCAGCCTCTTCGATCGAGTAGGTCAATATAAATTAATACTTCCTGTGATATGGCATTTATCAATAGTAGTATGACATTCAGTCTTCAAATTACAGGCCATTAAAAGTGTCCGATTTCAAATATGTATTCTTTGATCTACAGGCTATAAACCATGTGTTTTTTTCATGCAGAGACACTTCAGCGATATCCTGAACAATAATGATTAAAAGGACGTTGGAAATGGTATCCCATTACTAAGAAATAGCAACAAGTATTTGATTTTGTTATTATCTTTATGACGATTTAAAAATTGGTAATAAATGTTGTGTGAAAAGTCGACTTTTCACAGAATGCAAAAGCGTTAAGAGTTACTGCTATGATTACTCATTTAAGACATTTTACTTTACACCGTGGTATGCCATCGATATTGGTTCAAAATGTCAAAAATAAGATTCCAGTTTATATATTCCCAATGGGAGAAAGAAAAAAAGCACATAATTTTTTTCCCAAAGAATTAAGGAGGAAAAAAAATAACTTCACCTGGATTTGATCACATCTAATCCAAAGTACAATGATAAGTCTTCTAGCCATTGCGCTGCTGGTTCAACTCTCACGTGTCTATATCCTTATTTTTTAAGTTAGTCAGTAATTTGTGCAAACAGGTCAACTATTTAAAAAGAGATCATATTGTGGGATTATCGAAAGTACGCAAAAGTTGTCCATAGCCTAGCGATTGTACTGATAAAAAAAAAAAAAAAACTTTCTCTGAATTTGATCAACGGTTTGATTTATCCGTTCTTAATTGATGGAGTATTAAGAGGAAATCTTCATCTTGTCTCATGCAGTGAATGATGAAGACCCAAATTCCACAGTGCTGGTTTTCTCCACTGAATCGTTAGAAATGATTCAGTGGAGAATCATTAGAAATGGCCAGCCAGCAGTAAAACGTTGGTCAAAGCGAGGCCCTTACATTTGAAAATTCACCTTAAATGTCTTGTGGTGTTTATGAAGCACGATATGAAAATCGGGATCCCTCACACTTTAGGCTGTCGGAGCCTAGTGGTCAGCGCGAGGATGCATAAGTGCACTTGGTTCAACCTCGTGTGACTGTTTCTTGTATTCTCTCTGACCGTGTGGTCCTTCCGGAGTATAAACATACCTTTAATCTTCCCAACCTAAGTACTGCAAGTTCTAATACCTTTCGTGTTTTCATTAAAAAATTTTAAGGATATATTATATGAATTTTTTGCTTGACATTAGGACGATTCTAAACGTTTTATTCTTTGTTATGTATAACAGCAGATAAAGATTTTGAGAGCGCGTATATTTTTAATATAGAGGTACTGATAAAAGTTGTAGCAGGGTGAAAATTTCGCGATAAAGGGCATCTTTCTTTTAATCCTCAAAATTCAGAACTCGTCCCGAGGAAAATTTTTAAAATAAAGTATATTTAGCGCTATTAAAAACACTCCTCGAACCTTACCTTCATTAGCCAGTGGAAGTCCGTATGCAAGGAGGCGGGATAATTCTCGTCGACCTCCATGCTGGGCAAGGTGTCCTCCGAAGTAACAAGCACTCGATCTTCGTTGTACAAAAGGCACGCCAAAAACACACCGCTGCAAAATAAATCCTCAATTTCAGCGTCCACGTTTTACATTCTGTCTCTGGAGTTTAATTAAATATCCGCACTGCGAGAATAAATTAACGCGGGTACTTACCGCTTAAGCGTTTTCTGAAACTTCGGAGCTGCTGCAAACAGATTTTTGATGCTTTTCTTCACCAGGCGTCGCTGATGTTGGGGTGTTTCTGTTATGTCTATCCCTGCAAAAATAAATTACGGATTCCTTCAAAAAATGTTCTTTCAATAACGCGTAATAAGTTGTTTCTATGACAACTGCTAATAGCTTCGAAGCGGAGCAAAAACAGTACGATAATGAATAAGCTGTTAAGGGGATGAATAGTTCAACATTTCTCCGCAAGATGGCAGCACAATAGATCTCGTGCTCCAGAAAATGAAACATTCGAATTTGAAAGAACGTGACATTTTTTTCCCCTTAACCTCGCTTAATTAACGATAGTTAATTATACATATTAAAAGAGAGTGAAGTTTCTTGCAAAATAAAAGGATTTCCAGAACCTTCAGCAATAATTTCACTTTTAACTGCTTTGGTGATAAGTTTCATTACGAGATGGCAGCACGCTCGATCTAGGAGTGATAAAATCGTTGATTCACCTATTTTGTTTTCTATTCAAGCTTGTAATTGCAGGAAGGCTTCTTTTCATCTCTCTCTGTACCATACGTCATAATGTGCCGATTCATTAACGCTTAAGGATTTTTTTCTCTTTGTAATAAACTTATTTGACAGCAGGTGCAAACCCTAGCAATTAATTTTCGCATTTTAGCTCCAACTGAAATTAGTGCATTTCTTTTAAGAAGTGCACATGTCTTAAATAGACTTCCCGCAAACCACTAGATGATGGTGGCGCGGCTGCCCCACTAACCCCCTTCCCTCAAGAGGAAAGTTCGCAGCGAAAACGCTGCGAAGTTTAGTCTACACGCGTCCCTAGCCCTATCAAATTTTCGTGTACCCCTCGGTGTCGCGAAGGGCGGTTTGTCTGTTGTGAGGGGAAAACCGGAGTCAATCCCGGTGAAAAACCTCACGACCACGGTTTGAGACCACCAAACTCAATGCTGAATTGCCCCTGAGAAAATTCCCATGAGGGTAGTGCTGGAATCGAACCTCGATCAGCTATTCAGCAAGCCGGCAACGTTGCCTCACGGCCACCGTGGTCCCGTGTGCTATCGTTTTAATTTCACATTACATTTCTCACCAGTCGCGTGGCGTGAATGCTAAACTTCCGGTACGTTGCATTGTTAGCTGCCGCTATAGATGTTTTCACATCAAAAAAAGTGTGACGCCCGATTTATTTCCATATAAAAACGTAAAGTCAATCAATTCCAGTGTGTGAGCAATGTTACTTTGGAAATCATCCATCTGAAGTTGTTAAAAGTGAAAATGCATCAGATACAAATTACTCGCCCCTTTCGTGTATATTTTTAAATATATATTTGTGCCGATTCTTTAACTGGCTGAAATGTAGATTGCTAATTTAATGATATAACCTTTTGACAAAATCGTTAGGTATGGAAATAATTTTCGAGGGCTACACAGCTAAATTAGGCGTGTATCACTACTGAAATGTCACTTAAATTTTCCGTCACTTCCAAAAATATAAACATACAAGACATCCTTTCATGGCTGCCGTTTCACTCATTAATTGTGGTTGGGTGGTTCCTAGACTAACGTCTAACTCCACCTGTGATACTGTCTTATTTATAAACTATGTACGCTGTAGGTTCAGGCCTCTTAACCACTAGGTAGTCAACACCTGGGCAGCTGCTGCCCGTCCCTAGCCAAAGGAAGCGGATCTTAGTTCTACTAACTGTGTAAAACAGTTAGTAGAACTAAGTTATCCCTCACCAACTACCTCGGGTGTTTTTATATACACAGTATACAAAAACACCCGAATACCCCTTACGTACATACACGTGAATTGTGACTGCGTTTACTTTTTCATATGGAAATAAATCGGGCGTCATACTTTTTTTGATGTGAAAACATCTCTAGCGGCAGCTAACAATGCAACGTACCGGAAGTTTAGCATTCACGCGACGCGACTGGTGAGAAATGTAATGTGAAATTAAAACGATAGAACACGGGACCACGGTGGCCGTGAGGCAACGTTGCCGGCTTGCTGAATAGCTGATCGAGGTTCGATTCCAGCACTACCCTCATGGGAATTTTCTCAGAGGCAATTCAGCATTGAGTTTGGTGGTCTCAAACCGTGGTCGTGAGGTTTTTCACCGGGATTGACTCCGGTTTTCCCCTCACAACAGACAAACCGCCCTTCGCGACACCGAGGGGTACACGAAAATTTGATAGGGCTAGGGACGCGTGTAGACTAAACTTCGCAGCGTTTTCGCTGCGAACTTTCCTCTTGAGGGAAGGGGGTTAGTGGGGCAGCCGCGCCACCATCATCTGGTGGTTTGCGGGAAGTCTATTTAAGACATGTGCATTTCTTAAAAGAAATGCATTGCATGCACTAATTTCAGTTGCTGCGAAAATTAATTGCTAGGGTTTGCACCTGCTGTCAAATATAAGTTTATTACAAAGAGAAAAAATCCTTAAGCGTTAATGAATCGGCACATTATGACGTATGGTACAGAGAGAGAGATGAAAAGAAGCCTTCCTGCAATTAGAAGCTTGAATAGATGAAGCAAGAGGGCCATATTGCTCCCAGTTGGTTTGGCTTCGATGTATAAAAATACAGGAGAGAAGGAATCGAAGTGAATCAACGATTTTATCACTCCTAGATCGATCGTGCTGCCATCTCGTAATGAAACTTATCACCAAAGCAGTTAAAAGTGAAATTATTGGCCAAGGTTCTATAAATCTTTATAGTTTCCAAGAAACCTCGTTCCTGTAGTGTATGTTTTTACATCACACTAATCCCTCAGGTGGGTGTCAAAACTGCCAACATCCGAACTTTGGCTGCGCAGACCCAAGTGCCAGCAAAAAAAAAAAAGTATATATATATATATAATATCAATCAATCAGAAGTAAATTGCATTTTTCTTCTCTTAAAAATATTATCAGAGTACTCTTGTAAGGCTAAATAAGATACTCGACTTTGTAAATATGTGCTCTCATTACCACTTGCAAAATTACCTGCATCAAATTAACTCTGAAATCGGAGTAGTAGTGGCATGTGATGCAAGAAAGCAAATGTATGAACTTATGCAGCATCAGCCAAAAAAAAAAAAAAAAAAATCAAATCGCACCATTCCCTCCAAATGCCTGTCCAGTTCCTCCTTAAATTTATTTAACCTATCAACTTCCACAACGACAGATGGAAGTTTGTTCCAGCAATTAACCACCCGCTGGCTAAAGGCAAATTTCCGCACATCTATTCTATATCTGTCTTTTCTTAATTTGAATTTATGCCCCCTTAGGTTCGTAATCTGAACAAGTGGAAGGATCCCATCAGAATTCAGTACTCACCCCATTCAAGGCCTTATACACCTCAATTAGATCACCGCGCAGGTGCCTAGTCTCCAGCCACTGCAATTTGCACAACTTAAGCCTCTCTTGGTAAGAGGATCCCTTCATTCCCCTCACCAATCTTGTTGCCCTTCTCTGTACACGCTCAAGCAAATCGACATCCTTCCTAAAATGAGGCCTCCAGACCTGTACGCAGTACTCAAGGCGTGGCCTGACCATTGCCTTATACAGAGGGATAATCACCTCCTTTTCCCTGCTAGCAAAATTCCTATATATCATTGACAAAACCCCATGACCTGCCCTGGCAGCCTGTCTACATTGCTCAGAGAACTTCATATCTGCCTGCACAATTACTCCCAGGTCTTTTTCATTTTCTACCACCTTAAGTGTAGTACCACACAGTTGGTACGTTTCTCTGGGGTTACTTCTACCCATATGCAGTACTTTGCATTTGTCAAGGTTAAACTTTAGTTGCCGCTTCTCAGCCCATCTGCCCAAATTATCTAGATCCTGTTGCAGTAGCACACCGCCATTACTGTCATTAACAACCCTGCCAACCTTTGTATCATCTGCAAATTTCGACATTAAGCCTGATATACCTTCATCAATATCATTGATAAATATACAAAACAACAGTCGACCCAACACCGAACCCTGTGGGACTCCACTAATAACATTAGTCCACGAAGAGCAGCACCCATTGATTACCACCCTCTGTCTTCTCCCACTCAACCATCCTTTTATCCATTGTAGCAACTTACCCTTAATACCATTCTGCTCCAATTTGTACAATAGTTTTCCATGCGCAACAGTGTCAAAAGCTTTCCTGAAATCCAAATATATGATATCAAAATTATTTTTTGCATCCTGTTCCTTTGTAACCACATCATAATATCCTATCAAATTTGTCAGACAAGACTTTCCCTTAACAAACCCATGCTGTGTCTGAATTATTGCTGCAGTCTTATCTAGATGATCCTGCAATGCATCTTTAATCAGTGACTCCATTATTTTACCCGGAACAGAAGTTAAACTAACTGGTCTGTAATTACTCGTGTCACCCTTCGATCCCCCCTTTGTGAATTGGAGATACATTTGCATATCTCCAGTCCGTGGGAATCTCCCCTGAGTCCAAGGATGCTCTCATAATTATGGCTAAGGGTTTGCATAGTTGCTTTGCCACCTCCTTTAATATAACTGGATAGATCCCATCCACCCCAGGTGCTTTTCTTAGGTTTAACTTCAACAATTTCTCTTCCACTTTGCTCTCAGTTATTACAAAATCATTAAGTATCCTGCTACAATTCGATAACCTTCTGCAATTTTCAAACCTTAATAATTTCTCATGTGTGAATGTAGATGCAAAATACTCATTCAGTTTGTTTGCTATCTCAGCAGGACCATCAATATTAAGTCGACCAATCAGATTCATCCCCTTCCTTTTAGAGTTTATATAAGTAAAGAAATCCTTGCTGTTTTTCTTAGCATCTTTTGCCAAGAAGTACAATACACAATAATGGAGAACACCATACAAACTCAAAATATTCACACTGGCTGTTGGTTCGTCGACAAGAATAAAATAAAATAATTTGTGATTAAATGAGATTAAATTAAGTGTGGTTGGTAGAAAGGGAGCGTGCCAACCACATTTAAATTGACTCGAGATGAGCAAAAGCTGCAGTCAGCATTACGCCAATTTGTAATTTGAAGGTGGCAGGTCTCGAAGGTAAGAGGATGGATGATGTCACTCGCATCGGTATTACCGTAAACCAGGACAACTTTGTGACACCTACGCCGCGTGACTTATTTTTGATTTTACCGGGCATTCTGCAATCCGTCCGAGGACAAAATTACCCCCAGCATTTTTACAGTTATTGCTTCCATCTGTTGGAACTGTTAAAACTACTATCACAACCCTCAAGCGGCCTAGTGGAGCCATTGTGTGTGTCGCTTGCGAATATCATTTTCAGGCAGCTGTTGAAACTTTGTTTTGATACAGAAAAACTCCAAGTGCAGTGGATTTGAAAGTAAGTTTATTTTGTGATAATTTTGTAAAAAGTAAATTTTAAATAAGTGTTTATTTACTTTATTTTTCGTGAAAATAAGTAGAACGTAAACATATGGAGTACAACATTGTGAAACTGGCGGTGTCACACCATATTTCAACACTTTCTTTTATTTTATTATATTTATAATAATTTATCTGTTTTAGAGTATAAAATGCCCGGAAAATGCAGAAGGAAAGTTGGGTCACGTCAATATCGAAATTATACTGATGCTACGCTGACAGAGGCCCTTAATGAAATTAAATCAAATCAAATCAAATAAAATATCCTTACGGAAAGCAAGTTTCAAGTAGTTTGTATCAGTATTCTGTTTAAAATTAGAAAAATAATTTAATACTACCGTTATTAATAATTTTATGCTAATTAATAATTTTATACTAATAAATAATTATTTTTTAGGTATGGGATACATAAAAACACCCTATGGTTAAAGCTGAAAGGGAAATATATGCCACCCCAGGACATCCAACTGTTTTTAGTGAAACTGGGGAACAAGCTTTCGTCTCTCATTGTATTGTGATCTCAAATTATGGCTTTCCTCTGACAAGGGTGGGCCTGTAGTGCATAGTGAAATCCTATCTGGACCGCGTGGGCCGTACAGTGCTTATTTTTAGAAATAATTTTCCACGAGTTGACTGGCAAAACTCCTTCATGGGTCGCCATAAAATTCTTACGCAAAGATTTGCTCAAAATATATCAATTGCAAGAGCAGCAGTTGATGAGGATGTTGTTAATAAATTTTTTGACCACTTGCAAGCAGAACTTGATGGAGTTCCAAGTGCAAATATTTGGAACTACGACGAGACGACCCAGGCTCTTGCAAAGTAATCACAAAAAGAGGTACAAAATACCCTGAAAAAATTAGGAACTCCACAAAAGCTTGCACTTCTATAATGTTTTGTGGGAATGCAGATGGCCAGGCCAGCTTGCTCCACTTTATGTGAACTACAAGTCCAAGCATTTGGGAAAATACATGGACTGAAGCTGGTCCTGAAAGCGCAAGATATAACTGCATTCCCTCTGGATGGTTTGACTACAATACGTTCGAGGACTTCTTCACCAAGGGACACTAATCAATGCAACGGAACCAGCAGGTAAATACTGGAGATGGCCTGCGGAAAAAGACGAAATTTGGTACGAAGACAAGGAGATTGTATGTAAAATAAATGTCCTAAACAGAGGAAGAAGTGAGCAATTTTTGATGTTCCAGAAACAACCCAGTTGTTTTCAACGTAATGAAATTGAAGGGTTTCTTTTTGTTGTTTTTTTAGTAAAGTTTCTACCCTATGTTCTATAAAAAAATTTTGTGCTGAAGTACTGAAAGCTAACATATTAATAAAATGCATTCATGACATTGTTCCATCGAAAATACTGAATGATTTGCTTCCGTTTATCCTTTAATTGTCCTAAATTAGTCATTTCGCCTTGACTCTGCCACCACGGACTTTATGAAGTTCAGTCCACTGAACAGAATCAGCAAATGACTCTCTCATTGATTTCTTTGACAACTCCCAATCACTGATGAACTCCATCCACAAGTTTGCCTCTTCTCTTAGACTAGAAAGTGACTAGCTCTGATCTAATTATTGTAGTTTATTATTTTTCTATTCTCTAGCTGATTAATTATTACTTGTTTTACCGGTAACTTAACTTAATACAATCCTCTTCTGTACATATGATTTTAACGTTTGAATCTATATCAATGTTTATCGTCCTGTTGGATTTCATATTATTGTTATTATGTTTATTGATCTGATCTCAGATACACTGTTAATGGTTACCTGTTGTGTATCTTGTTATTAATAAAAATAAATAAAATTTATAGATACAACACTATGACAGATGTTGAAATACAAAGGAGTGATAGCAGAATTTTGGTTGTCACAAAGTTGTCGTACAAAGGAGTGTAACATTGTGACACCTAATTTCTCAAATTCTAATGCAAATCTGTAAATAAACGTAATGGTATTCAGAAGATGAGAGGTAATTATAATCGTAATCGGAATATCATTTCGTTTATACTTACATGTATCTATTTTTAGAAAACAGCAAAAAGTGTTACAAAGTTGTCCTGGTTTACGATACTTCTGATAACGCCGAAAGAGAATTTGCAATATCCTGGCCCATAACTGCCTCGCCTAAAATCCACATATTTGGATATAATTGCTGGCACCAATGATATAAAATCCACGTGACAGTTTTACGTTTTAAAATGAAAAACAGGAACCATCCCAGAACAAAACCTGATGGCGAGGACCAAAGAAAATTTCTTCCTAAGAGGTAGTGGGGCCCGAATATGCAGGTTCCTCGTGGCCATGAGATCTCAACCCCATTGGGAATAAAATTATAAAATTCCAGTGTGGTTCAATTGAAGAAATTGTTGCGTGGATCCCAAAATGATTTTACAGATCCTTTGTCATTAAGAAGTAGCAATGTTCAAAGCATCTCAGCACGTGTCATTTTTCCGGTTGACCATGAGGGTTTCTTCCAGGCACTCATTCCAGATTACCTGGTGCATATAACTAAAACGACCCTCGGGAGAAGTCTTTTTTTAATAAAAAATATGCATTACTTACAAACTTTGATACCGTGTCATAACATAATCCTAGAGAGTGCTATAAAGGTAACCTACCGGCATTTTGAAGCATTAATTGCTAAAGAATTACAAATTAACAAAACTGTTAAGCCTATTCAGCCGGCACTTAGCTGCTGTTGAATACTAACCTTTGACCTCCGAAGCATGAGGAGGACGCGAGCAGATTATTTGCTGGAAGATACCATCTAATTGGCTTAGCCTACCGGAAACCCGTGACATTTTCCCATCGACGTCTCTCCAGCCTGAGAAAAAAAAAGAAAAAACAAAGGGCATTTAGCAGACGCTATATTCCCAAGGCAGTTCGCATCTTCAGTCATTCTACTGCGTCGTTAGTGTTTTAATTATAAGTTATATATACGCCTGTCTCTCGGCACAGGATGTCATTAAGAAGGATTCAAAAAATCGACCTCCCCACTTCACTTCCCAGATTTGCGAGTGCCTTTAGATGTTTACAAAAGAAAAATAAGTTTTTATTTTTGCATAATAACACCTGTTCAAAGAGACGCATGCGTAATTCGATCTTAAGGAATTCAACACAAAATAAATCACGGCTGCGCATTTAATTTATTCGGACACGTATGGGAAATTCAAAAGTTGTTTCTATTCATTCTGACAGGTTCACTTACTCGAAGGTACTGCAGAAGGCGGATTAGACCCTTCGAACACACTGTACCCTTTGGCGTTCCCAGCTGCCACACGAATATAGCACGTGATACCCTGAGTGAGGTCTGGAATGGTGACTTCTAGCCTTTGCAAGTCTATAATTTCCCTCGAACCCGCGAGAGGATTGAAGTCTTCGTAGCAGCTCCACTCCACTAATAAAAAGAAGAAAAAATTAGGAGGAAAGACCAGACATTGTTTGAAATTCATAAATTATTCAACTGCTCGAATAAAGGTTTTACTCGCATTCTTTACGCATGCGTGACGAAGCTAGCTAGAGGTCGCTTAGGTTAAATGTCGAGTTAATGAATTTGATACTGGCTTATGGCCGTTAAACGATAAAGTGTCACCAGGTGGCGTTAATATGACTTAAAAAATAAATAATTGATTAAAATCCTGGCGACATTTTACTCTTCATTTTATTGTACGGCAATTTGAAAAGCACACGCTGTTTCCTTGACAACTAGCTCTGTCCGGTCACGTGACATCCTTTTCCGGTTAGATGGAAAAGCTAAAAATGCACGAACCCGCGTTAATTACCTTTGTACTTGGTAACAATGGTTTCGGCCTCTCCAGCACTTTCTGGTTCAGTGAAGCGAACTTTCAGAGATCTTGTACCCACCACTTCTAACTGGACTGCAGTCGGTGGATCTGGAGGCCCTGGATGAAAAAAATAAATCAACATTTTTTACAGCGCATTGCATCCTACATGAGAAGAATTGCGCGCAATATTAAAATATTATTTCTATTTCCAAGAAACGCTTTCCTTTCTGTAGCGCAAACAGGAAATTATGAATTTTCTTAACAATGTAATTTTCTCCACAAGATGGCAGCACAATGACTCGCGCTATTAATTTTAAATAAAAAAGATATTTATTATTGCAATTAGCAATAACAAAACCATTCACAGCCTCTTTTTTTTTCCCCTTCTTTCTTCTTACGAAAGATGTAATTTTTTTTGGCCTTCTGATGGAATGATAGGCTGCATTTGAGAAATTGGAAATAACGAATGATTGCTGCATTTTAGATTAATGTGACATTTGTATTATAAATGCCAAATTAACTTATATTCACAAATATCAAGTTTTCTGAAATGCAGCTTTCAAGGGAGAAGATAGAAATTACTTCGATTTCTATTTATGTAATAAATTGATCGATTCGTGTATATATAAAAACAAAAAAATATGTAAATTAACACTTTATTATTATTATTAGCCATAGAGTGCAAGGAAGCCTGAGGCTTATGCTGCACCAGCCAAAAAAAAAAAAAATTTTGAATTACCCCGAGAGAGAGAGAGAGAGAGAAGGGAATCACCAAGAAAAAGAAGAATGATGATATCCAGCTCAGGACCCTGGGTGTGCCAAGCCCATACTCACCAGATGTGAGCCCCTGGGGTACACATTTTCATCAATTAAGTAACTTTCTATATGGCTTATATATATATATATATTTTTTTTTTTTTTTTTACTGACGTGTGAATTCGGACCCTGTAAAACTCGCCACGAGGCGAACGAGTATTGGGACGAACCGACAAACTCTCGAGGGACATTTATGCTTCCTGGAGGTCCTCACTGAAGTCTCCAGTGCATCTACTTATAATTCATACAAAGATACTTACCAACTGTTGACTACTACATAGTTTTCGTGCGCGTCCTCACAAAGAAATTAATTTAGTAATTAAATTATTATATAATCACCATCTGTGAATATTTTTTGATTAAGACAGAATTTGTAAATCTTTCTCTCCATCTACAGGAATGTGCTGTAATTGATTTTAAGATAAACTGTCAATGGCTCTTTTTTTTGGTCTTGGAAATGGACTAATTTTCCTTTATGTGCAATGATTCCTTCCCCAAACACAGTAAACTCCATGTTGGATAGTCTAGTAGTATTACGCTATGGAAACAAAGTAAAGTTCACTACAAATTACTGACAGCTTGTTCCAGTGAAACAGAAGGCCACCGGATTTGAAAGAAGTATTTTAATCTTCGTTTCAAGCAGAATAACACAACTTGCGATGGCCAGAATGGAGTATTTCGAGTAACTGTACAACGTTTAGGAAAAGCAAGTGTCATAAGACTGAATAATTCTTCTCTAATATGAGTTCTATACAGGACTTTATTATCACTCGTTAAACTCGAAACTTTCAGGAGAACATCCGAAAATTCCCATTCAAACTGCAAATAGAGAGAATAGGGACAAAAGCCATTGTGTTCAAAGCGCCTGGCAGTTGTCTCATAAAGATTTACGTTTATGGATTTGCGGCGCAACAATTTACAGTTAGCCTTTCGCACAATAGGCCGGTGTGGCATTCAGTACTGTCTTGAGAAGGGTTCTACACAACAGGTCCAATTTATAACCTCAGTTCCATTAGCAGAGGTCCCAATCGCTGGAAGCGAACAACTTTTGAAGCTTGTTTCATTTAGAACACTGCCTATCCGCCACCCTGTGAAAGGTACACGAAATCTATACTCGATAAAGAGGAAGGATTTCTTCATTCGGTAAATGCGAAGTGAAAAGATGGATTAACTAATTTATACAAACACAGAGCATGAGAAGGAAAGATAAAATCTGGTAACACAGCAAACGTGGGAAATATTTTGTTTCCCATGTCTAGACAATGTATTAAAGAACTGGCTAAATATTATGGCAGCACTCTGGAACAAAGCTAGCAGACCGGCTGTGTTTGGAGGTTAAGGCAACTCAGGGTATTAGGCGTTTGAATGAACTTGCGTTTTAGTCTAATTTTTATCGGAAATCCATAAAATAATATCTAAATTATATAGGAAAACTGAACGGAACTTACTGATTTTATCAAATCCTGACTTCATTCGCCATAAAAGATGATGCCGTCTTTTCCATATAGTCAGCTGTCTTTCCTTTTCCTAGAAAATAAAAGATATGGTCTTTATAGTCGCAACATACTCGATTTTTGAAATGTTTTTACTTACGTATTCTCTCTTGACCATTTCGGCGCTGCCTGCATCATCAGCTTCTGAGTTTATCGTGGAAATCTTTTCCTTCCATGCGAAGTATTTGTGGTCTGTTTTATATGTAACAGAAGAAAAATATTTTCTTCTTTTAAATGTCTTTCCATTCATGAAACAAATTTGGATTTATATACTTGGGAGATTTTATCGAACGCAGAGAGTGCTCTTTGCTGGCTGTTCTTGAATTCTGCTATTGAGAGACTTTCTAAACTGTATAGAAGCGGTTTAATGCTATAAACTTATCGGTCTGATAAAGCAGCTTTCTCGATACAAATATTTAGGACAGAGAAGATGATAAAAGAAACCCCCCGCTTGCTGCTTCTGAAGTGTGCTGGTATCGGACCGAAGACGCCATAAACAGATTGGATAGTGTTTCAAGGTTTTGTTTGTATAAATCTATCCGAAGCACATCTATCTTAACAGTTGTTTTCTTGAGATATATTTCGGTCCCTAGCAGTGCCCATTGTTCATTTTCTAAAGTGGCATCTTTGTATCTATATGAAACACAACCCTGTAATGCCAGACAATTTTTTTGAGAAGTTTGGCTTTGGGTAATAGAAGCTTCAGTGGGAGATATAAAACCATTACGTTATTTCGCTTATAAAATCAAAAGTAAGAGTTAGTTTATACCATTAACTGGTGCACAATGACATTTGATCTTTCTTTGCGTGAAAATGCAAGTTTGTGGGCTCCATATCTTTAAATTTTCATGTTATGGTACCTTAAACTAAGTAGAATATTAATAAACTATATTTTTTGTTTCTTATTGCATACTGGAATTAAAAGATACTTCTTGTCATGAGAGAAACCTTTCCGTCCCCTTCGGGCACTACTGATAAAGCTTCGCGATTATTTGTGTTTAATGAAATAATCTTTGGACCAAAGAGTATTGCGTATTCAGAATGTTTGCAACAAACTTTCACAACCGGAAATCTCTTAAGTTTTGGTTTCCAGATTTTTCTGACGAACTCTTTGCTTCTGTGTCATGCTGACGCAGAAGCAAAGGGTTCGTCTCTTGTCGGAAACAGATACGAAATTTTAACCTTAGCAAATAAGAAATGCGTAATCAAAATTAAGAACTTTTTGTAAATCATATCACCATAATTTACCATTTCAGCTGTCCTTAGAGTCACTAAAGAAGTGGTACAGGAAGTACCACGAAACTTTTGAGAATAATCTGTAATTCTTTAAGAAATTAAAAGAATATTACACGTCATGTAGGTTTAAGTGCTCATCATTTTACCAATTTCCAGTTCTTAAGATACCTGGGCACCATGTCCTTAAAAGAATATTTAAAAACCACGTTATTCGGAAACAGCACCTGGTTACCATCCATATGATGTCTGTGTGTTCACGTATATTTGCACATTGTGCTGGCTGAAAAATTTACTCCGACTAAGCTAACTACAGTTAAAGATTAAGCCGTTCTTTTTCTCTATCCGATTGTAAGCAATGCACTTAGTAACAGAAAACTCAATCTGTGGGCGTAGCGAATCATTAATTTGGGTGTTTACAAATACAATACATATTCCTTCTTATAAAGACCTTAGAAAACTTTCATGTACTCTTCTTCAGTGTGTTGTAGAAGAAAGAAAAAAATATTGTTCTTCTTTGTCTGTTTAAGAAGAAGGAATCAATACTGATCTTGTAAAGCACGAAATAAATTATTGATTCACTACTCCCGGAGGATTGAATACAGTACTGCGCCTTTCACTTACCAACTTCCTGAACCTGCGCATTATGCCGTAAAATGACTTCATCAGGTGTGAGTAATGTTTAATCTTCAAGACCAAAAATGCCATTCTAACACAATATGATACGCTGTATGCAGTCTTTAATATTGATAAATAGAATTTTTACCATATCAAAAAGATCTCTGGCTTCTCAAAATTCAGAAAACATTTCTGATAGAAAAATGAGGCCATAAGAACATTGTGACGCACTAGATGGGGATATAGATTGGTAAAATCAACCTCCAATATTCTGTTCCGATTAAAATATCCTTATTCCAGGATGGCTCATAACTGGATGAATAGATGGTCTCTGGACCAAAAAGCCAAGAAGACATCATCTTGACTCCAGAGATACATTCCTGGCCAATATCCTAGAAATCTCCAACAAATTACGCTTACATCCGGATGTATGCTCAATTTGTTGAAGGATATATTCTGAAAAGATAAGCTTATGAATCTGTGAAGGGAAATTCACCTAATCAATGAATGTTCATCCCTCCTAGTCGAATGACCGTCAAAAATGGAATAAACAGTTTCAATAATATTAAACAATTATATTTAAATAATTGATTATTAGCTAATATGCATCTACAAATAATTTGTAAAAATTCAGGAAGTGTGTAATAATTTCAACACCTTTTGTATGTAAATGAACGTGTGTGTAAACTTCTCAGAAGAAGCCTGCGTGAACATTGCATGTAACCCAATGTAGATGTGGTACTTCGCACGTTGGATTGTAAATAATACTTCTTTCTGGCACAGAGCCGTCCCTGGCTGGTCCTCATTTCGTGGACAAATAAGCGGATAATAATAAATGCCATTTGATGAACCCAGATTTATATTTTTTATTACAAAGGCAATTTTGACTGGTACTGCAGCTGATAATACCGCTGTAAAGCGAAACTTAGCAGATACAGCAACGAAAATTAATTGTCAATCGCAGAAAAATAAAATAAATATACAAAATAAAAACGCGAGGTGGCCAGGTTAGTAAACCTGACGCTGTGAGGATCATTAGCGTTAATGATCGCACTAAATACATGTTACTCCTGATGTATACGTACTTAGAAATAATCATTAAGTTCAGCAACAACGACAATACATTGCATGAGATAACCGAAGAGGGCGCCACATTCAATAAGATCGATTTCGAAAATGGGGACAACTGGGACTAATTATCCCCGGTAATATTTCATGGCAGACATTACTGTCCACGTAATAGCGGCAGCGCTGTGCTGCAGGGATGTATCCGTCTTCCGCCTCATATTTGGCTTCTTAAACATTGAATAAGGCGCACGATATTTAAATGCAATTATGTATATTTATAAAACTATGTTAATATACAGAACTCGATAATAATGTTTGTATGTGGCAATAAAAAAAATACTAAGACGAGTTATTTATTTCTATAAACACTAGCATGGATTGGTCAAGTATTGATTATTAATAGGAATGAATTTCAGCGGAATACCTTGAGTAAAGCCACTGATAAGCTTCCACTGGTAGCCGCTGTTAACACGCAGGTTGTGAGGTCTCCTACGCATTTCTCTGCCTCCTTCACCAGGCTGATTAGCTGGTTGAATCGACTCTCTTTTGTTCTAACTGCAACGCAAAAGATTGTCATCAGAAAGTGAAAAACATCCACATCATTTTTAATAATAAATAAATTAATGTAGCTTATTTCAAAAGGGGCATTTTTTACAGGAAATCTGAGATCTGTAAAGAAGTGGGAAAAAAATACACGTGAAGGTTTATACAAAAGAGATCGTGGATGGAACTTACACCGAGTACTCTCTCTTCCTCCGTAAGATTGTAGTAATTTCACCATGGAGACATTTGACGTCATCACAGCTATGTCAAGAGGAGTAAAGCCATCGACGTTCACACTAGAAACAAAGAAGATCTCTTTGAATTACATCGTTATAACTTTTAAAATTAGCGTAGATTAACTACTGCTACCATTTCGCAGCGCTTTTAGAGTATCAATTTCGATATTTTGAGCCAGTATATCATCAAAAAGTTGCACTGAATTGCAAAGATAGAGCCAGTCGGCTGGAAGGTACACGGAAGAGGCTTAAGAAGTAATTGGAGACTTAAGACGTTCAGTGTTATAAGAAAATTGAATGTGAAGCTTTCATTTCGAACATTACTTTTCGTGCATGATTGCAAATATTCAAGGAAAGGCCAAACGCAACACCAAACCTAAAGAAAGCCAAAATATTGATACCATTCGCTATCCGAATGCCCTGTTAACCGTTAGAAATCTGTCAGTGAACAACGCATATTACACCCATTTAATTCTACGAACCCAACTTCCCCCACTCTGGAATTTTAACTCTTCCTGTGTGTTACACGATGTTTATTTGCACTTTAACAACTACACCGAACAGCTGACCTTTACGGGATATCAACTACTCATTCTTTTTACGACATTTCCTTAACTGCTCGTCTTATCTATTTTTTGTTTCGTGATTCTACGCATTCACAGTAAGGAATGAAATCAGACACTGATAAGGGGAGTTTTGCAATCTGATTACAGCGGTTTAAACTGCACCGATTTTTCCGATTGTATAATCAGGAAGAATACGCGTCAAGAAATATAAGACTGAGAAAATGGACAAATCTTGGTTTCAAAAACTAATTCCAACGCTTTAAAAGGCCTCCTTTCTTGCTGTATACAGAAATATTTGGTTCTTCCCAAGTGCACGTTCGGGCACTTGCTGTTTGCTACTTTTTTTAGTATAATTAACAAAACTATTTTAGCTTGGAACTCTCAGGAATCAGAAGTTACCACGTTCCACTAGTATTCTATTGGCAAACAGTAACATTGATTCATCAGCTTTAAATTCTAACTAGTTAGCTAAAGAACTATAACGATTATATCAAGGAAAAGTCTCGAACTATGACGCTGCTAAATGTGAAGGTCCACAATGAGATAAACAAAACGAAGATGGTCATTGGAAGAAGAAGAAGACCATTATAAAGGGCTTCTGCCAAATGACAACACTGACCGGATATTTGCTCTTTTAGTTTATTCTGTGTGTACAGCTGAAATTAGTGAATTAATTACATCAAAATTACCCCGATGTTCTAGTATTATCACTTCATGCATTATACAGACATTAAGCCTAGAGAACGATACTGAATTTTGTAAGCAACCCTTGACAGTCAATAATTATAAGCATATTGGCAGTTATAATTCACCAGCCTTTGCCTAATGTGGGTAAAATGACTAGAGAGATTATCATAATCTGAATTACTTTGCCTTTTTGAAGAAAAAATATTTGAACAAGGTTCTGTTAATTATTGGCGTGTAATCCAGAATATATTTTCATAATTGAGAGTTGGGTTAATAAAGAGATTAAATTAATTTTCTGCTATTTAATCCTCAGCAGCACTCTTCTCGATAATTTAATTATAACGAGGCATTCCTTGTACATTTTAGTTGCATACTTTATAACGATTATGAATCAGTCTGTAGTTCTATGATTGTGACAATCAAGTTTGGGCAAAATAATCATTCCAAAAGGCTTATCTTCGTGGTTTAAAGTTAATTATTAATTCAGCTTTCAACAATTTTATGTTTTCTCGTAAGGAAATAGTAGGAATTGCTTTTAAATGTAGTTTATTTATTCTTAATTTAAACACGCGTATTTTTGAAGTTCTTTTAAATTTGTACAGTTCTGAATACGTGTAGAAAGACGTTAATCCGGTTTTTCACATTAAAAGAACTCGCTTCCGGTAAATAAATTCTAAATGTTCTTACCTGCTTTAAAAAGAAAAGCATGCTAAGTCTGTAAGTAACAAATGCTACACACAAAACATTTTCACACATTTGGCAAAGTGTGCGAATGAACCTTTCAACGCGAAGGCGAAACTGGCGAACTGAAAAGCGTTCTTTCACTGGCTTTGTCCATCGCCACGCGCATCAATATAGATTCCAATAGCGGTCATTCGCAGCACAAAATCCAATACGATCTTGACACTTTTCGTATATACATTGCGGCCTCTCTAGCTGGCTGGTCATGTGATCGAAGCCTGGAAGTCCTTTGAAACGCCTACTCTACCACGAATCGCATTTCCGTTTTCAGGCCGTAGTATCCCAGATAAACAGGAACACCCACTTCCGCAACTTTAACGGGAGTACTAAGTAATGACAAAGAGTATAGATGTGACCGTTGTATACCCAGACTGCGAGAGCCACACTAATGCACAGAGCTGATAACCGAAATGCGAAAGTACGCTTTCTTCAGCTGAAAGAAAACCGCATTGAAATTATGAAAGCTCGAATTTTTTTCCCCAACTCAAAGCCTTTTCAGCCATCTCTGCCAATACCACTAGTTTGGATACTCATGAATCATTTGTTAATGAGTTTCTATTGAACAACTGCACATTGGCCATCACGTAATTTCCCCATTTATATTAAAATAATATCTTTAACTTGTTAACGTGTACTGACACTACAAAAAAAAAGCACATTTCTTTATAATGCCAGCAGAAAAGTCTCCTTTACCACATATGCTTGCCAAATTGCCATCTCTTAACTATCTTGATACTTCAGACGAATATTTCTCTGTATAGTGCTCAACGGATTTGTTTCTAATCACATCACCAAAGAAATACCGAATTAATTCGATGGCCAACAAGAGCGCAATAGTATGCAGTTACAATTTAATGTCTCGAAATATTTTAGATTAATAATCAAAAGGGATTCAATGTAAAATTGGTCCTGTTTGTGAAGAGCAGTTCATCCCTTGGGGCATTTCTCCACTCGCGATCAGTAGAGTGGGTATGCGCGCTGTCCGTAGAGTTGATGTGGGTTTCTAACGTAACCTAGTCCATTTCGCAAAGCTCTCAAAGCTTTCTTCCTCTCCAACTCCTGTAAAGTTTCGCAGTAAAAACACTTTTACTGAAACTGAGTTCCTCTGACTTGTCAGGTCTTTTTTTGTTTATTGTAAACTCACTCATTTGCTTTGTCCAAACAGATAAAACAAAATTTTACCAAAGAAGAGACTATATACTCTGTAATATGTGGACGACTTTTTCCCTTATAGCGTTCATATCGCATTGTTTTAGCAAAAAATTGCATCTTGGGTTTGAGGGCAGCTGTAATTTGAAGTAAAGGAATGCGTATAAACATGTCTTCATATTAAATGGCTGTGGAGTTCGGAATGTTAAAAAATAATAAACAGACAGATGCCTAATTAAATGTTTATTCATAATTACACGTTTGCCTATTTTCATGTATTATTTTTTACTATTGAAGACTCCACAACTATTTTTTAAAAATTCAAAAGAGCCATAGTTCACAATCAGAAATGTATACGAATTTTTCAAGGCTTTCCAGTATCGGAATAGATCACGGGTGCGCGTCCATACGCCTCACTTCCGTTCCAAAACATCCCACAAGTATTCAATCACATTGCGGTCAGGCGAATCTGAAGTCCAATCAAGATGGACTACTAACCACACAGCTCTTAGGAGACCATTGCAGGGTGCATTTATGTTTAAGCCTTAAAAATTTTGAACGAGTGTCCGAGTCATAGTGATTATTATTATTTTTTTTAATCTTTTCTCTCAATTATACTCATTTCTTGATATTTTTTCCCCTTTCCTGAGGGACCATACGTTATCTTGTTCTGTACCTCGTATTTAATTATAGACTTTGTGGAACTTCCCTCTGCCTATCAAAAGAACTGTCTTACACTTGCGTTCATTAAAGTATCTCCAGACAACATGTTCTTCCCGCTGCCTCAAATTGTTTTTGTTGGAATCTTGGGCGTGGCAAAAATTTTTCTAGAAAACTGCGAATTTAAAAATGGCTATTAGTACCTCTGAAATGTCTTTTTTCTTTGCCGGGTGAGTCACTCTATGTTATCAAAACCCTGTCTAATTGACAGTCTATAAAAATGCATAAGAAAAGAAAAATTAAAAAGTTAAGTTAATTAAAACTAGCACTATTTTTATAATTATACTGGCCCTTGTTATTTATGGTATGAAAATCAACGTATCTGATCTTTATAGGATTAATTCAGTAAGCAAAAAATAGCGCTTACTGCAATTCTCTGTGTTTCTTTGATATCAATAAATGGCTTGAGGCGGCTCAATCCATTTATTGGACATCTATAATAGGTCCAATACTCCCCACAGGCCACAGTCATCGGCAGTTAGCTTTCCTATCCTGAATGGTACAGTACAGTCCATTGCACTGGTTTCCATTTACTGCTTTGCAGAGATGTTTTTGAAGCTGTTAACATCTCGCATTTGAGAAAGTTGCCAGCCCGATATGATCATTAATTTCTACAATTACCTTCCTCATTAACATAAAATTTAACAACAGTGAATTAGTGTTATTCCCAGAGCCTATATTCTTTCAAGAACATCCACGAAGAATCAACCGAAGAAAAAAGAAGAACCCGAAATGATCATTGTCAAAGTTTTATAGCCTTCATTATTATTTCTAGTATTTGTCTCATACTCTCAGTGGACGGTTTATTAGAATTACGAGCGCCCGCAAATATATGACCACGTGTAATCCATTATGCATAGTTTATAGGCTGGCAGTAAAATGGACAAGACATGTAAATGTGGAATGATAGTAGGAGAGTGATAAAATTTAAAAATGTCTCTCAAAGTGGCCAAAAACAAGCGGATCGAAATTACAGAGAATTTCTTAATTCGTTTTATTTTAATTTAATTTAATTCGCTCGAGGAAACTTGACTCTTGCCAAGTCGTTGTGAGAGGTGAACTGCAAGGATATAACTGACGCTAAGCAGCCTTCCGTAAGGTCCACGGTAGCACAGTTGCAATGTACTTGTTCGTCGAGTGGAAGGATCTGGGTTCGAATCCAGCAGAAGGTAATTAGAAAGTTTTTCCTGCCTTCCTCCACTCGATGCTGAGTTAGTCGATCCCAGGCCGCGGAGTGAGATTTACTCCGGTTTCCCCTCACAGACCTAAGATCGGCTGTAGAACCCATACGAAGTTACAGACCAATACACTTCGTGTTTCTTGAAATTTCAATGTCCCGTTTTTGGAGTGTTGAACTTTCAAGGTACCGCTGAGGATCTACCTCTCGTGTTTTTATTATAATATAAACCATTTTTGTTTATTAAAATAGGACTGGACAATTTGGACATGCTCTTTTTAATCTCTTCTGATGAAAGGGATTAAAATTAATTTAAAGAAGCACGTCGAAGTCGTTCAGTCCCATTTTAATAAAACTCTCAGTCTATTCCAATGCGATCAATGAAGGACAGTTCTTTCCAAAGCTTTTTAGCTGCAAAGAAACTTTATAACCCAAGGAATTATTTGAGCTTTTTCAGTATTTAAGCTCTCTTAAAACGAAGACTGCACCACATGACTTCGCTCACACTGCAAGGAAATGCATATTTACGATGGAAGGCATTGCACGCAAGTGCAACTTGGCTTGCGATTATTTAGATTTAATCCCTCTCTTTTCGCTGTGCGCAATGAGTCAGTTGCGTTTGGAAACCAAACTTCCTATACGTCGTCACAACCACGAGGATCAACAACTAAATCACTACACTTCAACTTCCTGCAGATGACGACATTGCATCCCAGTCCTGGAAATCGGTAGCTTGTCACGTGGACTCTTACTCAGGAAGGAAATGTCAAATAATAATTTTTACCTGTCCTTAGCAATTTGAATCGAGCGAACTGAATTCGAGATGGCAGTGGCCAGTACATCGTGCAATAATGGACTTTATGAAGTTCTGTGGCATGATTCCATTTCAAGTACACTTCCAGCAACGTTTGTCATTCCGTTCTAGATGTTCTTCCTGCCTCTTCATCGAAATAAGCAAAATATTATGCTGATGCAATAAACAGATCCGGCCTGATTGTAATAGCTAAAGCATCTTATACTTTGTATAAACAGAGCAATTTAAAAAAGGTTACAAAAGATGAACAAATCAACGCGCGATCACATAAAATCTGGAACTTTCAAGAAATGAGCTAATAACTGCTCTGAACTCGCCTGTATATAAATAGTATAGTTGTAGTAGGACTTTCACTCTTTGAATTATTCAACACGTTAAAGTAATAAAACCGTTTATGAAAAGTTTTAACTCCTTTTCTTAAAATGTTTCCCTTTTCAAACTCACACCTGCAACAACTTTTGTTACAATACACAATAATATATTTCCTAAAGCGGTTCATTGTAAATTTGTGGCGTTTATCGTCCAAGATCTTTGAATACTCAGAGAATGACCTTTCTACTTCTATGAAGTGACTGAGTTGTATTTAAAAATGTGAGCTTTTGAAGCCTCTACTTGAAATGAAAGTTCATTTCCTTTGCCATTTAGAATTCATTTATTTTCCTTAAAGTGTGAAATTCTGAGTTCTTTTTTAAAACATTAGCGCATTTTCTTCTTATTTCTTCTCCTATGCATCCAGGCACGGTTGAAATTTGCAACATTGATGACCCATTTCAACTTTATCCATTTCTCCAATTGCGCTGCTCAAAAAAGACCCCACACAAATGCAGACTCTTTCGTTTTGGGTCGATTCTGGCCCAAAACGAGAGAGTCTGCATTTGTGTTGGGTCTTTTTTGAGCAGCAAAGAATCATTACAAAATCTTGCTGTCGTAGAGTAATTCATCTTTTCGAGGGTATTGCAAGCAAGTAAATTTGGACGCGAGGTTCTGCGTTTAATTTTCCATATGTAAAAAGTGCAATTAGCGTCCATCGCCAAAACCGCTGACGTTTTGTCGATGGACATCCAAATATGGTTTTCTCTTAACGAATTTCGCGAATAATGTGGTCACAAATAGCGTTAAGGCAACTCTTTCTCAAGGTAGATTCGTCTGGAATATATTTTTAAAACTTTCTTGAAGATTCAATTGTTTAACTTATTAAAAGAGATATTGCTGCTTGCCAGGGCGAGACAAATCCTTTGAAAAATCATTTTTCTCTTCTTCTGAGGTACATGGCTTAGTTAAAAGTGGCTACTCTGGAAATTTTTCCTTGCTTTTCATTTGCTTGGCCGCAATGTGCGATGCTCTTTTCACACGTTGATCGATCTGGAATTTTTTCTCTCATGGAACGTTCTTTTCACAAACACCAAGAACACAATAATGCCATCCATAGTAAAATCTTTTCCGGATTGGCAATCCACAATTCCATACGAAGTTTTGTAAAATATTCATTTTTGGAATGTTTAACGAAAATGTTTCATCTGATGTAGTCGACAGCATGATAATGAATAGCAAAATAGCATTAAAACTGTGGGCTATTTACTTGTTTATTTTATTTTTTTTTTCTTTCCTTTGCTAGCACTATTTTCTCAATTTGAACATTTCGCTACTACAAAATAGTAGCCTCCATTACAGAGCAAATACAGTTCCCCTCTATTGCGATTTGTATTGAGGCTGGAGAGAAGAATAAAAAGCGACTCATGCTACAATCAGTACTGAAAATTGAAGACTCGGTCGAATATCTTGACATCTTGTGGATTAAGCCCATCGTTTTTCTAACACCGGTAATGCTCAAAGTAAACGGAATGAGCAAGCAAAGTTTACTGTCTAAATACCACTTCTTGATTGGAAACAGATCAACGGTTCTTAAACTTATCTCCACTGGACAGGGAACACATTCTGGAAGGAACAAGCGAGCAAAATTACAAAATCACCTAAAAACTAAATACTTTTAAAGAGGCATGCAGAATAGACTAACTGATAGCCGAAACTGAAATGAAAGATTATAAACCATTTGTACCACGGTTTTCAAATTACAATCATGTAATTTGGAATCACAAAATGTCTCAGCAAGTTCCTGAGGCTGATTCCTCTGGAAATCGGTGGAATTTGAGAACCCCTGCGATAGATTGACCCAAATGCTGTGCATAAAAAGTGGACTGGATGTCTGAACATGGTAATCGATTTTTTTTTTTTATGAGAACCCCAAGCACGAGAGTTAATAGAACCTATGGTACTTAGTGCCGTGCATGGGTTGAAGCCTGAAAAGTTGAAAAAATATATTTATTAATATTAGGCTTGAACTGCAGTAGATTGTAATTTTCAGGAAATATATATAAAGGAAGGTTATTCCAGAAAACAGAAGTTTAATAAATACACGAGGAAGAAAAAAAGTTGGTTCTGCTGTTGGTTCGGCAAACCATAAGATGAAAGCTTATTTAGAAGACCTTTATTGCCAAACACGATCAAAAGCCTTTCAAATGTCAAAAGCGACTGCTTGAGTTTCGCTAAACTTTTTCATTGAATTTATCCACAGTTGGGTAACAAGCGAAAATACCACCATTTTCTTATCGTCAATCTTTACGAGAAGAAAATCCTTCTGATATCCTTTTAACGGAAGAGTGTACTGGAAATGGCAGGAGGTGGTTCGCTAAGATCATCAATACAAGAGTTATAAGAAAAGTAAGATGCTAAAAGGTCAGCTTTATCTTTGGCTGAAGTGGCAATAGAACCGCCTAACTTTGACAGAGATGGAAATAGAGATGGGCAAAAGTTGCGACCAATGGCTTTGGCAAGAGACCAGAATGCCAAACTACCATTTGGACAAGAAGCAAGTTTTCTACTGTTCGAATCTAGTTTGGACTGATAAATAATAATGATAATAAGATTCTTTATTAACATAAATCGTATACATTCGTGATTCCTTACACAAATAACCAGAGAACCTTACAATGCATTGTCGATACAAGTGAACAAACAGAGATAAGCTACATTACGAAGTTACATAAAATAACGAATTAAGATTAAAAAAACAAAGAAATAAAAAAGTAATAGTAATTAAAACGAAAAAAGGATTACAAGTTGAGCAGAAAATTACCTCACTGTTAGGAAAGTCGGACCGGAAAAGCCAAGTTTCAAAGAGTTCCACCGGAAAAAGCCAAGTTTTAAAGAGAGGAAGTCAAAGAGTTCCAAGTGACATTGACTAACTAGGATCGGCACTAATAACTGCTTTACAGCTGTTGGTGTAGGCAGAAAATGAAGCTGGAGATTTAGATACAAGCCAATTGTGATATGCAACATTCTTATCTTGAAGAGCCTTAGCACATTTATTGTAAAACAAAGCTTTAGATAAAGGACAATATTTTAAGTAAGAGTGTAGAAAAAAGGATTTCATCCCTACAAGAATAATTTTACTGACACTTTCTGAGCAAACGCTGACATCAGAAGATTTGAAACAGTAATCCGACCAAGGAAAGTAAATCTCACAGATCATCTCATTTTGTATTATTTTAATGCCAAACAACACGAGGTTGAGAATGGCTCTATTGGAGAAGAAACCATCACCAAGTTGTGATGTGAGGTGCCTTGAGGACCACTCACCTCGACTGTGTACTCAGAAGAGTTGTTTGTGAGAAAAAGATCAAGCGTGTTGGCTGCGTGGTTAGGATTGCCTGGTATTCTGTAGGTAAATGAACAATCTGTCCGAGGTCATTAGCAATTGCAAAAGCTTCAGCATCTCAACCAGTTGGGTGGGTCTGTGTGACTAGAAAACAGAAGCCAGCTGGAATTGTGAACATTAAAATCACCGAGAAAAATTACCTCACTGTTAGGAAAGTTGGACTGGAAAAAGTCAAGTTTCAAAGAGTTCCAAGTGATTAGTGGATTTGGGAGAACGATAGAGGCAACAGATGAATTTGGCAGAGAGATTTTATGCCAGAGATCAAAAACAGGAGAGTCCAAATTCCTAAGTCTCTGACAGGGAATATCAGAATGGGCATATGAACAAATACTACCTTTGAAGCGAAAGTAGTCATACAGCTAATAATTTGGACAAGTGAGATGAGTAATGGTTGAATCAACTGATAATTGGGATTCTGTCAGAAAGAGTACACGAGGTTTGGCAGACTAAGTGGAAACGAATGTCATTGAGATTGCAGCTGAGACCTCGTATATTTGTGAACTGGACGAAGAAATCCTTGGGAGGTTTAGATCTTTTCGCAGATAAAAGTTTGCACTATTAGTTTGACAATTCATGATGTATTCGATGGTAAGAAAAGGTAGGGAAGGGTACATGCTGAATGAAGTAAAGAAATTCCACATGGGAAGAATGTACTCGACTCCTTGACTTAACGTGACCTCGATAATGCCTCCTCCCGCATACACAATACTCGACTCCTTCCAGCCAATATCAGACAGGGTACGGGCAGAGAGATTAACATCCGTTATTTCCGGAATGCTACGAGCATGGTCAAAATGCTCGTGTTCTACAACTGAGAACAATACTGTAAACAGATATACGGTTACGTGGATATTTTTCAGACAGACATGTGACTATCTTAATATACTAACAGCTTATTCAAAGAGTAAATGGTATAAATAAAAAGAAAGAAAAACTCCCAGTGGAGACTAAAACCGTAGAAATATCTGCTCCACATCAGTAGATCCTTTTCCGCGGTAATGCCTTTACCGTGTATCGTAAGCTAAGCAACCAGGACAATTGATCCGGCATCGACACAACTTCACGGAGCAAGGTCTAGCAATGATCCACGCTATTTCAAGCTGATTAAGTAACCAGAAAGATACGAGGAGATCGCAATTATTAAGGGCAGTACGGTGAAGAAATGTTTTTTGTTCAAAAGTTACAGAAACCTACTGAAACTGGGTTATCCAACTTCTAAAGGAGACGACCCAGTTTGATCAGGTTCCTGTACCTTCATTAATGAGGTCCCGTGGGACTTCAGTTTTCCGGTCATTGAACAATGCATTGAGAGCTCATGCCCTCAATGCACTGCTCACCAAAATTAAATGAAAAACCGGATAAGACGCTGAATCACTGTTTTTCTTTTTTATTTGGGAGTACATAAATGAAAAATTGCATGCAAGGGCTATGATAGCCTTTATGGTTGTGTGCACGTCTCAACGCTGTTTTCTGTGTTCAATACGGAAGCGTCCATCCAAGGGCGGGGAAAGAAGTCCCATCTTCCTTAAGAGTTAATTTCAATAGGCCAGAGGTCTTTGAAGATGGTTGAACCGCTTGCAGATTCATGGATTTTAATCAAGAGGTTTTCATTCACTTTTTTCTCGGTGATAAAAACGTACTGTGATGTGAATTCTTGCGCTATCAGTAGCACTTTAATCGAAATGTCTAATTGCAAGTCAAATTCCACAAAGTCTTTCCATACCTAATAGAAACTTAGTCGATAAATCAGCGTTGAGAACAAACCAAAGTAAGGTAATCCCATCAAGATTTTAGACAATAAGTCTTCAAGAACAAAAATTCAAATTGCCACACTTACCAGTTGATGTTGACATCCGTTGTCTCCAGAATGCTGCGAGCACGGTCTAAATGCTCGTGTTCCACAGCCGCGAACAATGCTGTAAAGAGATATACGGTTAAGTGGACATTTTTCAGGCAGACAGACATCATGTGACTATCTTAAAACGCCAACAAGTTATTCAAAGAGTAAATGGTATGAAAAATTCGTTGCGCGAATTTTAAATTTAACACATTTAAGTTTTCCATCGTGAACTCAACTTCATGGAATTATTTTCACACTTCTATAAAAGTTATTCATGCGATATCTACAAATATGTGGGAAGGGGGTGCTAAGGAAGGCCCATTTCGTTTAGTGAATCGTTGTTTTGGAAATGTTTATAATCCTAAAGAAACGCTCGCCAAGATTTCTGATTTACTGTAAAATTATTTTAACTACAAATGATATTGAAAAAAAATGTCTGAGGATTAACGTGGAATAATCAATTTTGGGGGAGGAGTAATTTCTAAATAATAGTAACATAATTCACTGGATTCGCACTGGCGCTATAAGGCATTTCAATTCTCATTTTGAGTTAAATAATAAATTCTTACCTTCTAGATCTATGTTGATTTTATTCAACTTTTCCAACCTCTTCCGTTCGGCCTTGTTAAGAGGAACTCCTTCCAGTAGCATTTCCACGCTGCTCTGTCTGTAACCTGAAAGCCAAAATAGCCATCAACCATCGTTCTGCTTAAAGAATAAATCAAAACGTGCAATGAGATTTTAAGATACTGAGGGGAGGTGAGTGTGGCAGTGTGTGAAAAATCCCACATTTCATCGGCACGATATTTAAAAGACTCGACAAGGATTCCCATGCCATGTTTCACTACACCTTCGAATTTTCGATATCTGGTTCATCGATCTACAAAATGCAACTTCACGAATATCAAGTTTTGATTTAAAATTCTTGTATTAATTGCAAATTTACTTCTAAACAACGTATGCTTTCCATTAGAAAAACGTTTTGTTTTTTCAAGCTAATAAACAGCTATCAAAACCCAGAATTAGATGAGTTAGGCAAACGACGCAGCAGTCCTAAGAATACAAATAAATAAATGCGTATTCGTAAAGAAATAAAGGAGATTACTGTAAGAGAAATCTCATTTGGTGCGAGCTAAGTAGCGGCAAGGTCTTCCAGTGGAATGATGTCAATTGTCCAGTTGGTGCTGCCATCTAGGTACAGAGTAATGCCTAAGGTGATCAGAATACCCATTTAAAAATACCGAACAACTTAAACATGAAACCTTTTCTCGATTCTCAGCCTTAACAGAGCGATTATTGGGGATGTTAAAATTCTCTCACTTTCCAAAACTTTAATTTGATCAATTTTATCTTTGTCCTTTGGAGTTTTTGGTGCATCATCTATTCAGATCATAATGGGCTAGTTCCTGCGTACTCATAACACACACGTCTATACAAGCGAGTGAATGATTCACAGGCAGACCTGCATGTCGCGCGCACTAAAAAAACTCAGATGAACACTACTCCACCAAAGACAAGAATACAGCCCCGATTAAAGAGACCTTCAAGTGTTTTCCAATAGGATTCTAATCACAATCTCTCTAATCAGTGAAAAATATGGAATAACCAATAAATCGAGGGCTTCGATGAATTATTCTTTGAACTTGTTCCGAGGAAACTAAGGTCATGAAGCATAATTTTGTGTCTGAAAACTGGGCATATTCTATGGTCAATTTGTCTTCTTTTTTGTTGTTGTTTCTCTGGAGAAATGTTCAACCGACAGAGACTCACCATAGTATGAAAATGGCCGATAAAAATCCTTCCTGTCAAGTCGGGGGATCGAAACTTAAGCCTGCGTTGTGGAAGGACTCGTATTGAAACCACTGTGTTACTCTCCTAGCTAGCCACTGTGGTTAAGATCAATTCACTTAGAATTAAGGAAACTATGGCACTTCCTTACCTGTGATATTCCTTCCTCTAATGGACATTGTCGGGGACGGAGGGATGTCCACCCTCTTATGAGCCTCGAGTCTGGCGGGAATACTTGGCGACGGGGATATTGTCTTGGTATCCATGGGAACCGTTAGATTGTCGGTAAAAAGCTCGGCACGGGAGTGTGTATAGGAATCCGCTGTGAGATATAAACAGTTGGTGGAGGCCCTGGACTCTTGGATGTCCTCCTTCAAGTGGTGGCTGCTGCAGGACACGTCTAGCAGGCTGTCGATGCTCCCAGACTTCCTGAGACTCGTGATTTCACTAGAAGGTAATTAAGACGTATGAAAACATGAAGTACATTGAATTTCATCTGGTTTTCTACACATCTCATTCTCTTTCACCAGACTCTGCCATGTATCTAATTCCACCTATATATACGCGAGACATTCCTACATGGTTTTTGGCCTCAGCGATGAATTTGAGATTATCGCAAACTGGCGAGCGCAATTTAAATGCATATGAGGTTCGATCAAAAAAGGTTCTTCTCTTTTATAAAATCAGCAATGGAAAGGAAAGGTAACCACATTACTTGGTCGACTCGATTACTGTTTAATAATTCCAGTTAACCAAAGTAATGGGCAGCGTCTTGATACGAAAGAGGAACATTTGAAGGATCTCCTTTTTAATGAGTCCTCTTACCAAGAAAGGCTTAAGTTCTGAAGATTGCAGCGTCTGTAGACTAGGTACTTGCAAGACCCAAAAAAAAAAAAAAGGGTTATCCTCCAAATTTTAAGAATTGTATTTTGCAATGCGCGTTTATATGACTGCCGTTCATAGCGGATTCTCATAAACAGTATTACATTCCATAATGTCGGAGAATCTGTCAGAGATGGTCAATGTTGAGGTCGCCTTCCAACTTCAAGCAGTGATGACATGCTAAAGTGCCCAAAAAATTTCAATGTCATCTGCGATTAACCATTTGAGAAATGCTGGTGAACTGGGAACCCCCTTTGGATCATGGCGGCAGTAAAACTTGATATATGTTGTGACAGCAAATCTGTTCCAAGGATGTTGAATATTGATTAAAAAGTGTCCTGTTGAGAACTGTGCCAGAAACTGAAATGAAGGTGGTGGAAATGGACCTTCATTGCATCAGTTGCATTGTTACTAGTGGCGAAAAATGGGTGTACGGCTATGATCCCCAAAAAGGAAATTCTAGTCCATCCCAGTGGAAGTCAAACTGTTTCTATCCAAAATGCCCAAGTTCGTCAATTGCGAAAGCAACGGGGTTTTTTTTTTTTTTAGGATCGTTCATGATGAATTTATTTAGAATACTCAGACGGTAAATTACATTATTATAAAGGTCGATTATAAGAAAAAAAGGTTCTGGCTTGACTGACCGAAAAAAAAAAAAAAAGTTAAACAAAAACATCTATTTAGAAATGGTGGATGGTTTCTCCAGCAAGAAAATGCACCTGCACGCACCTCACTCAAGAACATTCCTGTAGTATTCTAACAGCCCATATTCACCTGACCTCTCTGCGTGGTTTTTTTGGTCAACATAAACGTCAGTCATCTCAATGCCATTCCAAACATCCAACATAATGTGACAGTGAAACTCCACCTGCTCACAGCTGTACACTTCCAGCGACAGCAATGATTTCAGAAGTGGCAGGAGCATTGAAACACTTGCATATCATCGGAAGGCCAGGGACCACTTACAAAATGTTGTACGTATCCTAATTTTTTTTTAGAAAATTAGGATCTGAGAACTTTCTAATCTGAAATCGCATGCTCAATGTATCAAATATAAAATGTCTAAACAAATCTCATCCATTGCATACAATGTTTTATCATTACTGCAGCTGTATGCAAAAATAAATAAATAAATCTACATTCGTTTTAATAATTTAAAACTTAAACTGTAGCTTACTTTTCTTTTGAAAACACCTACTGAAGAACTTCCATCTTCCTTCTTATAACAGTAGGGGTATATCGGCGGATGCGAAACACTAATATAAAATGATATTTAAAACCAGTGGACTACGTTCAAAAAAACAACCAAATAAGGTTATTTTACAGAATTTAATTAAACGTTTTCGAAAGAGATGTTAAGTGAATTCTTTCCCCGAAGAATGGAAGGTTTCATTTCGACCTGGGTGCTCCCATCATCATCACCAAGGGCGATGGAAGTACTAAATGGGGTAGAGATTTTTATAATGCGTTATAAACATCGCAGTGACTCCTAGCTGAAGTTTTCCATAGTTTTAAATCAGTAAAATATAAACATACCCACTTATATAGAGAAACAAGAATAAAAATAAGCTGTGTGCTAACTAATAAGACGTGTGTTATGCATACGTACATGACTGGTACAGGACCGGAATGTCTGTGTAAGCTTCTGTCTCCACACTTACTCTCTTTCGAAGTAAGGAGTCGAGCCAACTTTGCCAGACCAACTCGAGTTGACTGACCCGAGTAGTCACTCCTGCAAGGGGTAGAAAAGAAGAGTTACTTGCGGTAATAACTAGGCAGTAATAAACAAGTCAACTAACGACATAAACATATCTTTTAAAAAGCGACCAGATAGGAGGGTCTTTCTTCTCAAACATACCTCAAACACACGCACATTATTAACGAATATCTAACTCTATTGGCTTTACTTCCACTTGAACAGTTCTTACAAATTCAGATTCAAAGCAACCCCGTTGATTTGCATTATTCGTAACACTTTATTGAACATTCGGGTACATACACCAAAGTACAACGAGTATAGCCATAAAGAAGAAAGTGGGTGAATTTCAAGAAATAGTGTCGATGTATTTCCAGCGTATAATAATTATTATTTTTATTGTTTTTGTCTGTCGTAATATGCTCCATATTTCTCTCTATCTTTTGTGGAAGTTCTTTTCCACCATTTCTTTCTTTATACTGCAAGTCCTCGAAGAATGTGTCCGCTGCTTCTTCTTAGCAATCACTCTCTCAGTTGCTCTGCCATCGGCTATTGGAAATCCCGATGACACAGTGAGCGAGTGGCTTCCGGGAAGGATTATTCTGTTGCTGTGGTGATTACTGGCTGCTGGGGTGCTGTTTATACCCGAGTAGATGTCTGCTAATTCTGTATAAGGAAGCATCCGATGTACACAACAGGATTACTTTCGTTTATTTGTCGAAAAATAGATCCTATACGAGCAAAAGAAAACGTTATTCGAATAAATGCACTAATAAAAGATTTTGATACACAAACTCGTGAACTGAAGTAGTATAGAGATATCAACAGAAGCCATCATCGATTCCTTGCATGCATGATAGATATGTGCCTAATCTGTGGTGATTTTTCAGAAAAATAAAGGACCAGTTGGTGATTCACGTTTCTTTAACTTGACTCATGGTACGACCCAGGTCTAAATATTTAATTTACCAGAGAGTATTCAGAAACCACTAAGCAATTTTATTGCAATAATTCTGCTTGATGAATGAGGACACTCACCACGCAGATAAGATATGTCCACTATAAATAAGCCACTTACTTTCTAGACTCCTTCCCACTGGAAATCTGGGAGGACGCGGACCCTGTAGAGGACAGACTATGTCTAGGGGATGCACTTGGAGACTTGCACAGCATGGAGGATTCTTCATCTTCCGTAACCAAATGCCACCCTAGAAACAAAAGAAAAATTGGCTAAGTGGCGTGTCAGAAACATCTATTCTTAACAAATACCTTAAAATATAGAAAATGGCTTAAGACATTAAATATTTGCCGAATGGCATCCGTCTTTACAATTACATAGTCTTTCCAGCTCCACAAAATTAGGCATAAATTATTCCATTAAACGATTACTCTTTAGGGTACAGGCAAATTTTTCAAGTCTACAATTAGTCTTTCTTAATTTAAAGCGATATTGATCGTGTATGTTGACGAGAAAGAGAGAGAGAAGAAAATGCCGTCCATTTGGAAATAGTCAACACTTTTAAATTTCTTAAATAACTGAAGGTCACCCACGAAATGGAATTCTAAATTACAGAACTGGGCTGAATTCCCATAAGAACTTTTTTCGCCCATAACAAATCTTGTTAAGCTTCTCTGTATCCTCTCCAGCAGGTCCACATCTTTTGTAACGTGGGTGTCCAAAGCCTGCATGCAATATTCAATATGTGGCCTACCCACTGCCTTAATACCATGGAATAATCACCGCTTTGTGTCTACTAGCAAAGTTCCTGCATATGGTTAGTATGCAGATATCAATTTCTCCTTTTCTTATATCTTGTCCCGAGGGATCACCTTCCTTTCTTATTCCCGGACATTTCAGCTTCTGTTTTCAATGTGAAGTTAATGCTTGGTCATTATTCATTAATTTCCTCACGTGCTACTAAGCTTAGTGGAATTTACATATTTTGCTTTCATCTATTTCGCTGTGGCTTTCTTTTGACTTTTCGTTCTGTCTATTGTTTTGTGAATCGCAACCCACGCCATAAAATTAGCCGGAAATTAAGGAGTTCTTGTATTCAGCAAACACCTGGCTAATCCTTTAATCGTGTAGGATTACTAGGATTTTATGAGGCATTACCGAAAAGTCAAATTAGTTTGCGATTCGGGCACACTTAATCCGCGTGTAATGAGAAAGTGGAAAGTTCGGGATTAACGTGTGAAGACAGCGTTCTTATTTGCTGACTAATCAGCCAATTAGCTAATTGGAATAGCGGGACAATTTCAGGATGTTTCTTCTTAGCATACTGCTAAAGCAAGAAATATTAGACTTTGAAACTGGTTGTGGGAACTTTAAAGTGCAATGCTATTGCACGGAGTAATTCCTCTAACACCGGGATAACATCTCTCTGCATTCACCACATCCCTGATTAGTTACGCTGCATTTTAATTTGAAAAAGAAAACCGCAAAATTCGATGAAGTTTTTTCTGGCCGATCAAGCGATTCATAATCAGAAACCTAAGGCGGATGCGTACACATATCCATCCTCGAAATCGCTTGTAATAAACTACTTTGGGTGGCCACTTTAATAAGTATATTTACGTAATAGACTAGGTCCATTTTAGCCCTCAGAACAGCCTGGATTCGTCATGAAATAGTTTATGCATTCTTTCATCGAGGGACTCAGCGAGGTGTGAAAAACGTGCCACGGAGATGCTGGTGCATGTTGACCCAATTGCCTCCTGTGGGAGGCAATTGGGTCAATATGTTTTGGCATATTGGATGGTTGCGTCTCAATACAATTAAGCACCTGAGATTGGGAGACCACAGCAGTAGATTGAAAATTTGCATGGTCCTGGAACTAGTTCTGGCCTTATGACAGCATATTATCCTGTTAAAAGAATTTATTCGCAGATGGATACACTGCAGCCTTGAAGGAATGTGCCTGGGTAGAAACAGTTTCCAGAAAACCTCAGCAACCAAATTTTTTACATTGATATCAAGGGAGGCCCAGTGTGCACCACGAATATACTGGTTGGTTGTTGTAAGGTTTTAAGCACGTCAGCAAATTAGGCCATACTGCGCCGTATATAATATATCTGTAAACTGCGTGTTCTTTGTCTATATTTTGAACGAAATACCCGAATTTTGGGGAGGAAAACCGTGCTACCTTCCCCTAAGACCGATTAAGTCAGACAAATTGTAAAAAAAAGGTCCATAAAAATTCTTCGCGTCATTGACGAGATTCGAACTCAGGTCTTTTCCACCCGATGTGGGGAGGACGGCGATTATACCAGGAGCGCTGAATCCGGTTCGGCCGTCGATTGCGATATCCCATCCGTGACTATGTACCACGAACTGGGCGTTTGAAATGCCTCTTTGGTTGCTACCGTTACACTGAGTTGTAATTTGACCGAATGTAGCTTTTTTTTTTTTTTTTTTTTACTCCACACAACTCTTGTCAGCCTATCTTGGTCTCTCGCATCAACGAACTGTTTCCTACCAAGGATCGCAATTCGCTCGATGTTATTGGATCAATCTGGACACATTAAAGACACAGATGTTCGTGAAAACCACAACATGGTTACAGTTTCTGCGATACCCATACGGGCGCATCTGGTGCCAAATACCATATATCATATTCAAAATCTTTCGTCTTCTGCCCCCATGAGTAGCACAGTTGGTAGAATTGCCGTACTCCCCACAAGGGGTGGAAAAGATCTGAGTTTAAGTTCCACTGATGACAGTAAGAATTTTTATGGGTCTTTTCCACAAAGTGGCTGAGTTAATCGGTCTCGGGCGAGAGTAGCACGGTTTTCCTTGGAAACTTTGGTTTTTCGCTGGCAAGAAGGCAAATCAACCACAGAACACACGCAATTTACAGACATGTATAAGGCTAATATGGTCTAAGTTGCCGATGAGCCTGAAAAAAAAAAAAATAATCCTTCCATAGCATCTGTAACTGAAGGAACGTTCCATTTCATGCAAAGGATAGGTGTACCTAAAAAGTTGGTACTCTGTACGTTCTATCTTTATAAATGCTTTGAGATAGTCGTGTTCCTTTGTAACTGCTAGAAGATTCCAGCGAAAGAGCTATCTCCAGATTTCTAAGGACACTTTAGCTCTCAGTAAATAAATATCAGCCTGCAGTCGTAATTCTACTGATTTCTTCTTTAGCCTCCATCAAAAGGGACTCGATACAGTAAACTTTTCGAATGTCCACTCGTTTATCTTGCGGTTTATCTGCTTTCAAGTTGGAAAATCCCAGAAAAGCTCTACATCTCTGACTGAGATCAGTTACGCCACCACTTGAATAAAGTTGTTGTTGTTGTTATTTGGTTTTTAGGAGCATTAGCAACTAAGGCCATATTGCTCCAGTGCGGTGGTCATTCCCTGACCTTTCCGCATGCTCCGTATTTGGTGGTGACGGGCTCGAACCCCCGGTCTAATCAAGAAGCGTGTGCTACGCACTGCTGCTCCTTCCCACCTGGCTACGGAGGCGCCCCGCTTGAATAAAGTCTGAAGTTCCTCACGTCATAGAACCTTTAGAAGCACGTGGAAAGAGAAAGAGATATATACGCTTAACTACAGAGGCTGGCTTATGACAGAATTAAGATGAACGGTATTATGGTAGGTATTAATAACTTCATTGATTATTCTTTTCTTTCCCTCGAACCAAGAAAGCCTGTGTATTCTATAGATTTCATGAAAAGAAAAGATACACTAACAAGTTATTCGCATTAATAGCAGTGTTCACCTAAAATTCGAGAAATTTCTCGTGGTCAGCCCCTAAATTAAAAAAATAATAATAATAAATAAATCATATCCAATTATATTAGTCTTATTCTTAAAATAGCAGATAATCATCCGATTTTAAATACCCTAAACTGAGATGAAACACATGAGATGATGGAATGGATCCTGGTAGGACAAAAGCTACTCGGGTCGTTCATTTATGAAACTCAATATGCGTTGGCCTTAGATTAACTCTTAGTGTAATGCAGTTATCTGATTAGCATGCTAAGGTTCTTTGTCCAAGTTTATATAATATAAGCTCGCGTGCATTTTTTAACTCCTAACAGAGTTCAGAGCTAGTTGCGTTTAAGTTAAATTCTTCCTGCAACAGAGGGAAGGGAATTCCAAATTAAAAAAAAAAAATACTTCCTCTAACTTGGTGGTCCTGGATTTTTTCAAATGCACTGGCGCTGTTCATCCGCACATGTGTGTAGAAATGAAGTAAAAAAAAAAATGAGACGAAGTTTTTCCAAAATATACTTTACAAAAAGACGTACCTGCCTATGGCTGCAGAATACCAGGAACTTGGGGTTTTGTCTTTGGAATAACGCCTAACAAAAGAAAGGCGTCAGATGGCGCAGAACCAGTTGTAAGACAGTGCGCGCAGAGCTTCGCTTCTGATGTACTGTATTACCTCGCGTTAACAACACACTTCGTGCTGTTGTTGCTTCGGCGAAGGGTCATCGTACGAAAGTGTGTTGCACTAGTTTGTGGAGTGCTAAACACCGCAACTTTCCCACAATGTTTTTGTGTGTGTCGAACATGCACGTATCCCCAATGAATCTCTACGAAACATTAGCGGGGAGTCCAAAAAGTACTTGACGTCTTAGGCGATTGCATCTTCTAAACGGGAAGATCGAAATGCATCCAGCGACACGGTAATGCCGGTGATGGGATCTGTGACTGAGAAGAGCCATTTTGAGTTTAAGAAAGTACATAGAGCGTCGCCACAGCATAACAAAAGTAGAATTGGAAATTTACTCGATCCGGTCTTGCAACATTCATAAAGAATACATCCGAACCCACGCTTACCATCAAGGTCCAAATAGTTAGACGGGTGTAGGGTAGTAAACATCAAAAGAGTACATTTAGATCGGTACAGTCGTACAGATATGAACGGTGGTTCTTATGCCATCCATTCTGGCAAACATTCCTTGGCGTTACTGGATGTGATTCTCCATATAGTTCAGGAATCTCTCTATTGGCAACTCAGCGAATTGGAAGACTGTGTTTTGTTTCGTCGGCCTATTTAAACTTATGTTCTCTCTCTCTCTCTCTCTCTCTCTCTCTCTCTCTCTCTCTCTCTCTCTCTCTCTCTCTCTCTCTCTCTCTGAGGAGGCAACACTGTAAAGCCTTGGCACATTCATCCTCACAAGATCATTGTATGTACCACTACGTACAAACATCGAAATTCCAAATAGAAATTTCCTTTAGAGGGCACCATCGATTTATACCCTCGGCTTAAAAAGTTTCCACGGCCTTTGTGTCTCTGGACTATTATCGAGTTACCTGTATTCGGAGATGTGTCGTTAGCAACCCTGCTTGGCATGATGAAGAGTATTATATACAAAATTATGAGCATTTTTTTTTATCACGTGGAAGTCGCTTTGAATAGACACAGGAAAAGCATTGTCGACTGCCATCAGCAAACAGCAACCAATAGAGTTAGCTGTATTTCATCCCAAGGTATCAAATTTAAAACACAGCTAATTTAGGAATATGATAACTATGAATAAAAAAAAACTGAAAGGTCAACTGCAGCCATTATATCAATCCACTGCAGGATGGAATCCTCCTCAACGATTCATGATGAGGGAAATGGACCATAATCTGCCACGCTGGTCCAGTGCGGGTTGGCAGATCTACCGTATTCAGCAGTCAGGGGCTTGAACCCCGGTGCACTTCTTTGAGTAGACTGGGGTATGTCTACGGCCAATCCCTTAATTTCCACAGAATATGCGAAGGAGGTAGTTTCTAATTATTGTCAACAGGTTATAATCATCATAATGCTCATTGCGTCTTGAGAAATTGCACGCAGTATCCACTATAACAAAATAAAAACATACTACGAATAACCAACACTTGTTTCTGCAGTCTAAACTTTGAGGTTAAGAACCACACAGAGAAAAAAAAAAGTTGTACCTTACCTAATAGTTTTATGTACCCTGGAATTAAAAAAAAGATAAATCTTCATTAACAGACGCATACCAATTTCTATGAACAACACACTGTTCTTAACAAATAGTGCCTAATGATTTCAGGAACCAATCATTTTCATCTAGTATCAGGCGATTTCTTTTTGACAAAGTGTTTCTATTAAAGCGCTATACGCTTTAAACGTGTTATTTTTTGTCTTTTTCTTTTCCCGAAGATTAAGAAGAAAAAAATTCGATAAGTGATTTAATATTGCCGCCCTAATGAGGCCTATCGAAGTATCACATATCTGCAGGAACCATAAAGGCAGCAGTAGGGAGCTCAGAGAAGGGCTCGACGATAATTTAAAGCAAATCTGCCAAGGGAAGCGGTAAATTGATATCTCATTAGGGTCACAATAACGCAATGGAAAGTCTCAGCTTCCATTAAAATTCAGATTAATATTGGAGAGGAATGCAATTAACAGAAATAAACTTGGCTTTGCTGTTGGGCTAAATGGACTTGAAAAGTGATTTGGTTACTGCACTGCCCAATTGAACTGATCCGGAAAAGTTGTATAGAAGGGGAGTGTTTGGGAAAGGGCAAAACATTGCAGCGTTGTATCGGAAAACTTAAATGTGATTAAATCGCCCAAATGCCAAGAGAAATGCTACAGACATCTCGTGCATGTCTGATTCCTGCCCCCCTCTCTCGCCCGATGCTTTAAAGTACAGGGATCGCTTTTGTAACTGGAGCATCAGCGCCTGCATGACCTCGCGAGTCATATTTCTATGTTACGTGACAAAGTAGCACATAGCAGACGTAGCACGTTATATCACTTCCACTTGGTGGGCTCGCGTGGAGTGGCTGCAGCTCCTCTCTAAGAAACACTTCACCTCGAAGTGAGCGACAGAATGAAGGCCTTCAAAACGATGCCGAATGCGGGAACGAGACCAAAGTAGGGCAAGTGTCACAGAGTAGGTGATAGTCGTGGCTTGCGCTCTGGGATACTGTGATGATCCGCGTTGCCTGGGCCAGTTATTTCCGCGTGACCTATTTTGAAACTCCTCAGATGTGAACCCCCCCAGATCTTCCGGACTCCCTTCGCATTTCAATTGGAAAGACGTTTTTCCCCCCAAATTACTTCGAGGATTCAGGTTTAGTTTGCTCGTCTTTCTGGCTATGTGGGCCAACCGGACTCACACTCTTTCGAAACGTACTAGTTGGCGATTTCTTTTTATCTTCGCTTCCAATTTAATTTTTGATTCCCGATGGGAACCTGTTTCCACTCGCCTCCTGACAACCTGCTTCTCTTCTCTAAATGCTCCATCAGAAGTTCTGAGAGAACAACAGCGTTAACAGAGTCAGAGTTAACAACAGTCTCAGTGTTAACAACAGCGAAGTGCTCTGAACTCGTTCCACCAAGCCAGGAACTCTCTATCTGCTTCTAACAATAAATAAGTCATATGATCTTCTCTTTTCATATGCATTTTCAGGCTGGTAAGACTGAACTTATGGTTGTGCTCTTTTATAAGTTGATTTGTTATCTGAATGTTAATTATAAAACTTCACTCTATTTCTCATCTTTCCTTTGACTCAGCACACACACACAGGAATCAAAGAACTGTGCCCATTTTCATCGATTTTCTTATAACCATGGGTTTTTGCATTTTCTCATTTCAGTTGGACGAACTTTCAATAATAAATGGTAATTATTTGCTTTGATAATTAATCTTTTATAATTTAACGTGTTGCCTGACTTTTATCAGCCTATTTTATAATCTATTTAATGTATTATATAAATTTGACGACGTAGACACGTGTTCGTTTCACGTCAGCCCTGGAGAAGATTTGTTTTCGGATCAGTTCTGAGCTAGTTGATCTCAGCCTACTTTTTTTTCCAAGAGAAAACAAAAAGGCATTGGTCCAAACTCATCTTCTCTTTGAAACTCGACTATCAGTGACCTTGTGGCTCCAATGCACGTGACAAGGAAGGAAGGAAACGTATGACGACATATCATTGAGCTGCGTTCTTCATTCTTCTAACATAAACATAAGGAAGTATAAACCAGCATATCTCAATGGCATTCTGATATCTTTTCTACCATTTGCTTCAGAACTATAGTTTATTTTCTTTGTTTCTTCTAAACTTCGTAATACCAAATATAACCAGGAACAGAACTTTAATAATGAAATACAACCTCAAAGGATCATCTCAAAATCTTCGGTGCTTGAATGTGAGTTATATAGTATTGCCAGATGGTTTCAAACACTCGTTATATATATCGGCATTTTTTTCTTATCTCGCAGTTTAAAGAAAAACCAAAATTACTGACTTAATAATCATTTATAAAGCAGTTAAAATTCTATTATATACATGGGCTACATTATAATAAGCACTAGAGCACTTTAGGTATCTGGGGCATTTATTTGCACAGGACATTTCATGTCAAACTGAGATTCAATCCAGAATTGCAATGGCAAAACAATCTTTCAAGAATAAACTGTCCTTGATTACACAGAAGATGTCACAAGAAATTAGGAAGAAGATAATAAAGACATATCTGGTCAATGGCTCTATATGTAGCAGAGACATGGATTCTAACAAAGAGACAAAAAGCGACTTGAGGCCTTCGAGATGTGGTGCTGGCGCAGGATAGAAAAAATTAAATCCTGCGTCAAACTGTGGAAGTATTAAGACGTGTCCAAGAACAGAGGAAAATTTTAGGTAGAATAAGGTCAACTAGACTAAAATGGGTGGGTCACGTGATTCGACATGGTGGATGCAATGGAGGGGACTATGGAGGCAAAACGCCTTAGGGGTAGATCAAAAAAGACCTTCATCAGGACGTTACTGGACGAAGCTGGACTGAAAAACCTTGACGAACTGAAACAAGAGATACAAAGATGGCGACAGCTCACCAGAGGAACTGACCAGTCACAAGACAATTACTGATAATATTATAATGAATGTGTATTTGTTTATTGTTTTTTTTTAATTATCTTATTTTAATGAAAGAATTTTAATTATACAGAATCATATCCATATTTTTATGATTTTCTTCTCGTCCTTTTTTTTTTTCAATTTTCCAAAACTGGGTTGAAAAAAATCCAAAAAAAAAAAAGAACTTGTCAACGTCATGTCCCCGTGTTCAAAAGCCAGGGCTTTATTTATTTTTTAAATTCTTATCCCGACGAAAGGGATTTCTGCCTTGTCAAAACCATTATTACGCTCAAGATTCCCAGAACACTTGAGATTTTTCAACAACGCAGCTTTCCTTAAGAAGAGAGGGAATATAATGCGATATCCGATTTCCAATAAAATGGTTCCAAAGCCCCACAAACACAATTCAACAGACTACTTTAACACAGACAAATCGAAACGAAATTCCAACTGCAAGAAAATTTTTACAGAATTCCAAGGATTCAGAAAACAAAATACACAAAATTTTTTATCGAAAGATTAATTAAAATTAGTTTCTACATTAAGCTATAATTAAAACGATTATAAATATTAAAAGGGGAAAATGTCGTGTCCAAAGTAATAAATAAATTTCCTCTTCGAGTAATTCCATTACAATTAAACCACGAGTTTCACTTATTCATCCCTTAACTTTTTGAAGCGAATTTATTTTTCGGTTCGGCACTAGAAGCATATGATATCTTGATTGGGGGAAGGAGGAAGAATGCTCCATTTGCAAATGTATTGGAGTTTCCACATGTGATGTACGGACACACCATCTATATGTGGATCTGTACTAAGAATAACGTGTGTACTGCAGGTGTTCATGCACTGGAATAGCCAGTTAAGTTCCAGACCACTTTTTATAACAGCAACCATCACCACACCACAAAAAAAAAGCACTAAAAGAATCATGACTACGTGTTCGCAATATTAAAACGCACCCCCTCCCCCTTTTCGAACGAGAAACTTATGCTTACATTGTATAAATTTGACCACTTCGTGATTACCCTGAGAAGGTCACCTGCAAAAAGGAGGAGAAAAACGCCAAGGGTCGTCGACACGCCATTTAGCGGGGTGAAGGGGGAGGGAAACGCGTTTTCTGGCTGACGGTAATTTTCTTGGAACTATATTTTTCGTTTTAAGAATCAAGCTCTAAGATATTTCGAAATTCTTACAATTTTAAAAGGAGGCGCGAAGTTACAAAGGCAACTGACACTTACCATGCCGCGTTCTTCCATGTCTGGTTCGAAAGCCCGGAGACCAGTTAAACTCGACTTTGGAGACGCGGGGGAATGACTGAGCTGTGCTAAGCAAGTGGCCAACCATTGTTTGAACAGAACTGAAAGGAAACGCAGTGCAGACTGACTTTTGTAACTGGTTCTTGCTGACGAGCATCCAGTTTTTGAACAACGCTGCACGTGGAGCAGTAGAAACATCGGGAGGTTGAGCAGCATCGTTTGGTAGAGCGTGGGAAGACGGGCCAATCATTTTCGGTGTTAAATACAAAGGGGGGAGGGGTAGAGAGGAACGAATTCTTTTAGAAAAAGGAAGATCGATCTGTTTCCCCAGAAGGGAAGTAGTGAACACGTGTGCAGGTAAAACACTTCGTACTGGCATGCTAATGACGCCACCAACTCAGCGAAAAGAATGATCGTGTTGCTGTCTCTCAAAGTGTTCGGTAAAGTTTTCCTATTTTGTTTAGCTTCCGAAATAACAGCGCATCTCACTGATTTACTAGATCTGTCAGATGATTCCCGAGACTTGCTTTCAACGATTGTTTAATTCTGTCTTACAATGGAAGAGTTAGATTGGGACAGAGAACCAATTAAAAATGCGAGGAAACCGAATAATAAGGATTTGCGCTCTAACAACTTAAAAATATGCAATTTTCTCTGTCTAGTTGATTGTTGGATGTCCCAAGCTGGACACACTTATTCCAGTTATTCGATTCTTCGATATAAGTGAGACTTAACAAACCGATAAGGATTGCTATGGATTGAGAGTGCTCCTATGGATTAATTATTGAGAATTCACATTGGTATTCACAGTGATTCCTTCGTAAATTTGCTATGTTTGATGTGGAATTCATCCCCGAGTTATAAAATATAGCAAAATCAAGGCATGTATAAATTTTACATCGATTTACTTAGCTAGCGTGGCAATACACAGCAGAATATGCAGATAGTAAGTATACTCTCGGGTGTACAGATAAGAAACGAAGTTCAACAAGAAACAAAGCCATAAACACACGCATACATTATGTAATAGCGTCACGGCATGAAACTTCAAAGACCGAAGTCGCTGTAAGTTCCATGGTAGACATATTCAAGTTTCTCACACACCTCAGATCAAAGAAAAACAAAGTAATATGCTCGGCAATTTCGCTGAACTTACTGACTGATTCCTGAGACGTTCTGATCTTATCTACAACACTTGATGGACTTTTCTTTGGCCTCGTTTGCGGAAGGGACAGCTTTCCTCGTCGCTGTGGTTCTTCTGAAAAAGAAAACAACAGTACTTAGAGGAGTGAGAAGTTAGGAACGTCTTAAGAAAGCGGTTTCCTACCATCGCGACCTTTGGTAATAGCTGATGTGGACAGAGTGCTTCATCGTCCCGATAGACTTCGTGTGTTATTACATACTGATTTTTTGCTGTGTCGCCTAAATCGTCATATTGCTGTGAAAGGAGGGAACCCAATCCTGTATGCATTTCTCAAGAACTTTGACACGAAATAATGGAAAGCGAAGATCTACGACACATTCTATACAGCGCGTAATCTCCTAAAGCAGCAATCTGAATGGGAAATAAGAGAACCCCACAGTTCATTCTGTTTTGATATCCTATCTCTCTCTTTTATCGAAATCTTAATTTACTCTTTTAAAATTTGATGACGTCACATTCAATTCGGATACCTTCGCTAATTGCATTGCTACTGCAGCTAACTTATCCGATTTCTTTTTGTATCTCTTTCTTGGATGGCTACGGGAGTCTTTCTTATAATAAAGAGTGAACTGCTGTCCAATTTCTTTGCTCTTGTTTTTTTAAGAGCAACCAAAATGGAAACAGCAAGTTTGCCTTAGCAGCGACAAACTCCTTCGATCCCTCTATTTGAAAAAAATGATTGGTTTCCAACAATTGTTATTATTATCTTTTAACTGGATCAGCACATTTAGCTAAATACAGCAGCTGGATCACTCGCTTTGAAACATCCGTTTTAATTATGTAATAATATAGACTGGTCTATAAATAACGAAACATGTTTAACTGTAAATAACAGCGCTATTTTAAATGTATTTTAATTAATGTCAGCACAATAGAAAGGGCATAAACAAACTGCTTATATAAACGTAAGAAAATACGTGTTCAATATCGCAGCCATTTTGTTCTTTACAAAATTGTAGTCTTTTGGGAACAAAGCCACACACGGCAAGGCACAATGAAAATGTTCTCAAATTCTCTATTGACTGTTGAAGCACCCACAAAGACCCGTGCTTATTTCTCAATACTGTATTCTTTAAGAATTCCACAAAAAGTATTCACAGGTTGTTAAATCTTGGGAGTGCAGTAACCATTCAATGGAAACCAGCTGCAAGAGCCATCGACCTGGGAGCTTTTCGTCTACGAATTCGCGGACAATTTTGGCAAGGTGAGGTGGTGTTGGTGCTCCAGCCTGCATAAAAATGCAATGCTGGAAAATGATTTTGAGCTCCTTTAATAGAAGGATTTTGTCTCAGGGTTTCCTCAAAGAAAAAAGGCTCAAGAACACCTCAAACTAGGACGTTTAAATGATTCTTAAAGATTAAATGGAGGATCTTTAAGAGAGCAGTAATAAACACAGTTATAGAGATTAACAGTAAATTCAGATTAAATGTGGCTTCACCAGTCCAAAAAATATTGCAACCGACTTGGGTTTGCAACACTCATCGCCAAAATCCATCCGGCAAGTTTCACTCTTCTATCTGGGTCGTCCTCGTTCAAACGCTTTTGAAAGCTTGATGAAGACATTGAGTGATAGCCTTTGTTCCTTTTTCGGAACTCCTTTCGGTATCCTCTCTTACAAGTTTTTGTAAGTTAAAATCCACTATTCCCATGTCATCAAACTTATTCACAATTTGATGCATATCTTTAAAAAATATCTTAAACTGGCGTGCAACTTCTGCAGCTTAAATCCTCTCCTTCGTTGTAAGACTCATGGTACTTTTCATATGTTCAAATTATTCTGAAATAATTTTTTAAAAATTATAAACCATTTTTCAAATAACTGCTGATATATTCACATCAGCAGTTATTCAAAATAGTTTCCTTACTTAAGGACCATCCTGTATATTTGAGTGCGAATTAATCGTTCACTTCCTTTCGTATCTGCTGAGACATTCTACTGACAACATAACTGTTACAGTGGTAGTGTCACATGGGAAGACTGGCCTCCAGCTAACAGAAGTAACACACTTTCTTGGCTGAAATTTTAACGTTGTTTCAAGGCGAGTAATCCCTCTTTGTCTTCAGCTAACTTTGCTGATCTAATTAGTAGATCCCTATTTCTAGGAATCTTCTAAACAGGTCAGCGTTTATCTTATATACTTAAAAGTAAAGACGCGTATAAAACATAGCTTAATTAGTTAAAACCAGATTACTTAATTAATTAGATATTTAAACTTGCGTTAGACAGCAATTTTACCCATACCTTTGTCCTTCGGTAGTCCAGACAGATGGGTGAGTTACGTTGGCAGCACTTTAAGATGATATGAAAGTTTCTTGGAAAGAGTTTCGCGATATCGATGTATAGCGTTTGGTTCCGGGTTGGCATAACTGTTGTAAAATCGTCTCGTCTATCAAAAAGGTTTCCGGAAATCAATCGATTTGACACCTTTAGAAAAATATAACATTCCGCATAATGAAGCACAAGTGGTGTTATTTCTGGAGGTTAAATTAGTCCTGTTTTTTTAAAGAATACTTCGACATCATAAGAAATATTCTGCGCATCCTCATAAAGCTGTTGAATCAAGAGTTCTCATTAAAACCACGCATATGCTGTAGTGAAAACTTGCTATCGTGGAATACTTCAAAAGACACAGACTTATTCTTCCTTTCAATCTGTTGCTCTACAGGACCTATCTTTTTCATCAGCCTGGATAACGCCTCGTTATATGCAGCCGGCAAATAAGTGATCCTTCACGTCTAACCCATCGAATACATCTTCATGCGGCAACGGGTTATAATATATAGTCAAATCAACAAATAGAATCTATGAATGTATTTCAACAATTTGGTACAGTTGACAGCCAAACCTACTAAATCTTAGGATTATGATGATGAGATTACTTGGGATGATGATGATGTTAATAATAATATCTACCAAGCCATAAGAAAGATAGACAAACGGCACACAACACTCAACTTCAACAAGGAGACCACACTGACACAGACAGAAGAAACCAAGATAGAAAAATGGGCGAAGAAGACACTCCATGGCGGACACTACAATGATCTCCATCAAGATTATATAGATAAGATGGCTTCCAACGCTTGGCTCTCGAATGGAAGGCTCTTCCACGAAACCGGAGGATTCATGCTCGTCGTCCAAGACCAGGTAATCAACACTAGGAACTGCTGGAAATACATCGCTAAGGATCCCGGAATAAGAGAGGATACATGTCGACAATGCTACCTGTCTCCAGAAACATTCCAGCACATCACCGCAGGATGATCATCCAGACAGATTTTACTCAGAGACACGATCAAGTGGCTAGGATAATACATTAGAAGCTAGCGAAAAATATCAGCTGATCAAAGAAAGTTTACCGTATTACAAGTACAAGCCTCAGTCTATACTTGTAATAAGGGTTTACAAGTATAGCCTTGGGAAGTTTTTTTTTTTTTTTTTTTGTATAATAATAACTTAAGACAGGAGATCGAAGACATGTGGCATATGCAACAAGTAACGACCATCCCGATCGTCATGTCAACCATCGGTATGTTGCCAAAGACCCTACATAACAGCCTGGCAGCAATAGGTCTCCCAGCGAACACCTACAAGGAACCCTAGAAAGTCTCAATCCTGAATACCTGACTGTAGCAAAATCAGAGATTTCCTCGACCAACAGTAACACAAGACATAAAAACCACCCTATACACTTGGTACCAGTACCCGTCACGGGATGGAATCCCCCTTCAGGGAGAAATAGTATAAAAACAATAATAAGTTTGTTAGTAAGTGTTCTCCTCTCAGCAGCATTTCTCTAATATAAAAGTCCTTAACGGCAACATGGGACAAGAGGAATAACAGATAAAATACTTCAGGTCAAGTACGTCCAAACATGTTTAGTACCCATACCCCTATATATTGTGGCAATATAGGGGTATAGGTATTATCTTCCCAAAACCCTACAGTGCATTTCAAGAAACATTTGAACATGGAACATTGGATTATGAGGTAACTCAGTTGAATCAGTGGTCACGCCCCTGACTATATCCAAACTGATTCTCCGATCCAGTAATCATCACTTATAGAGAATAAAATTACTGTTCAGTATAAACTTTTAGCAGGGAAAACTTGATGGTCCTGACTTGAATAATATCGTTTGCAGCCCAGATTCAACAGAAATTCTCAGGGAGATGAGTGGATTCCACTTCACCTAACCCTCAAAAACTCAATTCGACTCATGAACCTATCCATTAAATATTCTCTGCATCTTTAATAATTTAGGGGATTAATCCTGGCAATTTGGTGAATTATTGTGATGTAATCATCAAACAGTTGGATGTAAGTAACAATTTTGACACTGTATATGAAAACTTTAGTAAAAGCTTTGATACTGTCCCTCGCGGAAGGCTCCTATACAAACTGGAAGAAGCTGGTTGCTGGTAGGATCCTAAGCCGGATCGCAGGAAAGCTAAAAGATGGGAGAGAGAGGGGGGGGTGTCATAAATAGTCAGTCTTCAGAATGGACGAATATAAGAAGTGCTCCTCAGGAGCTCAGTGAGTGTAGAATCTCCTCCAATTTCTATTTTTCAAAAGTGATACTGAAGAGACTGTTTGTTGTTGTTTGTTATTTGGTTTTTAGGAGCATTAGCAACTAAAGCCATATTGCTCCAGGATATGCGGTGGTCATTCCCTGACCTTTCCGCATCCTCCGTATTTGGTGGTGACGGGCTCGAACCCCGGTCTAATCAAGAAGCGTGTGCTACGCACTGCTGCTCCTTCCCACCTGGCTACGGAGGCGCCTACTGAAGAGACTATCCAAGAGAAGTTGTCAAAGTTTGCTAATGATTTGAAGGTGGGAAGGATGGTTAACAATCTATGTAGCTTCAAAGGGCCTTGGATCGGTTTCATATACGGACCGATAAATAGCAATCAAACTTTAATGCTTCCGAATGTAACGTTTTTCATCTGGGGAACAGAAATCCTGGAGACAGGTATAAGCTAGTGGGAGCGAGCAGTGCTTCAGGACGAAAGAGACTTAGCTGTTATGATTCAATCTGACAAGAAATTTTCCATGCAGTGTAAACAGGTAGCTAGGAAGTCACATGGTGTTCTGTCCATGATTTTTCGGACCTTTTATGACAGGGAAAAGGACGTCATTATCCCTCTTCACAATGGGGTGGTGAGACGCATTTTGAACACTGTATTCAGGTCTGGAGGGCGCACGTAATAAAGTATATAGGACTTCTTTGAAAGAAGAGAAAGCTGATTGGTGACGAGCGCAAAGTGATGCACGTGTGAAGAACGGCTTAGAAAGTGTGGAGTGCAAAGTTTGACAACCAGACAACTAAGGTAAGATCTGATCGAGATGTAAAAACGCTGAAGGGATTGAGCAAAATGAATGAGGAAGGTCTCTTCTCCCTCATAGGTGAGACAAGACTTGGGGGACACGAATATAAAATATTGACGAATAAGAGAAAGACTGGACCTCATGAAGTGTACCTATGAGCAGTGGATTGTTGAAAATTTAAAAAACGTACCCCCCCCCCTCCCTTCCAGTGCAGCACAGACAGTGAGTCTAATTTCAAAGCGGAATTATTCATTATATTAATGAAATTATAAACAAAATATTCTGTTATCCCCTCTTGCTGGTATATCAGCTGTACGGAGATTTGGCGATGGTCCAATATCGTAAAATTTACTTTTCCACTCCGGTTGCTCAACTTCCCTAACAGATCTTAAAGCTGACATTACAGAAATAGTAATAACTGATTTACAAAACGAGATAATGTAAATGTCTGTTATTTTTGAAAGCATTTACAGCAGTTAATTATATTGATTAATATTTTTGTTATGAATACCTCACTCCTTAATAGAGCCGTCGGATCTTCTCTTTGATTCTCACCCACTGTAAGCTCTTTTTATTTAATACTAACCACGCACTCCGTAGCCGAGTGGCCAGGAGCGGGAATGTAGTAACACGCGCTCTTTGAGTAGACCGGGGTTCAAGCCCCTGACTGCTAAATACGGTCGATATGCCAACCCGCACTGGACCAGCGTGGCAGATTATGGTCCATTTCCCTCAACATGAATCATTGAGGAGGCTTCCATCCTGCAGTGGATTGATAATGGCTGCAGTTTACCTTTATGGTAAAGGACCCTTGTAGATATTTGTAACCGGGATGTGGTCTATGGTCAATCATGTTCGTTCATGAGGAGAGAAAGGCAGAAAACGAGAATTAAAAATTCATTCTTAAAATCAACTGAGAAAAAAAAGTCAAAAGAAAGAATGTAAAGAACAAGAGAACCCTTAAGATACAATATGCAGAAAGTTCCAATGAGAAAATCACTGCTTTAAATGATTGTTATACGTATCACGTTCTTTGAAAAACTGTTGTAGAAGGTTTCAACGTACTTCCCCCATCTGAATACGAATAATGTTAGAGATTTTCGTACTTTGGGTGAAACATCAGATATATATAACCTTTCAGCCCTCATTTTAGCCTTTTATATATGTTCTAAATCTCGGAACCATAGCATGAGAAGTTAGAAAGTTAACGTTCCAACTGAGAAATTTATAACGTTGTACAGCTATGTCTCCAAATGCGCTTGTGGGTAGCACAGTTGGTAGAATTGCCATCCTCCCCACACGAGTTGGAAAAGACCGGAGTTCGAGTCCTATCAATGATATGAGGAATTTTAATGGGGCTTTTTTCACAACGTGTCCGATTTAGTCCGTCTCAGACGAGGGTAGCATAGTTTTTCCACCGGAAACTTGGATTTTTCATCCAGAAAACAGAAAATCGACCTCAGAACACACGCAATCTAGAGACAATATACACGGAGCAATATGGTCTTAGTCGCTGATGCTCCTAAAACCCTACTACATGCCCCAAAATGTGAAGTCCCAAACAAAGTTTCTGTCCTCACGTCTGAATGCCAGTGAATACGTCAAGAATTATTTCAAACCTTCAGTTTCATTCGAAGAATAACTGAAGAGCGAAACTCCCTCTTATAAAAGAACAACAGGATCTTACACTCGTACAGAAACACACACATTTTGTGCAGCGGACTAAAAGTTAGGCGCTTGTCATCCAGGACTGCTTTCTCTTCGGTTTGTCCGTCGATAATCGCACAGACCGTGCAGTTTCAAGCGATGACTGTGAAAGAGAGCGTTCACTATACACTTCTCTTCACGCTCGATTAATCCAAAACGAGAAATTCTGGCGAGCCATTTAAAGAGCACCGTGCAAAGACACTGCCGTTTAAATTTAGCGGCAGTTATTGGGGGGAATGAAAGACCTTTAAAAGTCCAAATTTAATCTCAAAAGATTAGATTTATTTTTTCCTCTTTATTCATTCTCCGCAGAATGCTGTGCATCCAAAGAGCCGCGGGGATGTATGAAGTAGCCCTTAATACTTTTTTTCTCTTCTGGTTGTTAATTCAAGTTATGATTTTCCACTTCACTAAGTTTACCGAAGAAACCGGAACTTCGGAAGTCTCATTAGTTTTGGAGTTGCTTCTTCGTTAGTCGTGGACTGCGGGGAAATGCAGCAGAGTCATTTGCTTAACACGTGGATATGAATGTTAATAATGAATCTTTGTGTGATTCGCATTTTCCATTGGTTTTTATGCATTGCAGAGATGCAAGAGCACTTTAGAAATACGTACAATCCGGATGATTGCTTTAGGGAGAGTTGACCTGGCGATGATATCTGAACTGCAAGAATTTAAGCCAGAAGAAAAGGAAACGCGATTTTTGTGTTGTAAGCTCTTAAAACAGCTTCTGATAAAGTGCAGGATTACCTAGGGGATAGACGTCACCATCTTCGAAAAGAAGCCTACGAATGCAAAGCCTTCTTTGATGGAATCCATCAAAGAGTAGGTAAAATCGTAAATACAGAAGTTAGGGAGGAAGAAGAACGTATCGATTTATTTTCATGTAGAAAACAGCAGGAAAGGCGCCTATCGATAGGTAAACTTTCTTTGAAGAAAAATTTAATGTCTGAATTCTTCACGATAGAAATGGTTGCTCAGTTGAAGCTGCAGTCTTCACAAATGTCCAAAAAAAAAAAACCTGAAAGTCTTTAGAAAGTGTACTTCAAGGTCGCCTCTGGGTTTTGTCAATTGCAACCCAATGCTTGTGTGAGAATACACTTACTGGCAAAAATATCCGATAACTCTGTAAGGGCACGCAAAGAAAAGCGAAGGACAAAGTAATAATGCATCCACGCTTATATCACAAATGATTTGACAAAAATGGTATCCGAGGAGCTTCTTTTCTCCTTAGAAAGCCATTCAGCAATGTTTCAGGTGGAATTCCCGAAATGTCCAAGACTATTAACCGAAAGGAACGCCATCTGCAGGCGTTCTTTGTCCAGCGGACAAAGAACGCCTGCAGGTGGCGAAACTCTGACTGACACCGACTGTTTCAGGAACGCGACGGTAGCTGTCAAGGGACATTCCAAGATGCTTTGACATTCAGCCATGTAGGAAATTCCCCTGTTTAATGAAACCATACCTTACTTTTTCGAAGGGAGCATAGACATCTCTCAGGATAAATATGTTACTGTTGATTGTCAATCAACAGTAACATTTTAAGCAATCAGCCGGATTGGATGCTTTTCTAATAGTTCTAGGAATATGAGAGGTGTGGAACCGCCCGTTATCTTTTTGAAGAACTTTCGAAAGTCGAGAATATAGGTCATAATAATCAGTATTAGAATAGACAAATGATACAATGAAGCAGCCTTTTTCCTGCATCTATCAAAACACGAAAAAAAGTGGCCAATCACTTATACTTTTCCCATTGCAAAATCTCCATCCAGTTCAGTCATAAGCTTAGTTAAACTTTCTGCCTCTGCCACCTTGACACGCATCTTATTCTAGAGATCCATAACAGGCTGCCCAGAGGTAAAATCCAGCCTTCTGTCATTTCCTAAGATTTATATTACTTAGTTCTTTGCACCTCTACCAATGAACATATACCTCCATCCTTCAGGATGTTGTACACCTCTATCAGCCCCTCCCCCAAAGAAGTGTATTTACCAAGCTTTGGAATCCACACCTTAGAAGTCGTTCTACGTAAAGATAAATTTTAGTGCTCCTAATCGAGATAGACGTCCTTTTAATCCTCTCTAGAAATTGCATGTGAACAAGGACTTGTGTTTAGTAACGTGATACTTATTAAAATATCCATCATGGTGTATAAGTGTTAGAATAGTTCATTCTAACGTGTATGGTCGAAAAGTCGTGTCCAAGGAACAAGTCTGCAGTCTTCTGCAAACAATAAATATTCATAATATCCTCTGCAAACAATAAATAATCACTGTCGTGTACGGATATTGTACGTGACAATGATTACAACGTTGTGTATGGAAGGTGCTTTACCATCCGCTATGTCCTCCATGACAGTATAGTAATTTTGCCATTTGTCACTCGTTTTGCGGAATCTGTTTGATTCCAATCGACGACTGGGAGAATTTCTGTAGTCCTTTTCAATCCAGGATGTAGTTCACTGATCTCAAGCAGAAGGAGTACGGATCCATCGTGTGTTATTCTGGGTTTTTTAGCCCAGAATCAAATCACGGTCTGATTTGCACAATGTGCAGATCGGCCAGTGATCATACACTTTGTACAAACATAATACACAGCAGCAGCGCAACATGATCTGAGTAGCTAATATTCTTGAAGCACAGCAACAGCCCATCCACTATATAGTTGATCAGAGCTTTCCTGAGACTGGCAAAATGCCCGAGAGTGACTAACTCAACCACGTGGTGATAAAAGAAGCCCATAAAAATTCGTTGCGTTATTGCGGGATTCCAACTCGGGTCCCTTGCACCTAGTGTGGAGAGGATGGTGATTATACCAACTGTGCTACCCATCAGGGCACAAAGCGGAAATCAAAGAATTTCTCGATGGTACTAAAATGCATAGATTAAAAACCCTCTCTCATTATTCCCATTGTCAAAAAGTCCAGTCCAGTTCTTCCTCGAATTTTTCCAACCTCTTCGCCTCTACCATCCTTGCAGACAACTTATTCCACCATTCCACAACACGCTGCCCAAAGGTAACCTTCATAAGGTCTAATCTACTTTCTGCTCAATGATTTTATAGTTGTGCCTGCGGTTCTTTTCTCACTCATCAAGACTGAGACAATATAGTCCTCCCCGTCTCATTCATTTTACTAATCCCCAGGAAACAGGGAGGAATATTCTCATTGACGAGTGAGAAAAGAATCAGAACTAAGCAGTTCCTCGTAGGTGTAATGGCAAAGTTAAGACAGTTTTACTTTTATGAATAACTTCATCGAACGAGTAGTGGACTTCAAAAACTTAAGTATTTCATATTGCTTGATTTTAGTGTTTTATTTGTGTATTCTTCCACCTTTTTATGTACACATTTCCGCTGTGCATCGGTAATCAACGCTGAACAGCTGCTTTCTTGTTTCTTCGATTATTGTTATCACTTTAGCTGAGCCCCAAAGAGATCAACAATAAGGAGTGTCCACTGTATCTTTTCATACTCAATATAATGGAGTCATATCGTAATAATACAACCAGATTTTGTAGTTGTAACTTAATTTTTTGGTTACTAGTTTAATTATCTAGCAAATCCATTTTAGAGAACATTTTCATTGATATTTAAAGTTGTCTAGAAGGTATTTTGATTGGCATTTGCAAATTATTTAATTTTTAAAAGGCCTAGCTAAGCCTACATTTATGTTATTTGAACTACCAAGGGCAAAGCAGAGCACATTATTCACATTAATGATTTTCAAGCAACTTTTTTGAATCTTTCACATTGTTTAACATATTTGTGACACCGTCCGGATTTATAGCTCAGATTCTGAGAAACACCTGACTCCTCAGGGACCATAATCTGTCTATTTATTCAGCGATCTCATCAGTAGTTAGTGGCTCACTTAAACCCGACAGCACGCGTTTAAAAATCACTCAATATCTCGTGCACGACACCGACCAGGTCCTTATCACATATCAACTCCAATAGCCCTATCAATAAGGATGACAGTGAAGCCCTGGTAAAATATCACGTAGTTATTAAGGAGGAGGCAGAAAAACAGAAGAAATTAATAAGAAAACGCTTCCTTCTGAACGAAAATTTATGCCATGCCAACGGTAGAGAGACTGCTCGAAGGTATAATTTGTGAGGATTCCGATGTACGAAAATTGCTGTAATCTAACATCACGTGCCCTCTTGCTCAGACGGAGCAAAGAGGGCACGTATTCAAATTCATTTAATAGTATTTCTCAACTATATGCAAATGTGTTTTCTCTGTGTACGTTGACCTTTCATCTTTGACGCACTTTTGTTCCACCGAGGTGAAAGTTCAAGATTTAACTTTCTTCCCCAACTTCCCCTTAAGCACGATGAAGCGCGATGATCTTCGAGCAGTACATTCCCGTGTTTCTGGAACCATCTCAGAGACCAGTAAGCACTTCCACGAACCGAATAATAATCCATTCAAATGAGATTATTAAATATTGACGAGCTATAATTATAAAGTAATGCTTAGCATTATTAAATATAAATTTTATGGATCAATATTCACAAAAAAATAAAAAAAAAAAAAACATGGACGCAAATGAAAATAACTAATGGCCGGATGCAATAAAAAAGTCTAAAAAAAGAATAATAATCGTCGTTAACTTTGAAGTTTGAAGAATTATCTGCATATTTGATAGTAGATGGCGCCACAATGGCAAACTTACTTTCTGCGCTAGGGTCAAACGTTCCTAATTTCGGGATCGATTGAGAGCACAATATTCGGCATCTAACGTAATTCTTATGTGTGTTCGCGTGGACCAAATAACTGCATTATTAATTAAGTGGATTTCGCAGGATGTGCAGAGTCACTTAACGCTATTCTCAGCCTTAAAAATATCCTGTTAACACCTCTTCAAATACGTCGACGTTGGCGCGATAAGTGGATAGATTCGACCCACACTGCATTCGATTTTTTGCTGTCAACACACTCTTGTCCTAAGCATTCGTATGCGGTACGTGAATGTCAAGCTTTTCGTTATCTAACCTCTTGGACAGTCATCGGCTGTCAACGTGCTCTTAAGCGACTGAAGGGGTGGTGTTTGGGTCGTCACGCAAAGCTGTCTGCCTGGTATTGAAAGACAAGACAAGCGTGATGGGTCTTTCAACTGTACTCGTATTCTGCAAACGAACCGACTTCTATTTGGAACATTAATTTAGCGATATATCTCAGAAACACGGACCGAAACTATTGACAGAACAGTAAGAATAATCATCCATCATAAGAGAAGTGCCATCCAAAATTCTGACTTCTGGTTTCCGTATGTTTCAACTTTCACTGTAAGAATGGTAGCGGGGGGGAGAGGGGGGGAGAAACCAATGAGCAGCTGTGTTGAGTGCCTCGATTTTTTTACAAAATATTCTACTTTATAAAAGCTGTTCATTAACACCGTTCAAAGCATGCTTAATTTTAGCATGAATCAAAAATTATGAATGTTTTGCATTTCGTTCAATACGCCACAAGCATTCATTTTCAAGGCTTGTAACGCAGACACCCTGAGCAAAGTAATCTGTAGCTATCTAGATCTGTGAACAGTGTACACAGGCTGCTAAAATTCCTACAATGTGAACGTAGGCATCTGCTGGGTGTCTTCAATCGAGGTTTAAGGATTAATATTTATTTATTTATTGTAATTAGCGGTTCCTGCGGTTTCAAAAGTACGAACCCGCCTTTAAAATCGGTCCGATAGAAATCCGTCATTTTTATACGTGTCACGTAGGCTTTCCCTATACCTCATATTGCAGTTGACCACTAGATACCGTTTGTTGCCATGCGCTGAATGGAAGAACGAATGGACAATATGAGATTCACAGAAAATACATTTTATATATTGCCCATAAAAGTCGTAGCTTTTTGCTCATTTTATTTTTTATTTTATAAATCATGGATTATTATTATTTGTTAAAGCGCCTGAAATACAATGCTGAGTACCTTAAATAACGTGTCGCATTCAGTAACGGTGTCAGCGAGTAGTAAATCCATTCTTCTATTCCCATTATTCATAGCATACTGTCTGCCCACCAATCACAATGCCTGCGATAAACTATAGTTTTAATAATGCACTCGGTGCCAGGGTTCACAAATCAATGCTGCGAGGATGTCAAAAAATATTTATAATCTTTTGATAAAGTTGCGCGAGCTAAATATATGTATTATCACGTAACGTAGCACCTTCCCAGCGTGGATTTATCAAAGGAAAGTGTGCATCTGAAACCTCTCCTCCACCTCCTTTGGAGTCATATCTCACGCGCTTTAATTTTGACATTTAAACAGACAACTTTCTATAAAACAGACTTAAAAATATCGGCAGATATCTGCCTATGAAAAATGGGTGATGAAAAGATTAAATCTTGGATTAAATGATATTTTGACAATAATACTTAAGTTTCATCATTTTTAAATATTAGTAGTAAAACTAACGAGTAACAGTAACCTAATAATATCTTTACTTATGTCATAATATTTAGAAAATCGAATTATCTGAAACGAGAACGAAATAAAAGTCACGTGATATTACCGAGTTCTTTCTGAACAGCAACAATGAAGTTGATACTTATTGTGGCGCCATCTACCGCCGGTGATTCGCATAATTTTTAAAATTATTTCCATAATAACGTATACAATAGAGTAATACTTAACGTGTATCTAATAAAAACTTTTAATTACGTGATCTAAATATTGTTTTTATGCCAATGAAAAAAAATTCGCCGCATAACGTTGACTTAAGGAACGCTTAATGGAGGATATAGAATGGGCGGTAGAAACAAACACAAACCCACTAATTGGTTGTCGAAGAATGGATGCTCTCGTGCAACTCAACAGCCCCGGAATCCTGCATGCAACGTCATTCATTCGTGGACAAGAAGGAATGCCCTGAATACCAACTGTGGCAGTTATTGTGATCAGATGCGGGAGCTCAGTGGAGAATGGCTCGTGCTCGTTTCATCGGCTGCTTTTTTTTTTTTTTTGGCGTCTGATAACGGACTAATCATATTTAGTTGCCAGACGTGCATAAGATGTACCATTTCTTAGCAGAAGAGGCAGACAGCAAACGATGTTAAGACCAAGTGAGTTTCTTAGAGAGGAATGCGTGGGATTGTGTTGTTTTTTTTTCTTTGGAAATGAGTTCTCGTTTATTATTTTCCCGATGCGTTTTCGAAATTCCCTCACGTATTGCACGTCATCTGTATTTCCTCGAAGATCACTCAGTCGCTTTTACCACGATGTTCATTTGTCAACCAAAGTCACGCTAAGCCTAGCGGGAAGATCAGGACGCCACTAGTGTTGCTTTCCATCGCTTTTTCTTTTTATTCTGACCTAATTAGTGCGGTTTTCTTCTTTTATGTCGATCCAATAGTATCATAGAACTGCGTCCCACAATTATTAGTCATAACAGTAGCTGCTTATTGGAATTAGCAGAAGCCGACATCGGGAATTAGCATTTGATGATCTCTTGGTGCGATATTTTGGTGTGGTTGGTAGGTAGTTGGGCAAATGAGACGCGGTTTCCACAAAGGTACACAATTACTGCGGTTTAGTCGAACCTACCCACCATAAAGTCCCCCGAGAGGTACCCCTGCAAGGTGCAATAATTGGAATACGATGGTGAATATTTAACCGGCGACACTAAATTCCTAATATGTCGTACAGCCCTCCGCTGGACGGGTGTGCCACTTGATGAGAATAGGTCATTAATTAGTTGGGGAGGAGGGCAGTGGGGGCGGAGGAAGGGTTGCTACTACGTCTATTCGCCATAGAAAGACTATACCATTCAGATGGATTCCTGTTTTTTGAGGAATTTGAAAAGGTCTGAGTTCGATCTCGTGGAAGATTAAAGAGGGTTTCATAATGGCTTCTTTCATTGGAATTTGTATTTAACCGGTCTTAAGCAAATGGTGAAGGGTTTATACAGTTTAGGAATAATTTTTTTTTACCAATTTTAACTTATTCATAATAACGCATTAAGGGAACATTTTAACAGTTTGTTTTTGTTGAATATTTTTATGCATCAGCATCTTATGGGCCACGTTGCACTTTATGTCTGTAAATTACGTGCGTTCTGTGGTTCGATTTGCTGGATGAAAAACCCAATTACCGGGAGAAAAAACCATGTTACCCTCGCCTGATACCGACTAACTCTGCGTAAAAAATACTCATAAAAATTCCTCTCGTCATTGATCGGATTCAAACTCAGGTCTTTTCCACCCACTGTGGGGTGGATGGTGATTATATTGACTGTGCTACCCACGAAGGCACGACTTGAATACTTGAAAAACAAAGTAATAATAATAATCACTGTAGACCAACAGACGAGGGATATAATTTCAATTAATTCCTGAAAAATTAAGCTTGGGGTTATAGACACCGTATTCTCCATGATTTATAAAACACCCGAGTTCGATTCCACTCGTCAGTCAAAATTAAAAGATCTCTCTCGCTCCGCTTTGCAGACATTGTTCATATTGTGGCCTAATTATCCGGTCTAGATAGGATAGATTGTTTCGCTTTTTCCACGAGTCCTGTTTTTCGTCTACACAAAGGAAATCTTGTATAACCTAGTTTTTTTAGGTTTTTACCATTTACTATCTTCTCGGTAATAAATAGGTGAATTTTATTATAACAAAATTTCACCGATATTACTTACGTTTCCAACAAAAACACCATTTACCAACTTTATATTATAAACACGAAACAGTTCCTTGAACGTTGTTTTCGATTTCTTAGGAAAATCCTACTGCCTTCAAACTGGAGTATCGATCGACTTTTATCAGAGGATCAAGAACACGTAGTATTTGCAGTGATACCATATGTTTCTATTCGCATAAAATGGCGAAATAAAAATCACAAGAACAGAATACGGAAAATTCCAAAAGAAAATCATATTTATCGGTACTTTGCCAGCCAACATAACAGTTGCAGTTTCTACGTTTTTCTTCTTAATACTCAATTACACATTAATCAAATATGAAGTTAATTCGTACGCAAATCCACCGAGTATAAGAACGTCATTCATTTCCAGCATGTCCTGTATCTTGAGATGTCAAACGCTAACCCCAAATTGTGCGCGTTCCTTTTGTTCTCCTGACATTGTAATGAAGGTATGGAAAAATACAAGTGCTTTGAGGGTCTTCCATAAAGTGTGCGTGCTTGTGCAAGCGTTCTTCATTAGTGTCTGGTTGAATATCTTTGTTAAGAAGGACCATTACCTCCATCCCTTTACTTACAAAATACCATTCTGGAATCTCCCGGCATTAATCGCCAGGTGATGTTCCGCACTCCCAAGCGGATAGTCACGCTTGATGAGCAGTTGGGAAGCAAACAAGATGACGTAGTAGTGTATTATCCAGCAGCTGTTGCGAGATCGCTTCTAAATCCCAAGAACCAGACGGCGCAATTCCCTGAAAGATAACTTCACATGGCGATTCGTTGATGAATTCTCTCCGGACAGCATTACGAGTAAGGAGAAGAAAATTAACTATCATTGTGATAAATGGAGACGTGAACTGGAAGCTAATAATTATCACTGTTTCGACTTCTGTTAGACTGTAATACCAATTTCCTCCACATGCATGTTTGTTAGCAGTGCATCTCTGAACAAAATGCAGCGCGTGATTGTTTATCTGCTATAACAACCAGTTACCAAAAATAGTTAGGAAAGAAACCACTAGGTTACGAGCTTCGGAGTTTCCTGGGCCTAAAAGATTATTACTTTTGAGATAATGAAAATAGAAGCCTCCATTTCGTCAAATCTGGCATATCCTTCTATAGAAAATTGGGCAAGCTGTTGGGTTAGTAGTTCTGCGCAGAATTAGCTTACTCCGGTTGTTCCATTAAAAAACAAAAATATGTAATCTACGTTCATCCTCGACTTACTTACCCATGCATTTATGCCTTCCAAAGATCTCCTTGCACATCACTTCGAACTGGTGGATGAAGGCAAACGACAAAATGCGTCTTCGAAGCTGTCCAAAGATCTCTCTCTCTCGCTCTTGGCCGATGTTTACACGTGCATTCAATATAAGTTGATTATATTTGGGCTGAGGAATAGCCCAATTCCATTTCCGCAGTTGAGAAGTATAAAAAAGTGCATCGCTGGTTGCAGCGTGTGACAAATGATGCCAAAACCTCACTTGACACTGTTCCTCGACAATATGCTACATACGGGCGTTGATGGCAAAATATTTTCATCTTGACAAGATAAAACCCAGTTTATTTAATGCGTGTGAAATGCGACATAATGTCAGAGGTCATGCGGAGGCTAACCGGCACGAGGGAGATAAATCTGCACTGCCATAGGTCTATTTTATATTTTTCAGGGTGTGTTCGCATTCTGTTACGGATTCACCGAGCTCATCAATCCTTGGCCGCCTACAGCATCATGGTAGGTGGTGCAGAAAACTGGAACATACCCAGAGAGAGAGAGAACGAGAGAGAGATGCGCGCATTTAATGTAAACCCCCGGGATCTGTTTTCTCGGATGAAAGCTTTGTTTTCACAAACGTGGACTGTGATCACAATATGACTTCTCAATCCTCATCTATCTACAGTATTTCGTTCTTTTTACCAGGCGAAACGCGTAGAGGTTGAAATGTGAGTGATGAGGGGAGAAAGCTACTATCAGGGACGGTTATTGGAAATCAGGATTTAGATGCGTGTTTTGTCTATCCATAAGAAGTTAATGATTGCGACCGTCTGTATATTGCGAGTATTCTAGGTGATTCCAAATATGTGGAAAAGAGAAATGCTACGCATGAGATCAGCTAAATGCATCTTCTAGAATATATTACATACTAGGGAATGTTAGCTGGTCCCCAAGTGAAAAAAAATCATTGCAGAGAATTCTTGCAATCAGCAACGACAATCGAACCTTGGGCCTTTTCTAAATGATGAATAGTAAGGTCTTTGAGATCAGATAAAAATGAACTCAGTATTGCAGCTTCATCGAAAGTAAAATTCTTAATAAGCAAGTTAAAGGATTGTTGCTTATAATATCAACATTTCTTATAAATCGTTGCTGGAATGTGTGTCAATACAGCAACTTAGCGAGAAGTGGCTTGCCTGAACGTAATGCAACCGATCATGAGTTTTTCAAAGCCAGCAAAAGCAATCTGATTCTGGTAACTTGAATGACAAATTGTCCCGTTCTGGATCTTAATCAACCTAAAATGTTTCCTAACGAGGTTTCCATATCTGAGGTTTCAGTGAGTAATAGCTGTAGCCAAGGATAATGATGGCCATTTGTTAAGCGAAGAAGCCCATCCCCACCTCAGGACACTAAATGTACTGAGGTGGAAAAAACTGCATTCACGTGACTTGCATGAAACTCCCTTCGTCGATTCTTTAACGTAGCAGCAGCAGAACGTGAATGTAATTAATTATTTAAGCGGATTCTTGTTGGCAATCAGACCTGAACCTTTCTTCTTTCGGCCTTTGATTCCGAAGTTAATACGGTACGCATCTGAGGCTGTTGCGAGATCATCTGCAGTAATATTTTTAAACTCTTCTACACCTGGAACCTTCGCTCTAAATTTATTGCATTTCCTAATCTCCACACTAAACCTGGTTTTAATAATGATTGCAATCAGCCGAATTTTCGATACATTTTAAAATGCCAAATAAGCTGCTAAATATTTTAAGTGGAATGAACAGATTTTTGAAAACTGATTATTGAAAATTTTAAATCTGACGGATTGTTTTAGTATTTTCTCCAGGTTAGTAAGACTATGAGGCGTCGGCCTATCGGGTGGTCTGTAAAGCACCTATGTTTTATTGTCGGTGTGCTCGTTTTGTCGTTTTTCGGGATTAGATACTCAATTTACCAATTCGAGTTTTTCATATTTATCAACTGCGATCCTTCGATCGCAGTTAATCAAAAATCTTTCCAATTCGCACACAAACTCACTTACTGCTCCCTCTCTGAGCAGTGTCCACTACCTTAAGTAATTCAGTCTGTGCATCAGTTCTGAGAAGTCAGAAAGCCATCTTCTTCTCGTTAAACAATACCCCGAAAGCATCCAGTCCACCGTGGAAGGAGATCCCATCCTAACTCTTCTGTTTCTGTTGATCATCACGTAAAAATTCTCCTCACGAGACCTTCCCGACCCAGTAACGTAAACAAGACAACATTGACGTTAATATATTACTGGAAACATAACTACTATCGTAGGCTGCATAGTTCTGGGCACCAACAGCCCCCAATAGCATCGAGCCAGTCCCATAAAATTGAGTTTTCATCCAGTAAACAGACCACAGAATAAATGAAATGTATACAGTTTATGTACCACGTTATACTGTTTTCTAGTATACTATTAGTAATGCATAGTACATTACGACAGGGGAATACTTGAAGGCTCTCCTTACACTTCTTCACAGAGATAACTCACAGGGAAATTCTTAAGAATTAATGTTAACAAAGTGAGCCACTGTTTTGAAAACAAAGATGTTCAGAATTCATCGTTGACATCAACCAAATTGGTGTATCCGATTCGAATACGCATTCTCGAAGAAAGAGAGGGCATCACCATCCAACACAACTAGCTCATTACTTATACGGAGTGGAATGGAGAAAAAATAAAGAATCGAAATACGAGCAGCGGGGTTAATGATACTGTTTGCGCTGGGTATGATTAGTCGAAGTAGAATGAACTTGGTCGCGTGCGGTTTATGACGTGGCGTGTGCATGCAGCCACAAACTCACATGCTGTTGGGCAGCTAATTAAACAGAAACATTCGCAGGATTCATGGGACAGTAAATTAGCGACGGAAGCTTCCGCTCACAATCATTTCTTGTTACAGTTTAACAGCTATCAGTCCTTTTGGGTATCCAATGACAAGTTCATTACCAGCATTTGCATGATGCGCGCAAGTTATTACCACAATCACACGCAGAATGAGAATCATTCCTGTGAACTTATGGTGCGTTTTCAACCATCTCCAAACTTTGAAATTCTCTGCTGATCGTGGTATTGAGAACGGTGAAGGCAATCATATTAGGAGAGCAACAACAGCGATGAAAGATTACAGTGCTAACTACCAATAAGATTTCATTGACAAAAGGTTTATGAAACTAGATCACGTGGTCTTTAATATGTAACGTCATTACAGTCCAGAAACAGCAACCACCAACTTCCCAATATCACGTCTCCCTCAATAAATACATCGTAATTAACTTAATGAATAATCCAGGAGAAGGTGGATGAAAAGCAAATTTTGAAAGCTTTCTGGATAACGGCCATTTAGCCCCCATGTGGTTTATACGCTGGCCAAAACAAAAGGCAGCATTTTGCTGATGACGTCACATCCATAAGCTTATTGCATTTCTATTCAAATACCTTCAGTTGAAAATTAGCATAAATCCCTACATAAAGATTTATTGACAGGATTTAACTGTGAGTAATACCAGCAGCTACTCGGAACACGGACCAACCCACACAGAAATGATTAAGAACTTCCCTTAACGCCTTGGATTACTTCCAAGGTTCGAACACATTCAGAAGTATGGTCAGTTCTATTTCCCCATCATTCATTTTCGTCTGAAATCAAATACGAGCAAGGGCCAAAGCGTTATTAATCTATACATTAATATTTCTCAGAAAGTTAAATGAACAGCTAAGATATTATAAAGGCTATTAAAGGGATTTAGCAAGAAAGTTGCCTTACCTGGCATGCTGGAGACGACACTTTGAGCTTCTAATTGTGCTTGAATTATACTTAGACTCGGATTAATAATAGCTGGGAGCGTTAATGCCCTCAGTAAGGGAGGCTTTTTCTTGGCAGAAGTCTTCTCAGATGAGCTGGAAGAAAAAAATATACTGTCTTCAATAATTGAGCAAAGTCTTAGTTATTATAAAAAAATACTCTTCTTTAATCCAAATGACTGGTTCGATATTTTTTAACACGTGCAAGCGATTTTTTTATGTTTTTACAGGTCAGCCTACCAAATCTTTTTTCATCACAATAAAAAAAAACTCTTGTCCTCTATTTTTTCTTTTATATTTCTCTCCTTGCATATTCAACTAAGTTTTCTTCTAATTTAGAATACAGTTAGAGACATCTGTACCGAATTTCATGCATTTATGCTAACTTTTCCACGCTTAAACTTATTCCACTTTGTGCTGCTCTATTGGAGCATTTTTCTATCTAGTTATAATACGATTAAATAATATCCATCATCCGATTTAAGAGAAAATACTCTTGGCCTATTAAAATGTATACTGTAAGATGGTTATTCAATGTTTACACTTACTTGTGTGTAGGAAAGTTCGGACTAAATGTTTTCATTTTAGTGGCAGAAAACTAGATTTTTATGGCATCGCCGGTTCGGAGTATTTCACTTCGTTTGACATTTGGGAAAGCGTCCTTCATCTCGCTCTGCTTACCCACTTTCATTTGCCTTAAATAAACTTCTATTGACTTTGCATTACCCTTGGATCCTGCAACATTCAAACACAAAACATCTAAGTGCCGGTTGTTATTATGACAAACGTTCTGCATTGCACGCATTCCTCCTTAAGTACCAAGATGTCGGTGGGTCATTAAGAATAACGAGCAATACGGAAAGCCATTTTCTAAGCATTTCGGATTCCTCAGTTGTGGCTCTAGATGGAAATGTTTATGATAGAATTCACTTAGGTAACGATGCCCCTGTGTTTTTGTATCGGGACGTCTCAGATCGCTCTCAGGGGACTGCAAACCAGTCTTCGGTACGATTTTATTATGACTTTTAATTCATACTCGCTCACAATAAATAAAAAATAAATAGATTGACTATTTTGAGTAAAGTTAATAAATATTTCCGCAGATAACTGACTAGAAAATCAAGGTTATGTGTGGAACGAGTTCATTTACAAGCCTCGATAATTCTATTAATTTTTAGCCGTTGTAATGGTGAGTAATTCGTGGGATAATGAGGTCACTGAACTCGTGGTCTTCCTGTTCAGACAGCCACTCCTGATATCAGTCTCGTCTGTGTTGAAATCTGCGCGCAGCTACTTCCATTCAAGAAGTAGCCGATAATCTCACGTGACAGGAGCCATTGTTTGGCTAAAGGATTTCGATGACTGCAAAGTGTTATCAAAGCAAAGCAATCCACTGGAGCTTTGCAAGTGACGATCTTTAGCATGAAATAAGCATTAAAGGATCAACCTGGCAGTGGAATTCGCTTAAGGTTTTCCATCATCTGAAATTTGAAAGAGACAATTTGGTTGCCCGAATTAATTACTCCTTTGTGTTTATAGAAACATCGCCTTTTGTCCCATATCTATTAATCCTACGCCAATAAACCACGTGACAAAGTGCGCGTATGTTATTAAAACACCAATAAACAATCGGCTCAGCATAAGATTAGTTTGATTTTCGCCTGAAGAATGTCTTGGAAACCTTCTTCCTAACAGTTCCAATTACCGGAATTAACTTTGCTGTGGCTCCTCCACCTCCCCCAATAACCTTTTACAACAATTCAGATGCGAGAGAAAAATCACAGGATCCACAGGAAGAATGGGGGCACTTTTCTGAGATTTAAAATCCTACTTCTTCAGATAATTACTGTCAAGTTAGAAAGGGACCATACGTGGGGAAGGAGAGCGAATAATAAATATAAAATAGGTAAAGGAACGGAGACGCTTAGCCTGTATTTGAGAGACAGGATACCTGCTAATTGCTGCTGTCATCAAAAGTGAATTTTAAATTATATCAGCCCTCAAGAAGAAAGAGGGAGATTCAAACTGCGGTGTTCGATTGAGTATGCACGTATCCTTCGAAAAAAAATGACCGTAATTGATCGGATGCAATCTATTTTCATGGTGTATCGACTAAGTATTCAGAAAATCTTTCTCCAAGGATATAATGACCACGTGGCTAACAGAATTTGATTATTTAATGGACAGTTGATTCACCCGGAAAAAATTCAATGCATCTGAAATCTTCCAGGCATAGAAATTTATGTTAATAAATTTGATACTTTTTTCCGTAAGAACAGACCAACGTTACTTGCGATGTGCACAGGCCATGACATATAATCGATAGGCCATCTGTTCTGATAAAAACCAGATAACAGGAGGGGAAAGAGTATTGTTTATCTTCAACAAGTAAATCATGCTCGAGTCTATTTATTAATGATGCTACTCCAATACTGTTCAGCTATAAATAACTGCTACAGAACGGGGCAGTTTCGTAGTAACCTTCAACCTCCGTGGAGACCTCAAAGGCAGGAAAAAAAAAAAAACATTTTCGTGAGATTGGCACGGTTTTGTTTATGACATGGTAAAAGGCATCCATCAGTTGAATTTCTGAAAAACATAATGGGAAAATGATTATTTTTTTCTGCACTCAATAAAGATTTAAAGAATTTACAAAGAACCGTACGATTATTTAAACTAAGTTGCCCAAAACGAAAGAAATAATGTAGTAAAATTTCCATTAGTTTGAAAAGCAAATAAGAGTTTCTAATTTAATATATTCCTAGTTTAGTTATGGATAAAAAAACGCACAGCCGATATTTTTGTGTCGTTTTTTCTTATCAGCGCATACGGACCTGACAACTGGAGATCAGAATAAAATACGTTAAAGATTGAAATAAAATAAGTTTCGTTCTCGATTAGTGGGATGGCTATTCCATATTTCCATAAAAAAAATGCTTCATAAAAACAACACACGCCCTTAAAAAACAAAGGGTGCTCTCAAGGGGTCACTCTCCACGCTTTGGGAAGCCCTTCCCTACAATTATCCTCTGTTAATTTATGCACGTCCTCTTGTTTGTGCCACCTGTGGAAGAAAACTACATCTTCATTATTTAATTCATTCAACATTTTAAAGTCTTAAATACCTGGATCACATCCCCACACAGACATCTGCTCTCTAGATTTTGGGATCTCAAAAACTGAAGTCTCTCTCTCTCTCTCTCTCTCTCTCTAGGAATACTTCTTTATGTGCCAATAACAAACCTTCTTACTCTTGGCTGCTCCTTTTCCAGCAGATTTACATCCATCCTGAATTGGGGGAGGCCCCAAGCCTTTATACAATACTCAAGATGCGGCCACACCAAAGTTTTATAATTTTTAATATAAAAGCAGTAATTTAAAACCTCTCTTTGTCTTCTACTATTTAACCGAATATTTATCCACTTCAGTACCTTTCTCGTTGCCAGTGAAACGTTATACAAAAGGGGCTTTCGTATTAGACTGTAATTCCACAGAATTATGCAGTTTCAATTCTGTTGGGTGCGATTTTCACCTAGATATTATAAATTCCCATTTGTAAATGTTGGGGTTAAAGTTCGGTCAACAATGCGATATAATATTTCAATTCAGACTGGGCTAATTTAGCAGATCTCAAGCGAGTGAACGAGGTTTAATCCTGCAAACAGACAAACCGCTTTGGATCACATAATTTGCAGGAATCTTATACTGCAATTAGTCCTGCCACAAGAAACTAAATACCTTAATGTACCTACGTTAGCTACCAGTTCCAAGAAATGGTGACAACAGCAGAAACACGAGAGTTAATTCAGCCTACTGCAATAGCCTTCAGAGTCACAGATCTCAATTCATGAGCTCTCGTGAGATAGCGAGGAATGAACTTTCTAGTAGAGATCCACAACCATCCAAATTCCAACAACTGTGGGAAGCAATTGAGTCAACGTGACCCAGCACACCTGCGGCGCATTTTACGCCTCATTGAGTCAGGCATCATCGTCCGTACGATGTCGAATCCAGACTGTTCTGAGAGCTAAAGAGGGCTGCTTGCTATTAGTGCTCACTCAGTAAATACACCAAGCGACCTAATAAAGTGGTTACTCGGTGTATTTACTGAGTGAGTACCTGAAAATTTAACTGCACTTAAACAACGCAAAGCATGTCCATGCTCTGCGTTATCAGAGTGCACGTATCCATGCGTGAACATCGAGTACAGCATCTTCAAAGTGCCTGAAAGAACTCTCCCAACCAAAATTCCTGAAGGAAATAAAGCATAAAGTGCAGTCGAAAGAGCAACAGCATCTTAAGGACATTAGGAAATGATTATTGAGGGATAATTTTGGGTTATACCCACTTTAATGGGTCCCATCTACTCCGATACATTAGTGTATCGGAGTAGGCGAATTGAATTATGAAATGACTTAGTGGAGACGAGGGAGAAACTCTAAACTTGCGTATTATAATGCACGCATCATAATTTGTTGTTTCTGTCATGTTTGTTATTTTTCACACACTAAAGTACTGCGCTGTTACAGGGGCATTAAACTATTTAAATATTTACCGTTGATCTTGGAGTATTCTTTCATATTCGAAGTTGTTTTATCCAGTTACTGAGGAGTATTATCGAACAATGTCCTATGGTGAAAACCTGAATGATTACAAATCGGCAATAACAAAATTTGCAGTATCATCTTTCAAATAGATCAGACTGTATGACTTACTCAACAATCTGGGAGTTTTCAGATTTTTTAGCAGAAAAACACCGCGCTACAGAAGCTCATAGTTTAAACACTCAATTTTAAGAGATTGGGATCCATTCTTTTAAATAAGAGCGGTGAAGGAAAAAAACTTTAATGTCCTGAACGATCACTACCACACTTGTATACGTCCATGACCTATTCCACTGGAACAGTTAAAACGCCCACACTTTCTATTTAAAGGAAACATTACTCTGCACAGGACTTCAAGAGATTATGATCTCCCGAAAGGCGAATATGTGATATATTAACAACGTAAACTTTATTTCAACTCAAGACCATTCCAGGTATAAATGTGGTAGTCCTATATATAAAAATAATCAGCCCAGACACTTCGGTTGTTTGCAGTAGCAGCGAAAGCAAACTGGATTTTATTGCATCGTAAACCCATGTCGCAAATGACTTTCCGCAAGAGTTTCTATTTTGAGTTTGCAATTCTTAGTTTGAAAATAAAGCAATTTAGCAACTCTGAGGTAAGAAATTGGTAGAGTTATAAACCGGTTAATTATATGAAGCAATTTTTTCACATCCTTAAGCACACATTTTGTTTGAAAACTTCCATAAACCGATACTGGTATATTTTCAGCTATTATAATAGTATAATAATATTTTTGTATTATTATACTATTATAACAGATAGCAATTAAACATTAAAATATTCTGAACAAATTTTCTATATTCAGTTTTAAAGCTGTAAACGCGTATGTGAACCGAGCACGTGGGTACGCTGCTTCTTACCTCCATCTTAGTTCATGTAAAATTCAATGAATATTTAATATCTCATTCCTGCTGTGTGTTGGATTTCTTCTTAAGGCGCTTCTTTTCGGGAAAATCGAGTTCTTGACACATTCAATCCATTATGACAAGAATGAACATTTCAGCACACTATTGCTCTGAGAGAAATCGAAGTTGGAAATGTTTATTAAATGTTTATTAAATTAAATGTTTAAAATCGAAGTTGGAAATGTTGGAAATGATTGGCAATAATCTGATTCTTGTGCACTCGTGCGCAAAAGATGGTACACATTTTTAGAAATATGTCGTCGCCACCTCTCAATAATTTAAATAAAATTTATAAATGTAAACTGATCAAACACAATGAACGTGCATGCCGTGAAAGAATAATCATCATATCATGTAAAATCACATTTCATACCGTGAATAAAGGTACCAGGGGGTTAATATGGAGCTAAGATCATTCCACACTGACATACAACTCTCATATCAAATTCATATGCTAACATGATTATTCAGGAAGTGGCAGACAGTAAATCCCATTCATCAGAGTAAATTTTAGCTCATGTGGGATTCTTGTGGAAAGTGATGATTTAAATTCACCTCCTTCATCATCCTAGATATTTACTAGAGAGTTCAGATCTGGGGATCTGACGGGCCACTCCATTCTCTAGATATCTTCGCCTTCCAGAAATTCGTCAACCAACTGTGCCTCTTGAAGAAATTCCTTATCCATAAAAAAGGAATCGAGTGGCAGTTTTGTTTTCCTCTTAACAGCCTCACAAGAGAACTATGTGATTCCATCTTTTTATTGCTATGTATAACGTTCTCTTTCTCCAGATATAAAACCTTCCAGTTCCACCACCACCACCACCACCACTGAGGCCGACATTTGGCTCATCAGAGAACAGAACTTGGCTCTACTGCTTTCAGAGCCTCATCTTCGGTGTTCTGAACTCCACGATAAATAGAAAGTATTAGAGGACTGAAAATCGCAGGTTTTCAGGCATGGTCCTTTGTTTAAATGCAAGTTGACGTTCAGATACTTTTGTTTACTTTGGTGGTTAAAGCCAGATATTTTCCTGTGGACCGCCTTCATTTTTTAAAATTGTTTCTGTAGCCTTCAAGCACACTGAATCGAAAAACCTGACGAATTTCATGTGGTTCGCCTCCAAATCTTTCCAATGGCTTCATCGCTGACAATCATGCAGATATTATCTCCTTCCAGGGCAATCTTTTGATGGAAGAAAGTATGCTCTCTTTCAGAAATAATAATTAAAAATACCATTTAAGCTTATTTCTAGAATAAGTACCAAATCTATATGTTCCGGACCTTTATTCGAAATTTTATCTATATTTCTTGAATAACCACTTGAAAAGTTGTATATGACATACATTTCTGCAAGTTTTACACATGTTTTATCTCAAACAGTGAAAAGCGCACACCAGGTTAATTGAATTTAACTCATAGCGCATGAGGTTAATCGAACTTAACCCATAGCCATACGTTAGTACCCAGACACCAAACGGTACCTGGGAACGTAACAATTCGCTATAAGCTTTCCCATTTCTTATTTTCCAATTCCTTTTTAGTCCCAGGTGCACCGATTTCAGCACGATATTTTCAACGCTGTAAAGCTGTTAAACCCACCACACACCAAAGTACAACAGAGAAAGTGGAATCGCAGGGGACACGTTATCAGCTCAGATATACTGTATTCTTAACAGTATTTGAAGAGACTGAAAAATGGATTACGAATATTTGAGCAGGACTTGTAATTTTAGACATGATATTATCAAGAGAGGATAACGCAGAGCAAATTATCAATTGCATAAATTGAAAAGGTAATTATTTTATATTTTTTATTTCAAATTTAAATTAAACAAAGTCGCTGAGTATGTTAAATGTTCAAGCGAAAAGAAAGTAGCACTCCTCAGAATAGTCTTTTTGTTCCCTGCCATATTGGTGAAGCTGCAAATTTTAAATTTACCGTTCAGTCATCCTCGAAATGCCACTGCACAAAGTGCAAAGTAAATATGTGAGCCCAAGGTCTCCTATTCTTTAGCAAAAGTACAGATTGAAAATTTAAAATACAAATATCCTAATAAATATGTACCTTCTCAGAGAATTTTTTATTTCTTGTAGTTCTTTGTTCTGATTAGCTCTTAAGAATGTCACTTTCAGTGTTGCCAACTCTTAATAATATTTCCCGCTAGCCGCATACTCAAAATCCGCTATTTTTAGCACTTGACCCGCCAAATTTTTAAAATTTTCATTTGTTTTGAGCTTTGAGCGAAATGAAAGACCACGTGATATTGCACGTGCTACAGGCCTAAATGAGGCAACGCCGAGAATTACAAAGAATGCGGAGAAAATAAAAACAACTTTCATAGCGGGAACAACTAAAAGTGTAATTAAAATCCATTAGATTAAGACACAAAGAATTGGAAGAGATGGAACGGCTGTCATCTGTTTGGATATAAAATCAAACAAAAAACAAGTTTGCTTACGATAGAAGCAAAAGCATTAGCAATATTTTATTACGACCTTTACGTAATAAAAAAATACGTAATAATCGTAATAAAATACTTACGTATTTTATTACGATTATTTATTTTGTTTGGTAATGTTTTGGTTACAAATGTGTGTTCAATCTTGGGTGGTCGGCACCTAACCCAATTTTTCCCATAGGGCCTGTTGTTTATATTGCACGAGGATTTCTAGGAATACAACTATCGTGCTATACGAGGACTGACTATACTAAGATATTATTACACTGTGGTTATTAGAAATAATTATTACCTATTGCTCTGTGGTTATTAGAAATAATTATTACTTATTGCTCTGTGGTTATTAGAAACGTTGAAAGAGATGTCGGTAATTCGGATCGCATTTCTTGGAAGCCAAACAAATACGACGAAGAAAAATTATCCAATGCCATTCCTTTGCGGTTTCAAAAAAAAGGCGTCATTAGAATTTTTTCCACATTTTTAGATTTGATTCAACAATTTAAAGCTATGACCCAACGATCAGGTCGTTTGACCGCGAGCGTAACTACGTAAAATTGTTGGGGTTCTCCTCAGGGAAATCCAGAATAATATAAAACCGATTCTTCACTTTATAAAAAAAAAACTATGAAATATGATATCCCTACTATTTCAATTATGAATTATTTTTAGTGTTAATTAAATAATTGATTGAACAATTAATTTAATATTTCTTAAATTAATATTTCTCAATTTAAATGTTACATTGCCAAAATACATAAAATGCTAAACATTTATACTCTTCCCGCTAAAAAATCCGCTATCCGCTATTTCATATTTTTATCCGCTAAACCTGAAGCAATTCCGCTAAATCTAGCGGGAAAACCGCTAAAATGGCAACACTGGTCACTTTCAGTTATACAAAACCCATGTCTGTAAAACCATCCAACAAACTCCACCATAATCCATAATATGAAAAAGGTCCTTCAGTTCCAATATTGTTGCTGGCAGATATTGAAAAATCGTATTTTTCAATATCTGCCAGCAACAACAATCGAAACCAGGCCTTTTCTACAGGTGAGAGAGAGAAACAAATTCATATTCACCCTCTCAGTGGTACCTCCATGCACGTGCTTTCGTATCAGAAAAGCATTATTATTACAATCACATCATTAAAGTTATTTCTCCAAATGTAACGCGCGCCAAATGAAGAACTTGTTGGTAACAAACAAGCCAGTCAAGTCCATGGGGGAAACAGTATTATTAGATTACTCGCTGTTTCAAAGACAAGCCGAGAAAATCGACCGGATCTCTGTAACGATGTATTCATTTGTCGCAGTGACCTTTAGAAATCTCGTCTTCGCAAACAGTCAGCTTGATCACCACGGACACCCTAAAACAAAGTGCCTGTCACCTTCGAATACTGTTACAAAGACAAACAACCTCGTACAGTGGTTGCCAATGCCTGCGGCACAAACTCCATTATCCAACCCAGTAATGAAGATCTGTCGTCTTTCCGCATCTATGCCGTTATTTGCTAAGAATGTCGCTTTCTGACCTTCACTTCTAATTGCATCACAGAAGACATCTGCTTGTTCTTAAAAACAGGGGGGCTGTTCAACTTTGACTAACCCCGCAAGACTTGTTTACGTACCGCAAGTTAGGTTCACTAATACCAATACCAGATTACCATTATTAAACTGCGCATGCGATTTATACATTGAGAGTTGTTGAAGAAAAATATTGGGATTGAGAGCGATTGGACTATATCGAAGAGAATTATGCAAAACGTTTTAAATTCGCCATCAAGTGAATTCTTGTTCGGCCAACTCTTAGAGTAGGACCAGCTTACATTAATTAGAAGACGTACACCAATATGGATTCCGTTTAAATATTGGATCATGGAAACATTTTCTTCTGCTATAAATCCCTCTATACAGATGCACTTTCCTTTAATGTTTTTCCATTGACAAAGGTAATGAAAATTTACGAGTATATTAAACTTTTAAGTGCTGTAGATTTGCACTGCCTCGATAATTATCATCTTTCTCAGAAGTGCTGCGATCTTTATAATTAGAATCCACCACATTAACATATTCCAACATGAGTGAGTGATGGAAAGAAAAGTTGGGTTTAAGAAAAACCATTAATACTAGAGAAGAAAGAGTAGGGTTGGAAATATAATTATCTTAGCAAACAGGACACGTGGAGTTAGATTTCTCGTGATTCATAACCTAATTAAAAAGATCATCGATAAACCAGTCTGGGGATGTGCAAATGACGGCATTTGTTATCGATTAATTACGACATAACAAGAACACGAATCAAGAAAAGAATGGGACAAATTCCTCTTTTGTAAGGTGACGTTGGGGCAATTAAACACAAAAAGTGATGGGTGGGAGCAAAAATCAGTTAACCTTTCGCCATCTTAATCGGTTCGCTTTAGCGAACAGGACTGTAATTAAAGATCCCAGCAAAATAAGGTTCCATGATGGCATAATAGTATGCTAATGCTACTAAGGAACTTTCAGACAATTTTTCAACGGAATCTTTGAAGAAGGCGGTGAATGTATTTCTCCACGAATGCATTTTTGTTCATTTTAAGCTTACCTCTTCATAAATTGAATTATGAAGTGCACGTGAACATATTCATCCTTGATGTCATCTTTATTATTACCTCATACTTTGACAGCTAAGGCTTCAGCCTTTGCTGTCACAAAACTGCCAGTTGAATACCCAGTGCTGCGTGGATATATTAAACTCTTTTCAACGGCGTCTCTAGTGACGTAATCAGATTTCGCATCCACTAGTTCTATGAACTACTCGATACTACCTTCATCCAGACTCCGTTACTTTTGAGTACATCGTAATACGCGTTACTAGGGGCTCAGCATATGTGCATAAAGCGCCTATTGTATTCACTCCTCCGTCCGCCTACGTGTAATAACTAAGTTGCTAGTGGATGAATTTCCACAAAAAACTTTACCTTTACATCTTTTAGAAAGATTTGTCAGTATACTACCATTTTTTTTAATATATTAAATCACAAAGCCTGAAATGTATGTTGCATTTCACGCGCATATATTCTGAGGTTGGCTTGCTTATTTGCTAGACAAATTTTCTTCTTAAACCTGAACTTTCAGGAGAATAAAACCATTCTCTCCTGAGACTGGCTAACTCGGCCATTGTGAAAAGCAGCCGATAAAAGTTCCTTGCGTCGTTGAGATTCAAACTCAGGCCGTTTCTACTGCTACCCCTCTCCAATAGTGAAGATACAGCTTAAAAGTTATCCCACGAGGCAGTTATCGAGGATAGCTCAGTGTTTATAATCGCCATCCTCCTCATACAGGCTAGAAAAGTCCCGGAGTCTAATTCCTTCAATGACGCGAGGAACTTGTGTTCTAAATGCGGGTGAATGTTGAAGAAAAATGCTCCGATATCTACACGTCCTGGAAGGAAGGGGAGGGGAGAGGAGATCATTTTGTAGTTTAATTATATTCTTCAAGGAAATGTTTGCAAATAAAATTCGCAACGAAAATTTGGATTTGAAGTTGTCTTTACTTTGCCGAAAATATGCGTAATAGTCCAATGATAACATCCGGCACATTGTGTCCCAATGGGCTTAGTAAAAGCAGTGAAAATATTTGTAAAATAATTTAAAAAGACAATGATAATAAATCCTACTTTGCTAAAAATACGAATACAACCGTTGGTTGTAAGATCTATTGGAGCAGATGAAAATCTGATGTGCAAGCACTTCGTGGTAAAAGCTATGCGTCACCCCCACAGTTCTTTACGCTGTTTGTATAGACTGGATGCTTTTTGCATGAAAATATGAGTTCCAACAGTAAGTAAGATAAAACACGCAGATCCCTTGGGAAATATTTTTCGGTACACAAATTCTCCAGTGTTCGACTTTTTTTCTTTCAAACGAAGCACCTCATAAATTTTATTCCACAACACCTCTCACTTGTCCTTGACCTTTAGCTTTCTTTTGAAATGCATCAAGTAACGGCCATCAAAATCACAGGCTTCCTCGAGTCTCTTAAGTGAGTTATTTCCATCTTTTATGTCTTTCCATCTCTCCACTCTTTTGGCACCGCATATAACTGTCACGCCGCTTAGTTCCTTTCCTCGCCGAGTTAATACTGTGGTACGGGAAAGAGCTATATTTCGTAGTACAATATTCACCAACGCCTCATACTAACAACAGTCTAAGTAACTATGTAACCACCGTTATATCAACGTCCTCACACAGCTGTTTTTGAAATACAGTAAGTTATGGACACAGATTTAAAAGCATGTCTTTGCTGCTTCCAAGTACACGCATAGCTCTTACCACAAAGTGTTTTGCCAAACCCAATTTTCATGTGCTGCAGCAGAGCTATGTATACATTGGTAACAACAGAACTGCCTGAAAATAATCTTAATTCCAAAATACAGTGGAAAGTCGAATATCCAGACCAAGTAAGGAATTGACAGAAGGTGCTATTTAAAGGTGACGTGTGTATGTCAGTCAAAATAAAGCAAATTTAATTTATAGCTAATAAAAAAAAGCTACGTCATATGATCAAATTCAAATATGAACTGTTTTAGGGGCATTCGCAAATGTTTAAAGCTTCTCTGTCTTCACCATGTGTGTGTCCGTCCGTCCACATGCAACAACTCGACTTCATTGAACGGATTTCGATTAAATTTTATATATTTGGGTCTTTTTAAAAAGATTTGAAGAAGAACTCCTTATTGTTGAGTCATTCCAAATTTAATTAAAATTGGACCGATAAAAATTCGTCAATTTTTCCCATAAAATTGCCAGATTGACACTGGCATTTTCAACACTTGGTCTGTTGGATACGTGGGAAGATTTTTTATCAATCCTGATTTGATAGTCCCTCCTTGCTTCCCCCTCTTATAGAAACCTGTATTAGTCTCGAATGTTCAGCATTACTTAAAAAAAAAAAAAGCAAGAACAATACTAAATTTTCGTATGTTTCGTTAACGCCATGTCCCTTGTGCACCCGTTCCCAACTCTCATCTGAACAAGGTAATGTTCGCATTGCGTTACATTTCAGACGAGTTCGACTTTTTAATTAAATTTTTCATTTTCTTGATTAACATATATGAAAAGTAAATAACCAATTAATTATTTATATAAATAGTAATAGTTTTCAGTTCACTGAACATCCCTCAACGTAATATTCATTTAACTTTTTCTAATGTACTTTACTTCGTTCCTTCTGGGTTTTAATAAAAATTGAAATGCAACACGTATTTCATTTAGACCAAAAAAACTCGTACCTCAACATCGTAGTATGTTGTCAAGCTCATGTGACCGTCCCAGAGTATAAACAGAAATGGAAATTGGTGAATTAATGGCAATTCAACCTATGGAGAAATTAATTTAATTTCTTAGAAAATTACAGATTATTCTCAGACATTGCGTGGTACTTCAGTGACTGTAAAAAAGCATAACTAGTAAATTATGGTGAATTCACCTACACAGAGTTGTTAATTTGATTTATCTGATAACGTATGAAAAATTTATTTATTTATTAGCAATTGAAATATAACACGTATTTCACGTTTCCGCTGTGATTAATCTGATAATCAAATAGTATATGTATTTAAACTAATAACAAAAAGCCAGCTCTTCAAAAAGCAATGACTTTTATGGGCGAATCGAGAACATTTCGTTTCTGAGCATCCGCCATATTTCCCATTCATTCCTCCAACCAGCGCATGGCAACAAACAATATCCAGTACTTCAGCTACAGTGTACGGTAGATGGATAGCCTATATGGAAAAAAAATAATAATACTCTTGAAAATTTTCCCCTATCATTCTGAACATGACAATTAACCAGTCTTTAAAGTACCATCCTACTCGAATTACTAAGATCGTTACTCAATCTTCCAGGGACATTTTCTTTGGACGGAGAACATTCCTAACGACTACAAGCGGCATGGGAACATATAGATGAAGTGACGAAAGAAATGCGATCAATAAATGATTCAAAAAAGGAAAAGGGACATCGATGGCGGAGTGATAAAAGTTATCTTGAGGGCAATAGAGGAAACAAACGTGAAGACACAATAAGGAACAGCTCACAAACAAAGAAGAGACGATAAAAATAACAAAAGAAAAGCGAGAGAGAACTCGGACAGCAGCAAGGAATTTGGAGGCCAAGGGAATCTGTTGTCAAGAAGGGCCGGTTGAGTAATTGGTACGGATGGACGAGGCTATAGGGATTCTTCGCCTCCTTTCATCGAAGTTCATTTCCGTAATGCGCATTCTTGCCCTTCATCTCTTGTTATCATCCCAGCACTTTGGCCGCCCTTACATCAGCAACGCTCTGGCTCCTACCGCAATAGTCCCTTAATGACCGCACGTTGTGGCGTGTCCCCAAAGAGAGGACATGCGTCGCAGGAAAAGAACTGCTCCATCTCAGCGAGAGTGACAAAATACGACAACGAACGTTCATCTTGAGAACGGTTCTTTCACTGAATTCGAATTCCACATTTGATAAACACTGTCAAGCGTGTGTGTTCTCAGCCACAGAATCCAGCAGTGGACATAGTTCCCTCCAAAGCCAAATTCGGCCCTAAAATGTTATTGAAATTATCATTAAGTTTGGAAGAACACCGCACTGCGAATGAATCTTGAGCGGACTGCGTGCATAAATAAATGAAAAATGCGAAATTCGAACTCTAATCTTCATTTCGAGGGACAATGCATCTCCTGGAGTAAACTAGCGCTCGATTCCACGGGGTAATCAACGCTCTCCGCATCCTTACCTCCATCATCCGCGATATCTGTTTTGAATAAATCTTTTTCCGTCTTTTCGTTGACTGACAGCCAGAATTATTTTATCTACCTGAGGAACAGAACAATTCTGACAGTCTCCCAGTTCGGAATTATATTTATCACGTGCATAGAAGGAATGCTACCTATTGATTTTTCATCAGTCTTCCAAACGGAGAATCCTGGGCAGTTTCGAAGAGCGAGAAATTGCATTAGCGGAATATTTCACTCTCTCTCCCATTTCTATGCTAAACACGCAATGGTAGAGTTAATTGTCTTAGGCATGAAGCTGTACTGGCTGGATTCAACAATCCAATTATTTCTGGAGTTGTTTTATTCTGTTTGTGAATCTGAGCAGATAATTCTGCCGATTCTTTTAATTTAAGCGAAAATTAGTAGCCGGAATTAGTTTCTCGAAGTTTCGTGATATCTGTTCGCATTTGGCAAAGCCAAGTTTTTTTTAAATATAAAATTCATTCTGAGGAGTTGGATCGACCCCTAACTGTATCTTTGGATTTTAATCAGAATTTGACCTTTACGTTTTTTGTAAACGATATATTCTTTAAATTTCGATGTGGCTTTGTGTCTATGACTCCATCCATTCTAATGTAGGCCTACAATTATTAGGACAGTAACAGAAGTAATATTGCCATAGAGTGCAAGGAAGCTACAGGCTTTTGCTGCACTGGCAAAAAAAAGAAGATAAGGAAACAGATTATATGCTTTCTCCTTATATAGGTAACTATCCAGTTGACCTTTGAATTTATTCAAACTGTCAGCCCTAACTACCTGCGAAAGCAACTGTTTCCAGTAACCAGAATTTGCTGGCTAAAAGAAAACTTCCTACAATCTAAACGAAAAGAAAAATTCTTACAATTTAATCTAAACCTCAACTCAACCCTTGTAATTTGAATTTATGGCCTCTGGAATTCTTTATAATAGTGAGAATTCAACCTTCATTCGTTATACTAATCCCTCTCAGAGCCTTATGAACCTCAATCAGATCACCTCTGAGGTGCCTGGTTGCCAAGCTCTGCAAGTCCACATAATCGGAGTGTTTCCTCACACCGTCGTCCTTTTGCATATCTCACCATTCTAGTTGCCCGTCTTTGGACCCTTTCAAGAAACTCGATTTCTTTTTTTAGGTGAGGTCTCCATACTTGAACACACTGTTCCATATGTGGTCGTACAATTACCTTACACAGTAGAATTATGACGTCCCTGTCTCTACAGGACAACATTTGATAAATCATCGATAGGACACCATGGACTTTCCTGGCTGCCTGTTTACACTGTTCAGAAAACTTCATATCTGCCCGTATAGTAATTCCCAGATTCCTTTCAACTCCACCAAGTGTATAATTTATGTAGGGTTGCTATTCCCCAAGTGTAAGACCGTGCATTTAGCTGAATTAAAACATAGCTGCTACTTCTCTAACCATCTTTGAAGTCTATTCAAGTCATCCTGAAGGAGCGCTGCTTGACTCATTAATGACTCTACCAATCTTTATGTCGTTTGCAAATTTTGATATCATGAGTTCTATTCTTTCGCCGATGTCATTTATGAAAATGAGAAAAAACAATAGTTCAAGAACCGATCCTTGAGGGACCACACTCCCGCCATTACACCAATTTGAAGAATATCCATTAATCACAACCCTCTGCCTTCTGCTCTGTAGCCACCTATCAATCCATCTTAGAATCTTACCAGTAATCCCAACCTGTTCTACCTTATACAACAACCTCTTGTGAGGGACCGAGTCAAATGCTTTGCTAAAATCCAAATAAACTATGTCGAAATTGTTCCCTACATCCAGTTCATCAGTAATTGTTCTGAAATAGCGTAAGTTACTTAAACATTATTTTCCCTTAACAAAACCATGTTGAGTGTCCTTCAGAATGCCATATATATCTAGAATCTCCCTGAATTGCACTCTTGATTATTACCTTTAAGATTTTCCCTACCACTGAAGTCAGACAAACTGGTCTGTGGTTACCAATTTCTCCAATCCAATTTATCCAATCTAAATGGAATTTGCCCCTAGTCCAAAGATGCCCTCATAATCATCCTCAATAGTTCAATACAATACACCCCTTGGCGGTCTCCTCAAAACTATCGGGTATATGCCATCAACTCATGGGCCTTTCTTGCCTTTATACTCCAGATTTTTCTACTAAAAAGTCATCTGTAATTCATATGGCTCAGCCTTACTCGCACAGCCTCTTCTCAGCATAAAGGGTCTTTCGTCAGTAAAGACTAATGCACAGTACATATTCAATTCATCCTCAACACGAACTGGATTAAGACTCCCATATCCAGTGCACAAGGGTCCACTCTGATTCACTTTTTTCTTCCTTGTATTCACATACATGAAAAATTTCTTGTCCCCATTCTTTGCTCTCTTACTCGGTGATTTCTCATACGCAGCCTTGGCCTCTCTAACCTTATTTGTAGTACTATTACAGACCAACCTGTACCTGTAGGCTTCAGTACTTTTCATCGCTCTGTTACCGTCCCGTGCTATCTTTTTCTGCTCATCTGACCGACCAGCTGCACAGTCGTCCATTTTGGCATCCTCCTCCTGCAATATATTCTTAATGGTACGTGTGCGCTCATGGTTTCTGCGATTTTTACTTTAAAAGCATTCCATAATTAAAATGTATTCGTCCTCACTCGGCAATACGCCCAACTAAAAGATGCCCTGTAGCGCCTTAAAACTGTCAAAATCCCCTCTTCTGAAGTTAAAACCTGTGCCTTACCTTTAACTACCGCGACATCTTTTATATTCCAACTGACGATTGTGCGATAACTTCCCTTCAGTGGTTCCTGTATTTTAAGCCCTGAAATGTCATCTGATCCGTTAGTAATGATGAGATAAAGAATATTCTCGCCCCTAGTACTTTCTCTAACATGATGGTACAAATAATAATCACCTAGTTTATTTAAAAAACATTTTCCCCATGGTGAGTTGCCCTCCCACTTATTCCAATCAATCTGGGGCAGATTAAAGTTACCCATAATAAGACATTTTCACTTGCTACCCACTCCACCTGCCCACAGAGACTCTCGTCGTACTCTTTACAATATTCCGGTCTGTACATTACTCCCCTCTCATTGTTGCTTTGCTTCCAACTAACTCACACCACACAGATTCTGTACTAGCAGACGTAACTTCAGACTCAGAAAAAGCTCTTTTCGCGCTCAGGCTGCGTTTGATAGGAAGCATAACATCACCACCCCTCCTATCTTCCCTAAATACATTATACATAACATAGTGGAACTCGTAATCTCCAATTGGCACCATGTTTCTGTTAGCCCTATTATGTCAGAATTAGTTATCCTAACCAGGAGTTCAAATTCAGTCATTTCGTTGATAACACTCCTGACATTACTGAAGACACACTTAAGACTCTTCTATAGTTTACTACCCTGCAACACCCCTTGAAGTCATTTAGGTTTGTATCCCAAGCTTTGTCTTCCCCCTCATCTGAAACGTTGGTACCCTTATCAACATCAGCTGTTGTTGTGACAACAAACAAGGATTCTTGAGGTGAGTGCAAACATTACTTTGACCCACATCATCAGATAAACGAATCTAAATTACCATTCTTCCTCCTAACTAGCAATTTCCCAGAACCCTTAAGGCATCCTCAGTGATACTGGCTAAAATCCTTGCACCACCTTTGTTCAAATAAGAACATCCCTAAAAAATAGATTCTTTCTACCTACAAGGGTGGGCCAGCCTGATAAAAATGCCCTCCCCACCTAGAGTCTTGCAGATTCCCTCAAATGTTGAGTTAATCTCCAATGTTTTCAGCATATAATCGCTCCAATCTTGTCTGGGTAGATTGCAGACACCTGCACATTCTGACATAACTCTCAGCATTTTTTTCAGCAGAGTCCTATATTTATACAACAGATGGTCAGGTCGTTAGTCCCCAAGTGAATAATAATGCTCTCTTTACCTTCCTTAAAATCTGCCAACCTCTTGATAACATCATCAATTGCTCCTCCTGGAGAACACACTCTGGTTCTGGACCACCTATCTCTATTACAAAAAATGTTACCCGCTTCCCTGACAATAGTCACCCAGTAAAACTAGATCACCTTCGACCAGAACCGTCCGCACTTGGCTATTCTTATCTGGGACCCGAATCGGGATGCATCACTGGGCAGGTCACAAGATACTCGAATCCCTGACAAGCTCCCAAGTACATTTGTTTCTAAACCAAGAACAATCCTAGCCTATGATGTGATTATTCTGTTAATTACCTAAATGCCATATAAGGTGTTTTAGACTATATATTTTTCAACTTTAAGTCAAATACTTCTTCAAATTAAAGTAGATGAAGCAACTAAGAACCCGATCATGACTTCTTCGTTTCAAATTAACCACTGTAAATCTTACAATTCCTTAAACTTCCCTTACATTAATCCCGAGGCACATCGATGTTATAATCGAAACTGCCGATTAGTGAGATTTGAGTGCATTATAATTTCTTAATTATTCTTGAACTTGCTTCCTGCTTTTATAATCCTCCCCCTCCCCTTTCTTTGATTATATTACGAAAATTTTAATGCCTCAATTAAGATACTGCACTTTATTCACCAGAGGCGTTTTACTCTTAATTAGTAAGTAAATATCTTAGTAACCTCAGGGTTAAATACAGAATCGAAAATAAGCGCAAATCTGCAATTAATTAAAATTGAATTCGTTAAAGAAACCCATTCCGCATCACTTTGTATCCAAGAGCTTGTTTTACTTCAAAATAAAAGCTATTGTTATTTTCCTTACTCGCAAAGCATTGGTGAAACTAAAGATGTTTTCGTTATTTCTTTTATGGTTGGGAGAGAAACTCCTTAATGTCCAGCACTTGATCAATCTGCTTTCTACAACAAGATCAAAATAATCTCTCGGGACCTATCTTTCAACAGCAAAGTGTGGTCTGAGAGTCAGATCTCATATTGATACTTTCAGGAGGTTAACCAAGTTCTTTTATGGTGGGACATTCAAAAGAAATCGGATTTTAAAGTGACATATTGAACTTTTTCCTTTTGCAGCTTATTAGATCTTGGGGTCTTTGTAGTTTCACGTGCATTCTACTGTTTAAAAACTTGATGCGTGAAGATATCTTTCAAAATAACTAACATGTACAGGAATTGTATGCTTGCTTTCTGGTACACATAATTATTGATCAGAGCTATTAATGAACTTCGCATCTTTCAGAATCGACATTAAATATTCGCTTTTCAACGTTATAGAACCCTAAGATATACTGAGCACTGTAGCGTGCAATATATCTTAAGATTGTGCACTCTAGTGTACAGTACATCTTAAGATGTTCAAGTAAGAATTCAAAAGACTTCTTTTGGTTTTACTGAGAAGATGATGTAGCGATGGTTCATCAAAGATGTGCGTTCGTAATGCCCGTCTGAAAGCGTTGCTGCACAGCGAACCACTACATATTTACTCAAGCTAGAATTTCAACGGCCATAAATCTTCATATTCCTAAATAATGTTGCAAAAACTTCCATCTTACGGTCTTCAGTCTTGCATTAAATATAATCTCCACATCGCCCGCAGACTCTGAAAGGATAACAGTCATATCCCTTCTTCCTTCTTCTCCTGTCCTAAATAGATGAAAAATTTCTCCGATATTTTTTGGACTTTTTTCGTTGGGTGGCAACCCGAATCGACCAACCACTATGCCTGAAACTGCCTTTAGGTAAACTCACAAGTGTAATGTTAGCCTTCGGCGCAATTCTTTTTATGAAAATGTTTCCACCATTCCTGGAAGATATAAAAAATTCAAGTTATTTTCTCGCTACAAGACAAGATTACAAACGCCTAACGGCTAATCATTCTCTGCGAGGCTTCAAAAAAAGGAGTCTTCTTTTCTTTGAAGATTTAGCTGTCTAGGTTGTTTTTCGAAAGCATATTGTCATTCGATTCGTGACAGAGAAGTATGACAGGAAGCACAAATAACGGGGAATTCTACGAAGAGTAAAAATGCCCAACGACCAGACCCTGGCTAAATAACGCATCTTAAGTTGGCCACTTGTCAGGCTATTCGAGGTATTATTTCCATGTTCGCTTTACAACAGATCGCTGTAACGAAGTTTCCGTTGTCCCAATGCATCAGGCAGTCCCTGACAGCACAGTGAGTGTACTGGGTGAACTAAGGACTCGTTTCTCTGCTGGAAGTAGGAAAAGTACCGTAAAAAGCATTCTCAATACGAAAGGCTAAGTTTTGTTTGGTCGTCTCTTGTTCGCAGGCAAAAGAATTTGAAAAGATTGCGCGCACGTGTACACACACGCCCGTCTACAGCTGATCAAAATGCGCCCTCCCTCTGTTGCGGGGCTGCTTTGTCGTGTCACTTCTGGTGGTGGTGTCACCTTCCACCGTGGCAGTACAAATGTTGAGGGCGTGATTTCTTCGCCCGTGGAATGTTACCCGGACTCGTCGCCTAGCAACAGCACGTGCCGCCTTTACTTTCAAGGTGTCCTTCAGCGTCAGTTAAGGTACTTATAAGAAAAGATCCGGCGGTCTCCCGGCGAACAGTGTGATGTTGAAGAGTCTTAAAGAAGGCACCAACAGCACCTAAATGACATATTAATGAATGTTACTTCCACGTGACAAACCTGAGAAAAATAACACCGGTTTCCGGGTAAATTAACGCCTGCAGAAATAATGGATCGGTTTCGTTTAACTTCCGCAGTCATTATGGCCCTTAATCCGCCCCTCTTGTAAGGTACACAAAAGTAGAAATTACACCTTGTGTTTGTCGAACGACTGGCACAAAGCTCGTGTACAGAAATGAGGAGGTTTATTAGGAGGCTACAGCACTTTTCAACTGTAATCTCGCGAGTGATTATTGCGTTTAGCCTCCCAGGTACACATGCCCTGAAAGCAGTCTCTAGCAAAGTGCATGTGCTCTAAATAATGGAAAGGTGCCCAAGTAAAACATGGCCGAGTTGCAGCATTATTCCTCGCCCGAGAAACTCAACCACGATGCTAATAATTTGAATTTAAATTTTACTCTAACGTATTTCTGCATTTTATGTTGAATTTTCCCATAGATCAGGGAATATTTCCCCACCCACTTCTTAACGAGACAAAAGGTACATTGAATCTCTCTTCCAGTGGTAGAACAGTGGGGGACAAACACTTTTGAGAAACAGCGTTTGTCCATCACTTTTGAGAAAAGAAATGGGATCTTATTCCATTTCTTATTCCTTGACTTAATTGGAATACGACTTGTAACAATACTGATTCCCTGTATTTCAGCAATTACAGATACCAAATTTGATTAAAGAAACTTTCAAAACGCATTCTCCTCATCGGGAGTTATCATTTAACATTATAATTCAATGTAATTTAGACTACTGAGAATGCCACAGCTCAGCCGCGAAATCCGATCTAATGTCCTTAAGACAAAGAAGACGACACCAGGTTTAAAATTTGGTCATAATGCCAAAGGATTCGTTGTGGATGAAGGCAGCTTCGCTCATTAATGTTGAAGCTTCGGTTCATATAAGAATGCAACGACTTAAAACGAACCTTTTACTAAGAAACCGGCAAATTGCAAATATTTCTCTGGAGCAGAAAGCTTCCGGTGGATGTCAGAGGCAGGAATGCCGAACAAAAAGTTAATGAGCTCATTAGTACCACAGAACAGAACTGTATACCGAACATAATAACAACATCGGAAACAACTTAATTTCCTCCAATCGCGCGATGGAAGCCTTTTCCATCTACAATGGATTTATTATCTCTGTTAGAATAGACCGATGGTGCCTGGTGATAAATTTCTGTGATGAGTTTCTTTAAAAGAGCTCTTAGCATCGAGGAATGGACGTTCCACCAGGACAGCAGCAGTAAATCTAACAAAACCGCCCTTCCAACTTCTACATACATTGAGCCCGGAAAATGATATCGTTTGCAATGCTATCTTCTGGGAAAAAATTCCATAATGTATAAAAATATAATTCTCTCTCTCTCTCTCTCTGATAAATTGGTGAGTGTTTCTCTTACTCCTTATATTTTATGCGCTTTGCCTCTCTTTCCTGTACGTAAGATTGCAAATGGAAGAAACAGCGTAAATAATTCATTATACTGATATATCGCAACAAACTCTTTTGACCAGCTCTTTCCAACTAAGTGGATTGTTGTTTCATTCTCCACTTCGCTAAACGTGACACTTCAGGCTAATTGAAGACAGCTGCCGTGGACTGTGCCGACTCCAGATGCAAAATGCGTGCCTTAGTGTCGCCTGACTGCAGTTTTCGTTTAAAATAAAGCATAGCACGTGATTAAAACGAAAACAGAATGAACGACGACGATGAAGAGCATCCAGACGAATTCTCTACAAAACTCCGAGCTTTACCCTTTATGAGGGGGCTCAAAAGGGATAAAAAAGCGAACACAACGACGTCAGTTACCATCACACATTAAGACGTTTTATTAATGCTTTCCAGAGATCATAAGAATTTAAACTTTAATTTCTTTTTACTTCTGCATCAGTACTACCGGAAATGAACTGGGGCGTTTAGGAAGACGCCGACTTCCTGGCATTCTTCCTGATGCTTTTGCGGCGCCTAAAGGAAGCGCATGTGCAGAATCAATGATCTTTCAAATCCCACTCCTCCAGGAGGCCAAGAGTGTAATTTATATTTTCACAAGATCTTTAATGAGGCAAATTAGAGTCAGGTAATTAGGCGCTTAATCACTTGGTAGTGTTATATTAAGTGTCTTTGAAGGATCGAAGACGCCCGAATCCAAAATAAGTAATCTTGTGAGAACGTTAACGGATTGGTTATCTTGTGAGTCGATCTGTTGCATCGAGGTGAGTTTCCAAAGCGACTAAATGGAGAGAAAACGCTCATTCGCTTTGGAGGTAAGGATAAAAGAAACCGTAAAATGTTTCAGAGAGAAGTAGTTGAAAAGAATCCATGAAAATCAGTTCTTTAAAACTCATAGCAGTTATAAATAAGTATAGAAATATTCATTATGTTCTTAGAAGGATTAGAAATCACTCCGACAAGATACAGATGCTCCAAAAACTGCATCATCATGATAAAGATCATATATTGGACTTCCGTCCTCAGTTTCTTTAATATCTTCAGGAAATCTTCGCATTCTCATCTAGTTTACGGTTGAAGCACGATTCTGTCCAAATAGGTTTGTTAACAAACCATGAGAATTGGAAGAGCAGAAAATCCAACGATCCAAAATGTGCTGAGTTGCACATTGCAAGATGAGATGGTGTGCGCTGTTCTCTATCGACATCATTGGACAATATTCTAGAGAAGACTAGAACCTATGGGATGCGTGATGCGCTTCCACCGGAAAATATTGTCTCAGTTTTAATGTACTGTATTCTTATAATATAAAAACCTTTTAATATAAAATTTAATTTGTTTTTATTATTAATAAATATTTAATAAAAACAAATTTAGGTTTATATTCTTTAAAAAATTAATAAAAACATTACTATAGAAATTTGTGGGTTTCGATTAAAGTTACTTTAAAAAAAGAAAATTGTAGCTCCTGAAAAAACGTATAAAATGCAACTGTACAGCATACAATTCAATCTTAAAACACACTTTGATTGGAAGACCAAATCAGATACAAACAGAAATAAATCACACTGTGGAAGTATTAAATATTTATGAAGTGGAATGAATTAAAACTTGTTTTTATTATACTCCAGAACAGCCACAGGAATGCCATATCTTCATTATTATGCTAGCTAATGCAGCAGGACTCAGTTAAAATGGGCCGTGCAATACTTGTGGCAATAGATGCATTTGAACACGCACTTGTGTAACAATGATGAGTCACGAATGCTACCTCAGGACGTTGAAGATCCAAAAAGGATTTTTATCATCCCTAAAATTCTTAAGACCGTAGATCTTGTCTTATCTACCCACTGGTGGAAAGAATAATCCGAATAGAAGCCCAAACTCTTGATAGTCATCGCTAGAAGCTATCAAAAAACCACCAATAACACAATTTAAAAAAAAATAAATATAAACAGTCGACGAGGATTAAAATGAACTCATTTTACATTTGTACAATTATAAAAACATTCACTTCTAGTTGACCCAACTATCTACAAATTAAACTCTTTTTTTATCGAATAAATAACAATCATTAATCTCGTGGTAAACCGAGCAATTGGCTTCAAATAAAGCTTAAAAAGGAGAGCGTACAACTCATTAACAAAATTCCCAGCATAGTCACGCGTGCGTTTTGCCTCTTTGTAAATCCAATTATCTTTTGCACGACTCATTAATTAGCTCCTTAAGGTTTATTCAAAAACTGTTCCTTTACATTTTAGAAAGCCATGCAGGAAGTGGAGTGTTAACAGCTTCACTGCAACGGAAGATGCATCACTGCAATCAGTTAACAACGTACTGCGAATTTTTTGTGACCACGTGCAGATTAAAATGCTCAGGAACTAGCCCATTCTCCCTCCCCACCTCAGAGGTATTTACTCTCTTGATTTTAATATTTTAGGCCAGGTTAATAGTTTTGAAAAAGGAAATTTGATAAAGAAGGAAGTTCTTATAATTCTAAATGGAAGTTACCTGTCGTGTACTTCCCCCAAAAAACTCAAATCCATGGTATCTTATACTGTTATGGCAACAGCCTTCAGTACGTCGAGTCTAAAATACTGAAAGCTGTGTTGCCACATGAAAAGGCTCAGAAACACTTATCCAGTTATTAAATTTTCGACAGATAAGAGGTTTCTGTTAATGGTACATCAACGTGTGTTGAGAAGCTCTTAACAGAGATTCAGGCTTGGATGGAAAATGTCCATATTTGAAAATTCTGCAAATAACCAGATCTAAGAAGAATCACCAAAAATCTCGATGGTTACGTCAAACATCAAAGAGTCACATTAACTTCAAAGGATTGAGCAGACTGCGCAGTGAGTTCGATGTTCTTGTTAAAGTAGGTTTGTGTGCTTCTGTGGAAATTACATTTTCAGGAACGGAGAGACAAAAAGAAAGGTTGCCCAAAAACTCGGTGGCATTACTTACCAAAAAAAAGGATATTTCTGAGGGAAGTTTAATAGATGAAAGATGAAGAACATACGGGAGAAGCCATTATAGGAAACAGAGCCAGAAAGATGTAATCTCCAACTCCCTCCTTTTTTTCAAATAAAAAGGAGAGTTCGAGAAGATTTAAAAACAGTAAGCAGGATTTCGTTTCAATTTCTCTTTGTGATTACAAAAAAGCAGACTTTAAGGGAGGGGAAACTCTTGATGGCTCTGCAGAATACGACCACTTGCAAGAAGGCCCTCTTCTTCTTCTTCTTGCGACACTAAAAGCAATTTGCGATTTCCATTACGATTGCGAGTGTGGGTATCAGTCAAGGCATATTACCCGTTATAGTTCAAGGATAAAATAACACCTGCGCAGCTTTCTTTTGTTACCTCTACAAAATCATTTTCGATATTTCGAGGAATCCTTTTTGGGGAATCCATGATTCTAAAGACACAACCCAGCTATAAAATAAGCAAATTTTCTGCTCACACTCCTAGGTGGCCCTAAAAGTCAGAGGAATTTAGAAAATAGAAAGCATTGCTACGTACAGAATTAGGCACTTAGTATTTGGTACGGGTACATCTATCTCAATATTGTGGAGGAACTGAGCCATGAGTTGCCCTAGTATTGAGCTACGTACTTTAAAAAAAACACTACTCCAATGAAGAAATATATTGCTATTCATTTAAGTGTACAAATCAATAAAAAATTAACTGAACATTTCAGTGACCTCGGGGATCTCTCTCTCTCTCTCTCTCTCTCTCTCTCTCTGCGAAATCTCAAGGTACTGTGGACACACTTTGAGAGCCACTACTTAGGCAGTTCAGAATATTTGATATTTCTTAACTAGTAAAAAAATATTATTTATTTATCTCAAAAACTCTCATCCAAGACTTCGGTCTATGGTTTCCTTCCACTTTCATTAAAAAGACAAAAACAAAAATTATACCTCTCTGTCTCTCATTAAAAGTCTCCAATGGACTCCAAGATTCTCTAAAATGGCCGCTCAATAAACGTCTGATTGATGTGTTTTATGTATTTTCCAACTTCTCAACATATGCTAAAGAATCTCTTTATTTTCGTGCAAAAGGAAAAAAGCACTTGTTAATGTTGGAAGGTTAGCGGAAGGTCACTTGAAGTGATCTTCCGTTGACTGGAAATCCTATGCAAAGTGTCGCTTGTACTGGGATTGGGATCACTTTTTTTTTTTTTTTTTTTTTTGATTTTCTCAAATGACATCAATGAAGGGATGGAGGGAGTAATGTCAAAATTTGCGGATGATGTCAAGATCGATAGAGTAGTTAATGATCACACAAAAGTGAGAGCTATGTTTTTTAAGGCAGCAAAATCCAAGGTGTTATACTAATCCTAAAAGTTACGATACGTTGGACATCAAGTTCTCCGAGAGCAGTGTAGACAGGTGGCAATAATGGCCCATGGTATACTATCGATGATTTATAGAACATTTACTCGTAGAGATAGGGAGGTCATAATTTCACTGAATAAGGCACTTGGAATACTGTGTCCATGTATGAAAACCACACATAAAAAACAGACATCGAACTTCTTGAAAGGGCCAAAAAGATGGGCAACGCGTCTGTTGAGAACAACAAAAGGAAAGACTTCGATTCAGACCATATCAGGAAAGATTTCGATTCAGTTGGCTGCGATGATTTGATTTAATTGAGGTGTATAAGACTCTAAGAGGTGAAAGTAAAATGAATTAGGATGAAATTTTCACTGTTATAAATTATCCACTGAGATTAGAAGCCATATCGCGGTGAGTGGTTTAGACTGTATTGCAGGAAGATTTCTTTTAGTCAGCGAGTTGTTAATTATTGGAATAAATTGTCTCCATGGGTGGTTGAGGCTGACAGCTTGGGGAAATTTAAAATTCATCTGGATAGCAGCCTGCGTGAGGATAAAGTAAAATAGGTGTTTATATTATTTTATTATTTATTTGTATTTTATATTATTATTTAAGTTATATTATTATCAATAAAAAGCTGCAAGCTTCCTTACACCATATGAGTAATACTAAATACTATCACAGATACGCAGTTTCTGCTTGTGTGCCTTTTCTAGAGATTTCCTTGGGCACTGTTCTTTTGTATTCCTCCTCTTTCTTCTAAATACGTACATTAACAGTCAAAGTCCATTCACAGTTCAATTCAAAACCCATTAAACTACCTTTTCTTCTTCGTTCATTCATTTAATTCTTTTGCTTCTTTTTAATTCCTCGTCTGTTAAATACAGCTTACGGAAATCATCAATGAGAGCAAGTTTTTTCCGGATTTCTAGTCCATCCATGGCACTACAGTATTATTGGTTTTCAAAGACCTTTTTGTAGTCGAAGTCACCATTAAAAAAAAAAAAAGTCAAAAGAAAAGTGTGTGCCCACTTTTGCCGGCGCCAAGCAACCCCTATTGTGAACGGGCTGCTGTTCTAAAATCACTTAGCGTTCATCTTCACCAAATGAGGGAGAGTCCATTCTTAATTAAATCCTGTCCCAAGTAATTAACAAAAATTAAAGAACGCCCGAGCTGCTCTGTAAATTACTTGCCATTGATAGCTCGTGCGAAGAAACCTTTTAGAGCTTTCCGCTAGAAGAAATTCCTGAAACTAGCAACGGAAGGACATGCGTGATTGCCAAATGACAACCTTAAGATGGTAGAGGTCTAGCCTAGAGGACTTCTGATATAAGAGCATCATCTTATTCCTGAAGATTAAGTACCATTTTTTTTTTTTTCGCTAGCCACAGAGTATTGATCAGAAGAGCACGTCGAATAACACAACGATACTGCTGAACATCAAGGGATCTCAAGCAAATAGATATGTTTACAGTGCCTCAAATCTGCTGTGTTCTAAGGCCGGTTTGTTTACTTTTGGATGAAAACGCAAGTAAAAAATCGAACTACTTCAAAAAACTTGTAAGACCATGATATGTTTCGATGTTATCTATGGGATTTGAATCCAGACCTTTCTAAAGAACTTTAACGGACATATCCATCAACCTTCCATGCAATCAAACTGATACCAACATCGTGTGAACAAACTCGATGCTAGATGACAATCTTAGCATAATTTTCTTACGAATATAAGACTATTAGACTGTTATTGTCCCATACACGTACAATTCACATCCCCCAGTCACACCGATGGCGAAACAAGGAAGTCGAGGATGTCTAATGATACCTGTAGAAGCCGCAAAGTTTGACTTTTTAATAAAATGGGACATCCTAGTATCTGATCCACCATATACCCTGTCATCGCAACAGAGGTTGTTCTTAATAAACGTCATTTAAGATGGGACGAGGTATAACTAAGTTCTACAGAAATGAAGCAGCTGATCAACACGCTTGTCACATATCGTGGAAAACAACTAAGCCAAAAAAAGAAAGCTTCTGTCAACACTCTAGAAGTTAAGTAAAAGGGAAGTGTAGACCTGCAGTGTGTCAGTTATTAAAAAAAAGCTTCAAAAATTCTGACTAATACTATTTTATTAATATTCCATTGTAGTATTACTAAAATAGATTAGATCACATAGTGTAGTTACACTTTGCGTAAGGATTTTTCTGGGGACTCCGAAAACGAAAGCGAGTCCCCTTTCCTCGGATATCATAACCGAAATGATAAAATCCAAATCAATCCCATTTATTTAAACCGATTAATACGGATTTGAAGAAGGAGAAAAACACATTGGACACGTATCGGCATCCGGATCTGCATTATTAAACGAAGTTTAACTCTGACAGCGCATTAACGCGATCCAATCAGAACTTCACTCAGTCAATTATCATTTAAACCCATACTAGCACACTGACGACATTTAAAGAAACGATTTCTTCAAAGCATAATCTTTTTTGCTGACGTCATTGAAAATTTATCGATTTTTACCAACACCTTATTTAATTAGGCTGGATGACGAGTTTAGAGAAAAAAAAAAAACAGCGAGAGAAATAAAAAATGCTTCGCGGAATTAAAAAAAAAAAGCAAACAAACAGCACAACCGGGGGAACATGCTCAAGTGGATGTGATGAACTGAAAAAAAAAATGCTCTTTCAATTACTGTTATCTAGCAATGATTAATAGCAGTAATTATGATTCGAGAGTTAGCTAAATTTGGAAAGAAATGGGAAGTTGGATAAAGAAGAAATCCCTCTGCAACTATCGACAGAAATTTCTTTGAAAGTTGAGGAAAAATAAGCAAAAGCTTCTCTGAGAATGTTTTCCGAAAACAACCAGTCGTGCGAGTTACAGTTCAGAAAAAACAAATAGAAAATTCACATACTTCTGTGTGTTTTATATCCACAAAGAAAACTGTTTTCAGTTTGCAAACTACCATCAGCCTTGGTAGAATGCGTGAAGCATGCATTTGCACAACTTCAAATGTTTCTCAGAACTGCCAAATGATACAGCTACATTCTATCAACCCAATACAGAAGAAACGTGAGGGCCATCGCGTGCAGAAGAAACGCGATAACAACGTTATTCGTACATGATCACTCATGTGGTGGTTGTTAATAATGGATTTTTATTTCAACTACAGAATCCACTCCATTGTGTAGAGGAGTGAGTTGTCACCAGAGTATCGGTTAGGCTTAGCGCGTCCAGCAACAAACTTCTCTAGTAAACAACCAGATGTGGTGTACAACACCACCTAATTACTAATTCATTACCGGAGTTACCATGTACTCTCACAGTCCTGTTGAAATAATGGGTTCGCAACTTCAAGCGTGGTAACTGTTTTATAAGGCCGTGGGGATAAAAATGCGTATGTAATTATTTGTGGCATTACCTAACCCTTGTAATTAAGGTGTTTCCTTCATAATGCGAGCAGTTAATCATCTCTCTGGGAATATCTGTAATACGAAAACCTCTTCCACGACTCTCGGAGGAGATGGATGACGCAAGAGGCGGAAACGTCACAAAAACTGCGCAGTTACAACAACAACAACAGCGAAGTTCTTTTTAAGGAACTTTTACAATCGCACGCGCGCTGTGCTGTAAGGGCTTCAAATAGAAACGTTTTGAAACTACAGAAATATTTTTAGAATGGCACGTTAAGAATAAACCGAGTCAACAGTGAGAACTCGGGACATGAAAAGCGAGGGATTCGGATGACGTCTGCGGGAGCAATCTGGTTGGCGAGGCGGTGGCAGTCCACTTTGAAATCATTACTGTTACTCCTTCCTTCAAGTTTTTATATGAACATTTATCGGTCCATTAACATAAATATTTGGTACGGGAGGGAACCTTCCTTTGCATGTTCGGCAATGTATTTGATGTGCCGAGTACGCCACCAATTCCTGGAATCAACAACCAAATCAGATAAAGAATAAGGATGGTCGTGGGCAAACTCATGGTTCAGATCTGGTCTTTCGCAGATAGTCTCCTGCTTTACATATATATCTCCATTATATTTGACAGTAATAGTCATGACGAAACATAATATTGTCTTGACTTTTTGAGTTTTGTGGAAACCCTCAAACTCAAGACTGGCGGTGGATTCCATCTAGTAAATTCCGGTTAGATGGAATTTACTGCTAATGGCTTCGTAGGAGTTTGATAATTATGCTGGTCACCGTACGATCTGGAACTGATTTTCTATAGAAGCCTCTCAACTTGAAAGTAATGCAAATTTTGTTTAGTAGCAGCTGATAGGTTGAACTGAAGAATATAAACTAAAAATCTGAAAGACGAAACCAGAATGATGGTTATCAAAATTTCCCTTTCTTCGACAAGACGAAGAAGAAGAAGAACTCTTTATTGCATACAAAACGCACATGCCGTACACAATACCCTTCACGGCCAAAAGCCAGGGGTTGGATCAGAAAGACCTGGATCAGAGTCAATAATTTAATCCCGATGACGAATATTACCAAATTTCTTGACGTAGATAATTAATTTTCTTCCAAACTCATGGGAATTACTAGAAAAAAATGGGCTCTCAATAATTGGACTACGAATGTCTTGTACAACACGGTTATCCTGCCAATTGCGCCATACAACAGGAGCCCCATTTTCGAGGGCCAAGCTATTATCTTTTCAAAAGAAACTTGGATTTCAACGAAGATTTTTTTTGCTCCCTTTAAATTGTGCTTGCAGAAGGGTATCCGCCGGTGTTGCTTTCATATCAGAAGTAAAACGTCAATTGATTTCGATGTCATCATCGTAAGTAATTCAGCCGATCCAAAGGAGAAAGCACTTTGCCCACCGCTTTTGTTTTGCCGATGCCAAGCAAGATTGTGAGATTGCACAAAGGGGCTGCTAACACAATAGGTCACACCAAATGTTACTTTTCTAAATAAGTCTTCAAAAGATAATTCACCCGAGTCTGTTCACAATTTATATTATCACTGTATATGGATCAATAAACGCTAAACTTAAATTTATTCATTTTTCTGACACGGACCGCCACTTTAGAGGGCCCTAGCCACTTTAGGGGACCTTAGAGAATTGGAAGCATCTGCTGTATTAATCTATTGTTTATGGAGCTCTCAGGCAACAATTCATTGAAAATAAAATCATTGAAATCCTAGACTTAGACTGTCCTATTTTCGAATTACGCCAAAGCTTTGTTTACTCGACGTAAGTTACTCCTTAATACCTCTGACAACTGAGGCAAACTTGATTGCAATGATTGCAATTGACCAGGATAACCTGCTAAATTCGCTGCTTGAATAGCAAAACATTACTGACCCATTTCTGGTCATTTTACAGAGTTCTATCACCACGGCAGAGTTGAAGTAACGTTCAGGAGCTAGTAAACATAAGTCGCAACACATGTCCATCTCCATTGCAGACTGGGGTTTTCTGCGGGTCGTATTCCAATTCTAATTTTCACAAAAGATCGTAAATCATTCTTTCTATTGGCATGATATTGGACAGCGCATGCACATCAAGTAATTATGGTTTAATGATGTCGACATGCCCACTGCGGTGTTCGCAAACTTCTCGCTGTTATCAGAAGAGTCTCGCCCACTTGTTCGGCACATCCACAGTTGCTACGGACAGAGCGGAAACCAAAGGAACAGATCACAATTAAGAACAATTTAATTTCCCTTTTAAAAATCACGAAGTTAACCTACGTGAATCATCGTATCACGTTGTGAAATAATGCTATCTGACACTAATTGAGCATTCTACAGAACCTTTAAATAAAAATTGGATCTGCACACTTTGCCCATCGCTTCTCAAGTTCGACCATTAAAGACATTTCGATGTCTTTTAATCAGAGATAATAATCGTCTATAATTGGAAAGAAATTCTAGAGTTTGCCTTTTTTTTAGCCAGTTCTGGACGTCGGTGCTATTGGATTACGAACCCTCAATTCCTTCACTAAATTGAGAAAAATAAAACAAATGCCACGCTTTTATTGACCAATTTCTCAACAAGATGTCTTTTGATGTGGAAGAAGTGAAATTCGATGCAAACAATATTAAAGATAGTGAGTTTTGGCACAGATTAAGGGTCCGAACAACCCCCTCCCCTTCGTTAATCTTAGACTGTCCTATTTTCGCTTCGTCGACTTCTAACAAGAATTTTCTGCCGCCTCATTTCACCTGCTCGTGCCACTATCTGCGGCAATATCCTGCCACATCTGGCACGGTCAGCTGAACGACACTCCAAAAAGTACTACTCGTAACTTCCTGTCCGTTGAACTTCTACTGCACCTCCCTCACGTGCGGCTTATGACAGCCCCGAAGTCCTCCCTGTAGACACGCATGCTGATGTGTCCTTGGCAAGGTCGAAGGAGGACAAGTCGAAAGCTCTTTCATCGCTTCTCTCGGACTTCCTGTCACCATACAGCGGGTCATGCTTCTCCGCAGTTGCCACATAATTACTGTCTTCTGTTGCTCAACTGACAGCACTGTCACTGCGTCTTGTCCCCTGGAAATAAATCAACCGGAACAATCAGCGAACTGGTCATTATAGAAGCTTATCATCACCACACTCTACTTCTCCTCAGATCTCAACGCTGTCAATGAATTAATGAAGTTGCGTTTGATATTTATGTTCCATCGGTTCGTAGCAGTTTACATTATGGCCTTTTGTAAATAAATCTATTCAGCAGACGTATTTCACTTCACCGCGAATCCTCTTAAAGCATCTGATATTTATTTTATAAATATTTTATTAGAAAACTCAGTCCATTTCGATGATAAACGTGTGCGATAGGAGAAAGAGAGAGAACACAAACATCATGCTTCTTGCATATTGCTAGGCTACCCAACTGTTTTAGTTCATTATACTAAACTGCTGTTCAGTGTAAAAATAGCATCCAGTGATGCTTTCTTATTGCTTATGCTTTCCACAAGGCTGCCGTCCGCCATGTGGAGAACTAGAATTTAATATTTGAGTTAATCATGTATAATAGTAGTGGTTTCTCTGCATAGAAACGAATAAACAGTCCATTCTGGGACACAAATATGAAATATTTGATAAAGGGCAACATTTATTCCGATTGGCTAGGAAACAAGTCGTTTGTCATTCACCAGGATTCTGAAAGTTACTTAGTCCATGCTATGATCATACCTCATTTATTGGAATCATTGGGTTTTGCCGCTAAGTGGCGTGAAATGCAAGCACAAACTGTACCAACTTTTTTTAGCTAGTGGTGATAATTATTTTAAAAACTAAATCAGAACTAAAGAACTGAAAAATGGTCTTGGGCAGGACACATAGCTCGAAGATGTGATGACAGATGGACTAAGAAAATAAGAGTGGTACCCAAGAGGAGATAGAAGAAAACTTGGAAGACAACGGGAGATGGACAGATGAAATTGATGGATGGCCATTGCACAAAACAGAAGGAATTGGAAAGTCCTGGAGAGGTCTTCATCCTGCAATGGGTGGATTGAAAATGGCTGATGATGGATTCTTTTAAGACCTTTGATCAATTACGTAGAGAATTTGTTTATTTATAAAAAGACAAAAATATATTAAAGACGATCTCCCCCTGTCCCAGCTTAATTTTCATAAATAAATTTCAAATGAAAAGAGAAAACCCGCAATGGTATCTCCAGCGCCGAGTGATATACTTGTATTCCAATCCTCTGGGCTTTAACGCATTTATGTCACTTAAAGTTTCTTTAGATATTAAATTGTTCGTATTACGTTAGACACCTCTTCCTTAAGGAATAAAACGTCTTTTGCAATAAGACTGGGTTTTCTGCTAACTGTTCCGCTGCTTTACAAGCGCGCAGAAATGAAATCTGACTGTTTTGGCCAATCTTAAATTGACAAAGTTCCCGACAAACAACTATTTCTTATCAATTCACAAAGACACACTTGATCTCAAGGACTAAGTAAGTAGAATTTTCGAAAAGACGACACACGATTCCGAAGACGGTGTCGTGTCACCGTAATGTAAAAAGTCGTTTTTATTGAAGTCACGCGCTATCTTGTCTTATCTTCGTTCTTTTATTTGATCGCGTGCCAAACGCTTTTGTCACAGCCTTTGTATCTTAGCGACAAAAACGATTTCGCCGTCCTTTCTGCCAATGATATTTGCCGACAAAGAAGGAGGGGGACTTTCTTAAGACGAACAAAGGAGAGTGTCAAGAAGTTATGTGGATAAGTTGTTGAAATCTACATTAAATCAAGTAGCGCATTGTGTCCGCCAAGGTTATTTAATTTGCACCCCCTTCGCGAGACCCCCCTTGTAGCTGATGCGAACGAGAGGTGAAAATACAACGCTCCACCGTTCCTGATCGATTTCTGCCCGTCTGCATACCTCGTGTCATTTCTGCGTTCCCCATATCCCATTTCACGTATCGTTTTATACGCTTCTCCCATAACTTTATATCAACTCTCACAGATCGATACCCTATTGTGCAAGCGCCCAGATTGACTTCTAAAACATTTGCGCGAGCAACACAGACATCTACTGTATTACGGTCAGCATTGGGAATATGGTGGCTGCAATGCCCAACCTCGATGAACACCTCCGACTCAACCAAAATTAATAAAAGTTGAAATATCAAATTTTTTAAAAGATTTAAGGTGAAAAGCCCACATATGTTTGTACATCACCTGCAGCATAGGAACTCAACTAATTCTCTGACGATGGCTTTAGTGTAATCGGCCACATTATAACGTCATAGCACGTGTTGCTCGAAAAGTATCTCGCAGTACGTGGAGTCTTTGCTGATCTCTTCGAACGAAACCTAGTAGCCTGAAAGAGGTTTTAGGGGCATCGCCCCAAATGTGAGAACAATATTCCATGGTAGGGCGGATTCGTGATTTGAACACAGTGAATCAGTTGTTTGGAAGAAAAGTAACGCAGAGAGCGAAAGAGAAAGCCCAGTTTTTTTTAGATGCAGAAGAAGCAATATTTGTGATGCTTATGCCAAGAGGGAGATTAAAAGTCAGGGTAATCCCCAATAGAGATAGATATATGACCTTGCCTGGAAATCGAAGTGTCATCGAAGATAAGCATAAGAGCAGAAGAATCATTTTTGCGAGATATGAGACAGGACTGAGTTTTAGAAGGATAGAAACCAACTAAGTTATCTTTGCCTCACTGAAGAATTACCTATACATCAGCATTTAAGGAATTGGTAGTGGATATTCGAGAAGTTGAAGCTGATTGAGTGGGACAAAGTTTCTCAAACTGCAAAGTGGAATGCAATGTGCTATTATCAGCAAAACTAGGGACAGGATTTCTGGTCAACGGAAGAAGATCATTAATATACAAAAGGAAAATAGTGGGAGAAAGAACAGAACCTTGGGGAACACCAGCATTAGTTAGAAGACAGAGAGCCATCTACCATTACTCTCAGTGATCGGTCAGAGAGAAAACTGGATACCCAATTACAAAAAACAGATTGGCAAACCAAAAGATAGAAGCTTATTTAGAAGACCTTTATGCCAAACACGATCAAAAGCCTTTGAAATGTCAAGAGCAGCTGCTTGAGTCTCACCAAACATTTCCATTGAATTTGTCCACAAATGGGTAACATAAGCCAGAATATTACCAGTGGATTGACATCGACGGAATCCAGACTGGCGATCATTGATCAGATGGAAGGTTTTCTCCATTGACTGAATGATTTCTCCATTACTTTAGAAAGAGTAGAAGTAAGTGTAATGGGACGATAATTGGATGGTAGGGATTTGTCACCCTTTTTAGGAACTCGCTGAATATTAGCAAATTTCCAAGCAGAATCCTCTGTATTGCTTGATTTGAGAGTATTTTACAGGGTCTATTGCCAATGAATTAGAAAGGTTGACTGCGTTGTTTGGAAAGAAATTCTTCAGACAGCAGAGGTTGGACAGTATAGAATGTAACATAGATGTTGCCATTATCTCTACTTCCTCTACTCCAGCACGTGGAGTAGAGATAAAACCTTGAAAACTGGGGCGACAGTCACACCGGTAAGCATCTGAGAAAAAGAAGAATATTGCTGGATGCTATGTGAACTCTCCAGGGAGTGATATTTAGGTTAGCACATAACACAGCCCTGGAGATATGGAACGGGTTGCCGTTGACCCTATTCATCCATCGCATTATTCAGCATGATGGCGGAGCAGAAGACCAGATTGGTGAATCGATAGTGCAAATGGTTGAAGGCACCGCTGGACATATCTATTGACTACATCGACATTGAGTAACCCCGTCAGTTCTTGTCGAATTCCCTACATCGCCGCGTAAGTCTTCATGATTGAAAATTGGTTCTAAAAAGTGTCCTCATCCCATGTCAAGCCGAGGTCTGTGTGAGCCTTCACTTTCTTTATCTGCAGTCCGTTGTGATAGGCTCTAATTTCATTTTTGATTCTCTTTTATTTTTTCGCAATGGTAATTTGAGCTGATTTACGTTTTTTTAATTACGTTTAGCTCCAGGCCTGTTTGCAGTAGATAGGCTACAAGGCAGTTAATTAGGGCGGAGACTGACTGATTTATGAAGAGAGTCTGTCCACCGTCTTTCGATGTTATGTGTAATTTGAGGTCCTCCGCACATGATGAAAAATCAACGTACCTTGCGAGGAAATGTTCAAGGGCAACGCGAATAGCAGATCGGACAGGACACCTCCCTGCGGCACTCCCCGCATTATGCAGACCTCCCTTCGGCACTTCCCGGCTGATGATGAGTTGTCTTGGTGTAAGGATGAGGGTGATGGTTTTTAACAGGCTTCCTGTAATACTAAAGTATTTTTCCGGAATGTAGATGAGAGCGAGAATTGAGAATTTATCATAAGCAGCTGATATATCAAAGAAGATGACGTACAACTGAGATTTACTGTTGACAGCAGTTTGAATTTTAAATAGGGTGTCCAGTAGGCTTGTATATGTAGATCTTTTGGGGATCACAGTATGATGTTTAGGTCTGTGAAATAAGATAGTTTTCTCAAATACTTTTAATAGAGAGCATCCCACTGAGATTGGTCTGAAGTCCTTAGGCTCTTTAAGGTTTCTTCTTTTGGGTATGGGTTGTACCCTGTAGTGTAGTGATTCCACATTGTCGGGATTGTTGCGAAGTTTAATATCTGATTAAAGATTGTTAGAAGTAGCTCCACAATGAAGGCACTGCACACTTTGACCATGAATAGTTGTTGTTGTTGTGTTGGTTTTTTGGAGCATTAACAACTAAGGCCATATTGCTCCGGGGATATGCGGTGGTCATTCCCTGATCTTTCCGCATCCTCCGTATTTGGTGGTCACGGGCTCAAAACCCTGTCTAATCAAGAAGCGTTTGCTACGCACTGCTGCTCCTGCCCACCTGGCTACGGAGGCGCCACCATGAATAGAGAAAAACGGTCAGGACCAGTTGTAGATTTATTGGAAAGTCTGTTGATAGAATTTATAAGCTGTTGCTTTGTTAGAGATATACTGTAGTTGAAAGTCTGGAGTGTATGAAGAATTCGCTTAGGTTTGGGGTTCTTGGATCTGATGGCACCTCATTTAAAGTCAGAGATTCCCATTCCTCTCTTCCATATAGAAATCCTTGTTGCATTTGGATATAATAGGTTTGGAGTGGTTTATTCTGTTGAGTACCAGCTGCTGGACTGCATTTCATTTACCCCTGGCTTGAAGCCGTGAAGGGAGTTGTATACAGCAATGTGCCTTCTGTATATAATAAAGATTTCTTCTTCTTCTTACATTTAAGGAAGACTACCTGCTCTTTCTTGTACATATGGCAGTCAGCTGAGTTAAGATACTTTTTCCATTTTCTTTCTGCAAGGATGATTTCTGGGTGGAATATACTTAATGGAATGTACTGTTTTGGTCATCACTTCTTCATTCCTGAATGCTTCGCCAACTTTTGAGTCGTTAGCAACGTTGAATTCAAACATGATTGGAGAGTGATCAAAAGGGAAGCTGTGGTATTCGGTGGTCAGACTAAGGTATGGGAGATTGCGTAATAATAGATTCAGCATCTGGTTTACTCTGGTAGGAGATGTGATCTGCTGAACTAAGCCAAATGTCCCCGTGACTGTTGTGAGATCTGCAATGGCCTCATCATGCCTGTAATGAAAGTCGGGGTAGTGGGAGCTAGATTGGCTGCTAACCATGCTAGGAATTAACTTCGTGAATCTTCCATGTGGTCAGGAGGTAGATATACAAGACAAATTTGGAATTGTATGCCATCCTTTCTGAATGTGACATATGAGACTTCAAAGTTATCTGATTTGGTCACCTGGAATCTTCATTGTTTTATAACTTGATGAGTATAGTAACGCAACAATCCTTGATCTGCGCTATTTATAGTACAATTCCACTAACAAGCATTTCCATTTAAACTATGAATCTATATTAAAGCCTTATAATTTTTGATAAACTGCAAAACAGAAGCTACCCTAAATGCGCCAGACATCAGACAGGGTAAGGCCCTTTCGTGCCAACAATTGGGCAAAGGCGAGCGTGCCATGGAGAAGTTTCAATGTACATGTATATTATTACAAACTTATAAATGGGTTAATATTATTTGGACAGTGGATAGAGTCAACAATCCATAACAGGATTGCAAAGGGCGGAGGGGTGTCTGCCAAATGCAACGAACGCTGTATATAGGGACAACATCGCTAGTTTCCGGTGTGGCCGTCTCATCCTAATTACTTCGCCCTTACAATGTGCTCGGAGGACGCGCTTTTTGCCTATCCGTAATTGGATGTAAACGTTCGGAGTAAAAATAGGCAACCGTTGTATAAATATTTGTCCATTACCCAGTGCACGCGCGGCACGAGGAACCGGAACACCACCCAGACAACAGTCGCGTCTTCTTTGTCGAAGCCTTTGCACGATGAGTCGTGGGTCAAAACCGATTTGAACGGCGAGTTTATCGGTAAAGGACTAATGGAGGAGATCCGAAGTGTTTCGTAGCTCGGCGAGATGTCAACTCCATTAAGAAAATGAGGTGTTTTGTTGTCACGGTGGAAATCATCACGCGCTGGCAAAGGAAGTGCTTCACGACAGGCGAAAGAGAGATTATCACTTCTCTCGGCTCGCTTGAATCGAAAGGGTCCCCTCGAAGGTCACGTGTCTAAAAATAAGCTACGATCGGTTAGTCGTGTGAAGGGGGGGGGGACAGTGTTGCTTGGGCCCCCGAAACCAGATGTATCGCACACATCCGGTAAATTTCAGTGAAAAAGTGTCGTATAATTTTACTTCCATGTGTAGATAATCGGTGTAGATAATCGTAGCCTTTCGATATCAGCGTGTTCAAAGACTATCTTGATTTTCTTTTTTTTTTTCCAGATACTTCTTTTTCTCTCCGAAATCTCTGATCTTCAGGCCTCGGCCGTCTAGAATAAATCGGCGTACCTTTAAATAGAGAGAGAGAGAGAGAGAGAGAGAAAAAAAAACAAAGTTTGTTGTATGGCAGAGAGTAATGGACACTACGCAAACCACCCCTTGCACATTTCCATTCTTATTGACACTTTCCACTTTTCCGAAGTGACTATCTCTGAATGCTCGCGCTACTTTGCTGATTGGCCCTCTTTGGCCTACTTCCGTGTTTCTGACATCAGACGGTTTTCTTCAACAAGAAAGTCGAGTCAGCTACTTCAAAATGACCTTTATCTTGCCAATGGCGCTGTCCTCATTGGCCACCAGCCAGGTAACAACTGGAGCAGGTGACTGAATCCCGATAAAGGTGACTCCCCTCGAGGGTCACACAGAAATGGAAACGTTTTAGTGGCAAAAATAGGCGATTGGGCAAACATTTGATCAAGGCGGAATCGAATATTCTTCCACGTGATCGATAGCGTGAAAAGTAGAGGCAAAGGTGCACGCGCATATGGGGACACGCGAACTACGGTAGCGAAGAGTAATTTCTTTACCGTATGTGAAACAAGTTCCAACGTCCCTCGATCTCTGTCTCATCAAAAAAACTGAAAATATTCAAACTAATAGAAAACCAACCTTCAGAACCAACTCAGTTTACCCAATCGGCTTAACCTACGCACCACCGCCTACAGTTTGCCTTTCATCTAACATCAATTCAACTCAACTGAATACGTTCACTTTCTGAAAGATAAATCGGTACGCAGCATACCAGCACGAAATTGCGCCTTTTTGGTCTCAATAATGTGAATGTGTGAGGTTTTATTTTCAGTTGTAATATTGAATAAAAATGGCGACTCCAACATTTATTGTTAACCAATTCTGACACAGTTAAAGCGCGCAGTCCAACAGTATTAAATATTTGAACAACCTATTTACAAGTTTGATGCCTAATTTTCCAAAATTGGTCGATTTTAGTTGACTAACACGAGGAATGGGAAAAGCGGGCCCAAGTAGGAAAGCCAACGTTTGCTTTATTTGAAGCAGAATGGATTTTTTTTTCCCCGAAGAGGCGAGTGGATACAAAATAAGCAGCGCCTCGTGACAGTCACAAACTTCTGTTTTCACGTCAGGTTCTCTTCTCTCCCGCTAACAAACTCTCTTCTGTCATCATCACGGTATCCGCGAGGGAAAACGATAATGACTTCCTCTCCGACATTCCCAATCGGAGCTGAAGATCGAATAAATGTTTGTTGGCAGAATTTAGAAAGAAGATTCATCGGGAATGCGCTGTTGGGACTGCAGCAGAAGAATGAACACAAAGCGGGCGTTTCACTTGATTTCCTTTCCATCCGAGATGCTGCGCGTGTCTTCTGTACTGACAACGAACGCTTCCGTAACCTTTTATCCATGAAAATTGTTTCCTCGACGAAAGTGTAGACCGGCTCGGTTATGTCGTGTTAAACAACACTTTACAAGAAATTCTAAGCCCCTGCGCAGCGTCCATTATCGCTTCCTCCCTCGTGTCCTCCGTAAACTAAGTTACTGATGAATCAGCAGATTATCGGGCTGTGGAACCATCTTAAACACGCTCAGTCTCCGTGGATGTCGCACTTTGTAATCACCACATAACTCCGCGCTCATGGCTGATAACTGTATTGCGTCAGCAAGGGAATTTTCGATTAGAAGCGACTTCCTGCGGTGCTACGGATGTCATAACTATGGCTTGTTCTCGTAAGAAACTTTGCAAGTCATCCACACTTTTGTTTCAAATATCTGTACCTACAGGAAAGTCTGGAAGAAAAAATCAATCACTCATAACATCAGTTTTGCTTAGAGAAGGACTTTGGTAACATTCTGCTATTCAAAACGTTGTCGTCTATATTAAAGTTCAGCTAACTGAATTAAAAATGACATTATAAGTCATGATTACATCAAAGCGAGGCCAAGACTCATTTTATTTTTCTACAATTCTTGTTTTATGTAAAAATGGCACTTGAAATCATCCCCATCGATCGAAAATCCAAATGGATTCTGGGTAAAAAGATTTCGCTTTCCTATTTTTCGAATTCAGTTTTGTAAATAATGCCTTATATTCCGCGATTGTTGCGCACGGATCATTGTTAAATTCCCATTGTTCAGTTTCCATGTTGTTAAAGCCATTTCGTAATTTGTCTGCTGTCATATCGATGCAGCTGATGAGAACTGCTGCTGGTAACACTTGATGGTAAACAGCGGAATAGATTAAGCTTTATAACATTTCCTATAGGTTATTTAGATGACGCACGCTTGAACAATACGCGTAGCTCAGGAATTTAATGCAAATATTACAGCGAACATCGATACCCTATTCATAATATCTCTAAAATAATGTCAGGCGCTTATTCTCGTAAATAAAACAATGCCACTGAAATAGTTTACCGCTTACATGAACAACGCGTTTTTTTATAAACAGAATCTGCAATTTGTCGAGTGTATGCTGCAGTTAGAGAATATACGAGTTGTACTTCACCTAGAAACCGTAGTTATAGCAACGCAAGCAAAGCAGTATGCTGCACTTAAATAGATTGCACTGGCAGGGATGTAATCGCTTTAGCCACGAATCCATCTGAGGTTAATGCTTTATCCGTTCTGAATGCGTGTCAGTTCGGTGTTTCTAAGAACGAGTTAGAGAACAGGTGTTTCCGTCACGCTTAGCCATTCTCTGCTGCTCGCAGTAGTTTGCTTAAACACTAATCTGTCAGAAGAAAGTTTGTTCGATTTCGGACTGCCTCTATATCGACTGAGGATGCTGCCCTCAGAACGCACCTGAACGCCACGGGGTTGGTTGACCCAGAAAAGAAAGCGGGGATCGATTCCACAGCGAGAGTGTCTGGTATGGATTGAAAAGCTAAGAAAGAAAAAAAGCGAAATAAAACCGCAAGAAAGAATGATTAAAGACTGAAGGCAAAATGTCTGCACCCCTCCCACCACCAAGAATTGAATTTATCGGAAAATACTTATCGGATTATGGAAACTAATTCATCTGCGGTTTTTTTTTTTTTTTTAAATTTTAAATTTCGTTTTCTAAAGTAAAATAAAGCCATAATTGAGAACCGGAGGCTTTTTTGAGGAATATTTCAGCAATTCCATTTGCCAAAAATAAGCCTTTTGGAAAATGCCATTATTTGTGATACTATCCTTGCATAATTGGTTATATGATCGGTTAGTCCATTTCGCTGGATGAAAAACCCGAGTTTCCATCCAAAAACAATTCAGCCCTCTCCCGATACCCACTAACTCGGCCTCTGTTACAACGGCCGGTAACCTGCGTGTTCCAATCTGCACGCCACAAAAATCCGTGGCTCGTTGTCAACAACGCGCGGTATATGTCTGGCGTGACAAAAAAGCCGTCTGTCTGTCTCTTAGAGTAATTAAACATTTTTCACATCTAGAGCGTAGTTAATGTCAACATTTCTTAATAACTGTCGTTAATATGGATCAACATTGAAGAATAATCATTATTATACGGTGTGTTCATTGATTATACTCTCGGGGACAGATTCTCCCATATATACAGACATAATCCCTCCCTCCTTTTATTTCTAATCGTAGACTAAGTACCGAAATACACATTTACACAGCTAAACTAACTACCATTTATAATTACCACGCGATTATTTTAAAAAATTAAGAAACTTCAACGTTTTTTTCATATCAAACCGAATTGGTAGATATTATCAACCTAAAATAGACGCATATCGTAATTTCAAGTTCAGTTATTCTCAAATTTGAATTTTCAATGCATTCTGGTGTCAAGACAATGTCTGGTCCAAATAATCTCGCTAATTAACTCTTTCAGCAAACTGGTAGAGAGATTTCACTCCAGTTAAACAGTCGATTTCTATCTGCAATTACACCGGAACAACTATATATTACGGACTCTATCAGCGAGTTCAATCCACTCCCTCCAATAAACTCGTAGATCGATAACCACTTCCATTCGAAATGCAAATCCTAGCATTCAAAGTAAATTGTGTTCCTTGGCAAACCAACACAACGGAAAATGCAGAATAACTAATCAAAGGAAACTGTGAAATGCATTTCTGTAATGAATAGTTTAAATGTCAGCAAACTTCGTCCATGCTTCAACAGATTTCTTATATGCGTGCCCATTAAAAAGGAGTTTTCTAGAAACAGGTCTGAAACATGCCAGACAGACCAAATCGTCTGAAGAGACGTTAAACAGCTAAAATCTAAATAAGTTATTTAAGAGCATTGCATTTCTGCGCATCCACCACATTGCCCATTCATTCCTCCAACTGCGCACAGCAACAAACTTAATATCCATTGCTGCAGCTACAATATATGGATAGCCTAAATAATAACTTAATTAAATTTGGAAAGGTTAGACAAATCGTTCTAAAAGTCCCAAATATAAAATTTTAATGAATCCATCCACTGGGAGGCAATCGAATTATTACATGTGGATGGACGAACGGACAAAGAAACAATAATTGTTGGATTTTAATGAAATTTGCGATGGTTCTACAAATCTTTCTAAATATGAAATTTCATTAAAATCCGTCCATCAAGCTCTTACAGTGACCGTACGGACAGACGGATATGGTGAAACCACGAGGCGTTTTATGCATGTATGAGAACACACTTAGAAAGAACAGGTTAGTAAATAACGAGCACACTCGTAAATGATGTTTAAAAAGGCATTACATTTTGTATTCGGGGAAGAAAACGAAAATAAAGTCTGCAATTGATTGCGTAACTCAGCAGAAAACGCTTAATGACCGAAGGAAGTTGGGTTGGAAAATTATCGGGATTAACTAACAGATTGAGTTGAAATTAAATCACGGCGCCTTGATTTAGTGTCTGGAGTGACGCCAGCGAGTGTGCCAAAATAGGAACTACCATTCAGTCCACGGTCAAGTATTGTTACGTCATCGGAAACGCTGAAATCACTTCTGGAGCGTGCGTGGACACTAAAAGAAACATCGCGTGCCCGAGATAAGACGTATTTGGGAGTTCGAAGTCGGATTTTCAATTTACGGCGGAGGAATAATTTATACGACACGTGGGAACAAATAGACCCTAATTTTAACTCGCTGCAGTGCTGGAATGCCGAAAATAATTTTTAGTTTTCTAAAAATGCATTTCTGCGATTATCGAATTCTGAGAATAGAAAGGAGATGAATATAATGTACTTGATAAAAGAAATGCACTCAAAGATCGGGCTTTTTTCTTTAATATTGCCCAGTTAAAACTTTAAACAGAGACACGGGGGTGATTAAAAATGTCACGTATCCCAAATATTAGTAATTAAAATCTTTTTATTAATTAATTCGTCGTTGTCATGTAACACAATTAACTGGTGGATTAAACCCAGGTATACGTTTCTGCCAACTGTGTTCTCGAAGAAGAGAGGGCCAGTTACTCTGTGAAGTGAAACGCCACACCACTCCCGATCATTGAGGATACAAGGGCATTTCGTGAGAAGCGTGGGGATTTTCATTACTCCATTTCCTGTCATTTTGACTACCGCCGTAATCAATCAAGTGAAACCAAACCAAAATGAAATTCCGTTCGATTCAACAAAGGCGCAAAACTGGAGACAACTATGCAATCTGGTTTCTTTGCCAATTTCTTTAAGTTCATATATTGCACGAACACGACAGGAATGGAGGCTCAACTTTTTACAACCTTCCGTGTACTTTAGGACAAGCTCGTTTGTAATGTCTGCGGATTTTTTGCTGGACAGCAATAAAAGTTGGTTAACATCTTTAACTTTTTAATTTGCTTAGAAATAGTGACTTGGTGTTTAGGGTAAGACGCCACCTGTGATCTCCCACAACTGCGCAATTTGCTTAGAAATGCAGGGCGTCCAGTTTTGCTTTGTTTTTTTTCCACGAACGCTACCTGTTTCACCCTCGTGGTAGCACAGTTGGTAGAAGCGCAGTCCTCCCCATAACATGGATTCGTCAAGAACAAACTGGCGTGGATGAAAAGCCAGTTTTGCATGCAGAGGAGGGGGGAGAAGAATCGAGTACGGTTACCAGAATGAGGTAGAAATTATTCTTTTCTTTTGGGTTTATGCGAAATTTGAATCACTCCGTGTAAGTCCCGTTCGATCAATCTTTTGTTCGAAGGCTGGTCCAAGTATTTCGGAAGGCTGACAATATCAAGCGTTGATTTTGACAATGTGTTTGTACAGTTTGTGGACTAACTCACACCAGAGGGCACTGAAGAGAGTAAACTGTAATTTTTCCATGTCATTGATAATCTGGTACATTTCAAGCAGTTCATGACGCGTGTTTATTGCTAAAGAGACACCCCGGTTTCTAAAATTAGTGCCGCTAATGTGTTTTAGAAAAGATTACCGTTTCCTTTTCTACAGCGCACAACTCAAGACGTCCTTCAACTTCGCTTACAAACGGTTCCTGAGGTGCTGTTTTAGCAGCTTGTTATGTGTGCATATCTATTTTCTACGCATTTACTTCACTTCATGGAACGCCTTACGCATTCTGCACTTCAACTACGCCGCCTCGAACAGCATCTAAGAGAGAGACAGACCACTGAGAAGCTATTCTCATTCGCATGCGGGTTGGATCGCTCCCTTTCATCCTTGCTGCACACGAGGCTATTCTAAAATATGAATGCATCCTAGAACGCTGTCTCTCGCTCTCTTAAATTGGTTCCAGTGTCACGTGACATTAGAATTCAAGAGGGGTTACTGCTATGTGACTTCACACGAATATCAGAATGATGTTCGATGCAAAACTAATGTACTGTAGTTGAATCAGCCAAACTGGCCAAAAGTTTTCTACTCTTGGAGCACTTCGATTGATAAGGAGTTCACCAGTTGAGAGTGCTGAGCTAGTTCATTTCTAATTCCCTTCAAAGAGCTATATCTCTATCACGTTCCCCACCCCCAAGATGTCTAGTGGCCAAGCTTTGAGATCCTCAAGTTTTTAAGCCGTTCTTCATATGTAATTCAATTGCATTCATCACTAATCTGGTTGTCCTTCTACAAGCTCAATGTCTTTCTTCAAGCGTGGCCTTTAGATCTGCTGAACACTATATTGTAAATTCGATCTCTCCATCTTCTTATATAAAGAGACAGTGACATCCTTTTCTCTACTTGCAAAGGCCCCCCACATTATCTTAGACAGGACACCATACTCCTTCCTAGCAGCCTGTTTACAGTGCGTTGAAAATGTCATGCCTGGCTGAATTAACCCTTTCTTCGTCCTGAACCACTGCACTGTTTTAGTATTAGTAGGGCCGAATGATGCAAGGAAGCGAACTTTTATTTTTCTGCATCAACCCAAAAAATAATAATAATAATAAATAATAAAAATAGTACAATTCAAATAAAACAGAGTATTCATACAATTCCCATTCCGACACGGCATTAATCCAATTCTGCTTTAAACTTAGTCAGTACCCTTATACCCCTCAATCAGATCTCCCCCTTACATACACAAACACACCTAAGCCGTTCTTCATATGTGCATCGCTTTGCACTCGACACCAATGTGGTTGCCCTTCAGTGAACCCTCTCCAGAATTTGTCCTTTTTTAGGTGCAGTCTCCAGACCTGAATACAACATTCCAAATGCAGTCTAACCATCATCTTGTACTGTAGGATAATGGTGTCCTTCCATGCTAAAACCAAGCTAACCTCCCCTGAGACTGACTGACTAACTAACTAACTCAGCCACGTTGTGAAAAAGGCCCATAATGAAAATTCCTTGCGTTATTTACGGGATTCGAACTCGGGTCTTTTCCACCCGGTGTGGGGAGGACGGCGATTCTACCAACTGTTCTGCTCACGAGGGCGATGTGGGTTCTAATATAAATTGGTAATACGGTACGAGTGACAGCAGAAACAAGAGCTTTTGCAAAATTAAGAGGTTGTCGTCTACTGCACAGTGACAAAACTGCTTTTTTAATTCGCAGTAGCGAGCCTGGATATGTTGCTAAGCAACACGATTCTGTCACCTGCTCTTTCGCTAGTTCTGCCCTCCAGGCGCCTCCTAAAGAAAGAACGAAGGGGGGTTTCTGTGATTCCGCTGTAGTACGACAGGTGAACGATGTCAGCTCTCAAACAACGACTACACTGTGCTCCGTCCTGTAAGTGACACTGACGCTGGAGGCAGCACAAGTGCGCGATGAGATTTACCACGCAGCTTTACATTAAGACCTCCTCTTCCTTAATCAACTTCCCCATCCCCGGTGCCGCGTACGATCTGTTTGAAGTAATTCCACACTCGTGACATGTTTTCTATTGTGTCCTATCTGTCGCGAATGTCGAGACGTTATCTGATTAAGGCCCTGGCAGGACTTTTCTTCGGTCCCATATGAGTAGGACAGACAGCAATGTTGCTTGTCTCACATTCATGTTTGTCGCCGTCCGCTGTGCAGTAATAAAAGGAAAAGCATCTTTCAGTGAGATGCTCCAGACAACCCAAGAAGCAAATCATCCAGACTTGGAAAAGAGATTGTTGTAAATCGTTTGGCGTTGTCATTCCCATGAAGCAACATCTCTTCGACACCATCCGTTCTTAGAAAGAGATCTGCTTTTACACAAACACGATCTGAAACCGTATTGAGTTTCCGTCATCTATAAAATCTTCATCCGTCTATCTAAGAATAAGAATCCATTTATTTCAACGAATCTGCCAACGTTGATGTTATTCGAATTCTTATGGCATTTAAGAGTAACACAGAAACTTAGTTGTTATCGCTAAAAGCTGGAACACAAATATATCGCTATTCTTAGGAGTTTTGTCAACAGTCTTGAAAGATGTTGACAGAAAATATTAACAGATGTACCAAACTATGCCGTGCACATTGTATTCATTAGGATAATCCTCTCGAAATTAATGCAACTATGACCAGTCAGGAATAGCAACCGTAGGCGATGTCTGCCCACACTTCATGTTTTTCATTAATTCGTAATCGCAATGACATTGTCGTTAATGAAAACCCTTCCCCACCCATCAAGGTCTGCCGCCCACTTAAACGTGCTACCCACAGACCAACATTCAAATTGCGAATATTAATTTGTTTTAGGTTCTAGCGGGGGAATGAATTGTCATCGTGTGTAATTCAATGAGTCAGAAATTAAGCGATGAATGTTTTACCACGAGCACATTAGTCATAATTGTGACGATAAGTCGCGTGGTTACCAGGATCAACGCACGACACGCATACCTTGTATGGACAGTCTCTCTTCAGACCACCATGTTGCGCGATCGGATATGTTGTTTCGAATTTTGAAGATTCCTTTCGGAACTTTCAAATGTTCCAACAACATGGCAGATTTTAAGTGGGAAATTTTAATTTCCATTTCCTCGTGCAAGCCACGATTCAATTCTGTGAATGTCCTTGAGAACTGGCGACCTCGAATAAGGACACATAGAAGCGGAGCATGTTATCCAAACTATTACTGGCTAAAATTAATTACACTCGCTAAGAAGTTTCTGTAAAATTCGTTTAGCGGGCAGAACCAGTCCTCAGGGAATTTTGTGGAATTCAATAATTTTCACGCGTGTGTTCAGAAGAGGGGAATGTAACTGGAAGCAGGCACGCGTTGCAGACTAACATTGCGCATACAGTGGAAAGCCTCCACTATATACTGTATAAGCTACAGAATAAATAAAGGAAATCTTGAAAGGCAGAGACGGCTGATAAATTAGGTAATCGAGAAAATTAGAGTGGGGAGGGCTGAACTGTGAAACACAACATAAATAGAACAGGCAGAAATACCACAGCTCACCCGATAAAGAGTCGATTTTGCTACCATCTTAAATAATCGGATTTATTCTCTCTTTCTGAATCTTGCTATTGTTGATCTAAATACATTCGCGAGCATTCTTAATTCGCAGACAGAAGACCAACCTTGAAACCTACAGCTTTAGTCACCTGTAAACATAACCCGAGCTCCCACGGGTCACACAATGGATGTGTAGAAAAGATCTGGGTTCGAGTCACGTTTAGACAGAAGGAATTTTGATCGTTATTCGATCTCGGAATAACGATCAAAGGTAAATCTCGGAAAAAGTCGATGTCAGGAAGGTTTCCCGACAGCGACTAACCGTGGCCAAGTTAGTCGGTTTCGGAAGAGGACATATATTTTCATTCTGTAATACCACAAAGTACGCAATTTGCAGGTATAACAGATTGACGCCTCGTAGCCTTAGGTTTCTGTGCACGAACGCAAACACGGAAGCCTTTTCTTTTATACACGAACGGACTTGTGCCTTCTATTCTTATCTATTCAGTCAAAAAGAATGTCCGATTAAAATAAGGATATTTATTCGAACTCCGCAGTTAACCTCAAGTCGGATTTTAAATTGAATTAATAAAATTAGCTTAAGGATATTTCGTTTCTTTCACGTGATGCGCTGTTAATTTACAACTCCCAAAAGGGAAAGACAGACTTACAAGAATGGTAGCGCTTTTAAGCAATCGATAATTCGATATAAGCGAATACATATCTCGTGTTTCCTTCTCCTTCCCCAACCGAATTTTTTCGATTTCGTTTTAATTGTGGCGCCATTTGTAAGTCAGCTTCCATAATGTTCGAAAGGAAATGAGTTTGTTTCCCTGTACGCGATGTACTTTGGTAGCAGATTAATCAATTGAACTTAATTAGTTTCCTGAAATAACTGGCTCCAGATGTTCGATGTACATCTCAAAATAGAAAGGCTACTGTGCAAGTTGCGGAGCGCTAGACCATAAGATAGATGCTGTCTGCCTTTTGAGCAGCTTGTAGGTTTGAGGGCCTGCTAGGAAACACGCCCTTCGCTTGGAAATAAATTTTTAAAACGATCTAAATGGTGGTCCTTTTAACCCCATTCCTGTTTTTCAACGCACAATTGCCATTGCAATAATCGAAATATTCTAAAAATAGAGAAATTCGCAGTACACAAACCGAGAATGACTTCATAACTTGTTAAGAACGAGGCCATTAGTTACAAAATGACACATTCGCGATGATGGGGACGTCTTCTACGGTTATTAAGTCACGTTACGTTATTTTGACAACCAGCGTTGATAACATCTGGGCACTTTGATAACCCAGCTGCAAACTGAAAGAAAAAGAGATCGCTATTCAAGAATGATGAACCAGAAATGCCATCTGCAGCAACGTGTATAAATATTTGTAGAACGATCGTAGCTTCCAAAGAAACCGTGTTCGCCAGTCTCATATAGCTCATATTTTCATAAGCTGGCGAAGTTGAAGAAATACAATATCTTGCATGGAACAAACACACTGCACAGACTTGCCATGTCAGAAGCAGAGCATTGTTTTTCTACTCGGAGCCCAATGCTATTAACTACGTTACACGGCTGGCTGCTTTGCGCCAACGCGTAAAGCTGCTCTTGACCTTTCGTTTTCTCCGTCGTGATATTTCCAAAGGTATCGATCCGATACGGATTCTTTCATCCTTGACCGTCAATTTTCTGGAGATGCGAATCCGGTCGTGCCCACACGTTAAATATTAGCTGGGGATTTTGCCAAAGAACAGCGAAATCTCTGATCTCCTGAATGGAGAGCGATGATGCGTGGGGCTAATTGCAGTTATTAAACCTCAGAAATGCCGAATTCCCACTGGCGTGCCTCGTACGATTTAAATACCCTTAGCTTCATCGCGAACACCCTTTAACTAGTAACCTTTACATCTCGAAAAGGTCAGCATTTCGGCACTCCCGTTTCCAGCCTTTCTTCTGAAGAGATGAGAAAGGAAGCCGTCTGTCTGGGTAAAGGAACTCCTCGCGAGATGCGTAAACACACGCGCTGGAGTAAAAATTACTTCCAAAACAACCTCCGCTTGCCTCTGTTTATCTTAACTTCAGCACGTAACAAGGCACTAAGATCCAGTCGAGAGGGAGGATAACGACGCGTTTGTCCGACGCTTTTAACTGTTTTCGGCCATTAAATCAGTCCTAGACGAAAATCAGCTTCATTGTGAGGAGACCAGAACTTAACTTCTTCAGGTGGAAACGGTATTCAACCTGAAAGAGAAGCTTCGGTACAATGAAGCTTTCTCGGAGAATCCGTGGAGGCAATTTGTCTGCAGCAAAGTTAAGTCCAGAAGACAAAAACTGCTAACACACGGCAAGGTAAAGAAGATTAATTCTTATTTCTTTCTTAAGAAAAATAAAGATTAATCTTGCAGCGTCAGTGAAGCTGTAGCATCTGCCACCACTGGGAATATTCTTGAATCTAGCATTCAGGAAAGGCCAATTTGAGAACAACACACACGACGAAAGAGGTGCTCGCAATACACTAATGTTGGTGGGATTCGTCCTTCATCACCAGTTGTGTTTATGAATGAGTTGGGATGCATTCGTGATTATTGAAAGCGCGGTGTAAACAGAAAAAGAGACAATGCTTGAAAACTTCTCTTCACGAGCAACAAATTTTTCGAAAGTGTGAAGGATTGGTCGCTTAGTCTTGGAGCCGGGGAAATTAAGAATATGAATCGTCCGTCCGTATATCTTGTCAATTGGGTGTATTTCGTTTGGACTTGTGGGGAGGAACCCCCCCTCTAATCCGCAATAGATTCGAAACTTCAGGCCTTGAAAACAAACGGAAGGAGCTGTGACAAAAAGAATTTGTTCCATGATTCATAAGTTCCATAGCATACAGAAGAAGAGGCATACGAGGGGGCTGGGGGAGGTTCAAAAATATTTGTATTCACCCAGAAGTAGTTCTGATAGAAGGTTGAAACAAACGCCACGTATTACAATTTTTCAATATAGTCACCACTTCCGCAGGCCAGTTTTTTAAAAGTCCTCTGACTGTCCTTGAAACCACGACTTAACAGTAAAAATCCACTCATCGTCAACAGCAAAGTGTTTTCACGAAGAAAGGACTTTCGGGGCAAAAAAGAGAAAGAAATCGAAAGGTGCAAGGTCGGTGGAATAAGTAGGATGCGATAATATTTCAAACTCACATTCGTGGGCACACCTCACTCCAGCATGCGAGGAATGCGCAGGGGAATTATCGTGGAGCAGTGCACACTTTTTGACAGCTTTCCTCCACCTTTTTTTTTTTTTTTTTTATAGCAGTACATAGTTTTATGAGGAGGTTGAAATAATACTTCGCCATCACAGTGCAAGGCCCTTCTGAAGATAATCTGTTCGTATTACACCATGCTGATCCCCAAAAAACTGACAGCATCACCAACACTTGGTTGCACCTTTTCCTTTTGGGAGAAGGTGATTCTGCATGATTCCATTGTTTTGCCATTTGTTTAGTTTCGGGATCAAAGTGATGGATCCAAGTTTCATCCATGGTGACTAGCATTGAGGAAAACTCCCCTTTCTTTTCCTGTCACATCGACAACATTTCTTGTGCACACTGTGCCCTTTCCTTCTTCTGGTAATGGACCAAAAGTCTGGGAACCCATCTAGCAGACTCTTTACTCATATGCAACTGTTGATGGATGTTGTTCTCCACAGACCTTACCCTAATTTGGCGCTCTGCAGCTAATTTTTGGCGCTAATATGGCGATCTTTCAGGATTAATTCCTCAATTTTTTTGCAACACTTCTGTTACAGCAGTTTCTGGGCATACTCGGATTTCTTCATCTTGCACCGAGGTTCTTCTACATTTCAATTGTTTATACCAACATGCAACAATACAGTAACCTGGGCAGTCTTCTCCATTAACAGCGACCATTTCTCGTGGATTGTTTTCGATATTTTTCCATACAGAAAGAGGAACAAATCACTGATCTGTGTTCCTCTTCATCCATTGCGACACTTCACTTCATTCAGCACTGCAAAGAAAAAAAATGAATTGTCAGATCGCAACCAAAATTGGTATGGTTGCTATAGAGATTTCAAGGTATCAAACAAAAATCAATTCATCTTTCTATCGCAGTTACTTCCTGGTGAATACAATGTTTTCTGAAACCCCCTCGTATATTTCCAAATACTTGCTATTAAAGAGGCGAAATTGCAGTTCAAAATGCGTTTTTATTTGCATTTAATTTAAGAAATATTTCCATATTTATGCTGGCTCTGTTCTCTAATAACTCCTGCACACACAAAAAAAAAGCCCGAATCAGTTTTTTGCAATGAAAGATCAGTTTTATCCCCACTACTTTGTTGTTTATATCTGACTCCGTTTTTTAAAAGCTTTACAAGAATTAAACAACCTAATCTTGTCTCTTCTAAGTTAGCCAGTTGAAAAGTTTCATCTTAGCGATATCTTAAGAAATTGGAGATTTGTCCAAAGTAAACAGCTGAGAGCTTTGAGGACAGAATACACACGATGAGTGAAGGTCACTTTTTGACACTCGCCATAAGCACTTTAGAGAGTTGTTTTTATTTCATTATTGATACTAGCGCCTCCTTATGAGTTACCCAGGAGGGTCACTTATGATTTTCAATGAAATTCTTGTACATCCCTCGGTAAAATTAGATATTTATTGGTTGACTATATTACCTGAAGTTTCTATATATTTTTAGAAATATAGAAAGAAAAGAGACAAAAAAAGTATAGAGAAGAAGAGCAATAAATATTATACAGTAGAAATTAAATTGAACGGCTCAATTTAAATAGAATACATAAAATTAGAGTTTTATTACGTGTTCTTTGAAGTTGTTAGTAATTAAAGGTTAAGAAGATAACTACATTTACTTTACACTTCTATTCAACAGAGAAAGAAAAAAAAAATAATTAATTTAAGAAAAGAAGAAATAAATCGAACGAGCCTGAAATGTAACACACTGTGTACATTGGCTGTCTTGTTTTTATTCTACTTTGCTTCGATTGAGCTTCTGAGTTTTAAAGATTTATGCGAGACAATGCAAAATTTATTTCTCAGTAACCAAACGGGTTCCATGGCGTCTTTAAAAATTTTCTAACTCGTAATTAAAGCGAAACGACTGAACTACGTGCAAATACAAGGATTGGTGTGTGCCCGACCTCAGAGGCTCTTTCAGCAGTTACAAAAGGATCAAATGAAAGGATTGCTTTTTGCGGACATTCAGAAATTCACAAAAACATTTTTAGAAAGTTTCAAATTAGCGAAAATTACTCCAGGAACCAAAAGGACAGGTTAGATTATGCGTGGGTTAAGCGCCAAAGCAACTAAGGTTATGAGGCATCCGTGTATGTCTGTAATTGTATTCGGCTGGTTTACTGTTTGAAAAACTGGTTTTCGGGAGAAAAAACCAGCAGCCCTCTCCTGAAACCGACTAAACCATTTTATAAAAAAGTCCATTAGAATTCCTCGCATCACTGACAGGAGGAGTTTATTCGAACTCAGGCCTTCTCCACCACGTCTGGAAGGACTGTGATTACAACCACTGTGCTACTCGCGAAGTACATGTCCTTTGAGTGACCTTGGTTCAAACGCTCGTGTGACTGCTAAATATGGTGTTGTTTCTTGTATTCCCTCTCCATCTTGTAAACTCCTCTGACCGTGTAATGTCCAAGAGCACAAAGAGGAAATTTATTTATTTTTTATGAGGATGGCATAGATACCATCGACGTTGCATGGGTTCGTTCAATTCCAAAATTTTACCGTTAGTTATTTTGTTAAAATCAAAAGATTTTTCAAACACTAATCTACTTCTTTCTACTCAAGTGAACAGAAATGGATTAATGGATAATGCGGAAAGACTTGGGATGATGCGGAGAGGATTCGTTGCTTGGCTGGATTCGCATTTAAAAGCCAACTTATGCAACAGTCTTTTGGCCTTTTTGTCCATAAATTTTGTTTCCTATCTGAGAAAGCAACCCAAATTTATAAACCGCCTGTTTTGATTGATGAGCATTGTGCTTCCAGGAGGGCATCGACGATTTTAATCAAAATAGCTGGCTTGTCTGCAGCTGCTCTCCAGAGATTCCCATTGAATGTATTACTGATGTACTGCGCTATACTGACATTGTCTCTCCCCCTTTGATGACTCATTTCAATCTTTAGTTATGCCATGAAGATTAGACCGTCACTTTGGCTTAAGCATCCCTCTCTGCATCTATTACCCTGTGGTCAAGCTTTCGAAGCATTTGATGGATGGTCATGTAGCTTCCAGTGTTTCTGCTTCAACGATTTTGATATGTCGTCGTGGCTGATATAGGAAGAACATGGAGTTGCAATATTGTACGTCGGCCTAAGGGTCATTCAGCGATGAAGTCCTATTAATTTCGATGAAATCTTGACAGAGTGTTTAGAAATTAAACCCTATCTGCATGCTGTGTGATGATACAGTAAGAGTACAATTATATGCACATAATATGCAAAACTGGTTTGTTTTGGATAGGAAAAGTGGGTGAGTAATTGCATATACGATAATCCATCCATGGATGGCATCAAATCAGAGTGGGAGTTATCATTTAGTGGAAATATTACTACAGAAGGCAGAGCGAGTTATCTTAGCAACAATAATGATATACAAAAGTCTTCTTCTTAATCTTCTCCTTGAATATGGCCATTATGAGAGTACTGGTTTATCGACTTGAGTTTCACAAATGTTTGTTTGAAATTTTCAGTACAATAACAACACGAAAAATGCGTTTTAGATTTTTATTTAATTTGTAGACGCCAATGCACATTTAATGTGCAATATATGCATTATCCTCTGACATGCATTGGAAGACCAAATAAAAAAATATCTCGATAGAAAAATAAATTGATTTTAATATCGATATTGTAGCCCGATATTGACTTAATAACATGGGACGTCTCTACTAGTTTTTTTTTGGTATAAGAAGACTAGAATCTTGTCCACTTCTCCTGTAAGGCTATAGACAGATCTCCGCTTGAAGTAGAACATCTTGTTCTTGATCTCAGCTGAAGGCCTGCGATATCTCAAAATTGGATTTAGATCTGAATTCCGGGCTGTAAATGGCAGGTTCACCATATTATTCTCCTCAAACTACAGTTTCCCTGGCTGCGCTTTGAGGCAAGTTTAAACTTTGCCATTCTGAAACACGGCTGCCTCCACCCCCCCCCCCCAAAGAACTGCTATAGCGCAGACAAGGCAGAATTGGTTAGAACATCAAGATATACAGCTGCATTAATGTTTTCATCGATGATTACAATGGACCAAGTCCAAACCACGTGATGCAGGCTACAATCACGTTGCTACCACCACAGAACATTGTTGGCGTAATAAATCTGGATGAAATCGCTCTTTGGACGTAAGCTACACTGGGATCCATTTGATACACCATGTGAAAAATTTTGGTTGTGCACTTCACCGTCCATCCTGATGCAGCGTGATTCATCACTTCTCATCATGTTCTTCCACTGTTATAATCTTCAATGTTTTCGTTCTTTTCTTCAGGATAAGGCAGTGATGGCGTGCACTGTTGAGAAGGAACTTCGGCTTAAAAACAGCAGCGCGACCATGGCAATTCAGTCTGTGAAGTGTTTTACTGATGGCTGTTGGTCCTACACTTATCCCAATTCTGTAAACTGTTTCTCCATTAAGTCCGTAAATGGTGCTTTCGCGATTTCCTTTTACTATCCGCTTCGACTGACTAGATATTCTTGGGGGTTATTAATGGTGTTGTACCTGGCTTGGGAATAATGGCTGCATAACATTTGTCTTCCATTAGCGGACGATATTTATATCAGTGAACTATGGCTGTAGCACCCTTTCTGCTACCTGGAAATGCTCGCTATGTGAAAACCTGCTTTCACACTTGTTTTAAAAAGGTATCCAGATTTTTTTCCCCTTCCCATGTTGCTCCATCTGCCTATCACTGAGTAAATTGCACTAAGGTACACATGTATCGGTTTTCAATAGCATTCTGCCACCAAAAGACATTAAAAAAAGGAATAACGTGGAGAATTGATTATTTATTCACCAGTTTATTATGTATTGGCATCACAAAACAATATTTTATAACTAAACAACAGGCTGCTACATCAAACTAGTTTTTACCTGCATTGGAAAACATCAAAGCTTTTGAATTAACCTAAATATTACACAGTCTGCACCTTCAATGAAAGCATTTCGACTAATGGTGTGAATATTTGTCCCAGACTAGCAGACACCAAAGACAAACCCATATAAACCCTGCCCTCTGCAAAGTATCTGAATTCCAGTAATGTTGACGAAAATAGTGACGCAAATTTTCATCACCATCTGAGGCAAAAATCGTCGTAAATGTTGACGAAAGGTCGCCATTTAATATAACTAAACATTAAAGGGCGACTTTCGTCAGCATTTTTATTTAAAATATCAATAATATGTGGATCACCTTTAATCCTAAATGTATTGTTTATTCTTCAAGGAAGGCCTTTTACCATTTGGCACCCTTTCTCTCTCAATTCAACAGCGAATTCCATTCAACAGTCGTTTTGAAGCGAAACATATTGAACTTGCCCTCATTTGGCGTTCCAGCTGGTCTCCAAGGTGTTCAGTAGGATTCAGATCGGAATTCTGGGACAACCAGACCAGTTTCTTAACGATTTTTTGTTGGATTTTAGACGCATCAGCAACTTATATAACATGTCTGTAAATTGCGAGTATTCTATGGTTGATCTATTTTCTCGACGAAAAACCAGAGTTTCCTAGGTGGAAGAGGACCATGCTACTCTCGGCTGAGACCAAATTAAGTAGCCATATTGTGAAAAAAGTTCCATAAAAATTTCTGACGTCACTGACTGGATTCGAACTCCGGTCTTTTCTATCCGGTGTGGGGAGGGCAGTGATTATAGCAACTGTGCTACCCACTAGGGCCATAGTGTACGTAGTGTGCATAGAGTTAGGTCGAGCGCCACCTGTGGTTTTCCACATCTGGGGACCCACGAGAGCCAGATACGTAACCTTGTTTTCCTTAAAGCACGATGTGGAAGCAATGGAATATGAAACGTTCCCAAAGGACAACTCCGAAAAATAGGGGGAAGTTGCCAAAATACGATATCACATTGAGGTATTTTCGGTACAGTCAACTATCCCAATCATAAACAGAAGAAACAGCCCCACACCGATGTTTTCTCCCCTCCGATTTCACTGTGGGACCAATGCACTCTGACATGTAGAGTTCTCAGATTCTGAAAATCCAAACTCATCCACCACACCTCGGTAAAAGCGATATTATACGAAGAGGCTTCTCACTCCATTAAGAACTCGCTCTGTCGCCCCCGAACGACTGGCAGCGCACCACTCCAAACATGGTTTTGACCTTTTGGTGTTATATGGACCCTGTCTAGGTGTTTTGTGGGACTCCATATCACGAAAAACAAACCCTTGCGTCAATGTGCGCACTTATGGATAATCCTGTTGATATATAGAGCTCCGACGTCAGGTTTTGAATTGAATTTCTCGTAAAGACGGCTTTGGGGTTAATGTCTCTTCACGGTTCGCCGATTTGTTTCTGCCACAGCCTACCCAATAATGTTTTAAGCGTCACATCCTGTGAGAGTATAGTCATTTCGCCAATTATCTGCTCCTTTAGAGGATCTGGATTAGAGTCCCATCACAGAGTGGAATCATGTCTCAATCAGGGCTGTAACAGTTAATCGATCTCAAGCTGGGGAACAGTATTTCCCCGTGAGTTATTCCGAATTTTTCAGTTCGCACAAGAAATCTGCCCACGAACACACATTTATACAGACGTAATACACAATGGCTCAACGTAGCCTAAATTGCTGATACGCGTAAAAACCAAGAACATTTAAGATTCTCTCGGGCTTCCATCTTTACGCACAGGCTTTACTGACTTCACAAGGTTGATTATTTTAGACTCTGTTCGTAGGTAGTTTAAGCCTTTAGGTCTCACGTATATTTTGCGTAGTCGGTTTTCCGGGATTTCGAGAGACCTCAGAAGATTCAAACGGTCTGTTGTAGTGTGCATCGATGAATGACGGATATACGTAAACACCTTGCCGAGACTTTTATATTCGTTTCATATCTGGGTACGGCCACCTCGATTGTTTTCTGCTTTTGGGGATGTCAAAATACTTTTAAGAGGGTAGTGTATAAGGATAATCATTGTATACTCACGGCATCCATTGATATATAACCACCTACTCAATAATATACTATGTCTATAACTGCGTATCCTCCGGTCGCTTTGCCTGTACCTTCTCTGTCCCATTTTCATAACTTGACCCAAGACCTCTGAACGAGATCATTCCAAGACAACGCATTTCGGTCCATTGCCTCGCTTCCTTTTTGTTAGATGTGATATCTATGGTCAGCATGTGTGATTCCCCAGATCAATACACATTTTTACACTCTTCGACTGCTCACTTGCTACTCCTGGCACCACAAGTGGCAATTGTCCGTGATGCAGAATTAACTGTGATGTTGACTTTGACGTTTGCTACTCTATTTCAGTTGGTGTCGAGTACGATATACTGTCCTGGTGAAAATACGTTTGGATTACCTCGTATTGCATTCCAAGTTGAGTCTTCACTGTCATGCCAAATGTCCTAAATTCCACCTTTCTCTAGCCCCTTTATATTCACATTGTGTTCCTCTCTGCCCATATCTTTTATGATGGCTGGATGTCTTGCTCTTAATTTTTTAGTGTGAGTTCACGATATCAGCTCCATAACACCATATTTCGGTGGTACCGAAGCCTATATATTAGTGGGCTCACGATCTAACTATTCTAAGATGCC